>NC_059437.1:51149341-51861841 GCF_021028975.2 Sphaerodactylus townsendi
GCAGATGAAACTTTTACTGGTTACACCGAACGTTCCATTCCATGTTCAAACCTCTTGAAGACCCAAGACACACATCCCAGAAAGGGTTAATATTGGGCTCAGTTCCTATGCAATCCAAAGCAGTCAGAATGAGAGGAAGAATTTGGATTTACACCCTGTTTTCTCAACTGCAAGGAGCCTCCAAGTGGTTTACAAACTCCTTCCCCTTCCTCTCCCCACAACAGACACCTTGTGAGTGGTTTACAAACTCCTTCCCCTTCCTCTCCCCACAACAGACACCTTGTGAGGCAGGTGGGGCTGAGTTTAGAAAGAACTGCCGACTGGTTCAAGGTCACCCAGCAGGCTTCATGTGGAGGAGTGGGGAATCAAACCCAGTTCTTCAGATTCGAATCCACAACTCTTAACCACTCCACCATGCTTAAGGTGATCAGATGGTCACCTTTGTGAACTGGGATGGGGGGTAGGTGGCCGCCCATGCGCACACAGCTGCAGGAGCACACTGCCTTCTGGGGCTTGCCGCTCTGTCACAGGGCGGGAAACGGCAAGCCCCAGAAGGCCATGCTCCTGCGGCCGCGCGCGCAGGAGGCTGCTGCACTGCCTTGCGCCCCAGAAGGCAGTGCGGCAGCCTCCCAAAAATCGGGATAATTTAAATAACCAGCGAAATGAGGGACAAGTTGTTTGAAGGCAAGACTGTCCCACCAAAAGCGGGACGTCTGGTCAGCCTGACCATGCTGGCTCTCTGCCGCTTAGCAAAAATAGTTTGACCAAGGCAAAGTTGGCTGCAGGTCTTTAGAGGATTTTGGTCCAAAATGTCTACTGCATTCCCTCTACTGTGATCCTCTTTGCATCCTTCCTGACCCTAACTATGCCAGAAGGTGCCAACTGCATCATCCACTTCTTGCTCTAGTTCATCTAAAAGGAATGCAGAAGTGTCCAGATTTGGGAGAGAGTGGGGAGAGAGATTTTCAGTGCTTGCCCTAGGTGATGTGTTTCATAGATACACCTCTGCAGTTGGGAATGATGGAAACTATTCAATATGTGCTTTTATATTACAGGTTCTTCCAAGATTTAGTAAACTCCTATAATTGTGTCTAAATACCCAGGCAGAACAAACTACTTCTATATTTTCCTGCTTCTCGCCAATAACTCCAATGAAGCTATCTTTAATGGGCCAAGTTTCTGTGCTATGTCATGTCCAATAAAGCAGAAAATTGTGATTTCGTTTTTAACAATGCAGTATTTTATTTTATCTTATTATTTTAAATGTTGTATTTATTTTAAAGACTATATTATTTTAAACAGAGTGTATTCCCTATATCGAGTATTGCTTTACAGGATCATTGCAGATTATGTGTCATTGCAATGCGTGTTTGCTGATCTTGGATCGTAATAAAGGCAATATGAAATGACTAGGATGAAAGAAGAAGAAGAAGAAGAAGAAGAAGAAGAAGAAGAAGAAGAAGAAGAAGAAGAAGAAGAAGAAGAAGAAGAAGAGTTATACCCCACCTTTTTCTCCTGTAAGGAGACTTAAGGTGTCTTACAAGCTCCTTTCTCTTCCACTCCCCACAACAGAAACCTCGTGAGGCAGGTGGTGCTGAGAGAGTTCCAAAGATCTGTGACTAGCCCAAGGTCGCCCAGCAGGAATGTAGGAGTGGAGAAACAAATCTGATCCACAAGATAAGGCTCTGCCACTCATGTGAAGGAGTGGGGAATCAAACCCATTTCTCCAGATTAGAATCCACCTGCTCTTAACCATTACACCACGTTGGCTCTCAGTATCCATAGGCATGGGCAGTTGAATCCAAGTCTTCCAGTTTCTCCAGCCGCTATACCACACTGCCATAAGTGCCTATAGCTGAAATGTGCATTTATAGCACTCTCCCAGATGGCAGAATTTATGTGCCCCCTATGCAGCATACTGGGAAGCATAGAGACCTTCCCATAGCTACGCCATGGCACATTTGGCATGGTGGCAGGATGGCTTCTGCTGCTTCAGACTCAACACAGCTGTGGTTGGTTGCATCTTTCTTCGGCCTGTTTGCATACTCCTCCTCCAACAGCCTGGATCAAGCCCACAACTTGCACTTAATGTAGGCTGACCAGCCGTCCCGCTTTTGGCGGGACCGTCACGCCTTTGGACAATTTGTCCCGCGTCCCGCGGGTTCTACAAATTGTCCCGATTTTGGGGAGACTGCTGCACTGCCTTGGGGGCGCAAGGCAGTGCGGCAGCCTCCCGTGCGCCCGGCCGCAGGAGCGCATGGCCTTCTGAGGCTTGCCGTTTGCCGTTCTGTCACAGGGCGGCAAACGGCAAGCCCCAGAAGCCCGTGCGCTCCTGCGGCTGCGGGTGCACACGGCCGCCTCCCCGTCCTGAATCACAAAGGTGACCATCTGGTCACCTTATCTTAATGGCAGGTGGCGCATGGAGACCCTCGAAATGTTTATTCAAGCCACCGGCCTGACCAGGCATGCTAATGTGTCCTTCCGCTCCCGTACGGAAACGATTTGCAGACGGAGCCAGCACCCGGGCCAGCCAATTAAAAACGCCAATAAAGCAACAAGAGAGGAACGAGAGGTCATGTTTACTCATTACGGCAGGAAGAGCGGCAGCAACAACCCACCGAAAACCCTTGGCTGTGTTTATAAGGTGTTGATTAAGCCAACACAATCGTGGCCAATCGCTGGGCTTCACTCGGGGGCTATAATTAAGTGACACCGCTTAATGAGAAGGAATTGGGCCTCGATTAAACAAATCGGTGTTGGACAGCTTGACGGCAACTGGATAGATGCTGCTCTTATCACCTGGGCTCTGCGCCCGCCATCCATGCACACCAAGCCACTAGACCAGTGTTTCCCAACCTTTTCGAGGTCAGGGTACCCTTGACCTCACTCTTCATATCTCACGGTACCCCTGCCGCCACCCCCCATCTTCCCCTCCCATTGCTCCTGCTTGCCACACACCACACCTTCCCCTCCCAGGGTGAAGGGAAACACGGGGGGTGGTGGTGGTGGTGGCTGCTGGCCTTGCGGCAGGCCCTGCCCCATGGGCCAACTCCATGTCCTTGTTGGCAACGGTGGGTGACACCACAAAAATGAGGGGGGGTAGTGTTGCCGTGGTACCCCGGGACATGCTCGCGGCATCCCAGGGTACCACGGAACCCTGGTTGAGAATGGCTGCGCTAGACTGTGCATAGGTGTCAAACTCGCGACCCTCCAGATTTTTATGGACTACAGTTCCCATCATCCCCTGCCAGCATGATGCTGGCAGGGGATGATGGGAACTGTAGTCCATAACATCTGGAGGGCTGCAAGTTTGACACCTGCAAAGGGATTGCCTCTGCCATAGTGAGTCTCAAGGTGCATGTTTCTGGGCTCGGCTGCTTCCTGGCCTCAGGGCCGCCCAATGGTTCATGAATCAGCTGCAGCTTTGAGATGTTATGGACTACAGTTCCCATCAGAGCTCAGAGCAGTGGCTTCAACATAGGTTCTGGGAAGGCGAGACCAGGAGATCATCCATATCCAAAACAAAACAGGATCTCAGTCAATCTCTCTCGTGGTGAAGTGGTTAAGGGCAGGCAGATTCTAAGCTGGAGAACTGGGTTTGATTCCCCACTCTTCCACCTGAGTGGCAGAGGCTTATCTGGTGAACCAGATGTGTTTCCTCACTCCTACTTCCCTGCTGGGGGACCTTGGATTAGTCACAGTTCTCTCTGAGCTCTCTCAGTGCCCCCTACCTCAAAAGGTGTCTGTTGTGGGGAGAGGAAGAGAAAGGAGCTTGTAAGTCACCTTGAGCCTCCTTACAGGAGAGAAAGGTGGGATATAAATCCAAACTCCTCCTCCTCCTCCTCCCCACAACGGACACCTTTGAGGTTGGTAGGGATGAGGAATCTATCTCAGGTATCTATCTCAAACCACAGTATTTTGAATGAGCTATTTCACTATTATTTTGTAAATCCTATTCAACCTGGAGTTGCTATCATCCATTTTAGTCTCTTTCGTTAAAAATGTCCATAACATACCTCTATCTTTGTTCCTTTCTTTCTGACTTGGGGGTTCCCTAGTGGGCATGCTCCCTAAGGTGTCTCATTGTGACTAAACAAAAATGTGTCATGGTGACTGCTGCATTAGAAGATTATGGGCCCTTCTCTCTCTCAAGCAGCAGTGGCGTAGGAGGTTAAGAGCTTGTGCATCTAACCTGGAGGAACTGGGTTTGATTCCCAACTCTGCCGCCTGAGTTGTAGAGGCTTATCTGGGGAATTCAGATTAGCCTGTGCACTCCCACACACACCAGCTGGGTGACCTTGGGCTAGTCACAGCTTCTCGGAGCTCTCTCAGCCCCACCTACCTCACAGGGTGTTTTGTTGTGAGGGGGGAAGGGCCAGGAGATTGTAAGCCCCTTTGAGTCTCCTGCAGGAGAGAAAGGGGGGATATAAATCCAAACTCTTCTTCTTCTTCTTCTTCTTCTTCTTCAAAAAAGGACAATAGCCCTGCCCCTTTGGCAAACAGGCAGAGAAGCGGTGGGAAAAGAGGGCTGCATAAAATATTTTTCTTTCACTCTGATAAAATGGATAGACACCACCCCAACTCTCCTTTCCCCCAACTGTTAATGCTGACTGGTTTTTTTTTGTTGTTTGGGGAAGAAGAAGAAGAGAAGAGTTTGGATTTATATCCCCCCTTTCTCTCCTGTAGGAGACTCAAAGGGACTTTACAATCTCCTTGCCCTTCCCCCCTCACAACAAAAACCCTGGGAGGTAGGTGGGGCTGAGAGAGCTCCGAGAAGCTGTGACTAGCCCAAGGTCACCCAGCTGGCATGTGTGGGAGTGTACAGGCTAATCTGAATTCCCCAGATAAGCCTCCACAGCTCAGGCGGCAGAGCTGGGAATCAAACCCTGTTCCTCCAGATTAGATACACGAGCTCTTAACCTCCTACGCCACTGCTGGAAGGAGCAAAAAACACCCCAAATTGTTCTCAGACCCATCAATACCACCCCTGGTTTTCCAATTGTCACTGTTCTATCAGGCCATTTTGATCTATTTAAAATAACGGTGTTTAAGAAGAGCTTAGTTGAGTTCCAGAAAATGAGAAAAATGGCACGCAAACATTCATTCCAGGGTAAGGAAGAGAGACTCCCTTTGCAATAATATCCACTGGCACCCACAGCGAGAAAGACAATTTTAAACTCTCTTTCGTTTCTAACAGAGAAACTGATGTTTCCTCTAGTTTGCCATAGGGAGGAAAGTCAAAACCATGGTAAATCCTGCCAGCCCATTCACAACTCCGGGAAGCAGAAACAGTTGAGTACGTCATACAGAGAAATGCATTATGACTGATGAAGAAAGACAGTTAGATGGCTTTAAAATGTATGTTTAAAAAACCATGCAAAGCTAATATACTAATGTAAAAAAATGACCCAGATTTGGTTTTTTTTTTTTCAATTTTTTTTGGAAAAAGAAGTCAGGGAAGAACAAAGTGAAGCTCCGCAAACATTAAAAAAAATCCAAAAGGGTCTCAAACAGTCGGGTTCACGACTCGCACGTACTTCACGCTTTCATGTTTGCGGCAAGAAACGCTGCTATAATGTAGGTTTTCCAGTGTAAGATGGCCTCCAGGTAAAGCACGTAGTTACGCTGTTCACCCCCCAAATGAATGGATCAAGTGTACACACAGCAACAGAATACACAACACAGAACAGAATACACAACGCAAAAATAAAGTACAGCTGTGAACAAATGCAATATTTACGTGACTCAGGCTCATTCCACACATGCAGAATGATGCACTTTCAAACTGCTTTCAGTGCTCTTTGAAGCTGTGCAGAATGGCAAAATCCACTTGCAAACAATTGTGAAAGTGGTTTGAAAACACATTATTTTGCATGTGCGGAAGGGGCCTCAGTAAAGAGGATACAGTTGTGGCAAAGCCAGAAAAGTGACACAAGTTTTTCCCAATAAACAATAAGTACGTCTCTATATAGGGAAGGCTCAGTAGTTTGGCAAGTCTGTTATTACTACAGAATCCATCCAAGAGAATTCAGAATTTCCCTGGCATGTACTTATTTTCATGGAGTCAATGGATTCTCTTTGCCACACCTGTATGCACTTTACTGATTCACATATATATTCATAGAATCGTAGAGTTGGAAGAGACCCCAAGGGCCACCAAGTCCAACCTCCTGCAATGAAGAACACACCATCAAAGCACTCCTGACAGATGGCCATCCAGCCTCTCTTTAAAAACCTGCGAAGAAGGAGACTCCACCACACTCCGAGGTAGTCCATTCCACTGTCGTTTGGTCAGGAAGGTTTTCCTGATGTTTAGGTGGAATCTCTTTTCCTTCACCTTGAACCCATGACTCCTGGTCCTAGTCTCTGGAGCAGCAGGAAACAAGCTTGCTCCCTCACCAACATGCCATCCCTTCAAATATCTAAACATGGCTATCATGCCCCCCCTTAAACTTCTCTTCACCAAACACCCCCAGCTCCCCAAGTCTCTCCTCGTAGGGCATGGATTCCAGACCTTTGACCATTTTGGTTGCCCTCCTCTGGACCCGTTCCAGCTTGTCAATATCCTTCTTGAATTGCGGTGCCCAGAACTGTACACAATATTTCAGGTGAGGCCTAACCAATGCAGAATAGAGAAGTACAATTGCATCCCTCGATCTGGACACGATACTCCTATTGATACAGCCCAGAATCGCATTGGCTTTCTATTCTATTTTCTATTTTCTTGCTTCACAATTGTAGTTTATGATAGCGCCAGGGTCTTGTGTTTCATGTTCTGTTGTCGGTTACCCTGATTGCCCACCATTTCCCTGATCCTAGCCGTCTACAGCCATTTCTCCTTCTCTGCTATCCGCTTCCGGAGAAGGAGGTGTCCCAGACTCCTCATTTCTCTCACTGCCCCGCCTGATGAATGCTGGAGGAAGCTCACTTTTTTAAAAAGTGCAGTAAAAGCTTTTGGCTGGCCTCACCTGCCACTTTGCAGAAGAGGTGATCGATGGCAGAAGACGACCCATAAAAAGCCGACCGGGCAAGCTGCTTCGTCGGCACCCGACCCCTGCAAACCATATGTTTCTAATCTGCCCGGTTGTACTTGGGGTTCTTTATGAAGGCTCATTTTGTGGTCTCTGAAGACCCCATAAATATTTCCCCTACACAGGGAAGGTCTTACCGCATTAATGTTAATGGGATCGTCTTGCAAGGCAAAAGGGAAGGCTGCCAAACTTCCAATGCGATGGCATCCCTCCCTTTAATATTCACCGCCTCTCTCACTCTAAGAGATAGCAGGAATATGATAACTTGGAACTGAACCAGAAATGGTGTGTGTGTGTGTGTGTGTGTGTGTGTTTTCAGGGTTAGAAGGGCACTCGAGAAATTAGCAGATAAAGAACTGGATTTAACCCGTAGCCGAGTGGCTTTTGAACAGTTGGTGAAAGACCACCTTTGAGTAGTCCTGGCACCCTCATGAGGGAAATGCCAAAGAGCAAAGCAGTTCTTTGAAGCGCCAACCATAGGGGAAATCCTAAGCTGCTAGCCCAGGGGTCTGCAACCTGCGGCTCTCCAGATGTTCATGAACTACAATTCCCATCAGCCCCTGACTTCATGGCAGGGGCTGATGGGAATTGTAGTTCATGAACATCTGGAGAGCCGCAGGTTGCAGACCCCTGGGCTAGCCTCTTCAACAGGTTGTTGTTTGCGCCATTTGCCATTAGGTGCGCCTTTATCTTCAGATCATGATTGAAAAGAAGCAGTTGGTTGCTGGGAGTTCTGCTTTTCAAGTCTTGCCATTGCCTTTGCTTTGTATATTTGTTCTGTAAAGCAAGGCGCTGGTCCGCAGGCAAAGAAAATACCTGGCGGAGCCAAAGGGTGAAGTTTAGGCAGACAGAGCCAAAGCTGACCCAGATAGGTGAGTGTTCGGGTTTGGAAAATCTGGAGAGTCAGCGGCAGACCTAAAACAGAACGTTGTGGGCCACACATGGAGCATGGGAGAATCTATGGCCCCTTCCGCACATGCAAAATAATGCGTTTTCAAACCACTTTCACAACTGTTTGCAAGTGGATTTTGCTATTCCGCACAGTTTCAAAGAGCACTGAAAGCAGTTTGAAAGTGCATTATTCTGCATGTGCGGAATGAGCCCAAACTTCAGTGGCTTTTCAGACCTTGGTTTGGGTTAGATGAGAAAGCACAGCAGAACAGGGACATGTCTTGAATTCCCTCCATCAAAATATCTCTCTAGGTTTTAAGGCTGAACCAAGCAAAACTGAAGCTTTTTCCGCACAAGTCAATGAAAACGTTCTCAAAACATTTTCAATCCCCCCTCCCATTTGTTCACACTCAGCCCCTCAAAATGATTCCTGGTCGACATTTTGCATTTGTTCCATCTTTTTAAAATTCTCTGTGGATCCAGTGGCGTAGGAGATTAAGAGCTCATGTATCTAATCTGGAGGAACTGGGTTTGATTCCCAGCTCTGCCACCTGAGCTGTGGAGGCTTATCAGGGGAATTCAGATTAGCCTGTACACTCCCACACACGCCAGCTGGGTGACCTTGGGCTAGTCACAGTTCTTTGGAGCTCTCTCAGCCCCACCTACCTCACAGGGTGTTTGTTGTGAGGGGGTAAGGGCAAGGAGATTGTAAGCCCCTTTGAGTCTCCTGCAGGAGAGAAAGGGGGGATATAAATCCAAACTACTCCTTCTCCTCCTCCTTTTCTTCTTCTTCTTCTTCTTCTTCTTCTTCTTCTTCTTCTTCTTCTTCTTCTTCTTCTTCTTCTTCTTCTTCTTCTTCTTCTTCATACTTAGAAGCCTCGAAGATTCGAAGATATCACCCCCTTCCCAAATAAAAAAAGACCCTGACAAAAATAAGCAGGTGAGATGATG
Organism: Sphaerodactylus townsendi; assembly: GCF_021028975.2. Lineage (NCBI taxonomy): Eukaryota > Metazoa > Chordata > Lepidosauria > Squamata > Sphaerodactylidae > Sphaerodactylus > Sphaerodactylus townsendi. The sequence continues at coordinate 51,158,215 of NC_059437.1, forward strand.
GAGGCAGCTCAGAAAATGGCACTGAGGAGACAGTCCGAGGACTGCAGACAGGAAATGTTTTAAAGAGACAAGCAGAGCAAGCCAAAACAATTTGAAAACATTTCAACGAAAGAATCGCTAGAAAACAGGATGCAATGAAAACATTTTCAGGCTGAAAATAAAACGTTTTGGCCTAAAAACGTTGCGGAACTCCTCGGAGGAAACATTTTATTCCCAATGTACACAAATGTTTATATGAACGGATAAAACCCAAGAGGGAAAAGCAATCTGCTCATGCTTGCCTTCTTACATTTCTCCAATCACTTTTATATAAGGGAAGGTGGAAATTTTTGTATAAGGGAAGCAGGCACTTTTGTATAAGGGAAGCAGGCACAAAACTTGTTTTAAATGCAGGTAAATGGTTTTTAATGTGTTATCAGGGGATCACATTTGGCTGGCCTTTATACATGAAAAGGAAGGAAATGAAAACTTTGATAAACTTGACACAAACCAGTTCTGGAATTTATTTTAGAAATTTTCCATGCAAAAGCAAGAAGGTGGAGAAGAATGTTGATTGAATAAGGCCAAAGAATAAACTGCAAGACCCAACCACAGAAATTAATTGAACTCTTACATTTACTTGGTAGGATGAGAAAAATAGTGGCTATTTTGCAATCTATACACGGGTTGTTCAGCGAAGGTCTTCCCCAGTTTATGGCCCTTTCCGCACAAACCTTTTAAAACATTTTGAGGCAGGACATAAAATGTTTCCTCCATGGGGTTCTGCACTGTTTTTACCCCAAAACGTTTTAATTTCAGCCTCAAAACGTTTTAAATGAATCCCCTTTCGAACCAATTCTCTGGCTGAAACATTTTGAAAATGTCTTCAGTCACTGTGCGATCTACTGACTACGTTTCCCATGCTTCTCTGCTTCCCTGAACTTTCTCCTTGGCATCATTTGCTGAGAGGTTTATTTGCAGCATTTCTTCGCTTGTTCTTTTATTGCGGGGGGGGGACGATCTTTGAAGCATCGAGTATATGAGGAGTACAGAATGCAGCACGAGACTGTGAAGGATTGAAGCATCGATTCAACACAGAACTTTTAAAAAAGGGAAAAATCATATAATGGCAGCCATGAACCATTTCGAGGGGCTGAGTGCAAACAGACATCATTGTAAAGTAGGGAGGGGGATTGAAAACATTTTAGGGAATTTGTGCGGAAAGGGCCTCTGTCTGCTTGGGCCTTTCAAAGGGAGCCCAGCGTAACAGAGAAATCCTGGACTTCCCCATTCCTTTCTTTGACGGCCCACCCGGAAACATGGCTGCCTCACCTGTCAAGCAGGCATATCTAGGCAAACTGGAGCCTGGGGACAAAACCTGAGTTTGGTGCCCCCCCTAATGGGTGGTCACCCTCCCCCACCACGACCAAACAATGATTTTTTCAGCAGCTCACAAAACACCTCCCACCCCCAGCAAAACATACATGGCTCTCTCCCCACCAATTCTCTTCCCTAATTTTGTCCTCACACCAACCCTATGAGGTAGGTTATTAGCCTGAGAAACAGCTCCAAGCCAGTGCAAGGGGGTATTAAGCATGTAAATCTCTCACAAATCACCCCCAGCAAAACATTTACCAAACAAATGTCAGCATCATTTCTCACAAAACACTTCCAGTGGAATCCACCCCCCAAACAGCATCACTTTCAATGTTTAAACTGGGATCTCACATTCTCCCTTTAAGTCCATGACAAAGGGGGTGGATTTAAAAGGAGAATCTGGGGAAATTTGGAGGGTGCCTGCTGTCAGGGGTGCAATTGTTAAGCTAACAGCACCAAAATTTCAGGTATCTTTAGGAGACTCTCCTGATGATACCACCCAGGTTTGGTGAAGTTTGGTTCAGGGGGTCCAAAGTTATGGACCCTCAAAGGTGTAACCCCCATCTCCTATTAGCTCCCATTGGAAACAATTGGGGACGGGGCACCCCTTTTGGGAGTCCATAACTTTTGACCCCCTGAACCAAACCTCACCTAACTTGAGTGGTATCATCAGGAGGGGCTCATGAGCAATCCCTGAAATTGTGGTGCTGCTAGACTAAAAACTGCGTCCCCTGCAGGCTGAAAACTGAAAAAACACTAAAAAAAATACAAAAAACACACAAATGAACGTGAAATTTTTGCGTCCCCACTAAGGGGTGCCTGGAGACATAGGGTACCCCATGTCCCCTAGGTAAATATGCCACTGCAGCCCAGTTCATATTCCTCAGCCCTAGATGGCCCAACGGTGTGAGCAAATCCATCTCCTCAGAATACGACTTGGGGGAAGGGATGCCCCCAAGTTTGATCATGATAATTAAAATGCCAAGTCGTTCCCTGCAATGCTCCTGCTGCAGCTTCATTACTGAGCACAAGTGGATATGAACTCACAACCTCCCAATTCAAACGGCACAGTAACCGAGAGCCGAGGTCTCTGAGCCGAGCGGGGCCGAAACGCGTGCTTGTAACCCAAGAAGAAAATTGCTCCTTTAATCACCGTGCCCTAGTTTTACATTCAGCAAATGAGCTCCGATAATAAAAAAAGCTCTTTCCTGCTTGTGCCGGTTTAAAGTACAACAGATAGCAGATGAAGAGCTACTTAAAGGGAAGCCCCCCAGCCTTTACACATGAACGCCGGCCATCCTATAGATGTGAAACCGTGCTGTGAAGTTTGGGCAACCAATCCGCTGCTCCGGACGAGGGCCCCGAAGGCAACAGTTGCATCTGCTTCCCTCCGCAGGAAACGTTGAAAAGAATCAAAAGCAAACAAAACACTCCGTTGAGGATTCAATCTGACCTGTACATCAGAGGCACACATTTCTCCTCAAAAGCAAAACGCGTCTTTTGCAGAGTTTGTTATTGCCGCAATTCGAGGCTACGCTGTACTTTGCACAATAACCGTTTGATCTTGGGAAACAGCAACGAGAGGGTCTGGAAAATATGACTCCCATTTTGCTCCCATATTTGTTGGTTGGTGAGCCAGTGTGGTGTAGCGGTTAAGAGCGGTGGACTCTGATCTGGAGAACCAGGTTTGATTCTCCACTCCTCCACATGAAGCCTGTTGGGTGATCTTGGGCTAGTCACAGTTCTCTCAGAACTCTCTCAATCTCACCTACCTCACAAGGTGTCTGTTGTGGGGAAGAGATAGGAAGGCAATTGTAAGTTGTTTTGAGATTCCCTAAAAGATAGCTAAAAGTAGAGTAGAAGAAGAAGAAGAAGAAGAAGAAGAAGAAGAAGAAGAAGAAGAAGAAGAAGAAGAAGAAGAAGAAGAAGAAGAAGAGTTTGGATTTATATCCCCCCTTTCTCTCCTGCAGGAGACTCAAAGGGGCTTACAATCTCCTTGCCCTTCCCCCCTCACAACAAACACCCTGTGAGGTAGGTGGGACTGAGATAGCTCCGAGAAGCTGTGACTAGCCCAAGGTCACCCAGCTGGCGTGTGCGGGAGTGTGCAGGCTAATCTGAATTCCCCAGATAAGCCTCCACAGCTCAGGCGGCAGAGCTGGGAATCAAACCTGGTTCCTCCAGATTAGATACACGAGCTCTTAACCTCCGCCACTGCTGCTCCAAGTCTTCTTTTAGGTGGTCCAAGAGAAAGAATCCTCCTGTAGCTGTTGTGACTGGTAGCAAGACAGGGGACTATAGAGCAGAGAAGAAAAACAATAGTGGTTATTTGAGGAACATGTTTCTGGTAAGTGAGAATGCTCTGAGCTTAAAACCCAGTGTCCTCTCTTGAGTACTTGCTTTCAGATACTAACAATTCAGGGCCACTAAACTATTCATGGAACTGAGGGCTTGTTGAGAAGCTTCTAGAAAATTCCACTTGGTCATGAATTGATTAGTCAAAGTGTCTCTACCCCACCACTTGAAAAAGGCATCCAAGTTGGCAAAACAAATAACAGAGAAATCTTGGACTTCCCCATTCCTTTCTTTGACGGCCCACCCGGAAACATGGCTGCCTCACCTGTCAAGCAGGCCCACCTGTGAAACCACTAAGTCCCAATGCCAGGCTGTTAAGTAGAAACACTTTGTTTGTCCTGCCAAGGACGCAGGGGCTGCTGAGCCATGATTCTCAAGTTGCAACTTAGAATCATAGAGTTGGAAAAGACCCCAAGGGCCATCAAGTCCAACCTCCTGCCTTGCAGGAACACATAATCAAGACATAACCACTCTTGACAGGTGGCCACCCAGCCTCTGTTTAAAAACCTCCAAAGAAGGAGACTCCACCACACTCTGAGGTAGTCCATTCCACTGTCGAACAGCCCTTATTGCTGGGAAGTTTTTCCTGATGTTTAGGTGGAATCTCTTTCCCTTCACCTTGAACCCATTCCTCCTGGTCCTAGTCTCTGGAGCCACAGAAAACAAGCTTGCTCCCTCACCAACATGACATCCCTTCAAATATTTAAACGTGGCTATCAGGTCTCCTCTTTACCTTCTCTTCACCAAACTAAACATACCCAGCTCCCTAAGTCTCTCCTCGTGGGGCACGGATTCCAGACCTTTTATTATTTTGGTTGCCCTCCTCTTGGGGAATTGTGGTCCGGACAGGTGCTACACCTCTCAGCAGCAAAGTGAAGGCCCGAGAAAAGGTGCCAAGTTTATATTCAGCATGCTGAGAAGCTCGGCTCCCTGGGGCGAGAGGCTTTTAAGGAGCTGGCGCTTTGGGGAACTGGGAACAGCTGTCTGCGTTCCATCCAGGGGCTGAGAATGCCGGCAAATTCAACAACTCAACTTTCACGGGATCTCAGAAGGGGATTTTTTCCTTTGTGTCTCAGTTCCCAGGTGGTCAACATCAGGTTTCTACACGTCTGGACATTTTAAAAGCTGAGATTTTACAAGTCTGCTGAAAGGCAGTTTGGGGAGAAGAGAGGTTTCCCTGAGGAATGTGTACGGTGTGTGTTTTTTAATGTTCCCAAGTGCAGATAGATGCTGGTTCTTCTCTCTTTTTCTTTTAAGGTAAACAGGTTGCCAGTTGTCATATATTCCATTCTGCATCAGGTTTGGGATCTCAAGAACAGGAAGGCTGAAAAGATCATAATGTCTCAAAGATTTATATATTAGTCACACCACCCTAGCCTAGAAATTTGATTCAAAACCCCTTTGGGGGGTGTCTAGGACTGCCTTTTCAAATGCAAGGCGATTTTGAGCCGGAGGAGTGCGAAGTCTGGGGAGGATATGATGCCACTTTTGGGCAACGTTCAAGGAATTTCCCCTCATCTCTATGATAAAGACTATAGAGACGGGGGGAAATTCCCAGAAGGTTATTATGGAGGCCATTTTTTTCTCATAGTTCTCAATTTCTCCGGGGTGGAGGTGTGGGACCGAGGATGGAGATTTACCCACCTTGGGAGCACAAATGGAAAGCCTCTTCTTTTCTGCTCAAGCCTGCCCAGTTCCCATTCTCCCTATCTTATATTTATTTATTTATTATTTGATTTAATATACCGCCCTATCCCCAAAGGGCTCAGGGCAGTGAACAATATAATATCATGTATAAAAACATATATATATAAGTTAAAAATTACATTCTAAAACAGTATCCCACGAAACCCATATGCAACCCTCCCAAAAGAGAATAATGGGTCCCGATGATGTTAGGGACCCTATACAGCAGGGGGGGGGGGGGGGGCAGGGCAGCGGCTGGTCTCTCCAAAGGCCCGGTGGAACAACTCGGTCTTGCAGGCCCTGCAGAACTCTCCAAGGTCCTGCAGGGCCCGGACAGCTGGTGGTAGAGTGTTCCACCAGGCAGGGGCCAGAGCCGTAAAGGCCCTGGCCCGAGTGGAGGCCAGCCGCGTCATTGACGGGCCAGGGATCTCCAGCAAATTGGCCTCTGCTGAACGCAGAGGTCGACCCGGGACATATGGGGTAATGCGGGACCTAATATGACCTCTGTTCATGGGCAGATTGACAATCCACATGGTATCCTTTTGGGTGGTCAATCCGGCTTGCTCTGATAGGAGCCGGACAACCCTGTCCAGCGCAGATTGGACACTTCTTCCAATGCCAGAACCTTTCCCCATCCACAACACCTCTTTTTTGTCCAGATTAAGCTTCAGGTCACTGGGTGTCAAATATGATATGCTATGATATATTCAAACTAACCTCAAGAAACACTGGAAGCCTAACAGGGATTCTTTAGTCACAAGAGCGACTGTTCCTCTCCCTCTAGAATGTGCTGCTCTAGGGAAATATCCAGTATTTTCAGCATGTTATTATGCCACACTGAGGCATGCTTGCGAAGGGCGAATGGTGGGTGCATGGGCGGACAATAATATGCCTGTCTCCAAGGCCTGGGGAAAAAAATATCCCTAACTTGAACCACAAGCTTATTTTTTTGTTTCTGCTCCTGTTTGCAGGCTATTGTTGTTCATCAGAGCAGCGTGCCCAATGACCTTGAGAAAAAGGGAGTGAAAAAGCATTAAAAAGCACTTCGTCAAAGTGATTCGCATATATTCTAATCCCCCCCACCCCACACACACATAAACACTACACAATCATCCAGGCAGGCAAAAGCAACGGGTGCCCAGTTGGGATTTCTGCTCATTAGATTGTGAAACACCAGGCTGAAGGAGCAACCTGGTGGGGCCAGGCCAAGGGGAGGGGTGTGGGGGCCGGAGAATTCTCTGCCCCCCACGTGACCAGCTGGCACGAGCCCAGGAACATGTGACTCCACATGTCCCCATGAGCACTTTGCCTCTGCTGTCAAGGGTCAGAGCTGCAATTCTATACAGAAGCTCCCTAGCCCAGGCTAACTTGACCTTGTCAGATCTCGGAAGCTAAGCACGGTCACCCCCGGTTAGCACTTGGCTGGGAGACCTGCAAGGAAGTCCTGGCTAGCTACACAGAAGCAAGTATTGGCAAACTACCACTGAAGATCTCTCGCCTTGAAAAGCCAACAGGGGCACCTCAAATCAGCTGATGGCACATTCTACCACAGGGCTCTGCAACCTGGGGTTCTCCAGATGTTCATGGACTACAATTCCCATCAGCCCCTGCCAGGTATTTCCCAACCCATATTCTTTTTAGACCAGGGGTCTGCAACCTACAATGGACTACAATTGGCCATGCTGGCAGGGGCTGATGGGAATTGTAGTCCATGAACATCTGGAGAACCGCAGGTTGCAGAGCCCTGTTCTACCACCATAGGACCTCTCGTGGTGAAGGGCTGGCTTCGGTGCATGCAACCACACTATCTCTCCCGCTCCAAAATGTTGTCAATCAACTCGTTGTATGACTGACAGTTTGGGATGCAATGTGTGGAAGCCCACCTTTTTTGCAATGAATTCTGCACTGCATCTCACAAAAGGAAAAAAAATATATCAAAATTTAACTTCATTGGTCACATGCTGGAATGTCTTTGTTTTAGAATGCTCCGCTTGGGTCCTGGTGCCTGCCTAACAGAAATAAAAGGTAAATTAAAAGGTAGTGGAAGAACCAGGTCGTTACTGACCGTTGGGTTGATGTCATATCACAACATTTATTTGACTATGTTGACAGGGTGGTTTGCTGTTGCCTCCCCCGGTCATCTACACTTTACCCCTCATTTCACCAACTTCAGAAAGACAGAAGGCTGAGTCAACCTGGAGCCTGCTACCTGAAGCCAACTTCCATCGAGATCAAACTGAGGTTGTGAGTAGAACTTGGACTATAGTTACCCCTTGGGACTCAGCCGCTAGCACAGTGATGGCGAACCTTTTCGAGACCGAGCGCCCAAATTGCAACCCAAAACCCATTTATTTATTGCAAAGTGCCAACACGGCAATTTAACCTGAATACTGAGGTTTTAGTTTTAAAAAAACGGTTGGCTCCGAGGCACGCGTTACTCCAGAGTAAGCTTAGTGAGGCAACCGTACAACACTTCAAATGGGTGAATCACGATCCTAGGAGGGTTTACTCAGAAGCAAGCCCCATTGCCAGCAACCGAGCTTACTCCCAGATAAAGGATCATGCCCAGGCCAGCCTAGATGTGTGTGCGTGTGTGCGGGGGGGTTGATTTTCCACCCCCCTCCCACATGATGAACTCTGTGCGTGAGTGCCCACAGAGAAGGCTCTGAGTGCCACCTCTGGCACCCGTGCCATAGGTTCGCCACCACTGCACTAGCATATTTAGGGTGGGGCAAGATAGGCACTACTCACTTAGGGGTGCTACGCTCTCTCTTTGCAATGCAGGAAGCTGCCACCACTCGGAGGGATGGCATACTCACCATTAAGAAGCAATGGGTAGACCTGGCCACTGCAAAGGCCAGGTCTACTGTTTCTTCTTAACAGCAGGTAAACCAGCTCTTCAGAGAGCTGGTTATCAATGATTGAAAAGAATCGGTAGACTGATTCCTCTTAACAGCTGAGTTAAGCACTCCAGAGTGTTGGTTACTCAGGTTGAAAGGAATGAGTAGACCTGGTCTCTGAGGAGGCCAGATCTACCAGTTCTCCCTAACAGCAGATAGGCCAGCCTTTCAAAGAGTTGGTTACCTGAAAGGTGAACCACAAGCAGGATATGAAGGAAGTCATGAAAATACTATCCAAATTAAATTTTACGAAGTGAAAAACCGCATGGAAAGTGCCGATCCCGCAAATGCAGCTGATGAGAGCTATATCGCTCTTGAGAATCTAACCGGCAAGACCCAACTGGAAACAAGTGCTGAACATTGGAAAAGCATAATATAGTGATGGCGAACCTTTTCGAGACCGAGTGCCCAAACTGCAACCCAAAAACCACTTATTTATTGCAAAGTGCCAACACGGCCATTTAACCTGAATACTGAGGTTTTCGTTTAGAAAGAAATGGTTGGCTCTGAGGCGTGCGTTACTCGGGAGTAAGCTTGGTGGTAGTTGTTGGCTTTGCTTTGAAGCAACCGTGCAACTCTTCGAAAGGGTGAATCACGACCCTAGGAGGGTTTACTCAGAAGCAAGCAACCGAGCTTACTCCCAGGTAAAGGCTTGCGCTTTTGTTCTTTGCATGAAAATCAGTGGGGTTTAACAGCACTTAACAGGGTTACCTACACTGCTTCCCCAAAACTAGGTCTCAGGTTTAATGCTAATAATTGAGTCCAGCGGCCCAGGCCAGCCTAGATGTGTGTGTATGTGGGGGGGGGGGGGGGCGATTTCTCCCCCACATGATGAACTCTGTGCGTGCCCACAGAGAGGGCTCTGAGTGCCACCTCTGGCACCCGTGCCATAGGTTCGCCATCACTGCCATAACACAAAACAAATCAAAGTTCAACCGATAAACAACAAAGTCCAGAAAAATCAAAGTCCAAGCACAAACATGCTGGTCATTTCTTTCCCCGTTTCATGGAAGCTTATTCACTTCTTCAGGGTTTTTTTGTAGTTCGTTGCTTGCCCTTGGTTATTCCGGAACAATGTAAAAAGCTATTTAAAGTATATGTTCCTTCCTGATGGACTAAGCTGCACATTCCTTGCCTTGTAACGCTACAAAAAGCTGAAGAACTTTGATTTGTTTTGTGTTCTGCTTTTGTGTTCCGTCTTTGTGACACCCGGCAAAAAGAAATAAAAAGCACGACAACATGGGAACGCAAGGGCAGGCTGTGAATAGAATTTTGGTCTGTAGATTTTCTCAAGTATATAATTTAAAAACTGAGATCTCCACTTGCAAACCCAAGACTTGGATAACCTGGCTCCTCCAGTTTAGCTTTACAAAGTCAAGAAAGCAAAGGTAATCCTATTTTATGAAGCTTTTTTTTTTAAAAAAAGATATTTTGTCCATAATTGATCAAGCAGTTGGAAGAAGAATTTTGAAGCAACGATCTCTTTATTTCCCCCCTCCTCATCCCCAGGTGAAAATGGAACTTGAAATAACAAAAGGCAGAGGCCCTGAGGCTGCCGCGTTTGCTCAGCGGAGGCCGGTTGAATCGCTTCTGTGCTTCAGTGTCTGCTAACAATAGCAAAACTACTTTGAATTTATAAGAACATAAGAACAAGCCAGCTGGATCAGACTAGAGTCCATCTAGTCCAGCTCTCTGCTACTCGCAGTGGCCCACCAGGTGCCTTTGGGAGCTCACATGCAGGAGGTGAAAGCAATGGCCTTCTGCGGCTGTTGCTCCCGAGCACCTGGACTGTTAAGGCATTTGCAATCTGAGATCAAAGAGGATCAAGATTGGTAGCCATAAATCGACTTCTCCTCCATAAATCTGTCCAAGCCCCTTTTAAAGCTATCCAGGTTAGTGGCCATCACCACCTCCTGTGGCAGCATATTCCAAACACCAATCACACGTTGCGTGAAGAAGTGTTTCCTTTTATTAGTCCTAATTCTTCCCCCCAGCATTTTCAATGGATGCCCCCTGGTTCTAGTATTGTGAGAAAGAGAGAAAAATGTCTCTCTGTCAACATTTTCTACCCCATGCATAATTTTATAGACTTCAATCACATCCCCCCTCAGACGTCTCCTCTCCAAACTAAAGAGTCCCAAACGCTGCAGCCTCTCCTCATAAGGAAGGTGCTCTAGTCCCTCAATCATCCTCGTTGCCCTTCTCTGCACTTTTTCTATCTCTTCAATATCTTTTTTGAGATGTGGCGACCAGAACTGAACACAGTACTCCAAGTGCGGTCGCACCACTGCTTTATATAAGGGCATGACAATCCTTGCAGTTTTATTATCAACTCCTTTCCTAATGATCCCCAGCATAGAGTTTGCCTTTTTCACAGCTGCCATGCATTGAGTTGACATTCCCATGGAACTATCAACTAAGAACTGAGGGCTTCAGAGCTGCTCCGCAATAGGGTGAGGTGATTTTGATGCAATCCTCATTCGAGGACACACAGCCCACGGGAGTGGGGCAAATTAAAGAAATCCTACCCTCGCTTCATGAGTTACTCGTGCTGAGTTTGAAGTGTCAACCTCAGATGCCACCCACACACACAACATTACCCCATGACATACTGTGACATAAAAAATAAGAAACACAGAAGTTGCAGATTGGAAAACAAAAAAACCACCTGACTTCCATCTCGCCTTCATCATACGCACACCTTTCTGTCCCAAATAGCCAAAATCTCTAATACCAGCTTTCTACTAAGTTTGTTTTAACTGACTATATCATTTCATATATAACCTGAATATAAGTAGCTAACATCGTCATTACAAACACAACCATTGTTTTATTATTACTTCTTCATCTAGACATCTATTATTTATAGATTTTTTTCCTTGCTCTTCATACTTTTTTGATTAAACACCTATTTCCTGAGTATATTTTATAGATACTTTAATATCACACCCTTCCATCATATTTTCTAGTCCTCCAGCTTTTTCTACCCTGATACAATACGGTATACTTTAAAAGTCTTTTGCTATTCTTGCTTCCTGTAGGCCAGAGATCTTCTGTTGAGTTCAGCTGAAGGTGAAAACTAGTTCTTCTGGCTGGCTGCCACCATCTAAAACAGGGGTCTGCAACCTGCGGCTCTCCAGATGTTCACGGACTACAAATCCCATCAGCCCCTGCCAGCATGGCCAATTATAGTCCATGAACATCTAGAGAGCTGTAGGTTGCAGACCCCTGGTCTAAAAAGAATATGTGTTGGGAAATAGCTGGAGATTTTGGGGGCAGAGCCATTTGGAACAATCGGTTTTGGCTCATCGGCACAAGGCTGTGTGTCCAGCCACAAAGATTTAAAGATTTCCCAAAACACTCATCTGGCAGCATCTGGCAGCATCTGGCAGATCTACCAATTCTCCAGTGGCCAATCAGATCTCCAGTGGCCAATCAGAAGCTCCGCTGGCTCCACCCATTTCCTAAAACACTTGACAAGTATCAGGAAATGGGTCAGCAGACACCTCCGTGCCCATGCCGGGGACCACTGTTCTAGTGTTTCTTTGTGCTTGATCCCAGAGCCAAACCCTGCCTTGAATCTCAAAACTGTCTTGCAATGGTAGTAGCCAAGGCGGTAGGCCAGGATACAGCTCCCTCCTCCTAAGGACTTCATGTTCCATTTCTGAGCCGTAGGACAACAAAAATCTTTTCAGAACACCACTAAGAAAAGAGTAGAAGAAGAGTTTTGGATTTATATACCGCCTTTCTCTCCTGCAAGGAGACTAAAGGTGGCTAAGCTCCTTTCCCTTCCTGTCCCCGCAACAGATATCTTGTGAGGTAGGTGGGGCTGGGAGAGCTCTGAAGGACTGTGACTAGCCCAAGGTCACCCAGCAGGAATGTAGGAGTGTGGGAACACATCTGGTTCACCAGATAAGCCTCTGCCACTCAGGTGGAGGAGTGAGGAATCAAACCCGGATCTCCAGATTAGAATCCACCTGCTCTTAACCACTACACCATGCTGGCTCTCTAACTTAAGTGGTTCCCCTCCAACCAGAGCAAAAGGAGAAGAAGGAGAAGTTGATTTTATACCCCACTTTTCTCTACCGCAAGAAGTCTCAAAGCAGCTTACAAATTCCTCCCCACAACAGACTCTTTGTGAGGTAGGTGGGGCTGAGAGAATCCGGAGAGAACTAGCTGAAGGTCGCCCAGCAGGCTTCACATACAAGAGCAAGGAAATAAATCCAGTTCATCAGATAAGACTCCACCACTCCTGTGGAGGAGTGGGGAATCAAACCTGGTTCTCCAGATTAGAGTCTACTGCTCTTCGCCACTACACCATGCATTTCTGAGCCACAGGGCAACAAACAGCCTTCTGGAACACCACGAATGCTAGCGGTAGCCCTACGACTGCAATGGAAGGAGTGTTGATATTTATTATTGATCTGACAGACCACCTTTTCCTCGGTTGCAGCCTTCCTATCTGTCAATCGAGGAACATTTAATTTTTCTCCCCAGTAATATTTCCCAGCAGCTTCATCTTTCCTGAATACAGCCGCTCCGTCAATACTCATTAGGGACTGATGTAAAAAAGCTACCTCAGCTGATCTGTTTAATCGCTTGCCTCTCCACATTTCGCCTTCATCCCTCTGGTAATCCCGCGATTTATTATCCCGGCTAATTGCCCATTCTCCCGAAGTCAACTTGTTGGCCAGTGCTGCGTAATTCAATAACGTGCTTTTTATCAACCTGACGGTGTCCGAATCTGAGGGTTGAGAGGAGGCAAATTCAGCCATTTGGAGTACCAGGATGAAAAAAAGAGAAGTGCTTAATTGCTCCATCATCCCTTGTCTCTCTTGTATGTTTATCCTGCTCAACGCCTCCTCTGATGTACTCCTTTTAATACCTTCTACATCAAAGTAACTGATCTGCCAGCCAAGTCATGAAACTGTGCTTTAAATACCTTGCCTTACTGTGCTTAACCCTATACTAAATCAATAGTGGCACACTGCCCTGCGATAAACGCAAAGACTCTTCCCTTGAAGGTTGGATTCCCACAGCCAAGAGGTGGAGGCATGGACCGAGAAGGCTGGCACACCCAGCAAGAGTGTTTTTCTCCCTGCGACATCCTCACTCCACTGGACCGCATGGAGGCTTATCTACGTATATCTAATCGTCACTCACACAGTCCGAGGGCCTTTTCAACATCTGCTCCTAGGTCCCATTATACTCCTGCACCAACAGGAATACAAGGCTAATAAAGGGAAAGAAAAAACTCACGAAAGAAGAAAGGAGAAAGCATTTTTTTGGTAGAAAGCTAAGGAGTCCAAAGGATCCATGCACTCCCTGATCAGGCAGGAAATAGAACTGGAGATAATTGGAGTCCTAGCCTGAACAGGAAGTGACGTTTTTGATCCTGTCTCCCTGAGAGGGGGTGGAAATCACCCACCGAGAAGGTCTCCGCCTCCAAGAGAAGGCCGGCACGCCCAGCAAGAGTGTTTTTCTCCCTGTGCCACTGATGACCGCAATCTAACCCAGTTCTATATTTTAAAACATCCCTGAAAACTGCAACTCAGCGAAATAGCCAGGTTTCCAGCTTTGGGTTGACAAATAGCTGGAGATTTTGGAGGCGGAGCCTGAGGAGGGGTGGAGTTTGAGAAGGGGAGGGGCCTCAGTGGCATCTAAGGCCACAGAGTCCGCCTTCCAAAGTGGCCATTTTCTTCAAGGAACCCAATCTCTGTCTGCAAGAGATCAGTTGTGACCCCAGAAGATCTCCAGCACCCTCAAAAGCGGGCAGCCCTACAACAGACCCAGAGAAATAACAGCTGGACTCTGTGCACAGACTGATTCTGTGGGTCATTTTGTCAAACAACCAGAGGGATACAAATTTGATGTTTCCCTGACATCAAAAATGGTTAAGGCTGATCTTCACATCATTCATTATGCCAACAGCAGCAGCAGAACATCCCAGGTTTGGTGGGAAAAAAATATTAAGTCAAAAACTCTGTCTGAGCTGCAATGCTTCATGGGAATCTCTTCCCTTCCCTTCCTCCAAACGGCTTTGAATGATGAACGCCGGAAGATTCCCATCCGCTTCCCCCAGCTCGAGTAATCACACCACAGATATATGAGATCTATGTGTAATAAATGACCATAAGGGCATTACATAAATCTCTTCATGTTTGAAAGGGATAAATGTAAAGCAAACATCCCATAACTTAGCGGTATCGTTTGCTATAAATAATTTTTTTTTGGGGGGGGGGAATGCCCAACTGAAGACGCTGTCTGTTGTCGGTACGCTTGTGAAGGATGGCAGGACTCAGTGGGACGTATGGCTTGTCAAAGGTTTGAGAAGGATGGATCAGACCAACGCTCTGTAAAGTTTACGTGCTCATATCAAGGCAGCCGGCTCTGTTGGTAACCGCAAGGACTGGAACCAAGAACGTCTATGTCTACATGCGGAGGTCAAAAAGAAGAGTTTGGATTTATACTCTGCCTTTCTCTTCTGTAAAGCATAGGCTGACCAGACGTCCCGCTTTTGGCGGGACAGTCCCGCCTTGAAACAACTTGTCCTGTGGGTTTTTCAAATGGGGCCGGGCGGGGCACGACAGGGGCATGGCCGGGCATTCCTGGGGGCGGGGCATTCCTGGGCAGGGCTGTGGCGGGAAATGAATGCACGCAGGCACAGGCTGCCACAAACGCTGGTGCACCTCCTGCTAGACTGCTTCAAGTTTTACGCGCTACTGCTGAGAGGAGGGGAGTAACTAAGGCCAAAATCATGTGGCAAAATCACCAATTAGTAACCCCCTCTCGGCACACACAAATAATTAGTAACCTAATCTCGGGAATCTGCGAGAACCTGCTGGATCCCACCTCTGAAGAAGTGGGCAGCAACATTCCTTCATCTCCCTCAAAAGAGAAGGGCAGGGCATTGCTAGCATCCAGCTGTATCTGACAGCTGAAAGTATTAACCCTGGGTGGTGGGGTGTAACGCCCAGGGGGACATACGGGGTCAAATGTCTCTGGGCTGCGACCATTTAGTCATGTGGGGGTGGAAAATTACCCCCATAGCCCTCACCAGCAGAAAAAAATGTTGTTTGGTCGTAGAGGGGGAGGATGGCCGCCCATACTGGACATGGGGGGGGGGGAGACTCAGATTTTGCACCAGGCCACATTTTCCCTTGATATGCCTCTGCTGGGTGGCTTCAACTGGGAAGTTGAATTGAGGTGTGAACTGTTGTAGGGGGCCAATTAGGGTTGCCAACTGAAGGTTGGTAAATCTCTGGAGATATTGGATGGTGAGCCTGAGGAGAAAGGGTTTGGGGAGGGGAGGTACAATGCCAGTGGGGTACAATGCCATAAAGGGGCCACTTTCTTCAGGTCCTCTCTTTTCCCTGGAGATCAGCTGTAATCCCAGAAGATCTCCACCCACTATCTGGAGGCTGGCCACCATAGTGCCAGTCCAGCAGAACTTTAGGAGGACGGGGAAGGATTTCCTCTCCTCCATGGCCCTCTCCTTCATGGCCCTCCTCAAAGTCCCAGCAGCAAGCTAGAACTGGGAAAACAGAAGGGGTGGAGCAAAGGCGTATCTCGGGAAAATGCAAGATCTGAGTTTTCTGCCCCGCCCTGCCCCCCGAATGGGTGGCTGCCCTCCCCCACCACAACCAAACAACTTTTTTTGCACCAGGTCTTGAAGTCAGTGTGTGGACCCGGAAGGGAAGGAGGAGGGGTGTGGAGGGGCGATTTTCTGCCCCCCATGTGACTAAATGGCTGCAGCCTGGAGACATTTGACCCCATATGTCCCCCTGGGTGGTACGCCCCTGGGGTGGAGGAATGCACACGATTGCATAAGACACGTTGTGGTGTGTTTGTTTGTATACTTTTTACGTGGTGTCTAGGGATTAAATATCAGCAAGCGGGGATATAAATGGCCAACTAAATACATACACGTGTACACAGAGGTGGAATCTAGCAGGTTCTCACAGGTTCCCGAGAGTAGGTTACTAATTATTTGTGTGTGCTGAGAAGGGGTTACTAATTGGTGATTTTGCCACGTGATTGTTGCCTTAGTTACGCCCCTCCTCTCAGCAGTAGCGCGCAGAGCTTGAAGCAGTCTAGCAGGAGGTGCACCGGCCTGCGCCTGCATGCATTCGTTTCCCGCCCAAGGACCGGCGCAGTGGCTGCGTCCTTGCCACAGCCCCACCCAGGAATGCCCCGCCCCCGGAATGCCCGGCCACACCCCTGTCATGCCCCGCCCAGCCCCATTGACGCTACGCCACAGTTTGAATCCCACCACCATGGGAACCTGTTACTAAAATTTTTGGATCCCACCACTGCGTGTACATGCATCCTGGGCAAGGCATCTCTCCTCCAGGCCGGCACCTCCGATATCCAATTGCCATTGATGAGGTAATCAAAGATAGGTCAACAGCGCCCAGCTGAGAACTATCTCCGCTAGAACATTTTCACTGAATTTCCATCGTACTATTTTCTATTGTCTTCCGATTCCCCTGAGTTGCTGTGAGAGCCAATTTTTTTTGGCTGGCAAGTGGGATATAAATAATAGGGGGTTCTTTCACAGATCTGCATCTATCTGCCGCGCTGCAAAGGAAGCCATTCGTCCTCCGTTTGCTTTGCAGCCTCGGCGTCTTGTCAGATGCAAATCTGTTTTCGTTTTTCAGATACATTTCAGCGGTAATCAAAATCCTTTCTCGAGCCACGAAGCGAAACCATCTGGCTTCGGCTGCGGGCCCACCTCGCGTTTCCTTTCGCAGGGAGAGACAAAGCAGAGATGGGCAAACTTTCAAAGGAATGTCCCTCCCCATGCGGGCCGATGCAAGACGCCAGATGCGTCTCCTGCAACTTTCCTTCTTTCTTTCTGGCAGCTACGCCCATCCTGGGGAATGTTATTTCATCTTTGCCTTTGGCAGAGGCAGGTTTTCAATAAAAAGGAGAAGCAGGGGGTTAAGGAGGCATTTCAGGGGAGTATTCATGTTAGTCTGTCGCTGGGGGCGGGGAGGGAAGGGGAGAATATGACTAACTCTCTACAAGCCTGACCTGTATGACCCAGGCTAGTTTGACCCCATTTGATCTAAAAAGCTAAGCAGGATTGGCCTTGGTTAGTACTTCAATGGGGGACCACCAAGAAAATCTTGCTATGTAGAGACAGGGATTCTCCATAGGTTGGTTGTGACTTGAAGGCACTTTATACGCAGGCAGATCACTACAGAATGTAACTGCCTAGAAGAAGAAGAGAAGAAGAGTTTGGATTTATATCCCCCCTTTCTCTCCTGTAGGAGACTCAAAGGGGCTTACAATCTCCTTGCCCTTCCCCCCTCACAACAAACACCCTGTGAGGTAGGTGGGACTGAGAGAGCTCCGAGAAGCTGTGACTAGCCCAAGGTCACCCAGCTGGCGTGTGTGGGAGTGTACAGGCGGTCCAGAGTCAAAGCAGGCAACAAACAAGGCGTAATCAGACTTTCCAGAGTGGTGAAGAAGAAGAAGAAGAGGAAGAAGAGGAAGAAGAGGAGGAGGAGGAGGAGGAGGAGGAGGAGGAGTTTGGATTTATATCCCCCTTTCTCTCCTGCAGGAGACTCAAAGGGGTTGACAATCTCCTTGCCCTTCCCCCCTCACAACAAACACCCTGTGAGGTAGGTGGGGTTGAGAGAGCTCCGAGAAGCTGTGACTAGCCCAAGGTCACCCAGCTGGCGTGTGTGGGAGTGCACAGGCTAATCTGAATTCCCCAAATAAGCCTCCACAGCTCAGGCGGCAGAGCTGGGAATCAAACCCGGTCCCTCCAGATTAGATACACAAGCTCTTAACCTCCTACGCCACTGCTGCTCCTGGATTTATACCCTACCTTTCTCTCCTGTAAGGAGACTCGAGGTGGCTTACAAACTCCTTTCCCTTCCTCTCCCCTCAACAGACACCTTGTGAGGTAGGTGGGGCTGAGAGAGTTCAGAGAGAACTGTGACTAGCCCAAGGTCACCCAGCAGGAATGTAGGAGTGTGGAAGCACATCTCGTTCATCAGATAACCCTCTGCCCCTCAGGCGGAGGAGTGGAGAATCCAACCCGGTTGTCCAGATTAGCATCTACCTACTCTTAACCTCTACACCACGCTGGCTGAACTGATTCAAGCCAGTGGACCTAGACTGCCATGAACTGAAGCATGGGATGGATTCAGGCACAGTCCCTCCTGGCTTTGACCATGTTGAAACCACAACCAACAATGATTCTACCATATCCCCCTCAGCTCTCGCAGAAGACACAGTAACTTTCTCGTTCATTTTTGGAAGGTGGTTGTATTGGTCTGCAGTAGAAAAGCCAGATTAGCACCCACTAGTTCCTCAAAGACAAACAAAGATTTATGGGGCACCACCTTTTGATAATCAAAGCCCGCTTCATCAGATACAAGCAGGAATGGAAAGCCCTGATCATTCCCACCTTAGCATCTTGACTTCCTTCTTTGCAAAACCCCCTGCCAACTTCAGATTAGGACACAAGGACTCGGGGATCTCAATTCCTACTCGAATCTGATGAAAGGAGTTTTGACTCTCAAAACATTACACCTCAGACATCTTGTTGGTCTCTGAAGTGAGAAGAGGAAGGGTTGGCTCCCCCGCCCCCCACCAGCCCCGTGCTGGCCTCAGCCAAAGAGGGTGGGGCTTAACTATATCCTGCAGACCTGAGCTATATCTTGCAAGGCTTGGGTGTCGGGTCTCATTTGACAGAGCAGTCTAGCAAGTTGGAACCAGGGTTGAAAAGGCCTCCTGAAGCATGTGGGGCTGAGAGAGTTTTGAAAGAACTGTGATTCGCCCAAGGTGACCCAGCAGGCTAGATCTGGAGGAGTGAGGAAACTACATTTCATTTCACCTTTCCTCCAAGGCATCCAGGACAACGTACACCGAGGTGGGATCCAGCAGGTTCTCACCGGTTCCCGAGAGTAGGTTACTAATTATTTGTGTGTGCCGAGAGGGGGTTACTAATGGGTGATTTTGCCACGTGATTTTTGCCTGAGTTACGCCCCTCCTCTCAGCAGTAGCGCGCAGAACTTGAAGCAGTCTAGCAGGAGGTGTGTGGCAGCCTGCGCCTGCGTGCATTCGTTTCCCACCCAAGGACCGGCGCAGCGGATGCATCCTTGCCACAGCCCCGCCCAGGATTCCCCCTCCTGGAATTCCCGGCCACGCCCTGTCGTGCCCCGCCCAGCCCCATTGGCACTACGCCACAGTTTGAATCCCACCACCATGGGAACCTGTTACTAAAATTTTTGGATCCCACCACGGAACGTACACGTTTCCCCTGTGAGATACGTTGGACTAGGAAAGCATGAAAAGGGGGAGGCCGATTTCACAGCCGTTCTGCCAGTTCAGTGAACTTCCTGGCTGAATAGCGATTCGACCCCAGAACTTCCAGACCCAGGGTTGTAGAGTAAAACAGCACCACCCCCTCCCCAACTGCACCATGCCCCTAAACTCCCCACGGAGCTCAGGAGTGGGGGCCAGACGGGCTCGCACTACCCCCTAACTCCACATGGAGTTTGGGGCAGGGGTGTAGTTGAATGCCGATCAGTGGGGCTGGCCCCGTCCCCGAACTGCATGTGGAGTTCAGGAGGGGCGTGGGCCCATTTAGTGCTGTCCTCAGCTTGCCTAGGCCAAACTTTAAGCAGCAGGTTTCAAGCCTGCTATTTAGCAAGCTGAGCTGACTGGCTCTAGCTTTGCACTGTGGGCTCTGTCCCCTAGCTCCACCCGACTAGAGCCATTTGGAGGGCAATTAGGGGCAGTTGGGGGTAGTCCTGCGAAGTGTCTCTCACATGACCATAGGGATTGGTGCCCAAGGCTCTAGCCCCCTTGTGCCTCCTAGCTATGCCACTCCCCAGATCAAAACCAACACTCTAACCACTGTACCACACTACCCTCAAGATCCTCACCCTGCTCTATAAACTGTATTTCCCCATAATTATTATCAGCCCTGTTCGTCGAGTCCTTATACACTTGAGACAGAAATACACTCACAGGCAGAATCCTTTGCTATGCTATTTTAGAATCCTCAAGCTTTGCCAAAACCACTGTTTGCCCTCTGATTATCACAGGAATATCCCTCTACTAGAAAACCTTAAAATGGAGAAAGGAACTTGGCCAAAGTGTTCCACTCAAGGCCTTTTATCTCGGGCAGGTCCGTGTACTCGACTGAAAACACTCATCTTAAAAGCGATCCAGGTCAACTGCCCAACAAGCATCTTAAAAGTAGCCCAGGGCCACTTCTGCACACACAAAATAATGCATTTTCAAACCACTTTCACAACTGTTTGCAAGTGGATTTTGCCATTCCGCACAGCTTCAAAGAGCACTGAAAGCAGTTTGAAAGTGCATTATTCTGCATGTGCGAAATGAGCCTTAGCCTAAGCAACCTCATAGAGTAGAGTAAAAAGAGGAGAAAGGGATGATACTGCAAGCTGCTTTGAGTCCCCATTAGTATCTGTACTGCTGTTGCTTGAAAACATGGTTGCCACCCAAGCAGATATAAGGAGGAACAGCAAACAACAAAGGCTCATTCCGCACATGCAAAATAATGCCCTTTCAAACGGCTTTCAGTGCTCTTTGAAGCTGTGCAGAATAGCAAAATTCACTTGCAAACAGTTGTGAAAGTGGTTTGAAAACGCATTATTTTGTGTGGGGAAGGGGCCCAGGTCAACTGCCCAACAAGCATCTTAAAAAGTAGCCCAGGTCAACGTTTACCTCAGAAACGAATTTTACCTCAGAATGAACTGGTCCACTGTGCCATTGTTTGTGACCGTCACATGGGCACTCACAACCTCTCCTTGCTTGATGGGTTTCGACGGCAGCCAGATGACCACGTTGCCGTCCAGCCACAGCTCCGTCAGCTGAGAGCTCTCCGTGGTCCGGTAGAGGCTGACGGAACCAATCCTCTGCAAACGAGACATGGTTTCACCTGCGCCTTCCTTCCCGGGCCGAATGGCGTTGCCTTTCCTGATGTCCCCAGTTGTACACTCCCCGTTTTCATCTCCAGGCTGGATGGTGTAATAAAGCTCGATAGAACTCGGGTCAGCGGGATCCGGTGACTTCTTGCGGCCGGAGACAACCGTCGGTGGGTTAAACCAGGTGGGCTGAAGTTCCAGGTCAGCAACGCACAATCCCAGGTCCCCCTTTAGCCTGCAGCTGCCCCGGACTTCCCGAGTTTCCCGGAAAGCAAACACTCTCATGCACGGCAGCTGTTCAGTCGAACTATAATCATCCCAGTCCCTTCCGATGATGTAGAAAAGGACCTGCACCTTTGGCCGGCTCAGGTAGACTTTCTCGTTCATGATGTAGGCTTTCAGTTTCCAGTTGAACGTAAACTTGTTGGTGGCTCCAAACAGGTTGGAGGTTAACAGCAGATCCTGGGGCACAGCATGTTCTACGGAGAACGGCCCATAGCTAGCGTTGATTACAGGAGTCTTCTTGGCTTTATACGTAAAGAAGGTCTCCATCCGAGACTGCAAACTGGAGTTTCTCATGAAGTCCTGGTTGGCTTCTTTGAGGAAAAAGGAAGTATCGGCGTTCAAGATCTGATATCTTACAGGTAGGTATGTTGCTAGCGAGGAAAACTTCTGGATGTTGTCCAGAGCTCCACGGCCCACTGCCACTGCAGGAGAAGAAGAAATACTGTCAAGGAATTGAAAACTTGGTAAGAACACATACCGTAGGTCAGTGGTGGCGAACCTTTGGCACTCCAGATGTTAATGAACTACAGTTCCCAACAGCCCTGCCAGCATGGCTAATTGGCACTCCAGATGTTCATGAACTACAATGGCACTCCAGATGTTCATGAACTACAATTCCCAACAGCCCCTGCCAGCATGGCCAATTGGCACACCAGATGTTCATGAACTACAATGGCACTCCAGATGTTCATGAACTACAATTCCCAACAGCCCCTGCCAGCATGGCCAATTGGCACACCAGATGTTCATGAACTACAATGGCACTCCAGATGTTCATGAACTACAATTCCAACAGCCCCTGCCAGCATGGCCAATTGGCACACCAGATGTTCATGAACTACAATGGCACTCCAGATGTTCATGAACTACAATTCCCAACAGCCCCTGCCAGCATGGCCAATTGGCACTCCAGATGTTCATGAACTACAATGGCACTCCAGATGTTCATGAACTACAATTCCCAACAGCCCCTGCCAGCATGGTTAATTGGCACTCCAGATGTTCATGAACTACAATGGCACTCCAGATGTTCATGAACTACAATTCACAACAGCCCCTGCCAGCATGGCCAATTGGCACTCCAGATGTTCATGAACTACAATGGCACTCCAGATGTTCATGAACTACAATTCCCAAGAGCCCCTGCCAGCATGGCCAATTGGCACTCCAGATGTTCATGAACTACAATGGCACTCCAGATGTTCATGAACTACAATTCCCAACAGCCCCTGCCAGCATGGCCAATTGGCTGATGGGAATTGTAGTTCATGAACATCTGGAGTGCCATAGGTTCGCCACCATGGCCGTAGGTCCTGCTGGATCAGATTGGTGGTTCATGGCTAAGGTTGCCAGGTGGCCCTTGGCCACCATCGGAGAGTAGGAAAATTGCCAGCTCCAGGTTGGAAAATTCCTGGAGATTTGGGGGTGGAGCCTGGGGAGGACAGGGTTCTCAGTGGGGTACAACAGCCACCCTCCAAAGCATCAGGTGGAACTGATCTCTGGAGTCTGGAGGTGAGTTGTAATTCCAGGAGATCCCCAGGTCCCATCTGGAAGATGACATCTCTCTACTGCTCACATTTACTCCACTGCATGTGGAACACACCTGTTGAAGCCCAAGCTTTGCTTGAATGCAAAACCTTGAGTTCAATGGCTGCATTTCAACAGTTTATCATTTTAAGGAGGGCACCCGTGGGTTCCAGAGAAGACAGCCACATTGGTCGGGAACAGAAGGGCTAGATTCGAGTTCAATCACGCCTTAGGGATCAACAAGGCTTCGGGGGTGTGAGCTTTTGAAACTTACGTGGCGAAGGGGATGGGCGGGCTCTGAGCAGCCCACGCCAACACAAAAGCAACACAAACAGTTCAGATACCTGTACTATTTGATAAATAACATTTTAAAATCCTATGAAACTAATGGTGCTATTCCGTTTACCGGCGAGACAAACAATATCAAGATCTACTTGCGATAAAGAATAAAAAGGGAAGAGGGAGGGGGGAAGGGAGGGACACCACGTTGGGGACCACTGATCCACATTGGAGACCACCACGTTGGGGACCAAATTTGCTACTCATGGGGAGAGGGCAGGAATTACTTGAGAGCAGTCATTCTCACTCTCCAACTACTGGATATCGTAATCTACTCTGGGGTCTGAGAGTTCGCCAGGCCCTGAAGTGAGGCATCAAAGCGTAGCTTCACAAATGAAAGTGACAGGAACCGACTGTTAAACACAATGGAAGTGAAGATTCTCAGGAACCCAAACACCCTGTTCCAGATCTTTATTAATTTATCTCCCGGCTTTTAGCAGTTTCGTGAGGCACACACAGCCCCAGCTGAGATCAAACGCAATGGGAGCTCCATACTTGGGGAGTCTGTGTCCAGGCCAGACTCGAACCCGGGCCCTCCTACCCCCAGGTCCTGCAGATTTCCCTGCTTATCCTTATGGGTAGGTCTTCTTCATTAACATCACAATAGATATTCCTGACAGCCCATCAGACTCCCCCCCCCCTCATTTAAAAGCTGGGGCACGGCATGATCCTTACTTAACCCTGATTACACCGAGGTCACAGATGATATATCGAACAAGTCCCGGTCAGAGTCATGAAGTCTGAGCGTCTCGAAGACCCTTTATTAAAATCCCCAGGTCTCCACTGCATATCTTGTTCAGGACTTATTGCTATTCCACTGCTGTAGAATGAAAATTGCAACCTCAGTAATGAAGTGTCTGCTTTCACCCTGGGGAGAGGGGAATCTTACAGAAATGACATTTGGGGGCTTTGACACAGATGAACGACCAGATATCCAGGGGCACAGCTGAGTAATCTGGGCCAAAATAAACCTCCAGGCTCCTAACCCAAAGTAACTCCAACCAAGTCATCTAAAGACATTGCAAAACCAAAAACACCCTCAACAAATCGACAGATTTAACAGTGGTAACTTATTCCCCTTTCTAAATTTTAGCGGTTTCCAAGAACTGGGAAGATCTTGGGGGCTAGACTGATCGCTGGTCTTATTGGGCCTCTTGTGTATCTTATGATACCATAAGGGCAGAAAGGCAGAAGAGGAAAGAGCAGAGAAGTGGTCTCCTCAAGAATGCAGAAGAAGGGACGTGGTATACTCAAAGAACTTCCAAGACAAAGGTGTTGGCCGGGCAGCCATCTCTAATCTCTCATATCTGCCATCTGAAGTGGTTCAACCCATTCTATCAACTCCGGGTTTTACCACCTAGTCCCGTGGTGGCGAACCTTTGGCACTCCAGATGTTATGGACTACCATTCCCATTAGCCCCTGCCAGCATGGCCAATTGGCAATGCTGGCAGGGGCTGATGGGAATGGTAGTCCATAACATCTGGAGTGCCAAAGGTTCGTTACCACTGTCCTACTACAGGTAGACCTGACACTCAATTGGCCAAAAGAGAGGTATGATTCCAGGGATGCTGGGAAAAAAGTGTTTTATGCCTAATAAAGGTTTTGGATTTGGATTTGGATTCTTAAATCCACAGATCGGGGTGATGTAAAAAGGAGGAACATTTTTTTCCTGCAAACTTGAGGGACCTTGCAGGTTTGTAGAAAAACGGGAAAGTTCAAAAATGCGGGAATTTAAATCCTCACCCGAAACAGAGGAACACTAACTGTTTGCACACACAATGCTCTTCTACTGGCCCAACAACATCCACCTTCCTTGCTACATGTGGGGAAACAAATCTCCAGATTTGAGTGTGCTGCTCTTAACCACTACACCATGCTCAGAGAGCTCAACCAGTCAGTTGGAAGTGGGGAAGAGACTTGCACAACAAAATCAATTAAGAGGAAGAAGAAGAAGAGGAAGAGGAAGAGGAAGAGGAAGAAGAAGAAGAGTTTGGATTTATATCCCCCCTTTCTCTCCTGCAGGAGACTCAAAGGGGCTTACAATCTCCTTGCCCTTCCCCCCTCACAACAAACACCCTGTGAGGTGAGTGGGGCTGAGAGAGCTCCGAGAAGCTGTGACTAGCCCAAGGTCACCCAGCTGGCGTGTGTGGGAGTGCACAGGCTAATATGAATTCCCTAGATAAATCTCCACAGCTCAGGCAGCAGAGCTGGGAATCAAACCCGGTTCCTCCAGATTAGATACACGAGCTCTTAACCTCCTACGCCACTGCTGCTCCTAACACAGAACTTATGGGCCAATCAAGTAACAGAAGAAGAAAAGTTTGGATTTATACCCCACCTTTCTCTCCTGTAAGGAGGCTCAAGGCGGCTTCAAACTCCTTTCCCTTCCTCACCCCACAACAGAAACCTTATGAGGTAGATAGAGCTGAGAGGGTTCGGAGAGAACTGTGGCTAGCCCAAGGTCACTCAGCAGGAATGCAGGAATGTGAAAACAAATCTGGTTCACCAGTTAAGCCTCTGTTATTTAGGTGGAGGAGTGGGGAATCAAACCCGGTTCTCCAGATTAGAATCCACCTGCTCTTAATCACTATGCCACACTAGCTCAAAAGGTGGCTGAGTGGGCAACAGAGCCATGCATCTTGGTGCTGAGGACACTTCGCTGAAGCTGAGGGAACCTCCACCAGGAAAAATTCCCCCCAACCCCTAGCACCATGGTGGCAAACCTTTGGCACTCCAGGTGTTATGGACTACAATTCCCATCAGCCTCTGCCAGGATGGCCAATTGGGCATGCTGGCAGGGGCTGATGGGAATTGTAGTCCATAACACCTGGAGTGCCAAAGGTTCGCCACCACTGCCCTAGCACCACTGGGGGCTGATGGGAATTGTAGTCCATAACATCTGGAGTGCCAAAGGTTCGCCACCACTGCCCTAGCACCACTGCCCTACACAGTTCGGATCAAGACAATATCTTCTGACCTGCAATTAAGGATCCCGGCTGGTTTTGTGCTCCATCTTGGTTAAGTTGGCTCCACCATCGCTTGCGTCTCCCTCTATACATTCTTCCCAAGTTAACAAAGCATAAAATAGGTCAGGCCTTTTTGGCAGGAGAAAAAAATACAATGCAGATGTTTCCTAATTAGGCCTGCATTGTTCTGATGTTTCTCCTGTCAGCCAGGTCTATTAAAGCCTTGTGTCTATGTATTAGGCTGGCTAATTAAAAGGAAGACGCTAGAAAAGACTGCCAAATTCCGGCTCCGTCTTCCCCCTAATGACAATGAATCTCCTCCTCCTCTTTCATTAGGGCCAAAGTCATTAATAGATTAATCAGATAAATTAGCAGCTCCGAACGCAGCTTTGAACGTAGCATTCATGTTCAATAGAAATAATCATTTCGGCTCTATTGTTGCCATTCCGGGTAATATCAGCAAAATATTCTCCCCTTTTGGTGAAGTCTCTAGAGAATTTTGAACAGGACCTTGCTTGGTGCCAGTATGGGAAAACTGTGCCGTGCTGTTTTCTGCTCTTGGGCACCACCAAGTTAGCTGGCCAGAAGGAGGTACTGCAGCCAATAATTAATTGGACCCCTCCTCCACCTTTTCATCCATAATGACTTTCAAGGCAGCTTGACGCATATTGATAAAATAAAGTTCAATGTATTGTCAAAGGCTTTCACAGCCAGAATCACTAGGGTGTTGTGGGTTTTCTGGGCTGTATGGCCGTGTTCCAGTAGCAGATGATCGGATGGTAGTATTGCCAATGGTATATATACTCCACCTGCTTTACTACCGTCAGATCCTTTGAAGATGCCAGCCACAGGTGCAGGCAAAACGTCAGGAGAAAATGCTACTGGAAGACGGTCATACAACTTGGAAAACTCAACAACACCCTAAAAATAAAGTTCATTTGAGAATGTTCTCATTTCTTCTCTGACACAGCAATATTCTAGGGGAGAGTCCTGCCCCAATCTGAGTTCTCATAATTCCTTTCTGATTATTCCTGGCCCCTTTCATCAGTGGTGGGATCCAAAAATTTTAGTAACAGGTTCCCATGGTGGTGGGATTCAAACTGTGGCGTAGCGCCAATGGGGCTGGGCGGGGCACAACGGGGGCGTGGCCGGGCATTCCGGGGGCGGGGAATTCCTGGGCGGGGCTGTGGCAAGGACACAGCCGCTGTGCCGGTCCTTGGGCGGGAAATGAATGCACGCAGGCGCAGGCTGCCACGCACGCCGGTGCACCTCCTGCTAGACTGCTTCAAATTCTGCGCGCTACTGTTGAGAGGAGGGGCGTAACTAAGGCAAAAATCACGTGGCAAAATCACCAATTAGCAACCCCCTCTCGGCACACACAATAATTAGTAACCTACTCTCGGGAATCTGTGAGAACCTGCTGGATCCCGCCTCTGCCTTTCATTCAATCTCACTGCCTTGATGACTAGATGGTTAATTGTCACTGCAAGCTTCGTCTTCCGTCTAGATTGCTGGCA
Source organism: Sphaerodactylus townsendi (assembly GCF_021028975.2). Lineage (NCBI taxonomy): Eukaryota > Metazoa > Chordata > Lepidosauria > Squamata > Sphaerodactylidae > Sphaerodactylus > Sphaerodactylus townsendi. Next base: position 51,186,058 of record NC_059437.1, read on the forward strand.
TTTTGGCTGTCCCAAGGCAGAGTCAGAGGAATCAGAGGGAACAACTTTTCTTCTGCTAAGAAGGTCAATGACAGCCAGGAATGGTCAGTCTTCAGGCTGTCTGCTTTCTCCCCCTTCTCACTGATTTGCAGTGTGCACTGGCCCTTTAGTCAAACACCACGCAAAAAGAACCTAGTGCACCCTCAGATTGCTTTTTTGCTGTGTGATGTTTGTGTGGGTTTTTTTTTTTAAAGGCACGTTGCATACTAGTAGCCAAGAAGAGGGGAAAAGTCGGAAATGAACTGAAGGGACCAAGTGGGAATGGTTCTAATTCTGAAAATTATTTGGGAAATGTTCCCTGCTAAACTGGAAATAAAGAGAAGCGGCAAGGGGCACACATTACAACGATAAAAAGAAGCAAATAAAGAAGCAAAAAAGGAGCAGCAGTGGCGTAGGAGGTTAAGAGCTCATGTATCTAATCTGGAGGAACCGGGTTTGATTCCCAGCTCTGCCACTTGAGCTGTGGAGGCTTATCTGGGGAATTCAGATTAGCCTGTACACTCCCACACATGCCAGCTGGGTGACCTTGGGCTAGTCACAGCTCTTCTGAGCTCTCTCAGCCCCACCCACCTCACAGGGTGTTTGTTGTGAGGGGGGAAGGGCAAGGAGATTGTCAGCCCCTTTGAGTCTCCTGCAGGAGAGAAAGGGGGATATAAATCCAAACTCTTCTTCTTCTTCTTCAAATGGGGGAACCATTCCTCTCTAGTAAGCTTCTGCCTTTGCCTTTGGCACTAGCTCTTCTAACAGGCAGCTCTGCAAATCTTCTGATTTAGCGCTGGGCACTAAATCTGGACGCTTGCACATAAAAGCAGAGGTACACCATTGACCTGCCGATCTTCCTCAAACCCTCCCGTGGTAAGGTGTGAACTCAGAGTCCAAAGATTCCAAGCTGAGGTCAGTCGCTACAACTAAGCCGGATCTCCACAGTGGCTTCCCTCAATCAGCTGGTGACATTAGAGTGACAATTTATCTTGCTAATAAGAACATACCTGGGAGAGTCCTACATTTTGTTTGGTAAGTAAAATAGCTGGTCGGTGTGGTGCAATAGTTAAGAACATAAGAACATAAGAACTAGCCTGCTGGATCAGACCAGAGTCCATCTAGTCCAGCACTCTGCTACTCGCAGTGGCCCACCAGGTGCCTTTGGGAGCTCACGTGCAGGATGTGAAAGCAATGGCCTTCTGCTGCTGCTGCTCCCGAGCACCTGGTCTGCTAAGGCCTTTGCAATCTGAGATCAAGGAGGATCAAGATTGGTAGCCATAGATAGACTTCTCCTCCATAAATCTGTCCAAGCCCTTTTTAAAGCTATCCAGGTTAGTTGCCATCACCACCTCCTGTGGCAGCATATTCCAAACACCAATCACATGTTGCGTGAAGAAGTGTTTCCTTTTATTAGTCCTAATTCTTCCCCCCAGCATTTTCAATGAATGCCCCCTGGTTCTAGTATTGTGAGAAAGAGAGAAAAATGTCTCTCTGTCTACATTTTCTACCCCATGCATAATTTTATAGACTTCAATCATATCCCCCCTCAGACGTCTCCTGTTAAGAGCGGCAGACTCAATAACCAGATTTGATTCCCTACATGAAGCCTGCTGGGTGTCCAAGGGCCAGCCACAGTTCTCTCAGAACTCTCTGTGACCATCTTTTGCCTTGAAAACCCTACGGGGGTCACTAAAAGTAATCTGTGACTTAACAGCACATGTACACACACACACACACGCAAAGAGTTTCCAGAGGACGAACGCAATTTCCTTATCACGCCCTGTGTTACTGGATGGCAGTCATTTGGCAGTCAAGCCTCCGCAGCCAGGGGTGAAGGCCCAGGGGTGGCATTTGTGCCCTTGCCAAACACCCCCCCCCCCCCACGAAATCACCGTTTGTGGCACAGCATCAAAGTCAGGCGCCAGCTCACCTTTAACCACAAAGCCCAGAATTTGGGATGCACTTCAAAGGCTCTTGGCCGGGGGGAGGGGGGGGGGAAGCTGCCAAGTATTTCTGTCACCCCTCCCCCTTTCCCCTCCTAGTAAATCTGCTGCTGTCTTCATTTGCCTTTTGATTGGGATTCGGTTTGGTCCCTGAAACCCCAAAGAATTTCGCCACCCGACGATGCAACCCTTAATGACAAATGGTTAACAGGAAACCCCCTTGCCACCCCTTCCCCGTTCCCCGTCCCCCCCCCGCCCCACAACCAGGCCTGGCAACCTGAGCCGATGCCTGAACTTTCACCTCTCGCCTGGCAAAAGCCCAGACTAAGTCAACATCTCTGGGCTGGTTTGCATTACCCGCTCCTTATTAACATCCAGAAGAGTCGGATTTGGCTTCCAAAGCGGCCGGCTGAACAGGAAAACTTCAGAAGAAGAGGGCCTCCCCCATTGAAGTCTGACTTTGGAGCTGAGCTCATAAAAAGGGGGACTAATTAGAACCAGGTTATTGAGTGGGGGGTCTTGAGCAGTTTCTACAGAGCTTTCCTTCCCATGCCACAAGAAAGGAGGGAACGCTTTGCCAGAGTTCTCACGGAGGAGGACGTTATATCCCCGAGCATAGAAAGGTAGCGAGTCAGGGACAGAAAGAGTCAAGCTAGTTTTCTGCATGGTAGGAATGGGTTAGGAGGGCTGGGCTGGAGCATCGGGAAACCCACGCCTGCCAGCTTTCCAGACAGAGGATTTATATATTTATTTAATGGATTGTCGAAGGCTTGCGTCCCTGCTGTGAGATGGGTAAAACACAGACCCCACCACCCAATCCCTCTTCACACTGTGTCACGCAGAAACATATCTTCCTGTGACACACCTCTGAAGGTCAACCCCAAACAAAAAGCCATAAAGTATCAACCACGTCCAACACAACCCAAAACACTGAGATTAGGCGAAGATGCATGAAGCGCACCTATACACAAAGGCCTCATATTATATTCTCATCTCAAATCCTGTATCAAAAAATGTACCACTCGGAAGGAGGAGGAGGAGTTTGAAGAGGGGGAGGAGTTTGAATTTATACCGCACTTTTCTCAATTGTAAGGAGATTCAAAGTGACTTACAAACTCCTTCCCTTCCCCTCCCCACAGCAGATATCTTGTGAGGCAGGTGGGGTGAAAAGAGTTCTGAGAGAACTGTGACTATCCCAAGGTCACCCGGCAGGCTTCATGTGCAGGAGAGGGGAAACAAATCCAGTTCACCAGATGACAGCCTACCGCTGTTCACCACCACACCACGCCAGCACACAAGCTGTCCAAGTGGCAGCAAACTACAGAACAAGTGAGACAAACGGAGAGAAATGAGTGAACCATTAACCCAGATGACAAGATGCAAAGTGAATCCTTTTTCCTTGCAGGAACATCAGGTTTTCTTTGGAGCTGACTTTTATGATCTTTAGTACATTTGTAGCCAGTGGTGGGATCCAAAAATTTTAGTAACAGGTTCCCATGGTGGTGGGATTCAAACTGTGGCGTAGCGCCAATGGGGCTGGGTGGAGCATGACGGGGGTGTGGGCGGGCATCCGGGGGCGTGGCATTCCTGGGCGGAACTGTGGCAAGGACGCAGCCGCTGCGCCGGTCCTTGGGCGGGAAACGAATGCACGCAGGCGCAGGCTGCCACGCACGCCGGTGCACCTCCTGCTGGACTGCTTCAAGTTCTGAGCGCTACTGCTGAGAGGGAGGGCATAACTAAGGCAAAAATCACGTGGCAAAATCACCAATTAGTAACCCCCTCTCGGCACACACAAATAATTAGTAACCTACTCTCGGGAACCTGTGAGAACCTGCTGGATCCCACCTCTGTTTGTAGCCCCCTCCGCAAAAGAGAGGGACACTTTGATCATGGGTTATTTTCTAGAACACATGACATGATAAAGGTGAGGGCGTGGTTCATTGGCCCAGCCCCTACTTGGATTTATGAAGGTCCCAGATTCAATATTTGGCATCTTCAGATAAAATGTTGCGGTAGTCAGCCATATCAAAGGCCTAAACCATCAGAGCAGACAACTCCAGCCAAGCACTGACACATTCGCTTTTCCCCGTCTTCAGAATGGGAACCTTGCTTTTAAAAATAACTTACACAAAAACTTTGATGGTTAACAGCCACAACTGTGTGCCTCAAAATAAACCGTAGTATTGATAGCTCATGGGCACAGACTAGGCGTCCCCAACCTTTTCGAACCTGCAGGCAGCTTAGGAATTTGACACGGGTAGTGGGCGCAGACATAAAATGGCTGCCACAAAATGGTGGCCACGGGAGGAGGAGCTAGCCACAAAATGGCGGCTATGGCTTCGCTTTGTTCATACAGTGAAGATTCACCTGTTGTAGTGACAGATGTTGCCACAGCGACAGTTTCGAAATTCACAGAGCCAGCCGAACCTCCAATGGCCGATCTGGGGAAAAGCCCATTGGACCCCACCCGCTTTCTAAAACACTTGGCCAGCATTAGGGAAGGTGCTAACGGGCACCGTGGTGCCCACGGGCCCTGCGTCGGGGAGCTCCGGCTTAGACGATCAGATGTGGAAATCCAAACAGTATCAGTTACGGACCAAATCTTCACACTTTCCAGGCACAAGAGGACCATCTAAGGTTTGCAGTGACCTTTTTTATTCCAGTCAATTAAATTTGAGACCGGGCAAAGTTAAGAGGGGGAGAGAGAGACAGGAAAACAGGGTAATTCCCCCTTTCTTGTTTGCGGAGCAGAAGGTGGTCATTTAGTTTGTGTTTTTAAACTCGTCATGCTTTATAGAATCCCACCCCCCCCTTTTCTTCTTCTTTTTCTCCCTGCCAACGGTGATCTCATTTCATAGCTCAGACGCTCAGGCTGAATTGAAAGCAGAGACGGCGAAAAGCAAGAATGGATGTTCCCCTTTAGTGCAGCTGCAGTCATGCAGGTAAAAGGGGAGAGCTGCTTTGGGGCAGGCCCAGGACTCTATGGTTTGAAGCCACCGAGGCATCTCTAGGCACAAAGTTGATCGGAGGACCAGGGGCGGGGGGGGGGGGTGCTGAAGAAACCCCCTGCTGACCTGGGTTATGGAGTTTCTGAATTGACCTGGCTCCAGACATCTGATTGATGAAGCCTCTGGTTTCCCCAAATTAAAAAGGGAGATCAGCTCGTACACCAAAAGGTAGAGTCAGCCCTGAGGGCTGAATCAGGTCAAATGATTTTTATCTTACTACAAATGCTAATTTTCAGCCCCATAGCATTTCCTCCGGGCTCCGATCAAGCTGATTACGTTTTGCATCGCCCCTTTGCAACCTGACCCCCTTCTCTGTGACACCCCTCCCACCTTCTGACTGGGAAATAAGGGTAGAGGGGTCTCAGTTTCATTTGTATCTGATGAAGGCAGCTCCGACTCTCAAAAGCTGGTAGCCCCCAAATCGTGTTGGTCTCTAACATGGGGCCTTTCCCCACTTACCTTCTGCTGCGCGCTACTCGGGCCAAGTAGTGCGGGGTCCCGCGGCACTCCCCACTACAGGGGCAGCGACAACGCAGCCGCCCCAACGCTGCCGCTGTCGTGCCCCCTCAGCACGCATCATTCCTGGCGCTGGAGAAAATGGCGCCTGGGCACGCGCCAGAAATGACGCATGCAGTGAGTAGCGCGCAGCGACGGTGGTAGAGGGGAAAGAGGGGAAAGTGGGGAAAGGCCCATGGACTCCAGCTCTACTTAAGGACTGTGTACTTTAACCAGGGGCTGGGTGGGTGAATCTTGGTCATGGTTCTTGTTATCCTTGCATTTGAGAGATCAAGAAAAGCTCATGAGATGAACGCTCATATTGTGATGTGGTCATTTTGCTATCCAGCCCCCCCCCCCCCTCCAATACTCGTAATTTCAGCAAGCCCCTCTGTGATACATTTCCCTATCCATGGTGTGCTCTGCCTGGTCAGACCGCCAGCAGGAGGAGCTGTCCGAGTGTTGGAAGGACGCTCTCTTCCTGTTCACAATCCCCTCCTGTTTCCGGATCAAATCCCCAGGTGATGAGAGGAAGGCAGACGACTCAAATAAATCCCTGTCCCTTTTTTGTTGATCAATTTTATCAAAGGAACACACAGTGAGAAGTGGACAAATCCAGAAGCTGAAAGAAGGCCACAAATGAGCCAGTTTTGGGCAGTGAGATGTTTCATCCTGATCTCTCTGGAAGGGGATTTGGTCAACCACATTTCCCCCGTCTCTCCTCCGAGAAGCTCAGGGCTGTGGACACCATTCTCCCATCCCACACTTTATCCACACGACAAACCCGCAAGGGCGATTGGGCTGAAACAGAGCGACTGCCCCAAAGTCGTCCGATGAGGATTCGTGGATAAATTTGTTAAAGATGGAACAAGCGTTATATAAGCAATGAAATATATTAATGGGAATTGGTGCTGCGCTGGTCACAGCAAGAAGTGTTGAAATCAGTCGAGGATTTGTACTGTTCTAATCTTCGAGATACAACTTGAACATTTTTTTGGGGGGGGTGTCTTTGCTCTAACTGCTCTAACTGCTAGGCCACACTAGCTTTCCTAACAAAGCAATGTGATGGTCACAGCAAATCTCAGTCATGCAGCAGGTGTACCTAAACAAAGGGACAAGAACTAAAATGGTGCCCCCTGGGTCCCCCCAAATTATGCCCCTACCTCCTTGCACCCAGCCTCTCCTGCAGTGTGGCAGCCAGTGGGCACGAAGCCGGTGAGTGTAGCCCTGGCATGGAGGGAGCCACCGGGCGCTGCACTGCAGGAGAGGCCAGGCGCAAGGACCCAACCTGTGTCTGGCACCCCCTCACGTGACTAGATGGCATGTACCCAGGGACATGTGACACTACATGTCCCCATGGGCGATACACCTGTGGCAGGCAATGCTCAATTTAATGGACTGTAGACCTGACTGAGTATATGGCGGCCTCATATGCATTCAGATGGGCTACGGCCCTGGTGGCGAACCTTTGGCACTCCAGATGTTATGGACTACAATTCCCATCAGCCCCTGCCAGCATGGCCAATTGGCGGGGCTGATGGGAATTGTAGTCCATAACATCTGGAGTGCCAAAGGTTCACCACCACTGGGCTACGGGGTGCTTTCCACTAATTTTGGATCCCATGCAGTGGCCACTGGGAAATAAAACCTCCAGCTCACATGCAGTTAAAGGGCATGTAATTGCTCTCTTTGACCCAGCTCCCATCCCTTTCAACAGGGTTTGCTGCGCAGGAGAAATTCCCAGGCACTCCTTATACGACACGGAAAATTCTTCTGGCCTCTAAGCCCCAGGCACTGGGCCGCACCAGATACCGGCGGAGTGAATTATTGAAGCTTATCAGCGATCGCTTTTGAAGCCTGCCCAACTGACCTCGCCTTTTTGAAAAAGCTATTCAAATCCTTTCTTGTAAAGTCAATTTTCCAGTCATCTCTGACATCTCCCATGCAAGCATCTTGAAACACTTTGCAAAAGAAAAGAAACCCTGTTCATCAACGCGGAGATTAAACCAACGTGTTTCCAGGACGGGCTGAGCGCTGGCTCAGGATTGTGTAATTATGGGGAACAGGAGGGAGCGAGGCAAGGTTTTGCCATATGTGTGGAATGGGGAGGGGTGTGTGTGTGTGTGTGTGTGTGTGTGTGTGTGTGTGTGCGCAGAGAACAGTTCAAAGAGTTGAAACAAAAAAGGAGAAAGTTCCAATTTCAAGCACACATGCAGGGAAAATTGGAAATGGGTCAGGTAACTCATATCGGGGAATGTGGCATTGTGCTACTTTGTACTGAGAACAGCCAGACTGAGCCCCCATCACACAATCACTCCACACGGTGTCACAGAGAAAACCTTTGTCTCATTGCACCATGCCTCGGAAGATGCCCGCCATCTATCTGTCTGTCTGTCTGTCTGTCTGTCTGTCTGTCTGTCTGTCTGTCTGTCTGTCTGTCTGTCTGTCTGTCTGTCTGTCTGTCTGTCTGTCTGTCTGTCTGTCTGTCTGTCTGTCTGTCTGTCTGTCTGTCATCCATCCATCCATCCATCCATCCATCCATCCATCCATCCATCCATCCATCCATCCATCCATCCATCCATCCATCCATCCATCCATCCATCCATCCATCCATCCATCCATCCATCCATCCATCCATCCATCCATCCATCCATCCATCCATCCATCCATCCATCCATCGGCATTTGTTTCCCGCCCTTTACCTTTACCATGGTCTCAGGGCGCGTTGCAATAAAAACCATACAAATCTAACGCAACAATGGTAAAATCACAATAAAACTCCACCCTGAACACCCCAAAACAATCTAAAATCTCAAGCACCCACCCACAGAATAGAAAGGGGTGTATGGACACTTTGCTGCCCCCCCCCCCCGACGCCATAGATATGTGCAAAAAGTTAGGATTAAAAACTACTGGTATCAGCCTGGAAAACCCACAACACCCAGTTGATTCCAACCGTGAAGGCCTTCGAAAATACACAACCCAAAAGAATTTAAACAATAAGTGTGTGCTATTTATATTTACATCATGAATTTCGGGGGGGGGGGGGTGATGGTCAAACATTCAGTATCTCCAGCTCTTTAAAACCATCCATAAGGTTCCTGCAAGTACCTGGTTTCCCAAGAATGAATGGTTTGTTTTGCTCTATTTCTTTGCAAATCAAGATTCTAGTCCTCAGGGTGCTAAGGATCCTGGCAGGGACTCCACATTACTGTTTGGGTAGGAAAATGCAGGTGACCAAGCACTTACCATGCCACCCTTCCCTGCCCCACCCAGGGCACTTCGATCATTCATATGACTTCTTCCCAGTGTCGTGTAGTGGTTAAGAGCAGACACACTCTAATCTGGAGAACCGGGTTTGATTCCCAGCTCTGCCTCTTGAGCTGTGGAGGCTTATCTGGTGAACTAGATTAGGTTGTGCACACCAATACATGCCAGCTGGGTGACCTTGGGCTAGTCACAGTTCTTTGGAGGTCTCTCAGCTTCACCTACCCCACAGGGTGTTTGTTGTGAGGAGGGAAGGGAAAGGAGTTTGTAAGCCCCTTTGAGTCTCCTTACAGGAGAGAAAGGGGGGGGGGTATAAATCCAACTCTTCTTCTCATCATACTGATCGGAGGCACAGGTGGGGCTGTGTCTCTCTGCTCTCTTTAAGGCTGTCATTCAGAGGCGAGCAGGGAGCTGTTCCCCTTGGCAGCAGAAGACAGGACTCACAATAATGGGCATAAATCACAGGCAGAAAAGTACCGGCTGGGTATTAGGATTTTTTTTTTAACAGGAAGTAGAACTGGCTGCCTAGGGAGGGGGTGAGCTCCATCTCGCTGGCAGCCTTTGGCCCTTTCTGCACAAACCTTTTAAAACATTTTGAGGCAGGAAATAAAATATTTCCTCCAGGGAGTTTTGCATTGTTTTCACCTCCTCCCAAGTGTTATTTGCAGCCTTAAAAGGTTTTAAAGGAACGTCCTTTTAAAATGGCACTTTGGCTGAAACGTTTTGAAAACATGTTCAGTTGGCTGTGCGATCGCTTTAAGACGTTTCCCACGGCTCTGTGCAGTCCTTGGACTTCTCCTCGATGCCATTTTGTGAGCTCATTCCGTTCCCCCTCGCCATTTTATTTGCACCATTTCTGTGTGATTGAACATTCAAATAGCGAGGGATTTGAGTCCCACTACAAGGGAAAGACTAAGCAGGATGCTGCGCAGAAAGAATAATGTCCCCAATGCCTCCATTTTGGTGATTTTCCAGCGTGAGCCTTCTTGCTCATGATGCCAGAAGGAAACCTATTATTACAGGGGTGGCGTGATTGCATTCTTCAAAAAGAGAAGCCTCATATCTCCGCAGCCCCCATTCTCAGCTGTAATGTTTGGTACTACATTATCAGATAGCAATGCAATTTGTTGGGAGTGAATCTGATATTCAGTGTTTCCCAAATTATTTCCATCAGGCGAAAGAAAGAAAGAAAGAAAGAAAGAAAGAAAGAAAGAAAGAAAGAAAGAAAGAAAGAAAGAAAGAAAGAAAGAAAGAAAGAAAGAAAGAAAGAAAGAAAGGAAGGAAGGAAGGAAGGAAGGAAGGAAGGAAGGAAGGAAGGAAGGAAGGAAGGAAGGAAGGAAGGAAGGAAGGAAGGAAGGAAGGAAGGAAGGAAGGAAATGTGTCATAGAATTGTAGATTTGGAAGGGACTGCGCAGGTCCTCTAAGTGCAGGATCAGGCTAAAGCGAAGAAGAAGAAGAAGAAGAAGAAGAAGAAGAAGAAGAAGAAGAAGAAGAAGAAGAAGAAGAAGAAGAAGAAGAAGAAGAAGAAGAAGAAGAAGAAGAAGAAGAAGAAGAGCAGGAGCAGTTTGGATTTATATCCCCCCTTTCTCTCCTGTAAGAAGAGGAGGAGGAGGAGGAGGAGGAGGAGGAGGAGGAGAACCCAACATAATAGGGAAGGACTCTATGAAGGAATCCACGGCCCTCATTCTGCAAGAACTGAGTGAGGCTGTTAATGCTGGGATATTTTGGAGGACATGGATTCATGGGGTCACCAGGAGACAGGAGCCACTTGATGGCGCTTAACACAAACACAGAATTGCTCCTGACCAGGAAGATCATGCTAACCAATGGCTCATTATCCTCCCAAAAGTCCAAGTAGTCAACTGTGCCTTTTAACAAAAAGGAATTTCTCTCCCAGGCTGGCCCTAGACAAATCTGAAAGTGACTCTGACTGTTCTGTTGTGGAGCTTCTGTTAAACAACACAGATGTCATGCTCTTGGAAAAAGTAGCAAAATTTATTTTACAAGTGACAGAACTTTCTAAGTAATGTATATTGCTATATACAGTTTTCCTGTCTGCACTTTGAATGTACTCTTGATTTGTATGTCAAAAATGTCTGGCAACGCTCTAGAACCTATTTTTAAATGCCAAATAAAGGTGGTGGTGGTGGTGGTGGTTGTTAACAAAAAGGCTGTATTCCAAAAGGATCCACCCCAAAGGAATCAATTTCCACCATCAGCGCAATCCACAGCGATACCAGCAGTGCTCATTTCTCTCAAGCATGTATGGTGTTGCGGCCTGACAAGCGTTCTCTTGCTGGAGGTTTCTAGATTGCTTTCTAATTTGGCTTCCACCCAAAAAGCTCCCCGCAGCTCTGCAACCTTTCCTGCTCCCAAGAGGGGAAGCAATACGTTACCTAACATCTGGCCAGATGTGTATCTGGCTGACCTAGATACTGCTCGGTGCAGATGTTGCCCAACAAAACACAGAGGAAGATAACAGAGCACAGGAGATGGATAGAGGACCACAATACTGAAAGCCGAGCCCAGATCAACTCTGCCACTCCGGCTCTTCTCTAGGGCCAATTCTAATAAATCTGATGAGGACCTCGACGTCTTAATATGGATGTACTGCAATGAACTGTCCTTAATTTTCACCTGCATTTCCTTTGGCTTTATTATATGTAGCCAATGTACCACAGGGGTTAAGAGTAGAAACTTTCCTCATCCAAATCGTTCCCCAGGTTTTGGAAATCCAAATTATCCAGCTGCTGTAGGAGTCAAACAATAGAGTATTTGGAGAATCCTAGGGTGCCTTGCTGATGAGATGACATCATTTCCGGTTCCGACTAGAAGTAATGCCAGGGCATTGGCACAGCACAGGAAGATGCAAGGACAGCACCCAATCACCACATCCATTTCCTCATCCCCGCCCCAGCCGCAGGTGGGGGCATCAATTAGGAAAGAGACAGGCAGTATACAGGGAAGTCCCACCCCCCAAATCCTGTGACAATTGTCTCAGGACACCTCACTACAGAGCCGGCTCTGTTCCGCAGCCATTTCCCTCCGCCAACGGCTCTGCCGCCTGGCATTACATTGATATAAACGCCTTCCTCCCTTAATATCCTAAAAATAACACGCAACCGTTTTTCTCAGCCCCGATATGCCGCCACGGTTAAACAAGGCAAAGATAGGAATTATTAGTAACATAACGTCCAGCAGACCGGCTGCTAATGCCTCCGGGAGACAAGAGAAGCGGGGATTTCCTGCACATTTGGAAATCAGCTTTACTGGCTAGATTGCCAAGCAGAGTAATCACTAGATCTTTTTGCAATTCATTTCCATCTGTGGAGGGGAGGGTCATCGCTGCCACAAGACCGGATTACAGGCAGCTGGGTGGCCGGGGGGAGGAAGAGCGCGGGCGGACTGTACTTTACAAATGAAACACTGAATAAAAAGAACCCTCAATAAACACTGAATAAAAAAGATTGGGGCACCTTCCTTATGAGGAGAGGCTGCAGCGTTTGGGACTCTTTAGTTTGGAGAGGAGACGGCTGAGGGGGGATATGATTGAAGTCTATAAAATTATGCATGGGGTAGAAAATGTTGACAGAGAGAATTTTTTTCTCTCTTTCTCACAATACTAGAACCAGGGGGCATTCATTGAAAATGCTGGGGGGAAGAATTAGGACTAATCAAAGGAAACACTTCTTCACACAACATGTGATTGGTGTTTGGAATATGCTGCCACAGGAGGTGGCGACGGCCACTAACCTGGATAGCTTTAAAAGGGGCTTGGACAGATTTATGGAGGAGAAGTCGATCTATGGCTACCAGTCTTGATCCTCCTTGATCTCAGATTGCAAATGCCTTAGCAGACCAGGTGCTCAGGAGCAGCAGCAGCAGCCGCAGAAGGCCATTGCGTTCACATCCTACATGTGAGCTCCCAAAGGCACCTGGTGGGCCACTGCGAGTAGCAGAATGCTGGACTAGATGGACTCTGGTCTGATCCAGCAGGCTAGTTCTTATGTTCTTATGTTCTTAACCCGGAAGACAAGAAAATAACCCTTTTTTTAAAAAAAAAATTATCAGGGTGCAAAAATAATAACGAAATGTGCAGCACGGCAGCTTAGCACTCAAGCACAGGCTCATGCCTGACGTGGAATTCTCCTCAGCCCGGGCGCTTGAGAGCCATAAGCTGTCAGTTTAATAATGCACACGTTCATTCCCCCCGTCTCAAAAAAACGCGGCAGCTGTGACAAGCGACAGGCACCAACCGCTCTCTTCTCCTTTCCTGCTAAGACCTGCCTTCCTAAAGAGAGGCAGCTAATCTAGAGAAGGATCCCAAAATCTTTTGTTTCTGAATAGAAACGAAAAGACCGAGATCACACCCTACTGGCAGGCCTTGAGAGCAGTGGCGTCTCTAAGGTAGGGAAGGTAGGGCATGTGCCCTGGGTGGCACTGGAAGGGGGGCGCCTCCCTGCCTGTTCACTTCAGTGATGCTGTCCGTGCACCCTGCCTCGCTCCAACACATGCCAGCTGGGTGACCTTGGGCTAGTCACAGTTCTTCGGAGATCTTTTAGTCCCACCCACCTCAAAGGGTGTTTGTTGTAAGGGGTGGGAGGGGAAGGAGATTGTAAGCCCCTTACAAGAGAGAAGGGGGGGATATAAATCCAAACTCTTCTTCTTTGAGCCACCCTGGGCAGCCATGCTTTCTCTCAGCCAAACCTACCTCGCAGGGCAGTTAGGAGGATAAAATGAAGGAGGGAAGGTAGATCCGCATGTGCTGCCCAAAGATCCTCGGGGGAAAGTGTAGGGCAAAAAGGCAACAGATGGACACGGGCAGAACAATAGCCCTGTCTCTCCCCTCCCCGCAACGTTTCCCTTCTTCCTCCTCTGCAGCCAAGGATGAGAAAGGGTTTCAAACAGGTGCCAGGCCCTATCTCAGCCACAAAGAATGCAGTGTGCCCTAGCCCAGGGCCGTTCCAACCAACTTTATGGCGGTGGGTGGCTTTTAAGCTTCCCATTTGATCGGAATGAAAAAACAGGGGCCTCCTTTCAAGCCCGGGACAAGGGGAGCCGGTATAAATCACAGCCCTCCCAGCAAGGGGGCTTCCCCCAAACAATCGGCCGTGGCAGGGTCTCAAAGCCCAGCCTGGGCCATTATGGAAGAAGAGAGAAAGTCGATGGTTTTAAAGAGAGGGAAAAGGGGGGGAAGGGACAGCCCGGTCATTTACAGCCAACACTAAATTCCAAAACCTGGCGGATTTATAGCAGGCAGGGAGAGAAATGTCTTCCCCGGTTGTCACATCTTTTGGGGACAATTTCCTGCAGGGTGGGTTTTAACCCCTGGCATCCCAAAGCGAAGCAGACTCACTCCCCACCAGCGATCTTTTTGGGGCAAGATCCCTCCGCTGGTCATCTCTGTCTTTCCCATCCCACAGGAAGAGGCAAGAAAAGGGAAAGCAAAAACGTTTCACTCCATTTGGGGTTTTTAATCCTATCACAGGAGCAGTTCCGTGTCTCTCTGCTTGCATCCCGGAACTCCAGCACTTTGCTCCTTCACCTGACTTGGCATAACGCATGCATTGATTCGCAATTTCTATCTGCAGGCTCAAGTTTTTTTCCTGGGTTGCTTCAACTGGGAGCCTGAGCATTTCAACTCTGCTCCATGAAAATTCTCCATGCACGTAGAAATATAACATGTCAAACAGCAGAACAGGCTGAATTCTTCCCCCTGAAACTCTACCTTTCTACATGCCTCAAGATCTGCAAGAAAGGCAGACTCTAAATCAACTAAGGTCTGGAATCCATGCCCTGCAAGGAGAGACTTAGGGAGCTGGGGATGTTCAGTTTGGTGAAGAGAAGGTGAAGAGGTGACATGACAGCCATGTTTAGATATTTGAAGGGATGTCATGTTGGGGAGGGAGCAAGCTTGTTTTCTGCGGCTCCAGAGACTAGGACCAGAAGTCATGGGTTCAAGGTGAAGGAAAAGAGATTCCACCTAAACATCAGGAAAAACTTCCTGACAGTCAGGGCTGTTCGACAGCGGAATGCGCTACCTCAGAGTGTAGTGGAGTCTCCTTCTTTGGAGGTTTTTAAAGAGAGGCTGGATGGTCAGGAGTGTTTTGATTGTGTGTTCCTGTATTGCAGGGGGTTGGACTTGATGGCCCTTGGGGTCTCTTTCAACTCTATGATTCTAGCCTTGAAAACCCCTCTGGGGCAGCTGTGACCTGATGCCACTTTCCACCACCCTGGTGAAGTCCAAAGGGTCTTGATATAGAGGCTCAAACATTAGAACTGAGGCATCTTATTGGGGGAAGTGAGCAGCTGACCTCCTGATACCCCACAGCGCCACCACTATCAATGGCCAAAGCACGTTACTGCAACTTCCAGTTCAGCAAGATGCAGGGAACATATGCTTCTTCCTGTTCCCATGAAAGAGCTAGTATATGGTCCAGTTTTCTCAGTCTGAGCCATTCTTGGTTTGTTTATCCCCTGTTTCTTCCAAAGGAACTCTTCAAGGTACAAGAGACCCCAGAGGCAGCAAGTTCAAAAAGGGTCTTTGTGGGAGGCCGACTGTGATAACCCTGCTCCCTTTCCATCCGCATCACCCTCTTCAGCACTGTTCTCCTCACACCCACTGTGATGAATCGCTGGCCACAATAGTCAGTTTTTCCATGGTCTCATTAAGGAAGTGAAAAAGAAGGGGGGTGGGAGAGAGAAAAACGAAGGGGACTTGACTCGCCTGTGTGGAGAACGGTGCTGAGAGAAAGGGGCCTATCCACGCACACAGAATCCAGGGACAAGAAACCAGGGCACATACCCAAGCTCGAGGCGCGCGAGAAGCATGCCCAGCGAGGTGTGCTCAAAGAGGCACTTAAGAGATTCGGCCACAGGGCATCCGTGTCCCTGATCGAAAAGGTCGAGCAGGGATGCGGTGCGCATCACAGCCGGCTGCCGGCCAAGGCATCCTGAAAGAGAAGAGCCCAGAGCTTTGGGGAGGACGGCTTAACCAAACCGGGGAGGAACAAACGGCAGGCTTCACGTGCAAGCGTGCACAGATGTGGACGAGAGCAATCTCTGCTGCACACTTTGCTTTGCAAAAGAGCAATGGGCAAAGGCAGGAAGGGCTGGCGGTCAGGAGACTTGGAATAATTTAGTGCATGTTGACTCCCAAGCCCTTGTGATGAATCTCCTTACCTGTGATCTACTGTGGCTCTTCCCTGTTTTCTGAGGCCAATTATACACTGGAGTTTTGCCACACAGAATGTACGCTTATTGCAGGGCAGAGATTCTTTTACTGACGCCATGAGAGTTGCGTCACCAGAGATCCTGCAGTTTGCCAGTGCAGTTTGCAGTTTGCCAGTGCCCTGCAGTTTGCCAATGCAGAGAAACCACGGGGTTTCCCTCTCGCTGTGGGGTTTCCCACCTTTTGGTAACTGCAGTCAAAAGGCAAGACTGAAGCTGCGTGTTTTGTTTCTTTAAAGCCCTTTGGTAATATCGATATTGCTTACAGTGGCATAGGAGGTTAAGAGTGGCATAGCGCAGCAGTGGCGTAGGAGGTTAAGAGCTCGTGTATCTAATCTGGAGGAACCGGGTTTGATTCCCAGCTCTGCCGCCTGAGCTGTGGAGGCTTATCTGGGGAATTCAGATTAGCCTGTACACTCCCACACACGCCAGCTGGGTGACCTTGGGCTAGTCACAGCTTCTCGGAGCTCTCTCAGCCCCACCTACCTCACAGGGTGTTTGTTGTGAGGGGGGAAGGGCAAGGAGATTGTAAGCCCCTTTGAGACTCCTACAGGAGAGAAAGGGGGGATATAAATCCAAACTCTTCTTCTTCTTCTTACGTTGATATTGTTGGGGCTGCTTTTGGTTACTTTAGCGTTTTTAGGAAATCCAGTCATGGATTCCTGACAGGAGTGGGGGAAACTCTTCCCGCCCCCTCAGGGATCCATGGCCATCTTTTTCCTTAAAACGTGACAGCAACTAAAAGCAGCCTCAGCAATATCAATATATCAAGATAGCAATATAAATGATATTGATATTACTTTTAAATGGAAATATCTCACCTTTTGAGTGGGGCCAGGCAGCCTTGAGCGCGATTTTGGGTGCGCGGCAGACAGCGGGGCTCCTCTTCACATTTAAACAGGGAAACGTGGGGAGACCCCACTGCAAAGGGACCACGGGGCTCAGAGGGCCGCAGAAATCACTCCATGCATAATGGCCCTGATATAACTATCCCTCCTTCCGCGAAATTAAAAATTAGGAAACCCATTCACTTGCCTGGTCATCCTTTGATTATTTTATCATCCTTCAGAGCAGCAATGGCATAGTGCTTAAGAGCAGGTGAACTCTAATCTGGAGAGCTGGGTTCGATTCCCTGCTCTGCCACTTGAGCTGTGGAGGCTTATTTGGGGAACTGGATTAGTTTGTGCCCTCCAACACACACCAGCTGGGTGACCTTGGGCTAGTCTCAGTTCTTCGGAGCTCTCTCCACCCCACCCACTTCACAGGGTGTTTGTTGTGGGGGGGGGGGAAGGGAAAGGAGATTGTCAGCCCCTTTGAGTCTCACTGCAGGAGAGAAATGGGGGATATAAATCCAAACTTTTCTTCTTCTTCTTTCTTTCCCCAACAAGAGATGTGTTAGTCATGCTGACTATGTAGAACCTCCATGTTCAAAGACAGTGTACCTCTGAAGAACAAGAACACAGGAAGTATAACAGCAGTAAAGGAGCAAATGACCTCCCAGCCAGGAGCTTCCATGAACAGGTGCAGGAGACCCCACAAATCCTGCAGATGGGAGAAATCAGCAGGGAAAGACCCTTGATATTCTACTTACGCATTTTTTGCAAGCGCCTGGCTGACTGCAACGAAAACATGGCCACGCCTTTTCTTTCTTACCCAGTTAGCAGAACAGTTCACCTACCTGCCGAGAGCAATTCCCCGTACCACTCTTTTTACACTGCTTTTTGGTGTAAGGATTATATCTTCCCTTCCCAAAGGGGAGGAGAGCTTAGCTTCCCGCAGCTCAAAACATTTAATCAACATTTTTTTTCCTTAGCCACAGGGAAAACACATAATCCCCACTTAAAGTAATTCTGTCGAGGAGTCCCTCCGTGGCTTTGATGTAAAATAGGTTATCTCTAGAGAAATGCTGGTGAGAGGGAAGGGGGCGGGGAATCGTTGATATTTTTAATGCAGATTGAGGGAGGACATTCGATAAGGAAAGAGACAAGGCGCCACGTTTGGGAAAACCAAGCAGAAGGAGAGCAAATGCTCAGGCTATTCCTAGCAAGGTTTTGGGTTCCCAAATGGAAACACGAGGTTCAATTTGGGGGTGTTGTGGGGTTTCCGGGCTGTATGGCCGTGTTCCAGTAGCATTTTCTCCTGACGTTTTGCCTGCATCTGTGGCTGGCATCTTCCGAGGATCTGATGGTAGTAAAGCATACCGTCAGATCCTCGGAAGATGCCAGCCACAGATGCATTTCGGGTGCGCAGCGGGAGAAAACGCTACTGGAATAAAGACCGGAAACCCCACAACACCCCAGTGATTCCAGCTGAGAAAGCTTTCGACAATACAGAGGTTCATTTTACCCTAGAGCTGTGGTGGCGAACCTATGGCACTCCAGATGTTCATGGACTACAATTCCCATCAGCCCCTGCCAGTATGGCCAATTGACTACAATTCCCATGGCCAATTGACTACAATTCCCATCAGCCCAATTGACTACAATTCCCATCAGCCCAATTGACTACAATTCCCATGGCTAATTCCCATCAGCCAATTGGCCATGCTGACAGGAGCTGATGGGAATTGTAGTTCGTGAACATCTGGAGTGCCATAGGTTCGCCTAACCATTAGTTCCTTAGTAGGGAACTCTTGCGGTTTTCTCCAGATGCTCAGGAACTGAGCACCTCCCATCAGCCCCTACCAGCATGGCCATGCTGACAGAGACTGATGGGAATTGTAGTTCCTGAACATCTGGAGAGCCGCAGGTTCCCTACCCCTGCCCTAGAGTATACTTTCTCCATCTCTTCATTTCGTGTGAAGGAGCCGCTCATCTGAATACTGCCTTCTGCAGGTACCTGTCTTCAAACGGGCAAAATTAACAACTGCCCGTACAGCGGCTTCTCTGTTGTGGCCCCAGTCTTAGGGAACGGGCCTTCCCTGGGCAGTCAGGAAGGTTCTCACTCTCCTGGCTTTCCGCAAATTACGCAGGACTGGCAATGCAACGCAACAGGGTTGCCTTGTACAAAATGGCTCACCAACTTACTTGGATAAATGGTTAGAGACTGTGGTCCACAGTCCTGTGTACAGTTGACCATTCGGTCAGGTTTGGACTCGGTCCTTCCCCGAGCCCCAGGCAGGAAGTGTTGCTATTGGTTTTGCAGCCAAGTCACTTATGGTAACTCCTTCACATTTTCAAAGAGCGCGAGGATATTTCTGTAGATGAGATGAAGGCTGTCATGCTAAGCAGCGGTGTGACGTTAAGGCTGAGATCCCAAGCCCAAAGGACAAGGGCCATCTTAAGGAATTAGACCTTGAAAAGTTGCAGCTACAGGGAGAGAGGGAGATAGAGGTCTGGAAACTGAAGAAGCAGGAAGAGTAGTGGGAAGAAGAAGAAGAAGAAGAAGAAGAAGAAGAAGAAGAAGAAGAAGAAGAAGGAGGAGGAGGAGGAGGAGGAGGAGGAGGAGGAGGAGGAGGAGGAGGAGGAGGAGGAGGAGGAGGAGGAGGAGGAGCAGGATAGTTGGATTTATATTCGAGGAGAATAGTTGGATTTATATTCCCCCTTTTTCTCCTGTAAGGAGACTCAAAGGAGCTTACAAACTCCTTTCATATGAATAAGATCACAATATTTGAGAAGGAGAAAATCTTAGCCCCATGAGACATTTGTTAGAACCAGGTCTCTTTGTAAAATGCCAGAATTTGTATAATCCACTGGATAATGTCAAGAAGGAAGCATTATGATATATTTTATGTTGAGATGAGATAAGGGGTTATTGTTTCAAGGAGGCTATCTCTATAGAAAGATCTCCCCGAGTCTTCAGGTTTCTTTTTTTTGCATATATGCTAACAGGTTCAGATGTCTAGTTCGTATGTTGATAAATTAAATAAACTTTAAAATAAGTTTTTTTTAAAAACCACATTCATTCCAAGTTTGAAACCCAGAAATTGTTGCCTCTGTCTACACAAAAAGGAAATCATGTTTAAAATGCCATAGGTTCGCCACCACGGGCATTATTTCTTCATGCCTGACTATGTACATTGCTGTAATTCAACAAAATAATTAAAAAAATAAATTTAAGAAAGGCTCTGCAGAGCAAGGCAAGTGGCAAACCACCTCAGCTTCTCTCTCCCCTTGAAAACTCCTTGCTGGGGTCAGCAGAGGTCAACTGCAACTCAAGGCCACTTCACACACACAGGATGCTTTTCTGTGAGATTCAAATAATATCATACCCAGTAATCCACTTGCTGACGGGCTGAAAATCCACTTTGGATCCCCCTGTGAAAGCCAGATTAAAAACAAAGATAATAGTTTATTCTATTTAAAACATTCGCTTGCCATCCTTCCGCCTTACAAGTCAAGGCGGCTTATGCATGCCCGCAAGTGGCCATCAGCTTGCTGCCAATTTGCTCTGACCCCAGCAGGGTGCTTTCACAGCTAGCATAAGCATAAGCATTTTATTGTCATTGTGCACACACAACGAAATTTACAGCAGCATTCCTTGATTCCCACAATTTCAGACTCATACCCCATCCTCACTTTCCCCTTCCTCCACCCATCCCTACACAGCCCCAAACACATCAACACGAAGCCACGGAGTTCAGCATCGCCACAGCTCTGGAGTAGAAGCTGTCTCTAAGCCTCTTTGTCCTAGTTTTGATAGACCTGTATTGTCTGCCGGATGGTAACAGTTCAAAAAGAGTGTGCTGGATGAGACGGGTCTCTCAAAATATTTTGGGCTTTCTTTAGGCTTCGGGAATTATAGAGTTCTTCCAAGGAGGGAAGAGGGCAGCCGATAATCCTCTGTGCAGTAGTGATCACCCTTTGGAGCGCCTTCCTATCTGCCACTGTGCAACTGGAGAACCATACACAGATGCAGTAGGTTAAGCCATGTTCCAGGGTGCTTGGACAGTGCAGGGGCAACTCCCAGCAGAGATAAAACACACAAAACAGAACGCGCTAAACCATAGGTGCCAAACTCGTGCCCCTCCAGATGTTATGGACTACAGTTCCCATCATCCCCTGTCAGCGAGTTTGACACCTGTGGGCTAAACGCCTCAAAACCAAGATCGAAAACCGGCAATCCAGGACAGCTAATCAACTTTTTTTCCCAATAATTTTTATTTATTTTACACCTCTAAATAACACATACACAGAAAGGTGAAGAAAAAAATCCCAAGGTGAAGAAACGATAATCCCAATCTTATTACAGGGGAAAAGAAATTATCCCCTATAATAATACTAAATGAAAAGAAAAGAAAAACCCACATACACAAACGCCTACGCATATATACGATGACTTCCAGCTACTTCACTAAGGATCCGAGCATAACTCTAACTCCGTGCTTATAATTAACATCTACATTTTTTTTCACTTTTAGTCCTTCTTATAAAGTTGTCTTAATCATCCTGATCAATGCGGTCTAAAATAAAATGCGGTCCTGAATAAAACCAGTTCTAAATAAAAACATCCCCTGACATCACAAAATCATTGTTATTAACGTTATTCTGAAAAATATTAACGACCAGCCTCTTGGGAAGGAACATTTCCCCCGAAGATGTTGACCACTTAGTTGTTTTTAAACAGATACCTCTTTCTGGTAACAATACTGCCTATTTTCCTCCCACCCCCCACCCCCAAAAAGCATGTAAATCACTCTCCAGAATGAGTGTCATGGTCCCTTCCCCATTGTCTGCTCCTTTGGGACGCGCTGACCCACGGCCGTGCCCCAATGCTTTGACAAGCTACAGAGCAACCGCAGCGGGAGAGGGGAAGCGGTGAAAAGCCTGAGTTGTGAAACCCTTTTCAAGAGGGCTCGGCCCCTTCTCAGAGTAATTAATTCTTTGACTGCCATGGTGGGGGGACTTGGCCGCATGAAAATATACTCGGAGTAACAATTATGCTAAATAGCCCTGAAGCCGGGCGGACAAAGAAAGCAGATACCAGGCTGGGCTGAGTTGGTGTCTCTGCGCATTCAAGCAGCAGGGGCCAGGATGCACTGCCAGGGAGCATAGAAACAACCTCATGCACTGGGAAGTTTGCCAAGCAAGGGCGTTGCTGCGCACCACGAGAACACAGGCGCATACTGGAGACCTGCTCTGTCAGAGCATCAGGCCATTCACTACGGCACAGGTGTCAAACTCACGGCCCTCCAGGTGTTCATGAACTACAATTCCCATCAGCCCTTGCCAGTATAGCCAATGCTCATGTTGGGAGGGGCTGATGGTAATTGTAGTTCATGAACATCTGGAGGGCCGTGAGTTTGACACCCCTGCACTACAGCATCCTCTTTCCTACAGTGGCCAACGAGGTCCCTCCAGGAAGGTCAGAAATTGGCCTTGGATGCAATAGCCGCAGTTGGCACCCAGAGACTGGTAGACTGCCTCTGAACATGGAGGCATCTTGCAGAAGAAGAAGCTAAGCTGGACTGCCCCTGGTTAATACTTGGATGGGAGACCACTAAGAAAGTCTAGGGGGCTATGGAGAGACAGGCAATGGCAAACCACCTCTGTCTGTTGTCCGGACCTGGATGGAACAGGCTAACCTGATGTCATGAGATCTTGGAAGCTAAGTAGGGTCAGCCCTGGTTGGATGAGAGACCGCCAAGGAAGTCCAGAGTTGCTTTGCAGAGGTAGGTACTGGCGAACCGTCTGTGCTCGCTTCTTGCCTTGAAAACCAGGGTCAGCTGCAATTGGCTGCAACCTGAAAGAGCTTTCAGCGTAGTGTAGTGGTTAAGAGCAGGTGTGTTCTAATCTGGAGAACCGGGCTTGATTCCCCACTCCTCTCACCTGAATGGCAGAGGCTGATCTGGTGAACCAGATGTGTTTCCGCACTCCTACATTCCTGCTGGGCAACCTTGGGCTAATCACGGTTCTCTCAGAACTCTCTCGGCCCCACCAACTTCACCAGGTGTCTGCTGTGGGGAGAGGAGGGGAAAGGAGCTTGTAAGCCGCCTTGAGTCTCCTCACAGGAGAGAAAGGTGGGGTATAAATCCAAACTCTTCTTCTTCTACCACCACTCTATCTCCACAGTACACGTATACAGCCGAACATGTAATTTACACCCACATTTGCCTCCAGTTTTATTTTAAAAGCAAAAACACAACGACTCTTTCTTTTGAAACATGTGTATGTGCATTCATGGTAATGTGAGGACAACGTTAGCATGAAGCATGATGGGATCGATCCAATCCCTGCTACCAAGCAGGAGGGAGCTCCCGCCAGGAAAACCCAGCTCCTCTGGGCAAGAAATAGAGAATAAGCCAATTTTAATTGCACCAAGAGAAGGCGATACTGAGCTGGCGGACCATAAAATAGGAGCTGCAAACCAGGAGGAGACAAGCATCGAACGTGGCTGCTCCTTTTCTCATCCATTTTGGTGTATCTCCTTTTCTTTTGTTTGACATCATTCACGTAAAAAACAATATTGAAACTGGGTTAACCTGGCAGGAAAAATTTGACACGGTGAAAAAAAATGTTTGCCACGAGGGACCAGAAAAGACTTGCGGGCCCATTTCTCCCGAAGGAGAGATCTGACCAGTGGTGGGATTCAAATAATTTAACAACCGGTTCCAGTGGTGGGATTCAAATAATTTAACAACGGGTTGTTTACAAGCACCATTTTAACAACCGGTTCTGCCGAAGTGGTGCAAACCTGCTGAATCCCACCACTGGATCTGACCCAAATGAGAATGTTTGAACAGAACCAGATGATATTTGAAAGTTGCTGTGATCCCCAGCAAGAAGTCTCCGTTTCGAAACTCTCCAGAGCTTCAACTGAAGTCCTGCTATTCAGGGCTGGATTAATCTAGTTCACGGGCTGTAGCATATTAGAACATACGTTATTTACTTGCATAGTAAAGCGTTTCAATTTTTCCCATTTGCTATACAGCCAGATAATGTCACATCCAACATTTCAGCAATCCGACTACCGATACAGCGGTTAAAAATGGCAGACTCTAATCTGGTGAATTGGATTTCTTTCCCTGCTCCTCCACATGAAGACTGCTGAGAGATCTTGGACTACTCACAGTTCTCTCAGAACTTTCTCAGTCCCACCTTCCTCACAAGGTGTCTGTTGCAGAGAGAGGAAGGGAAGGAATTTGTAAGCTGCTCTGAGGATACTTAGTGTTGAGAAAAGCAGGGTACAAATCCAAACTCTTCTTTTCCTTTTTTTAACTCACATGTAAGAATCTGTTTCGACATATTCTGTGATAGCTGAAATGTGTTTTCTACTAGGAATGAGGAGATGAGTCAAATGGGAAGATGCTTGAAGCAAGACAAGAGAAGGCCATGGGATGACTAGGCTGTAGGGCAAGGCTTGTATCAGATGGTACGCACTGAGCATGCTTAATAGGCTAATGCATATTAACTTCTCCTGCTCTGATGACAAACTGTATTATAGTGAACATACAGGAAGAATATGGGAGGGGCCACATATTAAGGAGGAACATGTAAATAGGCGGACCGGAAAACTGTGACTAAATCCTTAGCCAATGGGGGAACAGAGAGGGTGTGGCAAATTCGGGAGAAAGGAATAAACGTGCTGTGGATATACTGTTTCGGCGGAGTCTGCCCATGTGGGGACAGCTCCCCTTTCTTTGCAAATAAAGCTACTTAAAACTCCCTTCTGTTGGTAAAGAAACATTGGGCACCACAATCCCAGCACACATAATGGACCCACAACATGTACCATGCAACTTGTAGTTCCCCCAACATGTAAACAACAGTGCTACCAGATTGTGAGGGGTGAGATGCCAATTGCACCAGATTGCTTGCAAACATTTAGCACGGGGCCCTTGAAAATGCAAGCCCTGTAATATATGCCAGTTTCGTGCCTAGGTTAATTTGGCACTGCGGCTACCAGAGATCCGTTAGCTCAAGATGCCAGGATTAACCATGGAACCTTTCTTCAGGAGAAAGGATTTAAAAATATCCCCGTTTTGTTAACGTGCAGTGCTATCAATCTTTACGTCCAAGCACAGCAGGGTAAGGCAAAAGGCATTAGAAGAAAACCAGCAGAAATGTTATTAAAAAGAAAGGGAGCTTTTGCCAATGTGAATATAGCACAAAGAACTGCAGAATAGAGAAAACACCTGTAAGAGAAACTCCACCCCCCAAATACATCCCTGCTGTTCCTAACAAGCAAAAATTATTCATTTAGAACTTGGAAGCCGCAGAGGAAAAAGGCAGAGCCGCTCCATTTCAAAAGAGGTAGAAGAAGAAGAAGAAGAAGAAGAAGAAGAAGAAGAAGAAGAAGAAGAAGAAGAAGAAGAAGAAGAAGAAGAAGAAGAAGAAGAAGAAGAAGAAAAGGAGGAGGAGGAGGAGGAGGAGGAGGAGTAGTTTGGATTTATATCCCCCCTTCCTCTCCTGCAGGAGACTCAAAGGGGCTGACAATCTCCTTGCCCTTCCCCCTTTACAACAAACACCCTGTGAGGTGGGTGGGGCTGAGAGAGCTCCGAGAAGCTGTGACTAGCCCAAGGTCACCCAGCTGGCATGTGTGGGAGTGTACAGGCTAATCTGAATTCCCCAGAGAAGCCTCCACAGCTCAGGCGGCAGAGCAGGGAATCAAACCCGGTTCCTCCAGATTAGATACACGAGCTCTTAACTCTCCTACGCCACTGCTGAAGAGTTGGGATTTATACCCCCGATTTCTCTCCTGTACCAAGCCTCAAAGCAGCTCACAAACTCCTTTTTCTTACTCTCCCCACAACAGACACCTTGTAAGGTAGGTGGAGCTGAGAGAGTTCTGAGAAAACTGTGACTGGCCCAAGGTCACCCAGCAGGTTCCATGTGGGGGAGTGAGGAATCGAACCAATTTTGACAGATAAGAGTCCGCCACTCACGTGGAGGAGTGGGGAATCAAACCCAGTTCTCCAGATTAGAGTCCACCTGCTCTTCACCACTATACCACGCCGGCTCTGGTGTGAAAACAGCTCAGATTGATCACATGGCGCATAGCAATTTTTACTTCATTGAGGGAAACTGGGGGTGGGAGGACGAAGGGAGCAGATATTTTTTTCACTGTATTGCTGACCCCCAAACTAAGGTTGCCAACACTGGGCTGGTAAATACCTGGAGTTGTAGGGAGTGGAGCCTCGGAAGGGGGCAGAGTTTGGGGAGGCGTGGGATTCCAATGGGGTATATCACTATAGAATCCACCATCCGAAGCAACCATTTTCCCCAGGTTAACTGATCGCCTGCCGCCCCCTGGAAATGGGCAATCCTCCCCCAAACCCATGTTTCCCAACCTTCCAATAGAGTCAGGGTCGTTGAAGAACATGGCCATACAAATACCAGCAAAAGAAGACTGGCTACAGAAAGTCACAGAATATGCAGAAATAGCTAAATTAACAACCTTTCTACAGGACAGTAATACAGAGAAGTCTGTAGAAAACTGGAAACCTTGTATGGAATACCTATCAGAAAAAAATATGATAGAAGAGAAAGAACTGCAGGATTTTATACCTAAAACAGCCATCTGAAATAGAATATTTGAAATAATGAAGTGTGCAACTGATCAATCGTTCCATTTTAAATAGATGCGTGAACCTGGAATGGATTAGAATTCAACAACGAAATAACAGCAAGTCAATATTTGGTCATTTTTCTTGTTTGGATGTCATGTTCTTGCTTTGTATTGACGTGGTGATGTGAGTGTTTTCTGTTTTTTTGTGGGGTTTTTTGTTCTTTTGTATGTGGAGAACATTAAAAATGGTAAAAAATAATAATAAAGAAAATGGCCACCATTGCTTCAAGCCTGAGGACTAGAAACGTGGGGGAATGTATTGTCGAAGGCTTTCATGGCCGGATTCAACTGGTTCTGGTGGGTTTTCCGGGCTGTGTGGCCGTGGTCTGGTGGATCTTGTTCCTAACATTTCACCTGCATCTGTGGCTGTGACTTCCCTATGTAACTCACCTCTGAAGATGCCAGCCACAGATGTAGGTGAAACGTTAGGAACAAGATCCACCAGACCACGGCCACGCAGCCCAGAAAAACCACCAGAAACAGTTGGGAGATTGTGTTTCCAGTCCGTCAACATACATACATGGGGAGGGAAAGAGATGCATAAAGTTTATCCTCAGGAAATGCCTGCAAATGGTAGCAGTGCCCGGGGATTAGCCAGTTAGAGTTTGGAGTCCTTTGCTTTTAACCCCCAAATGTCAGGCTTGCATTCCAGTGGGGGGTGGGGGGTCTTTGAAGTTTCCTGGGGTAAGCTGTTCCGCTTCGAAAGGGTCCGGGTTTTCAAAGACACTGGAATGTGTGGACAACAAGCAGCAGGGTGACAGAAGGGAAGAGAAGAAAGGGAAAGGGATAAATAGAGGATCACACGGCTGGGGAGGATTTGGAATTCCTCACCCGTGTAACTTTGATCTGAAACCCCCCTCCCCCCTCCCCCAATACACACTCGGCTAGTCCCTTGTGGGAGCTGAACCCCTGATTCTTTACCTTTGCACCTTTTTCTGCTCTTTCACACCTGGGTTTTGCCTTGTAAAATGTATCCCTTTTCCAAATGTTACTCCTGAGCCATTAAATCAGGACCGTTTCGGAGGTTACCCCTTTGGGTCTGCAGTGGAACAGCGAGATTCAAGCCCACTCGCGCCTTACAGATTTTTGAGGTATGAGCTTTCCTCAATCAGCTTTATTGCGGGCAAAGACCAGAAATTATTAAACGCAGAGTATAAAACCACAACGTACAATTTCCAAATAAAATTTGGGAACATTATTCACACTGCGAAGATTTTACAAATGCAGAACATTGAAACAATAAGACAAAATCAGATCTCAAAACTGATAGCACAAGTAATGTATGAAACCGAGATATAAAAATTTTCTTGTTTGAACATGTTTTATTTGTATAGTCGAGTCCATTCCAAAAAGTACATGTATCACAATTTGCGTTTTAACCAAGCAATACAATTTCCCCCCTTTTTCCCTTCCCCCAAAGGACTTAAATTCTTCTTAATTTCTTAACTAAGCAGCAGTAGGTTCATTCTTTCCAGCCTCTTCTCCCATCTTTCTTCTTTAACTCCAACTTCTCTCATCCAGTCGAAATACAAAGTCCATATCTTCATGATTTCCTTCTGTCTATCTTGCCATAATTGGTTCCTTGGTATTATTTCAAAAATTTCTAACTGTACCTGTTCCCAGATATATTCCAACCATTTCTGTATTGTCCATATTTTCTTATCCTTCCAACCCAACACTATAACCGCATGTGCAGCTCGAGATATAAAATTGATAATCCAAACAGCCTACCACTAATTTGTGTTTAAATTGCCCTGTTTATATCGACGTCTTTTAACAATATAGGTGCTGAACTTCGCCACCACTCTTGTGATGTTAGGATTGTCATCTTCTAGAACAGGGGTCTGCAACCTGCGGCTCCGGAGCCACATGCGGCTCTTTCAGCCTTATACTATGGCTCTTTCAGCCTTATACTGTGGAGGTCAGAGCATAGCGTGGGCGTTTCCCTCCAGCCCTCCAGAGCAGCGCTGTAAGGAAAGGTGAGTGGAGGGGCCGAACTCGAGGCGTCTCCATGCGTGAGGACGTCACTTTTCATGTCCCCTGCACTCACCTCTCCTTCCAGCACTGCTCTGGAGGGCTGGAGGGACACGCCCATGGTGCCCTCTGACCCCTGGAGGTCGGAGGGTAGAGTGGGCATGTCCCTCCAGAGCAGCCGTCATCCCCCCTCTGCCATCCCCGCAGTTGCCATTCCCCCTCTTCACCACGGAGCAGGCAACTGCCTGCTCCGTTGGGCAAAGGGAGTTTCCCCGCCCAGCACCTCTGCCTTCCAGTGCTGGCAGGAAAGGTGAGTGAAGGGGCTGAACCGGAGGCCGGTCTGTGTGGAGCCGTCTCTCCGGCTCAGTAGATCTTTGGCGCCATGGAAAACGGGTCGAAATGGCTCTTTGGGTGGTAAAGGTTGCCGACCGCTGTTCTAGAACAGTGGTTCTCAACCTTCCTAATGCTGTGACCCTTTAATACAGTTCCTCACGTTGTGGTGACCCCCAACCCTAACATTTATCCATTTTACAGATGGAGAACACTGATGCAGAGAGTCTTAGGCAACCCCTGTGAAAGGGTCGTTCGACCTCCAAAGGGGTCCGACTCACAGGTTGAGAACCACTGTTCTAGAAGCCTTGTGGTGTGAGCTTTCAAGAGTCAAAACTCCCTTCGACAGATAACAGTAGGAATGGAGATCCCGGAGTCCTTACATCCCTGTCAGGAGGTGGGAGAGGGGTGCTGCAAAATGTAACCATCTTGATCAGAACTGGGGAGGAGAAGAAGAGTTTGAATTTATACCCTGCTTTTCTCAACTGTAAGGAAGAAGAAGAAGAAGAAGAAGAGTTTGGATTTATATCCCCCCTTTCTCTCCTGCAGGAGACTCAAAGGGGCTGACAATCTCCTTGCCCTTCCCCCCTCACAACAAACACCCTGTGAGGTAGGTGGGCTGAGAGGAGCTCTGAGAAGCTGTGACTAGCTCCAAGGTCACCCAGCGCTGGCGTGTGTGGGAGGAGCAGGCACCATCTGAATTCCCAGAGCTAAGTCTCCTCCACAGCTCAGGCGGCAGAGCTGGGAATCAAACCCGGTTCCTCCAGATTAGATACACGAGCTCTTAACCTCCTACGCCACTGCTGAGGAGTCTCAAAGCGGCTTACAAGCTCCTTCTGTTCCTCTCCCTACAACAGACACCTGGAGAGGTAGGTGGGGCTGAGTGCGTTCGGTGAGAGCTGTGATTGGCAGGCTTCATGGGGAAGCTTCATGTGAGGAACGGAGAATCCAACCTGGACCTCCATATTAGAGTCTACACCTCATGTGGAGGAGAGGAGAATCAAACCTAGTTCTCCTTACTTGGGTCCACCACTCTTAACCACTACACCACATGAGCCACAGGGCGGAAAATTAGCATCTGTCAGGAGATAAGCGTCATACGCCATTGATATATGGTACATATCACACATGTACCATATATACTCGTGTATAAGTCGGACTCTCAAGATATAAGCTCAAAAGGGCACCTTAATTTTACTCACATTGATCTCTTATGCGTGAGTAAGCCTAGGGTGGGAAACGCAGCAGCTGCTGGTAAAATTTCAAAATAAAAAAATAGATGCCCCCCCCCCCCCCCACCCTCCCCCCCCCCCACCCTGAGGATTGCCCCCCCCCCCCCCCCCCCCCCCCCAACACCCTCGTCCCCCCCCCCCCCCACTCCCCCCCCCCCCCCCCCCCCCCCGCCCCCCCCCCCCCCCCCCCCCCCCCCCCCCCCCCCCCCCCCCCCCCACCCCCCCCCCCCCCCACCCCCCCCCCCCCCCACCCCCCCCCCCCCCCACCCCCCCCCCCCCCCACCCCCCCCCCCCCCCACCCCCCCCCCCCCCCACCCCCCCCCCCCCCCACCCCCCCCCCCCCCCACCCCCCCCCCCCCCCACCCCCCCCCCCCCCCACCCCCCCCCCCCCCCACCCCCCCCCCCCCCCACCCCCCCCCCCCCCCACCCCCCCCCCCCCCCACCCCCCCCCCCCCCCACCCCCCCCCCCCCCCACCCCCCCCCCCCCCCACCCCCCCCCCCCCCCACCCCCCCCCCCCCCCACCCCCCCCCCCCCCCACCCCCCCCCCCCCCCACCCCCCCCCCCCCCCACCCCCCCCCCCCCCCACCCCCCCCCCCCCCCACCCCCCCCCCCCCCCACCCCCCCCCCCCCCCACCCCCCCCCCCCCCCACCCCCCCCCCCCCCCACCCCCCCCCCCCCCCACCCCCCCCCCCCCCCACCCCCCCCCCCCCCCACCCCCCCCCCCCCCCACCCCCCCCCCCCCCCACCCCCCCCCCCCCCCACCCCCCCCCCCCCCCACCCCCCCCCCCCCCCACCCCCCCCCCCCCCCACCCCCCCCCCCCCCCACCCCCCCCCCCCCCCACCCCCCCCCCCCCCCACCCCCCCCCCCCCCCACCCCCCCCCCCCCCCACCCCCCCCCCCCCCCACCCCCCCCCCCCCCCACCCCCCCCCCCCCCCACCCCCCCCCCCCCCCACCCCCCCCCCCCCCCACCCCCCCCCCCCCCCACCCCCCCCCCCCCCCACCCCCCCCCCCCCCCACCCCCCCCCCCCCCCACCCCCCCCCCCCCCCACCCCCCCCCCCCCCCACCCCCCCCCCCCCCCACCCCCCCCCCCCCCCACCCCCCCCCCCCCCCACCCCCCCCCCCCCCCACCCCCCCCCCCCCCCACCCCCCCCCCCCCCCACCCCCCCCCCCCCCCACCCCCCCCCCCCCCCACCCCCCCCCCCCCCCACCCCCCCCCCCCCCCACCCCCCCCCCCCCCCACCCCCCCCCCCCCCCACCCCCCCCCCCCCCCACCCCCCCCCCCCCCCACCCCCCCCCCCCCCCACCCCCCCCCCCCCCCACCCCCCCCCCCCCCCACCCCCCCCCCCCCCCACCCCCCCCCCCCCCCACCCCCCCCCCCCCCCACCCCCCCCCCCCCCCACCCCCCCCCCCCCCCACCCCCCCCCCCCCCCACCCCCCCCCCCCCCCACCCCCCCCCCCCCCCACCCCCCCCCCCCCCCACCCCCCCCCCCCCCCACCCCCCCCCCCCCCCACCCCCCCCCCCCCCCACCCCCCCCCCCCCCCACCCCCCCCCCCCCCCACCCCCCCCCCCCCCCACCCCCCCCCCCCCCCACCCCCCCCCCCCCCCACCCCCCCCCCCCCCCACCCCCCCCCCCCCCCACCCCCCCCCCCCCCCACCCCCCCCCCCCCCCACCCCCCCCCCC
This sequence comes from Sphaerodactylus townsendi, assembly GCF_021028975.2. Classification (NCBI taxonomy): domain Eukaryota; kingdom Metazoa; phylum Chordata; class Lepidosauria; order Squamata; family Sphaerodactylidae; genus Sphaerodactylus; species Sphaerodactylus townsendi. Next base: position 51,217,749 of record NC_059437.1, read on the forward strand.
CCCCACCCCCCCCCCCCCCCACCCCCCCCCCCCCCCACCCCCCCCCCCCCCCACCCCCCCCCCCCCCCACCCCCCCCCCCCCCCACCCCCCCCCCCCCCCACCCCCCCCCCCCCCCACCCCCCCCCCCCCCCACCCCCCCCCCCCCCCACCCCCCCCCCCCCCCACCCCCCCCCCCCCCCACCCCCCCCCCCCCCCACCCCCCCCCCCCCCCACCCCCCCCCCCCCCCACCCCCCCCCCCCCCCACCCCCCCCCCCCCCCACCCCCCCCCCCCCCCACCCCCCCCCCCCCCCACCCCCCCCCCCCCCCACCCCCCCCCCCCCCCACCCCCCCCCCCCCCCACCCCCCCCCCCCCCCACCCCCCCCCCCCCCCACCCCCCCCCCCCCCCACCCCCCCCCCCCCCCACCCCCCCCCCCCCCCACCCCCCCCCCCCCCCACCCCCCCCCCCCCCCACCCCCCCCCCCCCCCACCCCCCCCCCCCCCCACCCCCCCCCCCCCCCACCCCCCCCCCCCCCCACCCCCCCCCCCCCCCACCCCCCCCCCCCCCCACCCCCCCCCCCCCCCACCCCCCCCCCCCCCCACCCCCCCCCCCCCCCACCCCCCCCCCCCCCCACCCCCCCCCCCCCCCACCCCCCCCCCCCCCCACCCCCCCCCCCCCCCACCCCCCCCCCCCCCCACCCCCCCCCCCCCCCACCCCCCCCCCCCCCCACCCCCCCCCCCCCCCACCCCCCCCCCCCCCCACCCCCCCCCCCCCCCACCCCCCCCCCCCCCCACCCCCCCCCCCCCCCACCCCCCCCCCCCCCCACCCCCCCCCCCCCCCACCCCCCCCCCCCCCCACCCCCCCCCCCCCCCACCCCCCCCCCCCCCCACCCCCCCCCCCCCCCACCCCCCCCCCCCCCCACCCCCCCCCCCCCCCACCCCCCCCCCCCCCCACCCCCCCCCCCCCCCACCCCCCCCCCCCCCCACCCCCCCCCCCCCCCACCCCCCCCCCCCCCCACCCCCCCCCCCCCCCACCCCCCCCCCCCCCCACCCCCCCCCCCCCCCACCCCCCCCCCCCCCCACCCCCCCCCCCCCCCACCCCCCCCCCCCCCCACCCCCCCCCCCCCCCACCCCCCCCCCCCCCCACCCCCCCCCCCCCCCACCCCCCCCCCCCCCCACCCCCCCCCCCCCCCACCCCCCCCCCCCCCCACCCCCCCCCCCCCCCACCCCCCCCCCCCCCCACCCCCCCCCCCCCCCACCCCCCCCCCCCCCCACCCCCCCCCCCCCCCACCCCCCCCCCCCCCCACCCCCCCCCCCCCCCACCCCCCCCCCCCCCCACCCCCCCCCCCCCCCACCCCCCCCCCCCCCCACCCCCCCCCCCCCCCACCCCCCCCCCCCCCCACCCCCCCCCCCCCCCACCCCCCCCCCCCCCCACCCCCCCCCCCCCCCACCCCCCCCCCCCCCCACCCCCCCCCCCCCCCACCCCCCCCCCCCCCCACCCCCCCCCCCCCCCACCCCCCCCCCCCCCCACCCCCCCCCCCCCCCACCCCCCCCCCCCCCCACCCCCCCCCCCCCCCACCCCCCCCCCCCCCCACCCCCCCCCCCCCCCACCCCCCCCCCCCCCCACCCCCCCCCCCCCCCACCCCCCCCCCCCCCCACCCCCCCCCCCCCCCACCCCCCCCCCCCCCCACCCCCCCCCCCCCCCACCCCCCCCCCCCCCCACCCCCCCCCCCCCCCACCCCCCCCCCCCCCCACCCCCCCCCCCCCCCACCCCCCCCCCCCCCCACCCCCCCCCCCCCCCACCCCCCCCCCCCCCCACCCCCCCCCCCCCCCACCCCCCCCCCCCCCCACCCCCCCCCCCCCCCACCCCCCCCCCCCCCCACCCCCCCCCCCCCCCACCCCCCCCCCCCCCCACCCCCCCCCCCCCCCACCCCCCCCCCCCCCCACCCCCCCCCCCCCCCACCCCCCCCCCCCCCCACCCCCCCCCCCCCCCACCCCCCCCCCCCCCCACCCCCCCCCCCCCCCACCCCCCCCCCCCCCCACCCCCCCCCCCCCCCACCCCCCCCCCCCCCCACCCCCCCCCCCCCCCACCCCCCCCCCCCCCCACCCCCCCCCCCCCCCACCCCCCCCCCCCCCCACCCCCCCCCCCCCCCACCCCCCCCCCCCCCCACCCCCCCCCCCCCCCACCCCCCCCCCCCCCCACCCCCCCCCCCCCCCACCCCCCCCCCCCCCCACCCCCCCCCCCCCCCACCCCCCCCCCCCCCCACCCCCCCCCCCCCCCACCCCCCCCCCCCCCCACCCCCCCCCCCCCCCACCCCCCCCCCCCCCCACCCCCCCCCCCCCCCACCCCCCCCCCCCCCCACCCCCCCCCCCCCCCACCCCCCCCCCCCCCCACCCCCCCCCCCCCCCACCCCCCCCCCCCCCCACCCCCCCCCCCCCCCACCCCCCCCCCCCCCCACCCCCCCCCCCCCCCACCCCCCCCCCCCCCCACCCCCCCCCCCCCCCACCCCCCCCCCCCCCCACCCCCCCCCCCCCCCACCCCCCCCCCCCCCCACCCCCCCCCCCCCCCACCCCCCCCCCCCCCCACCCCCCCCCCCCCCCACCCCCCCCCCCCCCCACCCCCCCCCCCCCCCACCCCCCCCCCCCCCCACCCCCCCCCCCCCCCACCCCCCCCCCCCCCCACCCCCCCCCCCCCCCACCCCCCCCCCCCCCCACCCCCCCCCCCCCCCACCCCCCCCCCCCCCCACCCCCCCCCCCCCCCACCCCCCCCCCCCCCCACCCCCCCCCCCCCCCACCCCCCCCCCCCCCCACCCCCCCCCCCCCCCACCCCCCCCCCCCCCCACCCCCCCCCCCCCCCACCCCCCCCCCCCCCCACCCCCCCCCCCCCCCACCCCCCCCCCCCCCCACCCCCCCCCCCCCCCACCCCCCCCCCCCCCCACCCCCCCCCCCCCCCACCCCCCCCCCCCCCCACCCCCCCCCCCCCCCACCCCCCCCCCCCCCCACCCCCCCCCCCCCCCACCCCCCCCCCCCCCCACCCCCCCCCCCCCCCACCCCCCCCCCCCCCCACCCCCCCCCCCCCCCACCCCCCCCCCCCCCCACCCCCCCCCCCCCCCACCCCCCCCCCCCCCCACCCCCCCCCCCCCCCACCCCCCCCCCCCCCCACCCCCCCCCCCCCCCACCCCCCCCCCCCCCCACCCCCCCCCCCCCCCACCCCCCCCCCCCCCCACCCCCCCCCCCCCCCACCCCCCCCCCCCCCCACCCCCCCCCCCCCCCACCCCCCCCCCCCCCCACCCCCCCCCCCCCCCACCCCCCCCCCCCCCCACCCCCCCCCCCCCCCACCCCCCCCCCCCCCCACCCCCCCCCCCCCCCACCCCCCCCCCCCCCCACCCCCCCCCCCCCCCACCCCCCCCCCCCCCCACCCCCCCCCCCCCCCACCCCCCCCCCCCCCCACCCCCCCCCCCCCCCACCCCCCCCCCCCCCCACCCCCCCCCCCCCCCACCCCCCCCCCCCCCCACCCCCCCCCCCCCCCACCCCCCCCCCCCCCCACCCCCCCCCCCCCCCACCCCCCCCCCCCCCCACCCCCCCCCCCCCCCACCCCCCCCCCCCCCCACCCCCCCCCCCCCCCACCCCCCCCCCCCCCCACCCCCCCCCCCCCCCACCCCCCCCCCCCCCCACCCCCCCCCCCCCCCACCCCCCCCCCCCCCCACCCCCCCCCCCCCCCACCCCCCCCCCCCCCCACCCCCCCCCCCCCCCACCCCCCCCCCCCCCCACCCCCCCCCCCCCCCACCCCCCCCCCCCCCCACCCCCCCCCCCCCCCACCCCCCCCCCCCCCCACCCCCCCCCCCCCCCACCCCCCCCCCCCCCCACCCCCCCCCCCCCCCACCCCCCCCCCCCCCCACCCCCCCCCCCCCCCACCCCCCCCCCCCCCCACCCCCCCCCCCCCCCACCCCCCCCCCCCCCCACCCCCCCCCCCCCCCACCCCCCCCCCCCCCCACCCCCCCCCCCCCCCACCCCCCCCCCCCCCCACCCCCCCCCCCCCCCACCCCCCCCCCCCCCCACCCCCCCCCCCCCCCACCCCCCCCCCCCCCCACCCCCCCCCCCCCCCACCCCCCCCCCCCCCCACCCCCCCCCCCCCCCACCCCCCCCCCCCCCCACCCCCCCCCCCCCCCACCCCCCCCCCCCCCCACCCCCCCCCCCCCCCACCCCCCCCCCCCCCCACCCCCCCCCCCCCCCACCCCCCCCCCCCCCCACCCCCCCCCCCCCCCACCCCCCCCCCCCCCCACCCCCCCCCCCCCCCACCCCCCCCCCCCCCCACCCCCCCCCCCCCCCACCCCCCCCCCCCCCCACCCCCCCCCCCCCCCACCCCCCCCCCCCCCCACCCCCCCCCCCCCCCACCCCCCCCCCCCCCCACCCCCCCCCCCCCCCACCCCCCCCCCCCCCCACCCCCCCCCCCCCCCACCCCCCCCCCCCCCCACCCCCCCCCCCCCCCACCCCCCCCCCCCCCCACCCCCCCCCCCCCCCACCCCCCCCCCCCCCCACCCCCCCCCCCCCCCACCCCCCCCCCCCCCCACCCCCCCCCCCCCCCACCCCCCCCCCCCCCCACCCCCCCCCCCCCCCACCCCCCCCCCCCCCCACCCCCCCCCCCCCCCACCCCCCCCCCCCCCCACCCCCCCCCCCCCCCACCCCCCCCCCCCCCCACCCCCCCCCCCCCCCACCCCCCCCCCCCCCCACCCCCCCCCCCCCCCACCCCCCCCCCCCCCCACCCCCCCCCCCCCCCACCCCCCCCCCCCCCCACCCCCCCCCCCCCCCACCCCCCCCCCCCCCCACCCCCCCCCCCCCCCACCCCCCCCCCCCCCCACCCCCCCCCCCCCCCACCCCCCCCCCCCCCCACCCCCCCCCCCCCCCACCCCCCCCCCCCCCCACCCCCCCCCCCCCCCACCCCCCCCCCCCCCCACCCCCCCCCCCCCCCACCCCCCCCCCCCCCCACCCCCCCCCCCCCCCACCCCCCCCCCCCCCCACCCCCCCCCCCCCCCACCCCCCCCCCCCCCCACCCCCCCCCCCCCCCACCCCCCCCCCCCCCCACCCCCCCCCCCCCCCACCCCCCCCCCCCCCCACCCCCCCCCCCCCCCACCCCCCCCCCCCCCCACCCCCCCCCCCCCCCACCCCCCCCCCCCCCCACCCCCCCCCCCCCCCACCCCCCCCCCCCCCCACCCCCCCCCCCCCCCACCCCCCCCCCCCCCCACCCCCCCCCCCCCCCACCCCCCCCCCCCCCCACCCCCCCCCCCCCCCACCCCCCCCCCCCCCCACCCCCCCCCCCCCCCACCCCCCCCCCCCCCCACCCCCCCCCCCCCCCACCCCCCCCCCCCCCCACCCCCCCCCCCCCCCACCCCCCCCCCCCCCCACCCCCCCCCCCCCCCACCCCCCCCCCCCCCCACCCCCCCCCCCCCCCACCCCCCCCCCCCCCCACCCCCCCCCCCCCCCACCCCCCCCCCCCCCCACCCCCCCCCCCCCCCACCCCCCCCCCCCCCCACCCCCCCCCCCCCCCACCCCCCCCCCCCCCCACCCCCCCCCCCCCCCACCCCCCCCCCCCCCCACCCCCCCCCCCCCCCACCCCCCCCCCCCCCCACCCCCCCCCCCCCCCACCCCCCCCCCCCCCCACCCCCCCCCCCCCCCACCCCCCCCCCCCCCCACCCCCCCCCCCCCCCACCCCCCCCCCCCCCCACCCCCCCCCCCCCCCACCCCCCCCCCCCCCCACCCCCCCCCCCCCCCACCCCCCCCCCCCCCCACCCCCCCCCCCCCCCACCCCCCCCCCCCCCCACCCCCCCCCCCCCCCACCCCCCCCCCCCCCCACCCCCCCCCCCCCCCACCCCCCCCCCCCCCCACCCCCCCCCCCCCCCACCCCCCCCCCCCCCCACCCCCCCCCCCCCCCACCCCCCCCCCCCCCCACCCCCCCCCCCCCCCACCCCCCCCCCCCCCCACCCCCCCCCCCCCCCACCCCCCCCCCCCCCCACCCCCCCCCCCCCCCACCCCCCCCCCCCCCCACCCCCCCCCCCCCCCACCCCCCCCCCCCCCCACCCCCCCCCCCCCCCACCCCCCCCCCCCCCCACCCCCCCCCCCCCCCACCCCCCCCCCCCCCCACCCCCCCCCCCCCCCACCCCCCCCCCCCCCCACCCCCCCCCCCCCCCACCCCCCCCCCCCCCCACCCCCCCCCCCCCCCACCCCCCCCCCCCCCCACCCCCCCCCCCCCCCACCCCCCCCCCCCCCCACCCCCCCCCCCCCCCACCCCCCCCCCCCCCCACCCCCCCCCCCCCCCACCCCCCCCCCCCCCCACCCCCCCCCCCCCCCACCCCCCCCCCCCCCCACCCCCCCCCCCCCCCACCCCCCCCCCCCCCCACCCCCCCCCCCCCCCACCCCCCCCCCCCCCCACCCCCCCCCCCCCCCACCCCCCCCCCCCCCCACCCCCCCCCCCCCCCACCCCCCCCCCCCCCCACCCCCCCCCCCCCCCACCCCCCCCCCCCCCCACCCCCCCCCCCCCCCACCCCCCCCCCCCCCCACCCCCCCCCCCCCCCACCCCCCCCCCCCCCCACCCCCCCCCCCCCCCACCCCCCCCCCCCCCCACCCCCCCCCCCCCCCACCCCCCCCCCCCCCCACCCCCCCCCCCCCCCACCCCCCCCCCCCCCCACCCCCCCCCCCCCCCACCCCCCCCCCCCCCCACCCCCCCCCCCCCCCACCCCCCCCCCCCCCCACCCCCCCCCCCCCCCACCCCCCCCCCCCCCCACCCCCCCCCCCCCCCACCCCCCCCCCCCCCCACCCCCCCCCCCCCCCACCCCCCCCCCCCCCCACCCCCCCCCCCCCCCACCCCCCCCCCCCCCCACCCCCCCCCCCCCCCACCCCCCCCCCCCCCCACCCCCCCCCCCCCCCACCCCCCCCCCCCCCCACCCCCCCCCCCCCCCACCCCCCCCCCCCCCCACCCCCCCCCCCCCCCACCCCCCCCCCCCCCCACCCCCCCCCCCCCCCACCCCCCCCCCCCCCCACCCCCCCCCCCCCCCACCCCCCCCCCCCCCCACCCCCCCCCCCCCCCACCCCCCCCCCCCCCCACCCCCCCCCCCCCCCACCCCCCCCCCCCCCCACCCCCCCCCCCCCCCACCCCCCCCCCCCCCCACCCCCCCCCCCCCCCACCCCCCCCCCCCCCCACCCCCCCCCCCCCCCACCCCCCCCCCCCCCCACCCCCCCCCCCCCCCACCCCCCCCCCCCCCCACCCCCCCCCCCCCCCACCCCCCCCCCCCCCCACCCCCCCCCCCCCCCACCCCCCCCCCCCCCCACCCCCCCCCCCCCCCACCCCCCCCCCCCCCCACCCCCCCCCCCCCCCACCCCCCCCCCCCCCCACCCCCCCCCCCCCCCACCCCCCCCCCCCCCCACCCCCCCCCCCCCCCACCCCCCCCCCCCCCCACCCCCCCCCCCCCCCACCCCCCCCCCCCCCCACCCCCCCCCCCCCCCACCCCCCCCCCCCCCCACCCCCCCCCCCCCCCACCCCCCCCCCCCCCCACCCCCCCCCCCCCCCACCCCCCCCCCCCCCCACCCCCCCCCCCCCCCACCCCCCCCCCCCCCCACCCCCCCCCCCCCCCACCCCCCCCCCCCCCCACCCCCCCCCCCCCCCACCCCCCCCCCCCCCCACCCCCCCCCCCCCCCACCCCCCCCCCCCCCCACCCCCCCCCCCCCCCACCCCCCCCCCCCCCCACCCCCCCCCCCCCCCACCCCCCCCCCCCCCCACCCCCCCCCCCCCCCACCCCCCCCCCCCCCCACCCCCCCCCCCCCCCACCCCCCCCCCCCCCCACCCCCCCCCCCCCCCACCCCCCCCCCCCCCCACCCCCCCCCCCCCCCACCCCCCCCCCCCCCCACCCCCCCCCCCCCCCACCCCCCCCCCCCCCCACCCCCCCCCCCCCCCACCCCCCCCCCCCCCCACCCCCCCCCCCCCCCACCCCCCCCCCCCCCCACCCCCCCCCCCCCCCACCCCCCCCCCCCCCCACCCCCCCCCCCCCCCACCCCCCCCCCCCCCCACCCCCCCCCCCCCCCACCCCCCCCCCCCCCCACCCCCCCCCCCCCCCACCCCCCCCCCCCCCCACCCCCCCCCCCCCCCACCCCCCCCCCCCCCCACCCCCCCCCCCCCCCACCCCCCCCCCCCCCCACCCCCCCCCCCCCCCACCCCCCCCCCCCCCCACCCCCCCCCCCCCCCACCCCCCCCCCCCCCCACCCCCCCCCCCCCCCACCCCCCCCCCCCCCCACCCCCCCCCCCCCCCACCCCCCCCCCCCCCCACCCCCCCCCCCCCCCACCCCCCCCCCCCCCCACCCCCCCCCCCCCCCACCCCCCCCCCCCCCCACCCCCCCCCCCCCCCACCCCCCCCCCCCCCCACCCCCCCCCCCCCCCACCCCCCCCCCCCCCCACCCCCCCCCCCCCCCACCCCCCCCCCCCCCCACCCCCCCCCCCCCCCACCCCCCCCCCCCCCCACCCCCCCCCCCCCCCACCCCCCCCCCCCCCCACCCCCCCCCCCCCCCACCCCCCCCCCCCCCCACCCCCCCCCCCCCCCACCCCCCCCCCCCCCCACCCCCCCCCCCCCCCACCCCCCCCCCCCCCCACCCCCCCCCCCCCCCACCCCCCCCCCCCCCCACCCCCCCCCCCCCCCACCCCCCCCCCCCCCCACCCCCCCCCCCCCCCACCCCCCCCCCCCCCCACCCCCCCCCCCCCCCACCCCCCCCCCCCCCCACCCCCCCCCCCCCCCACCCCCCCCCCCCCCCACCCCCCCCCCCCCCCACCCCCCCCCCCCCCCACCCCCCCCCCCCCCCACCCCCCCCCCCCCCCACCCCCCCCCCCCCCCACCCCCCCCCCCCCCCACCCCCCCCCCCCCCCACCCCCCCCCCCCCCCACCCCCCCCCCCCCCCACCCCCCCCCCCCCCCACCCCCCCCCCCCCCCACCCCCCCCCCCCCCCACCCCCCCCCCCCCCCACCCCCCCCCCCCCCCACCCCCCCCCCCCCCCACCCCCCCCCCCCCCCACCCCCCCCCCCCCCCACCCCCCCCCCCCCCCACCCCCCCCCCCCCCCACCCCCCCCCCCCCCCACCCCCCCCCCCCCCCACCCCCCCCCCCCCCCACCCCCCCCCCCCCCCACCCCCCCCCCCCCCCACCCCCCCCCCCCCCCACCCCCCCCCCCCCCCACCCCCCCCCCCCCCCACCCCCCCCCCCCCCCACCCCCCCCCCCCCCCACCCCCCCCCCCCCCCACCCCCCCCCCCCCCCACCCCCCCCCCCCCCCACCCCCCCCCCCCCCCACCCCCCCCCCCCCCCACCCCCCCCCCCCCCCACCCCCCCCCCCCCCCACCCCCCCCCCCCCCCACCCCCCCCCCCCCCCACCCCCCCCCCCCCCCACCCCCCCCCCCCCCCACCCCCCCCCCCCCCCACCCCCCCCCCCCCCCACCCCCCCCCCCCCCCACCCCCCCCCCCCCCCACCCCCCCCCCCCCCCACCCCCCCCCCCCCCCACCCCCCCCCCCCCCCACCCCCCCCCCCCCCCACCCCCCCCCCCCCCCACCCCCCCCCCCCCCCACCCCCCCCCCCCCCCACCCCCCCCCCCCCCCACCCCCCCCCCCCCCCACCCCCCCCCCCCCCCACCCCCCCCCCCCCCCACCCCCCCCCCCCCCCACCCCCCCCCCCCCCCACCCCCCCCCCCCCCCACCCCCCCCCCCCCCCACCCCCCCCCCCCCCCACCCCCCCCCCCCCCCACCCCCCCCCCCCCCCACCCCCCCCCCCCCCCACCCCCCCCCCCCCCCACCCCCCCCCCCCCCCACCCCCCCCCCCCCCCACCCCCCCCCCCCCCCACCCCCCCCCCCCCCCACCCCCCCCCCCCCCCACCCCCCCCCCCCCCCACCCCCCCCCCCCCCCACCCCCCCCCCCCCCCACCCCCCCCCCCCCCCACCCCCCCCCCCCCCCACCCCCCCCCCCCCCCACCCCCCCCCCCCCCCACCCCCCCCCCCCCCCACCCCCCCCCCCCCCCACCCCCCCCCCCCCCCACCCCCCCCCCCCCCCACCCCCCCCCCCCCCCACCCCCCCCCCCCCCCACCCCCCCCCCCCCCCACCCCCCCCCCCCCCCACCCCCCCCCCCCCCCACCCCCCCCCCCCCCCACCCCCCCCCCCCCCCACCCCCCCCCCCCCCCACCCCCCCCCCCCCCCACCCCCCCCCCCCCCCACCCCCCCCCCCCCCCACCCCCCCCCCCCCCCACCCCCCCCCCCCCCCACCCCCCCCCCCCCCCACCCCCCCCCCCCCCCACCCCCCCCCCCCCCCACCCCCCCCCCCCCCCACCCCCCCCCCCCCCCACCCCCCCCCCCCCCCACCCCCCCCCCCCCCCACCCCCCCCCCCCCCCACCCCCCCCCCCCCCCACCCCCCCCCCCCCCCACCCCCCCCCCCCCCCACCCCCCCCCCCCCCCACCCCCCCCCCCCCCCACCCCCCCCCCCCCCCACCCCCCCCCCCCCCCACCCCCCCCCCCCCCCACCCCCCCCCCCCCCCACCCCCCCCCCCCCCCACCCCCCCCCCCCCCCACCCCCCCCCCCCCCCACCCCCCCCCCCCCCCACCCCCCCCCCCCCCCACCCCCCCCCCCCCCCACCCCCCCCCCCCCCCACCCCCCCCCCCCCCCACCCCCCCCCCCCCCCACCCCCCCCCCCCCCCACCCCCCCCCCCCCCCACCCCCCCCCCCCCCCACCCCCCCCCCCCCCCACCCCCCCCCCCCCCCACCCCCCCCCCCCCCCACCCCCCCCCCCCCCCACCCCCCCCCCCCCCCACCCCCCCCCCCCCCCACCCCCCCCCCCCCCCACCCCCCCCCCCCCCCACCCCCCCCCCCCCCCACCCCCCCCCCCCCCCACCCCCCCCCCCCCCCACCCCCCCCCCCCCCCACCCCCCCCCCCCCCCACCCCCCCCCCCCCCCACCCCCCCCCCCCCCCACCCCCCCCCCCCCCCACCCCCCCCCCCCCCCACCCCCCCCCCCCCCCACCCCCCCCCCCCCCCACCCCCCCCCCCCCCCACCCCCCCCCCCCCCCACCCCCCCCCCCCCCCACCCCCCCCCCCCCCCACCCCCCCCCCCCCCCACCCCCCCCCCCCCCCACCCCCCCCCCCCCCCACCCCCCCCCCCCCCCACCCCCCCCCCCCCCCACCCCCCCCCCCCCCCACCCCCCCCCCCCCCCACCCCCCCCCCCCCCCACCCCCCCCCCCCCCCACCCCCCCCCCCCCCCACCCCCCCCCCCCCCCACCCCCCCCCCCCCCCACCCCCCCCCCCCCCCACCCCCCCCCCCCCCCACCCCCCCCCCCCCCCACCCCCCCCCCCCCCCACCCCCCCCCCCCCCCACCCCCCCCCCCCCCCACCCCCCCCCCCCCCCACCCCCCCCCCCCCCCACCCCCCCCCCCCCCCACCCCCCCCCCCCCCCACCCCCCCCCCCCCCCACCCCCCCCCCCCCCCACCCCCCCCCCCCCCCACCCCCCCCCCCCCCCACCCCCCCCCCCCCCCACCCCCCCCCCCCCCCACCCCCCCCCCCCCCCACCCCCCCCCCCCCCCACCCCCCCCCCCCCCCACCCCCCCCCCCCCCCACCCCCCCCCCCCCCCACCCCCCCCCCCCCCCACCCCCCCCCCCCCCCACCCCCCCCCCCCCCCACCCCCCCCCCCCCCCACCCCCCCCCCCCCCCACCCCCCCCCCCCCCCACCCCCCCCCCCCCCCACCCCCCCCCCCCCCCACCCCCCCCCCCCCCCACCCCCCCCCCCCCCCACCCCCCCCCCCCCCCACCCCCCCCCCCCCCCACCCCCCCCCCCCCCCACCCCCCCCCCCCCCCACCCCCCCCCCCCCCCACCCCCCCCCCCCCCCACCCCCCCCCCCCCCCACCCCCCCCCCCCCCCACCCCCCCCCCCCCCCACCCCCCCCCCCCCCCACCCCCCCCCCCCCCCACCCCCCCCCCCCCCCACCCCCCCCCCCCCCCACCCCCCCCCCCCCCCACCCCCCCCCCCCCCCACCCCCCCCCCCCCCCACCCCCCCCCCCCCCCACCCCCCCCCCCCCCCACCCCCCCCCCCCCCCACCCCCCCCCCCCCCCACCCCCCCCCCCCCCCACCCCCCCCCCCCCCCACCCCCCCCCCCCCCCACCCCCCCCCCCCCCCACCCCCCCCCCCCCCCACCCCCCCCCCCCCCCACCCCCCCCCCCCCCCACCCCCCCCCCCCCCCACCCCCCCCCCCCCCCACCCCCCCCCCCCCCCACCCCCCCCCCCCCCCACCCCCCCCCCCCCCCACCCCCCCCCCCCCCCACCCCCCCCCCCCCCCACCCCCCCCCCCCCCCACCCCCCCCCCCCCCCACCCCCCCCCCCCCCCACCCCCCCCCCCCCCCACCCCCCCCCCCCCCCACCCCCCCCCCCCCCCACCCCCCCCCCCCCCCACCCCCCCCCCCCCCCACCCCCCCCCCCCCCCACCCCCCCCCCCCCCCACCCCCCCCCCCCCCCACCCCCCCCCCCCCCCACCCCCCCCCCCCCCCACCCCCCCCCCCCCCCACCCCCCCCCCCCCCCACCCCCCCCCCCCCCCACCCCCCCCCCCCCCCACCCCCCCCCCCCCCCACCCCCCCCCCCCCCCACCCCCCCCCCCCCCCACCCCCCCCCCCCCCCACCCCCCCCCCCCCCCACCCCCCCCCCCCCCCACCCCCCCCCCCCCCCACCCCCCCCCCCCCCCACCCCCCCCCCCCCCCACCCCCCCCCCCCCCCACCCCCCCCCCCCCCCACCCCCCCCCCCCCCCACCCCCCCCCCCCCCCACCCCCCCCCCCCCCCACCCCCCCCCCCCCCCACCCCCCCCCCCCCCCACCCCCCCCCCCCCCCACCCCCCCCCCCCCCCACCCCCCCCCCCCCCCACCCCCCCCCCCCCCCACCCCCCCCCCCCCCCACCCCCCCCCCCCCCCACCCCCCCCCCCCCCCACCCCCCCCCCCCCCCACCCCCCCCCCCCCCCACCCCCCCCCCCCCCCACCCCCCCCCCCCCCCACCCCCCCCCCCCCCCACCCCCCCCCCCCCCCACCCCCCCCCCCCCCCACCCCCCCCCCCCCCCACCCCCCCCCCCCCCCACCCCCCCCCCCCCCCACCCCCCCCCCCCCCCACCCCCCCCCCCCCCCACCCCCCCCCCCCCCCACCCCCCCCCCCCCCCACCCCCCCCCCCCCCCACCCCCCCCCCCCCCCACCCCCCCCCCCCCCCACCCCCCCCCCCCCCCACCCCCCCCCCCCCCCACCCCCCCCCCCCCCCACCCCCCCCCCCCCCCACCCCCCCCCCCCCCCACCCCCCCCCCCCCCCACCCCCCCCCCCCCCCACCCCCCCCCCCCCCCACCCCCCCCCCCCCCCACCCCCCCCCCCCCCCACCCCCCCCCCCCCCCACCCCCCCCCCCCCCCACCCCCCCCCCCCCCCACCCCCCCCCCCCCCCACCCCCCCCCCCCCCCACCCCCCCCCCCCCCCACCCCCCCCCCCCCCCACCCCCCCCCCCCCCCACCCCCCCCCCCCCCCACCCCCCCCCCCCCCCACCCCCCCCCCCCCCCACCCCCCCCCCCCCCCACCCCCCCCCCCCCCCACCCCCCCCCCCCCCCACCCCCCCCCCCCCCCACCCCCCCCCCCCCCCACCCCCCCCCCCCCCCACCCCCCCCCCCCCCCACCCCCCCCCCCCCCCACCCCCCCCCCCCCCCACCCCCCCCCCCCCCCACCCCCCCCCCCCCCCACCCCCCCCCCCCCCCACCCCCCCCCCCCCCCACCCCCCCCCCCCCCCACCCCCCCCCCCCCCCACCCCCCCCCCCCCCCACCCCCCCCCCCCCCCACCCCCCCCCCCCCCCACCCCCCCCCCCCCCCACCCCCCCCCCCCCCCACCCCCCCCCCCCCCCACCCCCCCCCCCCCCCACCCCCCCCCCCCCCCACCCCCCCCCCCCCCCACCCCCCCCCCCCCCCACCCCCCCCCCCCCCCACCCCCCCCCCCCCCCACCCCCCCCCCCCCCCACCCCCCCCCCCCCCCACCCCCCCCCCCCCCCACCCCCCCCCCCCCCCACCCCCCCCCCCCCCCACCCCCCCCCCCCCCCACCCCCCCCCCCCCCCACCCCCCCCCCCCCCCACCCCCCCCCCCCCCCACCCCCCCCCCCCCCCACCCCCCCCCCCCCCCACCCCCCCCCCCCCCCACCCCCCCCCCCCCCCACCCCCCCCCCCCCCCACCCCCCCCCCCCCCCACCCCCCCCCCCCCCCACCCCCCCCCCCCCCCACCCCCCCCCCCCCCCACCCCCCCCCCCCCCCACCCCCCCCCCCCCCCACCCCCCCCCCCCCCCACCCCCCCCCCCCCCCACCCCCCCCCCCCCCCACCCCCCCCCCCCCCCACCCCCCCCCCCCCCCACCCCCCCCCCCCCCCACCCCCCCCCCCCCCCACCCCCCCCCCCCCCCACCCCCCCCCCCCCCCACCCCCCCCCCCCCCCACCCCCCCCCCCCCCCACCCCCCCCCCCCCCCACCCCCCCCCCCCCCCACCCCCCCCCCCCCCCACCCCCCCCCCCCCCCACCCCCCCCCCCCCCCACCCCCCCCCCCCCCCACCCCCCCCCCCCCCCACCCCCCCCCCCCCCCACCCCCCCCCCCCCCCACCCCCCCCCCCCCCCACCCCCCCCCCCCCCCACCCCCCCCCCCCCCCACCCCCCCCCCCCCCCACCCCCCCCCCCCCCCACCCCCCCCCCCCCCCACCCCCCCCCCCCCCCACCCCCCCCCCCCCCCACCCCCCCCCCCCCCCACCCCCCCCCCCCCCCACCCCCCCCCCCCCCCACCCCCCCCCCCCCCCACCCCCCCCCCCCCCCACCCCCCCCCCCCCCCACCCCCCCCCCCCCCCACCCCCCCCCCCCCCCACCCCCCCCCCCCCCCACCCCCCCCCCCCCCCACCCCCCCCCCCCCCCACCCCCCCCCCCCCCCACCCCCCCCCCCCCCCACCCCCCCCCCCCCCCACCCCCCCCCCCCCCCACCCCCCCCCCCCCCCACCCCCCCCCCCCCCCACCCCCCCCCCCCCCCACCCCCCCCCCCCCCCACCCCCCCCCCCCCCCACCCCCCCCCCCCCCCACCCCCCCCCCCCCCCACCCCCCCCCCCCCCCACCCCCCCCCCCCCCCACCCCCCCCCCCCCCCACCCCCCCCCCCCCCCACCCCCCCCCCCCCCCACCCCCCCCCCCCCCCACCCCCCCCCCCCCCCACCCCCCCCCCCCCCCACCCCCCCCCCCCCCCACCCCCCCCCCCCCCCACCCCCCCCCCCCCCCACCCCCCCCCCCCCCCACCCCCCCCCCCCCCCACCCCCCCCCCCCCCCACCCCCCCCCCCCCCCACCCCCCCCCCCCCCCACCCCCCCCCCCCCCCACCCCCCCCCCCCCCCACCCCCCCCCCCCCCCACCCCCCCCCCCCCCCACCCCCCCCCCCCCCCACCCCCCCCCCCCCCCACCCCCCCCCCCCCCCACCCCCCCCCCCCCCCACCCCCCCCCCCCCCCACCCCCCCCCCCCCCCACCCCCCCCCCCCCCCACCCCCCCCCCCCCCCACCCCCCCCCCCCCCCACCCCCCCCCCCCCCCACCCCCCCCCCCCCCCACCCCCCCCCCCCCCCACCCCCCCCCCCCCCCACCCCCCCCCCCCCCCACCCCCCCCCCCCCCCACCCCCCCCCCCCCCCACCCCCCCCCCCCCCCACCCCCCCCCCCCCCCACCCCCCCCCCCCCCCACCCCCCCCCCCCCCCACCCCCCCCCCCCCCCACCCCCCCCCCCCCCCACCCCCCCCCCCCCCCACCCCCCCCCCCCCCCACCCCCCCCCCCCCCCACCCCCCCCCCCCCCCACCCCCCCCCCCCCCCACCCCCCCCCCCCCCCACCCCCCCCCCCCCCCACCCCCCCCCCCCCCCACCCCCCCCCCCCCCCACCCCCCCCCCCCCCCACCCCCCCCCCCCCCCACCCCCCCCCCCCCCCACCCCCCCCCCCCCCCACCCCCCCCCCCCCCCACCCCCCCCCCCCCCCACCCCCCCCCCCCCCCACCCCCCCCCCCCCCCACCCCCCCCCCCCCCCACCCCCCCCCCCCCCCACCCCCCCCCCCCCCCACCCCCCCCCCCCCCCACCCCCCCCCCCCCCCACCCCCCCCCCCCCCCACCCCCCCCCCCCCCCACCCCCCCCCCCCCCCACCCCCCCCCCCCCCCACCCCCCCCCCCCCCCACCCCCCCCCCCCCCCACCCCCCCCCCCCCCCACCCCCCCCCCCCCCCACCCCCCCCCCCCCCCACCCCCCCCCCCCCCCACCCCCCCCCCCCCCCACCCCCCCCCCCCCCCACCCCCCCCCCCCCCCACCCCCCCCCCCCCCCACCCCCCCCCCCCCCCACCCCCCCCCCCCCCCACCCCCCCCCCCCCCCACCCCCCCCCCCCCCCACCCCCCCCCCCCCCCACCCCCCCCCCCCCCCACCCCCCCCCCCCCCCACCCCCCCCCCCCCCCACCCCCCCCCCCCCCCACCCCCCCCCCCCCCCACCCCCCCCCCCCCCCACCCCCCCCCCCCCCCACCCCCCCCCCCCCCCACCCCCCCCCCCCCCCACCCCCCCCCCCCCCCACCCCCCCCCCCCCCCACCCCCCCCCCCCCCCACCCCCCCCCCCCCCCACCCCCCCCCCCCCCCACCCCCCCCCCCCCCCACCCCCCCCCCCCCCCACCCCCCCCCCCCCCCACCCCCCCCCCCCCCCACCCCCCCCCCCCCCCACCCCCCCCCCCCCCCACCCCCCCCCCCCCCCACCCCCCCCCCCCCCCACCCCCCCCCCCCCCCACCCCCCCCCCCCCCCACCCCCCCCCCCCCCCACCCCCCCCCCCCCCCACCCCCCCCCCCCCCCACCCCCCCCCCCCCCCACCCCCCCCCCCCCCCACCCCCCCCCCCCCCCACCCCCCCCCCCCCCCACCCCCCCCCCCCCCCACCCCCCCCCCCCCCCACCCCCCCCCCCCCCCACCCCCCCCCCCCCCCACCCCCCCCCCCCCCCACCCCCCCCCCCCCCCACCCCCCCCCCCCCCCACCCCCCCCCCCCCCCACCCCCCCCCCCCCCCACCCCCCCCCCCCCCCACCCCCCCCCCCCCCCACCCCCCCCCCCCCCCACCCCCCCCCCCCCCCACCCCCCCCCCCCCCCACCCCCCCCCCCCCCCACCCCCCCCCCCCCCCACCCCCCCCCCCCCCCACCCCCCCCCCCCCCCACCCCCCCCCCCCCCCACCCCCCCCCCCCCCCACCCCCCCCCCCCCCCACCCCCCCCCCCCCCCACCCCCCCCCCCCCCCACCCCCCCCCCCCCCCACCCCCCCCCCCCCCCACCCCCCCCCCCCCCCACCCCCCCCCCCCCCCACCCCCCCCCCCCCCCACCCCCCCCCCCCCCCACCCCCCCCCCCCCCCACCCCCCCCCCCCCCCACCCCCCCCCCCCCCCACCCCCCCCCCCCCCCACCCCCCCCCCCCCCCACCCCCCCCCCCCCCCACCCCCCCCCCCCCCCACCCCCCCCCCCCCCCACCCCCCCCCCCCCCCACCCCCCCCCCCCCCCACCCCCCCCCCCCCCCACCCCCCCCCCCCCCCACCCCCCCCCCCCCCCACCCCCCCCCCCCCCCACCCCCCCCCCCCCCCACCCCCCCCCCCCCCCACCCCCCCCCCCCCCCACCCCCCCCCCCCCCCACCCCCCCCCCCCCCCACCCCCCCCCCCCCCCACCCCCCCCCCCCCCCACCCCCCCCCCCCCCCACCCCCCCCCCCCCCCACCCCCCCCCCCCCCCACCCCCCCCCCCCCCCACCCCCCCCCCCCCCCACCCCCCCCCCCCCCCACCCCCCCCCCCCCCCACCCCCCCCCCCCCCCACCCCCCCCCCCCCCCACCCCCCCCCCCCCCCACCCCCCCCCCCCCCCACCCCCCCCCCCCCCCACCCCCCCCCCCCCCCACCCCCCCCCCCCCCCACCCCCCCCCCCCCCCACCCCCCCCCCCCCCCACCCCCCCCCCCCCCCACCCCCCCCCCCCCCCACCCCCCCCCCCCCCCACCCCCCCCCCCCCCCACCCCCCCCCCCCCCCACCCCCCCCCCCCCCCACCCCCCCCCCCCCCCACCCCCCCCCCCCCCCACCCCCCCCCCCCCCCACCCCCCCCCCCCCCCACCCCCCCCCCCCCCCACCCCCCCCCCCCCCCACCCCCCCCCCCCCCCACCCCCCCCCCCCCCCACCCCCCCCCCCCCCCACCCCCCCCCCCCCCCACCCCCCCCCCCCCCCACCCCCCCCCCCCCCCACCCCCCCCCCCCCCCACCCCCCCCCCCCCCCACCCCCCCCCCCCCCCACCCCCCCCCCCCCCCACCCCCCCCCCCCCCCACCCCCCCCCCCCCCCACCCCCCCCCCCCCCCACCCCCCCCCCCCCCCACCCCCCCCCCCCCCCACCCCCCCCCCCCCCCACCCCCCCCCCCCCCCACCCCCCCCCCCCCCCACCCCCCCCCCCCCCCACCCCCCCCCCCCCCCACCCCCCCCCCCCCCCACCCCCCCCCCCCCCCACCCCCCCCCCCCCCCACCCCCCCCCCCCCCCACCCCCCCCCCCCCCCACCCCCCCCCCCCCCCACCCCCCCCCCCCCCCACCCCCCCCCCCCCCCACCCCCCCCCCCCCCCACCCCCCCCCCCCCCCACCCCCCCCCCCCCCCACCCCCCCCCCCCCCCACCCCCCCCCCCCCCCACCCCCCCCCCCCCCCACCCCCCCCCCCCCCCACCCCCCCCCCCCCCCACCCCCCCCCCCCCCCACCCCCCCCCCCCCCCACCCCCCCCCCCCCCCACCCCCCCCCCCCCCCACCCCCCCCCCCCCCCACCCCCCCCCCCCCCCACCCCCCCCCCCCCCCACCCCCCCCCCCCCCCACCCCCCCCCCCCCCCACCCCCCCCCCCCCCCACCCCCCCCCCCCCCCACCCCCCCCCCCCCCCACCCCCCCCCCCCCCCACCCCCCCCCCCCCCCACCCCCCCCCCCCCCCACCCCCCCCCCCCCCCACCCCCCCCCCCCCCCACCCCCCCCCCCCCCCACCCCCCCCCCCCCCCACCCCCCCCCCCCCCCACCCCCCCCCCCCCCCACCCCCCCCCCCCCCCACCCCCCCCCCCCCCCACCCCCCCCCCCCCCCACCCCCCCCCCCCCCCACCCCCCCCCCCCCCCACCCCCCCCCCCCCCCACCCCCCCCCCCCCCCACCCCCCCCCCCCCCCACCCCCCCCCCCCCCCACCCCCCCCCCCCCCCACCCCCCCCCCCCCCCACCCCCCCCCCCCCCCACCCCCCCCCCCCCCCACCCCCCCCCCCCCCCACCCCCCCCCCCCCCCACCCCCCCCCCCCCCCACCCCCCCCCCCCCCCACCCCCCCCCCCCCCCACCCCCCCCCCCCCCCACCCCCCCCCCCCCCCACCCCCCCCCCCCCCCACCCCCCCCCCCCCCCACCCCCCCCCCCCCCCACCCCCCCCCCCCCCCACCCCCCCCCCCCCCCACCCCCCCCCCCCCCCACCCCCCCCCCCCCCCACCCCCCCCCCCCCCCACCCCCCCCCCCCCCCACCCCCCCCCCCCCCCACCCCCCCCCCCCCCCACCCCCCCCCCCCCCCACCCCCCCCCCCCCCCACCCCCCCCCCCCCCCACCCCCCCCCCCCCCCACCCCCCCCCCCCCCCACCCCCCCCCCCCCCCACCCCCCCCCCCCCCCACCCCCCCCCCCCCCCACCCCCCCCCCCCCCCACCCCCCCCCCCCCCCACCCCCCCCCCCCCCCACCCCCCCCCCCCCCCACCCCCCCCCCCCCCCACCCCCCCCCCCCCCCACCCCCCCCCCCCCCCACCCCCCCCCCCCCCCACCCCCCCCCCCCCCCACCCCCCCCCCCCCCCACCCCCCCCCCCCCCCACCCCCCCCCCCCCCCACCCCCCCCCCCCCCCACCCCCCCCCCCCCCCACCCCCCCCCCCCCCCACCCCCCCCCCCCCCCACCCCCCCCCCCCCCCACCCCCCCCCCCCCCCACCCCCCCCCCCCCCCACCCCCCCCCCCCCCCACCCCCCCCCCCCCCCACCCCCCCCCCCCCCCACCCCCCCCCCCCCCCACCCCCCCCCCCCCCCACCCCCCCCCCCCCCCACCCCCCCCCCCCCCCACCCCCCCCCCCCCCCACCCCCCCCCCCCCCCACCCCCCCCCCCCCCCACCCCCCCCCCCCCCCACCCCCCCCCCCCCCCACCCCCCCCCCCCCCCACCCCCCCCCCCCCCCACCCCCCCCCCCCCCCACCCCCCCCCCCCCCCACCCCCCCCCCCCCCCACCCCCCCCCCCCCCCACCCCCCCCCCCCCCCACCCCCCCCCCCCCCCACCCCCCCCCCCCCCCACCCCCCCCCCCCCCCACCCCCCCCCCCCCCCACCCCCCCCCCCCCCCACCCCCCCCCCCCCCCACCCCCCCCCCCCCCCACCCCCCCCCCCCCCCACCCCCCCCCCCCCCCACCCCCCCCCCCCCCCACCCCCCCCCCCCCCCACCCCCCCCCCCCCCCACCCCCCCCCCCCCCCACCCCCCCCCCCCCCCACCCCCCCCCCCCCCCACCCCCCCCCCCCCCCACCCCCCCCCCCCCCCACCCCCCCCCCCCCCCACCCCCCCCCCCCCCCACCCCCCCCCCCCCCCACCCCCCCCCCCCCCCACCCCCCCCCCCCCCCACCCCCCCCCCCCCCCACCCCCCCCCCCCCCCACCCCCCCCCCCCCCCACCCCCCCCCCCCCCCACCCCCCCCCCCCCCCACCCCCCCCCCCCCCCACCCCCCCCCCCCCCCACCCCCCCCCCCCCCCACCCCCCCCCCCCCCCACCCCCCCCCCCCCCCACCCCCCCCCCCCCCCACCCCCCCCCCCCCCCACCCCCCCCCCCCCCCACCCCCCCCCCCCCCCACCCCCCCCCCCCCCCACCCCCCCCCCCCCCCACCCCCCCCCCCCCCCACCCCCCCCCCCCCCCACCCCCCCCCCCCCCCACCCCCCCCCCCCCCCACCCCCCCCCCCCCCCACCCCCCCCCCCCCCCACCCCCCCCCCCCCCCACCCCCCCCCCCCCCCACCCCCCCCCCCCCCCACCCCCCCCCCCCCCCACCCCCCCCCCCCCCCACCCCCCCCCCCCCCCACCCCCCCCCCCCCCCACCCCCCCCCCCCCCCACCCCCCCCCCCCCCCACCCCCCCCCCCCCCCACCCCCCCCCCCCCCCACCCCCCCCCCCCCCCACCCCCCCCCCCCCCCACCCCCCCCCCCCCCCACCCCCCCCCCCCCCCACCCCCCCCCCCCCCCACCCCCCCCCCCCCCCACCCCCCCCCCCCCCCACCCCCCCCCCCCCCCACCCCCCCCCCCCCCCACCCCCCCCCCCCCCCACCCCCCCCCCCCCCCACCCCCCCCCCCCCCCACCCCCCCCCCCCCCCACCCCCCCCCCCCCCCACCCCCCCCCCCCCCCACCCCCCCCCCCCCCCACCCCCCCCCCCCCCCACCCCCCCCCCCCCCCACCCCCCCCCCCCCCCACCCCCCCCCCCCCCCACCCCCCCCCCCCCCCACCCCCCCCCCCCCCCACCCCCCCCCCCCCCCACCCCCCCCCCCCCCCACCCCCCCCCCCCCCCACCCCCCCCCCCCCCCACCCCCCCCCCCCCCCACCCCCCCCCCCCCCCACCCCCCCCCCCCCCCACCCCCCCCCCCCCCCACCCCCCCCCCCCCCCACCCCCCCCCCCCCCCACCCCCCCCCCCCCCCACCCCCCCCCCCCCCCACCCCCCCCCCCCCCCACCCCCCCCCCCCCCCACCCCCCCCCCCCCCCACCCCCCCCCCCCCCCACCCCCCCCCCCCCCCACCCCCCCCCCCCCCCACCCCCCCCCCCCCCCACCCCCCCCCCCCCCCACCCCCCCCCCCCCCCACCCCCCCCCCCCCCCACCCCCCCCCCCCCCCACCCCCCCCCCCCCCCACCCCCCCCCCCCCCCACCCCCCCCCCCCCCCACCCCCCCCCCCCCCCACCCCCCCCCCCCCCCACCCCCCCCCCCCCCCACCCCCCCCCCCCCCCACCCCCCCCCCCCCCCACCCCCCCCCCCCCCCACCCCCCCCCCCCCCCACCCCCCCCCCCCCCCACCCCCCCCCCCCCCCACCCCCCCCCCCCCCCACCCCCCCCCCCCCCCACCCCCCCCCCCCCCCACCCCCCCCCCCCCCCACCCCCCCCCCCCCCCACCCCCCCCCCCCCCCACCCCCCCCCCCCCCCACCCCCCCCCCCCCCCACCCCCCCCCCCCCCCACCCCCCCCCCCCCCCACCCCCCCCCCCCCCCACCCCCCCCCCCCCCCACCCCCCCCCCCCCCCACCCCCCCCCCCCCCCACCCCCCCCCCCCCCCACCCCCCCCCCCCCCCACCCCCCCCCCCCCCCACCCCCCCCCCCCCCCACCCCCCCCCCCCCCCACCCCCCCCCCCCCCCACCCCCCCCCCCCCCCACCCCCCCCCCCCCCCACCCCCCCCCCCCCCCACCCCCCCCCCCCCCCACCCCCCCCCCCCCCCACCCCCCCCCCCCCCCACCCCCCCCCCCCCCCACCCCCCCCCCCCCCCACCCCCCCCCCCCCCCACCCCCCCCCCCCCCCACCCCCCCCCCCCCCCACCCCCCCCCCCCCCCACCCCCCCCCCCCCCCACCCCCCCCCCCCCCCACCCCCCCCCCCCCCCACCCCCCCCCCCCCCCACCCCCCCCCCCCCCCACCCCCCCCCCCCCCCACCCCCCCCCCCCCCCACCCCCCCCCCCCCCCACCCCCCCCCCCCCCCACCCCCCCCCCCCCCCACCCCCCCCCCCCCCCACCCCCCCCCCCCCCCACCCCCCCCCCCCCCCACCCCCCCCCCCCCCCACCCCCCCCCCCCCCCACCCCCCCCCCCCCCCACCCCCCCCCCCCCCCACCCCCCCCCCCCCCCACCCCCCCCCCCCCCCACCCCCCCCCCCCCCCACCCCCCCCCCCCCCCACCCCCCCCCCCCCCCACCCCCCCCCCCCCCCACCCCCCCCCCCCCCCACCCCCCCCCCCCCCCACCCCCCCCCCCCCCCACCCCCCCCCCCCCCCACCCCCCCCCCCCCCCACCCCCCCCCCCCCCCACCCCCCCCCCCCCCCACCCCCCCCCCCCCCCACCCCCCCCCCCCCCCACCCCCCCCCCCCCCCACCCCCCCCCCCCCCCACCCCCCCCCCCCCCCACCCCCCCCCCCCCCCACCCCCCCCCCCCCCCACCCCCCCCCCCCCCCACCCCCCCCCCCCCCCACCCCCCCCCCCCCCCACCCCCCCCCCCCCCCACCCCCCCCCCCCCCCACCCCCCCCCCCCCCCACCCCCCCCCCCCCCCACCCCCCCCCCCCCCCACCCCCCCCCCCCCCCACCCCCCCCCCCCCCCACCCCCCCCCCCCCCCACCCCCCCCCCCCCCCACCCCCCCCCCCCCCCACCCCCCCCCCCCCCCACCCCCCCCCCCCCCCACCCCCCCCCCCCCCCACCCCCCCCCCCCCCCACCCCCCCCCCCCCCCACCCCCCCCCCCCCCCACCCCCCCCCCCCCCCACCCCCCCCCCCCCCCACCCCCCCCCCCCCCCACCCCCCCCCCCCCCCACCCCCCCCCCCCCCCACCCCCCCCCCCCCCCACCCCCCCCCCCCCCCACCCCCCCCCCCCCCCACCCCCCCCCCCCCCCACCCCCCCCCCCCCCCACCCCCCCCCCCCCCCACCCCCCCCCCCCCCCACCCCCCCCCCCCCCCACCCCCCCCCCCCCCCACCCCCCCCCCCCCCCACCCCCCCCCCCCCCCACCCCCCCCCCCCCCCACCCCCCCCCCCCCCCACCCCCCCCCCCCCCCACCCCCCCCCCCCCCCACCCCCCCCCCCCCCCACCCCCCCCCCCCCCCACCCCCCCCCCCCCCCACCCCCCCCCCCCCCCACCCCCCCCCCCCCCCACCCCCCCCCCCCCCCACCCCCCCCCCCCCCCACCCCCCCCCCCCCCCACCCCCCCCCCCCCCCACCCCCCCCCCCCCCCACCCCCCCCCCCCCCCACCCCCCCCCCCCCCCACCCCCCCCCCCCCCCACCCCCCCCCCCCCCCACCCCCCCCCCCCCCCACCCCCCCCCCCCCCCACCCCCCCCCCCCCCCACCCCCCCCCCCCCCCACCCCCCCCCCCCCCCACCCCCCCCCCCCCCCACCCCCCCCCCCCCCCACCCCCCCCCCCCCCCACCCCCCCCCCCCCCCACCCCCCCCCCCCCCCACCCCCCCCCCCCCCCACCCCCCCCCCCCCCCACCCCCCCCCCCCCCCACCCCCCCCCCCCCCCACCCCCCCCCCCCCCCACCCCCCCCCCCCCCCACCCCCCCCCCCCCCCACCCCCCCCCCCCCCCACCCCCCCCCCCCCCCACCCCCCCCCCCCCCCACCCCCCCCCCCCCCCACCCCCCCCCCCCCCCACCCCCCCCCCCCCCCACCCCCCCCCCCCCCCACCCCCCCCCCCCCCCACCCCCCCCCCCCCCCACCCCCCCCCCCCCCCACCCCCCCCCCCCCCCACCCCCCCCCCCCCCCACCCCCCCCCCCCCCCACCCCCCCCCCCCCCCACCCCCCCCCCCCCCCACCCCCCCCCCCCCCCACCCCCCCCCCCCCCCACCCCCCCCCCCCCCCACCCCCCCCCCCCCCCACCCCCCCCCCCCCCCACCCCCCCCCCCCCCCACCCCCCCCCCCCCCCACCCCCCCCCCCCCCCACCCCCCCCCCCCCCCACCCCCCCCCCCCCCCACCCCCCCCCCCCCCCACCCCCCCCCCCCCCCACCCCCCCCCCCCCCCACCCCCCCCCCCCCCCACCCCCCCCCCCCCCCACCCCCCCCCCCCCCCACCCCCCCCCCCCCCCACCCCCCCCCCCCCCCACCCCCCCCCCCCCCCACCCCCCCCCCCCCCCACCCCCCCCCCCCCCCACCCCCCCCCCCCCCCACCCCCCCCCCCCCCCACCCCCCCCCCCCCCCACCCCCCCCCCCCCCCACCCCCCCCCCCCCCCACCCCCCCCCCCCCCCACCCCCCCCCCCCCCCACCCCCCCCCCCCCCCACCCCCCCCCCCCCCCACCCCCCCCCCCCCCCACCCCCCCCCCCCCCCACCCCCCCCCCCCCCCACCCCCCCCCCCCCCCACCCCCCCCCCCCCCCACCCCCCCCCCCCCCCACCCCCCCCCCCCCCCACCCCCCCCCCCCCCCACCCCCCCCCCCCCCCACCCCCCCCCCCCCCCACCCCCCCCCCCCCCCACCCCCCCCCCCCCCCACCCCCCCCCCCCCCCACCCCCCCCCCCCCCCACCCCCCCCCCCCCCCACCCCCCCCCCCCCCCACCCCCCCCCCCCCCCACCCCCCCCCCCCCCCACCCCCCCCCCCCCCCACCCCCCCCCCCCCCCACCCCCCCCCCCCCCCACCCCCCCCCCCCCCCACCCCCCCCCCCCCCCACCCCCCCCCCCCCCCACCCCCCCCCCCCCCCACCCCCCCCCCCCCCCACCCCCCCCCCCCCCCACCCCCCCCCCCCCCCACCCCCCCCCCCCCCCACCCCCCCCCCCCCCCACCCCCCCCCCCCCCCACCCCCCCCCCCCCCCACCCCCCCCCCCCCCCACCCCCCCCCCCCCCCACCCCCCCCCCCCCCCACCCCCCCCCCCCCCCACCCCCCCCCCCCCCCACCCCCCCCCCCCCCCACCCCCCCCCCCCCCCACCCCCCCCCCCCCCCACCCCCCCCCCCCCCCACCCCCCCCCCCCCCCACCCCCCCCCCCCCCCACCCCCCCCCCCCCCCACCCCCCCCCCCCCCCACCCCCCCCCCCCCCCACCCCCCCCCCCCCCCACCCCCCCCCCCCCCCACCCCCCCCCCCCCCCACCCCCCCCCCCCCCCACCCCCCCCCCCCCCCACCCCCCCCCCCCCCCACCCCCCCCCCCCCCCACCCCCCCCCCCCCCCACCCCCCCCCCCCCCCACCCCCCCCCCCCCCCACCCCCCCCCCCCCCCACCCCCCCCCCCCCCCACCCCCCCCCCCCCCCACCCCCCCCCCCCCCCACCCCCCCCCCCCCCCACCCCCCCCCCCCCCCACCCCCCCCCCCCCCCACCCCCCCCCCCCCCCACCCCCCCCCCCCCCCACCCCCCCCCCCCCCCACCCCCCCCCCCCCCCACCCCCCCCCCCCCCCACCCCCCCCCCCCCCCACCCCCCCCCCCCCCCACCCCCCCCCCCCCCCACCCCCCCCCCCCCCCACCCCCCCCCCCCCCCACCCCCCCCCCCCCCCACCCCCCCCCCCCCCCACCCCCCCCCCCCCCCACCCCCCCCCCCCCCCACCCCCCCCCCCCCCCACCCCCCCCCCCCCCCACCCCCCCCCCCCCCCACCCCCCCCCCCCCCCACCCCCCCCCCCCCCCACCCCCCCCCCCCCCCACCCCCCCCCCCCCCCACCCCCCCCCCCCCCCACCCCCCCCCCCCCCCACCCCCCCCCCCCCCCACCCCCCCCCCCCCCCACCCCCCCCCCCCCCCACCCCCCCCCCCCCCCACCCCCCCCCCCCCCCACCCCCCCCCCCCCCCACCCCCCCCCCCCCCCACCCCCCCCCCCCCCCACCCCCCCCCCCCCCCACCCCCCCCCCCCCCCACCCCCCCCCCCCCCCACCCCCCCCCCCCCCCACCCCCCCCCCCCCCCACCCCCCCCCCCCCCCACCCCCCCCCCCCCCCACCCCCCCCCCCCCCCACCCCCCCCCCCCCCCACCCCCCCCCCCCCCCACCCCCCCCCCCCCCCACCCCCCCCCCCCCCCACCCCCCCCCCCCCCCACCCCCCCCCCCCCCCACCCCCCCCCCCCCCCACCCCCCCCCCCCCCCACCCCCCCCCCCCCCCACCCCCCCCCCCCCCCACCCCCCCCCCCCCCCACCCCCCCCCCCCCCCACCCCCCCCCCCCCCCACCCCCCCCCCCCCCCACCCCCCCCCCCCCCCACCCCCCCCCCCCCCCACCCCCCCCCCCCCCCACCCCCCCCCCCCCCCACCCCCCCCCCCCCCCACCCCCCCCCCCCCCCACCCCCCCCCCCCCCCACCCCCCCCCCCCCCCACCCCCCCCCCCCCCCACCCCCCCCCCCCCCCACCCCCCCCCCCCCCCACCCCCCCCCCCCCCCACCCCCCCCCCCCCCCACCCCCCCCCCCCCCCACCCCCCCCCCCCCCCACCCCCCCCCCCCCCCACCCCCCCCCCCCCCCACCCCCCCCCCCCCCCACCCCCCCCCCCCCCCACCCCCCCCCCCCCCCACCCCCCCCCCCCCCCACCCCCCCCCCCCCCCACCCCCCCCCCCCCCCACCCCCCCCCCCCCCCACCCCCCCCCCCCCCCACCCCCCCCCCCCCCCACCCCCCCCCCCCCCCACCCCCCCCCCCCCCCACCCCCCCCCCCCCCCACCCCCCCCCCCCCCCACCCCCCCCCCCCCCCACCCCCCCCCCCCCCCACCCCCCCCCCCCCCCACCCCCCCCCCCCCCCACCCCCCCCCCCCCCCACCCCCCCCCCCCCCCACCCCCCCCCCCCCCCACCCCCCCCCCCCCCCACCCCCCCCCCCCCCCACCCCCCCCCCCCCCCACCCCCCCCCCCCCCCACCCCCCCCCCCCCCCACCCCCCCCCCCCCCCACCCCCCCCCCCCCCCACCCCCCCCCCCCCCCACCCCCCCCCCCCCCCACCCCCCCCCCCCCCCACCCCCCCCCCCCCCCACCCCCCCCCCCCCCCACCCCCCCCCCCCCCCACCCCCCCCCCCCCCCACCCCCCCCCCCCCCCACCCCCCCCCCCCCCCACCCCCCCCCCCCCCCACCCCCCCCCCCCCCCACCCCCCCCCCCCCCCACCCCCCCCCCCCCCCACCCCCCCCCCCCCCCACCCCCCCCCCCCCCCACCCCCCCCCCCCCCCACCCCCCCCCCCCCCCACCCCCCCCCCCCCCCACCCCCCCCCCCCCCCACCCCCCCCCCCCCCCACCCCCCCCCCCCCCCACCCCCCCCCCCCCCCACCCCCCCCCCCCCCCACCCCCCCCCCCCCCCACCCCCCCCCCCCCCCACCCCCCCCCCCCCCCACCCCCCCCCCCCCCCACCCCCCCCCCCCCCCACCCCCCCCCCCCCCCACCCCCCCCCCCCCCCACCCCCCCCCCCCCCCACCCCCCCCCCCCCCCACCCCCCCCCCCCCCCACCCCCCCCCCCCCCCACCCCCCCCCCCCCCCACCCCCCCCCCCCCCCACCCCCCCCCCCCCCCACCCCCCCCCCCCCCCACCCCCCCCCCCCCCCACCCCCCCCCCCCCCCACCCCCCCCCCCCCCCACCCCCCCCCCCCCCCACCCCCCCCCCCCCCCACCCCCCCCCCCCCCCACCCCCCCCCCCCCCCACCCCCCCCCCCCCCCACCCCCCCCCCCCCCCACCCCCCCCCCCCCCCACCCCCCCCCCCCCCCACCCCCCCCCCCCCCCACCCCCCCCCCCCCCCACCCCCCCCCCCCCCCACCCCCCCCCCCCCCCACCCCCCCCCCCCCCCACCCCCCCCCCCCCCCACCCCCCCCCCCCCCCACCCCCCCCCCCCCCCACCCCCCCCCCCCCCCACCCCCCCCCCCCCCCACCCCCCCCCCCCCCCACCCCCCCCCCCCCCCACCCCCCCCCCCCCCCACCCCCCCCCCCCCCCACCCCCCCCCCCCCCCACCCCCCCCCCCCCCCACCCCCCCCCCCCCCCACCCCCCCCCCCCCCCACCCCCCCCCCCCCCCACCCCCCCCCCCCCCCACCCCCCCCCCCCCCCACCCCCCCCCCCCCCCACCCCCCCCCCCCCCCACCCCCCCCCCCCCCCACCCCCCCCCCCCCCCACCCCCCCCCCCCCCCACCCCCCCCCCCCCCCACCCCCCCCCCCCCCCACCCCCCCCCCCCCCCACCCCCCCCCCCCCCCACCCCCCCCCCCCCCCACCCCCCCCCCCCCCCACCCCCCCCCCCCCCCACCCCCCCCCCCCCCCACCCCCCCCCCCCCCCACCCCCCCCCCCCCCCACCCCCCCCCCCCCCCACCCCCCCCCCCCCCCACCCCCCCCCCCCCCCACCCCCCCCCCCCCCCACCCCCCCCCCCCCCCACCCCCCCCCCCCCCCACCCCCCCCCCCCCCCACCCCCCCCCCCCCCCACCCCCCCCCCCCCCCACCCCCCCCCCCCCCCACCCCCCCCCCCCCCCACCCCCCCCCCCCCCCACCCCCCCCCCCCCCCACCCCCCCCCCCCCCCACCCCCCCCCCCCCCCACCCCCCCCCCCCCCCACCCCCCCCCCCCCCCACCCCCCCCCCCCCCCACCCCCCCCCCCCCCCACCCCCCCCCCCCCCCACCCCCCCCCCCCCCCACCCCCCCCCCCCCCCACCCCCCCCCCCCCCCACCCCCCCCCCCCCCCACCCCCCCCCCCCCCCACCCCCCCCCCCCCCCACCCCCCCCCCCCCCCACCCCCCCCCCCCCCCACCCCCCCCCCCCCCCACCCCCCCCCCCCCCCACCCCCCCCCCCCCCCACCCCCCCCCCCCCCCACCCCCCCCCCCCCCCACCCCCCCCCCCCCCCACCCCCCCCCCCCCCCACCCCCCCCCCCCCCCACCCCCCCCCCCCCCCACCCCCCCCCCCCCCCACCCCCCCCCCCCCCCACCCCCCCCCCCCCCCACCCCCCCCCCCCCCCACCCCCCCCCCCCCCCACCCCCCCCCCCCCCCACCCCCCCCCCCCCCCACCCCCCCCCCCCCCCACCCCCCCCCCCCCCCACCCCCCCCCCCCCCCACCCCCCCCCCCCCCCACCCCCCCCCCCCCCCACCCCCCCCCCCCCCCACCCCCCCCCCCCCCCACCCCCCCCCCCCCCCACCCCCCCCCCCCCCCACCCCCCCCCCCCCCCACCCCCCCCCCCCCCCACCCCCCCCCCCCCCCACCCCCCCCCCCCCCCACCCCCCCCCCCCCCCACCCCCCCCCCCCCCCACCCCCCCCCCCCCCCACCCCCCCCCCCCCCCACCCCCCCCCCCCCCCACCCCCCCCCCCCCCCACCCCCCCCCCCCCCCACCCCCCCCCCCCCCCACCCCCCCCCCCCCCCACCCCCCCCCCCCCCCACCCCCCCCCCCCCCCACCCCCCCCCCCCCCCACCCCCCCCCCCCCCCACCCCCCCCCCCCCCCACCCCCCCCCCCCCCCACCCCCCCCCCCCCCCACCCCCCCCCCCCCCCACCCCCCCCCCCCCCCACCCCCCCCCCCCCCCACCCCCCCCCCCCCCCACCCCCCCCCCCCCCCACCCCCCCCCCCCCCCACCCCCCCCCCCCCCCACCCCCCCCCCCCCCCACCCCCCCCCCCCCCCACCCCCCCCCCCCCCCACCCCCCCCCCCCCCCACCCCCCCCCCCCCCCACCCCCCCCCCCCCCCACCCCCCCCCCCCCCCACCCCCCCCCCCCCCCACCCCCCCCCCCCCCCACCCCCCCCCCCCCCCACCCCCCCCCCCCCCCACCCCCCCCCCCCCCCACCCCCCCCCCCCCCCACCCCCCCCCCCCCCCACCCCCCCCCCCCCCCACCCCCCCCCCCCCCCACCCCCCCCCCCCCCCACCCCCCCCCCCCCCCACCCCCCCCCCCCCCCACCCCCCCCCCCCCCCACCCCCCCCCCCCCCCACCCCCCCCCCCCCCCACCCCCCCCCCCCCCCACCCCCCCCCCCCCCCACCCCCCCCCCCCCCCACCCCCCCCCCCCCCCACCCCCCCCCCCCCCCACCCCCCCCCCCCCCCACCCCCCCCCCCCCCCACCCCCCCCCCCCCCCACCCCCCCCCCCCCCCACCCCCCCCCCCCCCCACCCCCCCCCCCCCCCACCCCCCCCCCCCCCCACCCCCCCCCCCCCCCACCCCCCCCCCCCCCCACCCCCCCCCCCCCCCACCCCCCCCCCCCCCCACCCCCCCCCCCCCCCACCCCCCCCCCCCCCCACCCCCCCCCCCCCCCACCCCCCCCCCCCCCCACCCCCCCCCCCCCCCACCCCCCCCCCCCCCCACCCCCCCCCCCCCCCACCCCCCCCCCCCCCCACCCCCCCCCCCCCCCACCCCCCCCCCCCCCCACCCCCCCCCCCCCCCACCCCCCCCCCCCCCCACCCCCCCCCCCCCCCACCCCCCCCCCCCCCCACCCCCCCCCCCCCCCACCCCCCCCCCCCCCCACCCCCCCCCCCCCCCACCCCCCCCCCCCCCCACCCCCCCCCCCCCCCACCCCCCCCCCCCCCCACCCCCCCCCCCCCCCACCCCCCCCCCCCCCCACCCCCCCCCCCCCCCACCCCCCCCCCCCCCCACCCCCCCCCCCCCCCACCCCCCCCCCCCCCCACCCCCCCCCCCCCCCACCCCCCCCCCCCCCCACCCCCCCCCCCCCCCACCCCCCCCCCCCCCCACCCCCCCCCCCCCCCACCCCCCCCCCCCCCCACCCCCCCCCCCCCCCACCCCCCCCCCCCCCCACCCCCCCCCCCCCCCACCCCCCCCCCCCCCCACCCCCCCCCCCCCCCACCCCCCCCCCCCCCCACCCCCCCCCCCCCCCACCCCCCCCCCCCCCCACCCCCCCCCCCCCCCACCCCCCCCCCCCCCCACCCCCCCCCCCCCCCACCCCCCCCCCCCCCCACCCCCCCCCCCCCCCACCCCCCCCCCCCCCCACCCCCCCCCCCCCCCACCCCCCCCCCCCCCCACCCCCCCCCCCCCCCACCCCCCCCCCCCCCCACCCCCCCCCCCCCCCACCCCCCCCCCCCCCCACCCCCCCCCCCCCCCACCCCCCCCCCCCCCCACCCCCCCCCCCCCCCACCCCCCCCCCCCCCCACCCCCCCCCCCCCCCACCCCCCCCCCCCCCCACCCCCCCCCCCCCCCACCCCCCCCCCCCCCCACCCCCCCCCCCCCCCACCCCCCCCCCCCCCCACCCCCCCCCCCCCCCACCCCCCCCCCCCCCCACCCCCCCCCCCCCCCACCCCCCCCCCCCCCCACCCCCCCCCCCCCCCACCCCCCCCCCCCCCCACCCCCCCCCCCCCCCACCCCCCCCCCCCCCCACCCCCCCCCCCCCCCACCCCCCCCCCCCCCCACCCCCCCCCCCCCCCACCCCCCCCCCCCCCCACCCCCCCCCCCCCCCACCCCCCCCCCCCCCCACCCCCCCCCCCCCCCACCCCCCCCCCCCCCCACCCCCCCCCCCCCCCACCCCCCCCCCCCCCCACCCCCCCCCCCCCCCACCCCCCCCCCCCCCCACCCCCCCCCCCCCCCACCCCCCCCCCCCCCCACCCCCCCCCCCCCCCACCCCCCCCCCCCCCCACCCCCCCCCCCCCCCACCCCCCCCCCCCCCCACCCCCCCCCCCCCCCACCCCCCCCCCCCCCCACCCCCCCCCCCCCCCACCCCCCCCCCCCCCCACCCCCCCCCCCCCCCACCCCCCCCCCCCCCCACCCCCCCCCCCCCCCACCCCCCCCCCCCCCCACCCCCCCCCCCCCCCACCCCCCCCCCCCCCCACCCCCCCCCCCCCCCACCCCCCCCCCCCCCCACCCCCCCCCCCCCCCACCCCCCCCCCCCCCCACCCCCCCCCCCCCCCACCCCCCCCCCCCCCCACCCCCCCCCCCCCCCACCCCCCCCCCCCCCCACCCCCCCCCCCCCCCACCCCCCCCCCCCCCCACCCCCCCCCCCCCCCACCCCCCCCCCCCCCCACCCCCCCCCCCCCCCACCCCCCCCCCCCCCCACCCCCCCCCCCCCCCACCCCCCCCCCCCCCCACCCCCCCCCCCCCCCACCCCCCCCCCCCCCCACCCCCCCCCCCCCCCACCCCCCCCCCCCCCCACCCCCCCCCCCCCCCACCCCCCCCCCCCCCCACCCCCCCCCCCCCCCACCCCCCCCCCCCCCCACCCCCCCCCCCCCCCACCCCCCCCCCCCCCCACCCCCCCCCCCCCCCACCCCCCCCCCCCCCCACCCCCCCCCCCCCCCACCCCCCCCCCCCCCCACCCCCCCCCCCCCCCACCCCCCCCCCCCCCCACCCCCCCCCCCCCCCACCCCCCCCCCCCCCCACCCCCCCCCCCCCCCACCCCCCCCCCCCCCCACCCCCCCCCCCCCCCACCCCCCCCCCCCCCCACCCCCCCCCCCCCCCACCCCCCCCCCCCCCCACCCCCCCCCCCCCCCACCCCCCCCCCCCCCCACCCCCCCCCCCCCCCACCCCCCCCCCCCCCCACCCCCCCCCCCCCCCACCCCCCCCCCCCCCCACCCCCCCCCCCCCCCACCCCCCCCCCCCCCCACCCCCCCCCCCCCCCACCCCCCCCCCCCCCCACCCCCCCCCCCCCCCACCCCCCCCCCCCCCCACCCCCCCCCCCCCCCACCCCCCCCCCCCCCCACCCCCCCCCCCCCCCACCCCCCCCCCCCCCCACCCCCCCCCCCCCCCACCCCCCCCCCAGGCTGATGGGAATTGTAGTCCATAACATCTGGAGTGCCAAAGGTTCGCCACCATGGGCCTACCGGATCCTTCCCTGTTTGTATCTCCCTCTGCTGCAACCCAAGTTATCCGGGAAACATATCGTCGTTGAAGTAACATGTAGTTCTGCCCTAGAGCATCCCATCAGTAAGAGCTATCATCATCGTTAAATTGCTCAGTTTAGACCGATCGCAGCAGCTACTGCAAACCTTTTAATTATTTGTGTGCATTTCCCTCTTCTCAAAGCAAAGAAAATATCCATTTTCCATTCCAGGGAACAGAGAATTTTCCACTGAGAATCCGGAAACACCAGCAAATTAAGCTTTATGGGCCTCCTAGGAAACAGCGAAACATGAATATCACACTAATTATATATCCCAAGAGCAGAGGGAGAGATATGATTTCTTGAGACTCACTAGCAAATTGGTGCTAGAATTACTGGAAAGTTTCCTCCGAGGCCCTGCTCTGACCACTGATGCATACTGTTATCTTCGGCTGCACTTGCTCCCTCTGTCAAAGCAATGAAGTCACAGAAGACCAACGACCCTCGAGGAACAAGCATCCAAAACGCCAAAGCATTGTGCTATTTGTGGAGCAGTCTCAGGACCTAGAATTTGTTCATAGGGTTGTCAGGTCTCCACTGGCAACCAACAACATGGCTTTGTCACTTCTGGTGAGCTGTGGAAGTGATGTCATCATGTCACCAGCAACATGAGGCGCTCTGGAGCTTGGGCAAAAAAGCCTGATAGTACAGGCCATTTTTACCATAGAGCTTTTGCTCAAATACAGGAACATCCCACGTCATAGTTGACACTGTGACATCACTTCTGGTGTGCACCGGAAGTGACATCACTGCATCAGCAGTAATGTTGCTGCCAGGCCAGGCCAGGCCAAGCCTTCCTTTGATGCCAAGAAGTCCCCCACCAGTCAGGTAATTAGCACTGGGGGCCAGGGATCCTCTACCCTGTTACTAAAACTTTTGGGGGCATGGTAACTCTATTTGAAGAAGACGAGTTTGGATTTATGTCCCACCATTCTCTCCAGTGAGGAGACTCAAGGTGGTTTACAAGCTCCTTTCCCTTCCTCTCCCCACAACAGACACCTTGTGAGGTAGGTGAGGCTGAGAGAGTTTAGATTAGAAGAACTGAGACTAGCCCAGGGTCACCCAGCAGGAATGTAGGAGTGCGGAAACACATCTGGTTCACCAGATAAGTCTCTGCCTCTCAGATGGAGGAGTGGAGAATCAAACCCGGTTCTCCGGATTAGAATCCACCTGCAATTAACCACTACACCACTCTGGCTCTCAAGAAAGGTCTCCACTCAACTAGAACCTAGAGTCCCAGTTGGGGTTCAATCTCTTGTAACAACAGCTCTTAACCACTATACCATGCTACACCATGCTGGCTCTAGATTAACCTCACCACACTGACTCTAGATTAAGATTCTCCAATCATTTAACTACCCTGAAAGTCCTAGGTCTGCAAAATTAACCAACTGCTTTTCCAGAGCAAATGTCCCAAATGTACCAGATCAGCTTTTGGACGTTTTCCACATCCCTACCTGCCTGTCTATAAATAATTGTTGGAGTTTTGCAAATCAATGCTATTTGTAACCACCGGTCTAATATCAGCAGGTGGCAATTGGCTCCTACTTCCCTGTTCTGTCCTGTTGCAACTGGTGAAAATTAGCACTGCTGAGAAGTCAATACCATATTATCTTCTCCGCGCTGGCTACCCATTCTATTTGTTCCTCTCCATTTTGTGCCAGCAGAGAGATAAGTCTTTGTTTCAACTCAATACAAACAGAAAACAATGCAAAGGCGAAGGAAAGATAAAGCCACACCAAAATGAAGTCTGATCCTAAGCATGTCTACTCAGAATCAAGTACCACTGAGTCATTTGTGCTTACTCTCAAGTAACAATGTATTGGATTACAGCCTTGGCACTTATGAACACTTCCTTAATGTTCAAAGCATGTTGAATTCCCCAGCTCACTGGGAAGGGGGAAGGATTGAACCCTTATAAACAGCCCCATAACTGGAGAGTTTACCCTAACCTAGATGGCTCAAGCTAGCCAGATCTCAGAAGCTAGAAGAAGAAGAAGAGTTTGGATTTATATCCCCCCTTTCTCTCCTGTAAGGAGACTCAAAAGGGCTGAGCCTTCCCCCCTCATAACAAACACCTTGTGAGGTAGGTGGGGCTGAGAGAGCTCAGAAGAACTGTGACTAGCCCAAGGTCATCCAGCTGGTGTGTGTGGGAGTGCACAAGCTGATCTGGTTCCCCAGATAAGCCTCCACAGCTCAAGCGGCAGAGCGGGGAATGAAAACCAGTTCCTCCAGATTAGAGTGCACCTGCTGTTAACCACTGCCGCACTAAGCAGGAGCAGAAGCTAAGCAGGATCAGCCCTGGTTTGGATTTGAAAGGGCGACCACCAAGCAAGCTCAGGGTCGCTATGCAGAGGAAAACCACCATTGTTAACTTCTCTGGTCTTGAAAAACGTATGGGGTCGCTGTAAGCCAGCTGACGGCACTTCCAATCACCACCAAGACCAGTGGTGGGATCCAAAAGTTTTAGTAACAGGTTCCCATAGTGGTGGGATTCAAACTGTGGTGTAGCACCAATGGGGCTGAGCGGGGCATTCCGGGGGCCCTGCGCCGGTCCTTGGGCGGGAAACGAATGCACAGGCGCAGGCTGCCACGCACACCGGTGCACCTCCTGCTAGACTGCTTCGAGTTCTGCGTGCTATTGCTGAGAGGAGGGGCGTAACCTGGACAAAAATCACGTGGCAAAATCACCCATTAGTAACCCCCTCTCAGCACACACAAATAATTAGTAACCTACTCTCGGGAACCTGTGAGAACCTGCTGGATCCCACCTCTGGCCCAGACCATGTGAATTAAAACAGAGTGACTTTCAAACTTCCATGCTTCCAAAAATAACTCGCTCAACTAACCCAAAACAAGGCAAGGGAGAAACTGCACTTTAGCCTGCTACCTGCCCACCGGCTCTTGCATGAACGGCAAACCTGTAGTATCTCTCAACACTCCTGGAGTTCCCAAAGTAGCTGCGCGGCCTGCGCCAGACTAGGGTGGGGGAAGTTAGCTAAAAAACAGATCAGCTCCTCGAATCTCAGAGATCAAAGGCGTTGGCCATAAAAAGGGCTCGTAAAATCCCAATGCACTTTGGAGGGGGATCGCTCACATTTCCCTCTTCCCAGTTCACCAGTTTGCAAAAGGCACCCAACACAAACCGGAAAGCGGGCCGCTTCCACACTGGCGAAGCCTTTCCATCAGCATTGGGAGAACTCCTGGGAAACAGCCCGACACCTAAGGCCCAGTTAAGTTTCGTCTCTTCCCTTCTATGATTTTACTCTTCATCCAAGAAAAATAAAATAAAACCCATGCACTAAATCCTGACCCCCATTACAGAAAACACAAACCCAAGAGACGTTAAGTGCTCCGTATTTACGTTCTGCCCTCTTTTCCCAGGCTATAAAACTAAACTTTTAGACGTCCTCGGGAGACCACTGCAGATTCGGTCTTTCCAAATCTATAAACAAACATTCCCTTTTCATAAGCCAAAAAGCTGTTCATTTCCCACCCCTTTCGCCCTCTTTTTAATTTCTCTGCCTCTTGAATGGATTCATATAAATGTCAAATGTTACTAACTGCTATTCTCTGGCCTGGCGGTTTGCTTTCTCTGTGTGTGTGTGTGTGTTTAGAGCCACTTCACTTAACAGCACTCATGTTTACTTGTTAAACTTTTATCTCATTCTTCTTTTATAAGTCACAAGATACCATGAAGAGCTTTTTTGGCACTGATTAGATCTATATCTACTTAGCCCCGGGGGCATGGGTGGGGGGCGGACGACCCAGGCAACCTGATGGCGATAAACAGGTTGGGCAAAACCTGGAAGAGAGACCTCCTGGAAATTCACTGTAGACTAGTTCCCTGCAAGTAGAAATGCAGGTTTTGAGGGGCGATGAGACAAAGGACAGCTACAGTCTTTTTCACTGCCACCTCTTCCCACCATTGCCTTCTGGAAGTGCAGAGAGCAAGAAAAACTGCAAACCCCCACCACTGGAAAACCCCATAAGGCTTATAGGATTTGTGCCACCAAAAGGGTGATGTAAGTCTGAAGGCTGGGGCACAACACTCCCAGCCCCAAACCCTAGGAGTAATGTTGGCTCTGCCCCAGGCCTTCCCACCACTTCAGAGAGCAGATTGTGATTCTTTGGTGTTCCTTGTCACCCATCAGAACTCGAGGTTCTATAAGGAGCAAGGGAAAGACAGGACCATGTTCTAGGAACTGAAAGAGGTAGGGAAGCAGATTCATCCTCCAAACTCGCGACACAGCCCAGAAAACCCACCAGAATCAGTTGAATCTGGCTGTGAAAGCCTTCGACATTACTCCTAGGGTTTGGGGTCAGGAGTGTTGTGCCCCAGCCTTCAGGCTTACACCCCCCTCTTGGTGGCACAAGTCCTATAAGCCTTATGGGGCTTTCCAGTGGTGGGGGTTTGGAGTTTTTCTTGCTCTCTGCACCACCGGAGGGCTCGCTTGGAGGCAACAGGGCAGCCCCACATTGGTGCATGTCCTGCCACCTCTGGCTTTGAATGGGGCTGTCCATGAACTTAGATCATAAAAGGGAGGGCAGGAAGGAAGGGTTGAGTCAGTGCTTGACATTCAGATCTGGGTGTGTGTGTGAATATCTGGATATCCTTCACAAGGAAAGCTAGCAACTCAAAGAGAAAGTTCTAGGCTTGGCCTTGAAGTGCTAGCTTTCAGCATGCAATGGCTATTTTAAAATGGGAGGAGGGCACAGTCATATAGTTGATGCTCCTTCAAGCCCGGCAGCATACATCAAAGGGTTCCTCCACATCTGTTTTAGCTCTTCAGAGAATTCCGAGCCAACCAACAAAAAGACTGTTTCCCCCAGGCTAGTGACCCAAAACGCCAAAGGCTGCCAAGTGAGCCCATCACAGTCGAATTAAGTCCGTCCAAGAGGAGGAAGAGGAAGAGGAAGAGGAGGAGGAGGAGGAGGAGGAGAAGGAGAAGGGGGAGAAGGGGGAGAAGGGGGAGAAGGAGGAGAAGAAGGAGAAGGAGAAGGAGAAGGAGAAGGAGAAGGAGAAGGAGAAGGAGGAGAAGAAGAAGGAGAAGAAGAAGAAGAAGAAGAAGAAGAAGAAGAAGAAGAAGAAGAAGAAGAAGAAGAAGAAGAAGAAGAAGAAGAAGAAGAAGAAGAAGAAGAAGAAGAAGAAGAAGAAGAAGAAGAAGAAGAAGAAGAAGAATTATTGACATCCTCGGGTCGAATTATTCATTAAGAGTTGAAAGGGGAGGGGGAGGGGGACCTGAGGCTGTGCCTTGACCCAAAATAGAGCGAGCACACAGAGAACAAACCTTTCCATTTACTAACTAGAACAGACACAGGCAGCGCAAGAGCAAAATTAGTGAGAGCCCAGTGCATCTTCCTCGGGCTTTTCTCACATCTTTACTGCTCGGAAAAAGGATAATGCAGTGGGGGTGGAATCAAGCTGTGAACCTGGAGTTTGCTGGTCAGCCACTCCATTTCCAAAGAAAGCCTATCTGAAGAAGCAGGTAGTCAGATCTTCCCTGCCTACTGGGCAAGGGGTGGGTGGGGGGTTGGGTTGGGAGGGACTGGGTTGCCATGTCCAGGTTGGGAAACTCCGGGAGATTTGAGGAAAGAGCCCAGAAAGGACGCAATAAGGCCATCCGGTCCAACCCCCTGCAATGCAGGAACACACAATCAAAGCACTCCTGACAGATGGCCATCCAGCCTCTCTTTAAAAACCTCCAAAGGAGGAAACACCACCACACTCCGAGGAAGAGCATTCCACTGTCAAACAGTCCCTACTGTCAGGAAGTTTTTCCTGATGTTTAGGTGAAATCCCTTTTCCTTCCCCTTTAACCCATTCCTCCTGGCCCTAGTCTCTGGAGCTGCAGAAAACAAGCTTGCTCCCTCCCCAACATGCCACCCCTTCAAATATCTAAACATGGCTATCATCATATCACCTCTTCACCTTCTCTTCACCAAGCTAAACATACCCAGTTTCCTAAGTCTCAAAGCAGCTTACAGTCACCTTCCTCTCCCCACAACAGGCACACTGGGAAGTAGGTGGGTCTGAGAGAGTTTGGAGAGAACTGTGAGTGGCCCAAGGTCACCCAGCAGGCTTCTTGTGGAGGAGTGGGGAGTCAAACTTGGGTCTCCAGATTAGAGTCTGCTGCTCTTAACCACTATGCCACGTGGGCTTCCCCCGCAGGGGGCCTCAGCTATGTACAAGGCCACAGAGTCCACTCTCCAAAGGATCCATTTTCTCCAGGGAAAGTGATCTATGTAGTCTGAAGGCAAAATGTAATTCCAGGGGATCTCCAGGTCAGCATCCCTAAGAAGAGGGCGGGAGGGCAGGCTCCAGTGGTCCATCTAGTCCAATATCCCCTCTCACACAGTGACCAACCAGTTCCTCTGGAGGACCAACAGCAGGCCATAGAGGTCAAGGCCTTCATAAGAACATAGGAAGAGCCCTGCTGGATCAGACCCGTGGTCCATCTAGTCCAGCATCCTCTCTCACACAGTGACCAACCAGTTCCTCTGGAGGACCAACAGCAGGCCATAGAGGTCAAGGCCTTCATAAGAAGATAAGAAGAGCCCTGCTGGATCAGACCCGTGGTCCATCTAGTCCAGCATCTTCTCACACAGTGACCAACCAGTTCCTCTGGAGGGCCAACAGCAGGCCATAGAGGTCAAGGCCTTCATAAGAACATAGGAAGAGCCCTGCTGGATCAGACCAGTGGTCCATCTAGTCCAGCATCCTCTCTCACACAGTGACCAACCAGTTCCTCTGGAGGACCAACAGCAGGCCATAGAGGTCAAGGCCTTCATAAGAACATAGGAAGAGCCCTGCTGGATCAGACCAGTGGTCCATCTAGTCCAGCATCCTCTCTCACACAGTGACCAACCAGTTCCTCTGGAGGACCAACAGCAGGCCATAGAGGTCAAGGCCTTCATAAGAACATCGGAAGAGCCCTGCTGGATCAGACCCGTGGTCCATCTAGTCCAGCATCCTCTCTCACACAGTGACCAACCAGTTCCTCTGGAGGACCAACAGCAGGCCATAGAGGTCATAGCCTTTCATAAGAACATCGAAGAGCCCTGGCTGATCAGACCCGGTCCATCTAGGGGTCCAGCATCCTCTCTCACACAGTGACCAACCAGTTCTGG
Organism: Sphaerodactylus townsendi; assembly: GCF_021028975.2. Lineage (NCBI taxonomy): Eukaryota > Metazoa > Chordata > Lepidosauria > Squamata > Sphaerodactylidae > Sphaerodactylus > Sphaerodactylus townsendi. The sequence continues at coordinate 51,258,377 of NC_059437.1, forward strand.
GAGGACCAACAGCAGGTCATAGAGGTCAAGGCCTTCATAAGAACATAGAAAGGTTCTGCTGATCAGACCAGTGGTCCATCTAGTCCAGCATCCTCTCACACAGTGACCAACCAGTTCCTCTGAGGGCTAAATAGCAGGCCATAGAGGTCAAGGCTCATATAAGAACATAGGAAGAGCTCCTCATGGGATTGTGACCAGTGGTCCATCTAGTCCAGCATCCTCTCACACAGTGACCAACCAATTTGGAGGGCCAACAGCAGGCCATAGAGTCAAGGCCATAAGAACATCAGAAGAGCCCTGCTGATCAGACCAGTGTCCATCTTAGTTCAGCATCCTCTCACAGTGACCAACCAGTTCCTCTGAGACCAACAGCAGGCCAATATAGAGGTCAAGGCTTCATAAGAACATAGGAAGAGCTCCCTGCTGAGCCCAGAGACCCGTGGGTCCATCTAGTCCAGCATCCTCTTCTCATACAGTGACCTTTCAACCAGTTCCTCTTGGAGGACCAACAGCAGGTCATAGAGGCCAGGCCTTCAAGAACATAGGAAGAGCCTCTGCTGGATCAGACCCGTGGTCTGGGTCTAGTCCAGCATCCTCTCACACAGACCAACCAGTTCCTCTGAGGACCACAGCAGGGCCATAGAGGTCAAGGCCTTCATAAGAACATCGGAAGAGCCCTTGCTGACCTGGTAACTGTGTCCACCTAGTCCAGCATCCTCTCACACAGTGACCAACCAGTTCTCTGAGACCAACATATAGTCATAGAGGTCAAGGCCTTCATAAGAACATAGGAAGAGCTCCTGCTGGATCAGACTCAGTGGTCCATCTAGTCCAGCATCCTCTCACACAGTGACTAACCAGTTCCTGTGGGAGGACCAACAGCAGGGCCATAGGAGGTCAAACTCTATAAGAAGATAAGAAATTCTTGCGGATCAGACCAGTGGTCCATCTAGTCCAGCATCCTCTCTCACACAGTGACCAACCAGTTCCTGTGGAGGACCAACAGCAGGCCATAGAGGTCAAGGCCTTCATAAGAAGATAAGAAGAGCCCTGCTGGATCAGACCCGTGGTCCATCTAGTCCAGCATCCTCTCTCACACAGTGACCAACCAGTTCCTCTGGAGGACCAACAGCAGGCCATAGAGGTCAAGGCCTTCATAAGAACATCGGAAAGAGCTCCCAAGGATCAGACCCGCGGGTCCATCTAGTCCAGCATCCTTCTCACACAGTGACCAACCTGTGTCTCTGGAGGGACCAACAACAAAGCAAGGCCATAGAGGTCAAGGCCTTCATAAGAACATAGGAAGAGCCCTGCTGGATCAGACCCGTGGTCCATCTAGTCCAGCATCCTCTCTCACACAGTGACCAACCAGTTCCTCTGGAGGACCAACAGCAGGCCATAGAGGTCAAGGCCTTCATAAGAACATAGGAAGAGCCCTGCTGGATCAGACCAGTGGTCCATCTAGTCCAGCATCCTCTCTCATACAGTGACCAACCAGTTCCTCTGGAGGACCAACAGCAGGCCATAGAGGCTGGGCGGCCTTCATAAGAACATCAGAAGAGCCCTGCTGGATCAGACCAGTGGTCCATCTAGTCCAGCATCCTCTCTCATACAGTGACCAACCAGTTCCTCTGGAGGACCAACAGCAGGCCATAGAGGTCAAGACCTTCATAAGAACATAAGAAGAGCCCTGCTGGTTCAGACCCATGGTCCGTCTAGTCCAGCATCCTCTTTGGAGGTCCACCAACAGGGCACAGAAGCCAAGGCCTTCTTCTGAGTTACCTTTACTCACCATAGCTGGTAGCCATTACTGTGTATATCCTTCACAAACCAGTCTAACCCCCTTTTATGGTGGTCTGTGTTAAGAGTCAGGACTATCTCCCCTGGCGGCAAATTCTACTCTTTAATTAGCCATCGGAGAAAAATGCATTTCCTTTTTTCTATCTATCGCCCGTCAACTTCAATGCTTGCCCCCAAGTTTTAGTGTTATGGGAGAGCGAGAAAAAGACTCCCTAGGTCCACTTTCTCCACTTCAGACATAATTTTGTAAACCTTTTAACATGCCCTCCATAGCCTTATTTTCCTTTAAAATAAAATAAAAATCCTAGATTCTCCAGTTTTTTCCTCAGAGGGGAAAAAGGTCCTTCCAGAAATGCAGGGGATATCATTCGGATTCCTCAACTAACTGGCAATTTATATGGCTGCTGTCTAGAGATGTTTACTCCAGATCTTCTTGGCTGCTTAAATAATGCCGATGGGAATGTAAGAAATATATCCAGGGCTGACACCAGAGCGTGGATTATGGCATAATTGGACCGACTGTGTATTATTTAGTTAGAAAATTTCCACCCTTGCCTTCTGGTATAAAATCCTCAGGTGCCTTGAAAATATATATTTACATTTTAAAACAAAATCAACAATTAAAACCAACACATAAATAAGGCTAGCAGTAACACACTGCAACATCGCTTTAAAAAAAAAAATTAAAGCAGAAAATCCGGTAGTAAGAAGAAGAAGAGTTTGGATTTATACCCCCTTTTTCTCCTGTAAGGAAACTCAAAGAGGCTTACAATCTCCATTCCCTTGTCCCCCCACCCACCCACCCCCCAACAAACATCTTGTGAGGTGGTTGGGGCTGAGAGAGATCCAAAGAACTGTGACTAGCCCAAGGTCACCCAGCTGACATGTGTTGGAGTGCACAAGTTAATCTGGTTCACCAGATAAGCCTCCGCCACTCAGGTGGGGGTGGGGAATCAAACCCAGTTCTCCAGATTAGTGTGCCCCTGCTCTTAACCACTACACCACACTGGGCCGAGCGAACACACTGTAGGAGAATTCCAAAACCAGGTGCAATCTAAGAGCCTCTATGCTGGTCAGACAAATGGTCCATCTAGTCTGGCACCCTATATCACAGAGTGGTCAGTCAAATGTCCCAGGAGGCATATAAGTGACATCACAAAACCCAAATCTTCTCCTGGTTAGTTAGTACCAGCACTGGTATTCAGGACAACACTGACTATGAACACGAATCTATTGCAACCTCAACTCTGAGTGGCCCTGAATTATTGTCCTTTCCTGAACCTTCTCCCGGTCTTCAGAGTCACTTCAGGAAAGGCCCTTCCATTCACAGCTGCACATGACACTTCAGAAGGGGAGGAGGTGTCTTCTCAGAGAAGCAGCTTGTAGGAAGATCTCAAACAAGTGCATCCCAAGATAATTGATAGCATATGGTGAAGTGGTTAAGAGCAGGTTGATTCTAACCTGGAGAACCGGGTTTGATCCCCCACTCCTCCACCTGAGTGGCAGAGGCTTATCTGGTGAACCAGATGTGTTTCCACACTCCCACATTCCTGCTGGGCGACCTTGGGCTAGTTACAGTTCAATACAACAACCTTTATTAGGCATATTAAAATAGGCTCCAGAGTGTTACAGACATTTCTGAAGTACAAATCGAAAGTACATTCAAAACACAGACAGATGAACTGTATCTATCATTGGACATTACTTAGAAAGTTCTGTCACTTGTAAAAGAAATTTTGCCACTTCTTCCAAGAGCATGGCCTCTATATTATTTAACAAAAGCTCCACAGCAGAGTTGTCAGAGTCTCCTTCAGGTTTGTCTAAGACCAGCCCAGGAGAGAAATTCCTAATACCCACATATCTCGGACAGTCAAGTATAATGTGAGCACTTGGTTTTTACAGTGTGGGCAGACCCGATCTTGGAGAGGGATAGATAGGTAGTGACCCTTTGTAATGGCCGATGGAAAAGTATTGCATCTGGCCCTTGTAACAATCCATCTCTGTTGGGGTTCAGTTAATAGTTCAAGATATTTGGCTATGTGCCCCTGTTCTGGTACTATTCCAACAGAAAGGGGTTAGTCACAGTTCTCTCAGAACTCTCTCAGCCCCACCAACCTCACAAAGTGCCTGTTGTGGAGAGAGGAAGGGAAAGATCTTGTAAGCCACCTTGAGTCTCCTTAACAGGAGAGAAAGCTGGGATATAAGTCCAAACTCTTCTTCTCTTCTTCTTCTTCTATGTCTAATTACTATGCATGGATGCTAAAGTTGGACAACAACAAAAAGCTGGCAGGGAAAAAACTAATTCATTTGAAATGTCGGGCTGGAGGAAGGTTTTATGGAGACTGTGGACTGCCAAAAAGACAAACCAGGGAGTTCTGAAGCTGTCCACTTTGCTCACGTCATGTGAAGAAGACAAGAAGAGTCAGTGGAAAAGACAATCATGATAGGGAAAGTTGAAAAGAGGAAGCCCCAACAAGAGATGGGTCGACTCAACTCAACAAGCCCCGGCCTTCAGTTTGCAAGACCTGAGATAGGTTGACAATGATAGAATGCTTTAGAGCACAGGTGTCAAACTCGCGGCCCTCCAGATGTTATGGACTACAGTTCCCATCATCTCCTGCCAGCATCATGCTGGCAGGGGATGATGGGAACTGTAGGGAACTGTAGTCCATAACATCTGGAGGGCCGCAAGTTTGACACCTCTGCTTTAGAGGACAAGGACTTAAGTTGGAGGCAGCACAAATCGCAGACATCCTAAATGGGCTTCATTTATTTTCCCCTACAAGGCTCTAATATTTTCCTTCATTTAGAACAGTGGTGGCGAACCTATGGCACAGGTGCCAGAGGTGGCACTCAGAGCCCTCTCTGTGGGCATGTGCAAACAGAGTGCCTCCCCCCCACATCTAGGCTGGCCTGGGCTGCTGGGATCGATTATTAGCATTAAACCTAAGACCTAGTTTTGGGGAAGCAGTTTAGGTAACCCTGTTAAGCACTGTTAAACCCCACTGATTTTCATGCGAAGAACTAAAGCACGATCCTTTACCTGTGAGTAAGCTCGGTTGCTGGCAATGGGGCTTGCTTCTGAGTAAACCCTCCTAGAGTCGTGATTCACCTGTTGGAAGAGTTGCACGGTTGCTTCAAAGCAAAGCCACCGACTACCACCAAGCTTACTCCTGAATAACGCACGCCTCGGAGCCCACCGTTTTTTCTAAACTAAAACCTCAGTATTCAGGTTAAATTGCTGTGTTGGCACTTTGCGATAAATAAGTGGGTTTTGGGTTGCAATTTGGGCACTCGGTCTTGAAAACGTTTGCCATCACTGATTTAGAAGAAGCCTTCAGCTCTTCCCAGCAGTTGCTGTTGGAGAAGCTCCACTCTGGCGCCTTCGCAGACACGTCTTCTGCCAACAGCATCAGGGGCTCCAAGCAGGCAAGATGTGTCCACAAGGCTCCGTTGTTTATAGCCCTTGTCTACGAGGACCTGCCTTCGCCATTCCTAAAAACAGCTTTCAAGATCATCAACCTGCATCACACTGTGCCGCTTCTGTTGGCTGGTGGAGGCTCCTGCAAACCACATAAATCTGCCGCAGACCAGTGGGGCGTCCAGATCAGCATTCTCCACCAAGACCGGCAGAAGTTCTCCACAGTCCCAGGAAGAGGTCTTCCACATCTCCTACTGCCTGGTCTTTCACAACTGGAGATGACGGGATTTGAACCTGGGACCTATGCATGCACAACCACTGGACGGCAGTCCCTCCCAGATCAATGACTGTTCCTTTCTTTTTTTTCCTGCCAAGTCACAGCTGGCTTAAGGTGACCCCGTAAAGCACAGGTGTCAAACTCGCACCCCTCCAGATGTTATGGACTACAATTCCCATCATCCCCTGCCAGCATGATGCTGGCAGGGGATGATGGGAACTGTAGTCCATAACATCTGGTGGGCCGCGAGTTTGACACCCGTGCATGGGGTTTTCAAGGCAAGAGACATTCAGAGGCGGTTTGCAGCACCTGCCTCTGCGTCACAACCCTGGTATTGCTTGGAGGCCTCCCATCCAAATAGTAGGCAGGGCCGACCCTGCTCAGCTTCCAAGAACTGACAAGGACAGGCTAGCCTAGGGCTATACAAGCTCATCCTCCTCTCCTGCAAATAACAACAACAAAACCCCATGTACTTAGGAGACTATCATGCCAAGCCTCACCTTTCCCCCTGCAAAGGTTCTTGCATCTAGAGATTTTTTAAAAATGGTTTTGGTGTGATGGAACACACCAAGGAAGCCAACTTTTATAAACAAAAGCAGTACAGGTGGGTTTTGCGGGCTGTGTGGCCGTGGTCTGGTGCATCTTGTTCCTAACGTTTCGCCTGCATCTGTGGCTGGCATCTTCAGAGGTGTATCCCAGAGGGAAGTCTGTTACACACTGCGATACACTCTGTGACTTCCCTCTGTGGTACGCCTCTGAAGATGCCAGCCACAGATGCAGGCAAAACGTTAGGAACAAGATCCACCAGACCACGGCCACACAGCCCAGAAAACCCACCAGAACCAGTTGAATCCGGCTGTGAAAGCCTTCGACAATACATAAAAGCAGTACAGCTTATAAATACAGGCTTACCACCCTGGGGAAAAGTCGATCTTAAGCCAATGCAATGCAATCATTTCAATAGTGGGTACAGACTATTTTGAAACCAATTTCCCTGTATTCAATGCTGCTGTGCGTTGGTTGTTTTTTTTTTTTTTTTTGGGGGGGGGGGCCTATTCTAGCATGTGCACTGAAAAAAAACTCACACTCTGACAACTGATTGGCTGCCTGCCTCAGAACCCAGCCCTTCCACTGAAGAAGAAGAAGAGTTTGGATTTATACTCCACTTTTCTCAACCCTAAGGAGTTTCCAAGTGGCTTACAAATTCCTTCCCTTCCTCTCCCCACAACATACACCTTGTGAGGTAGGTGGGCCTTGAACCCTCAAGGTTGGCCAGTAACCCCCAACACTGCTCTTCAGGTCTACCTTCGAAAGCCACCTTAGATAGCCAAAATCACCATGTCTTGTGGCTGTGAATTCTACAAGAGAGTGATTTTTGTATGAAAAAAAAATGTTCATTTTATGACCTGAATCTACAGCCTGTTCTCCTGAGGAGGAGGAGGAGGAGGAGGAGGAGGAGGAGGAGGAGGAGGAGGAGGAGATACAAATTCTTTCCCCTCCTCTCCTCACAACAGACACCCTGTGAGGTAGGTGGGGCTGAGAGAGTACTGAGAACTGGACTAGCCCAAGGTCACCCAGTAGGCTTCATGCATAGGAGCAGGCAAACTACCCTGGTTCACCAGATTAGAGTCTGCTTCTCAAGTGGAGGAGTGGGGAATCAAACCCAGTTCTCCAAAGCAGAGTCCACCACTCTTAAGCACTACACTTCGCTGGTGCCCAGCGAGACCCTAAGTTTTAGCATCATGAGAGGAAAAAGTTCTCTCCATCCACTGTTTTATGCACCTCTGTCACATCTGGGCCGCAAAAGGAAAATCCCCCACATTCTTCAGCCTTTTCTCACAGGGCTCCAACTCATCCGGATGCCCTATTAGGAGAATCATCTCTGCAGAACCCATAAGATTTATACACACAACAGCACCGTTTGCCGCCGGCCTGCTCATCTTCCTGCATCTTCGCCCCTCAATCTTCCCGCTATGCCGCTGTGCGCCCTGTTCCATTTCCAAGTCCCTTTTGTAGGGGAGTGAAAGAAAGCCCGGATTAATTTCATCCGCCCCGGCACTCCACTCCAGAGAGATTCCTCAAGGCAACCGGTTTTTTTTTACAAGTAGCCACAGGCCTGCAAGCCAACCCCATCAGGCCGCGAGTCTTTTATTAGAGCTCTTGTGACATCACGCCCAGCCGATGCCAACAGGATAAGGCAGGAAACAAATTTGTTTACGGGTCAAGAATACAGCAGCTGCAAAAACCAGCAAAGCAACCGAGCCGCCAAGGTCTTTGCTCCTGATACAGCTTCTATATAGCAGCCCAAAGCTGGGACCCACAAAAAGAGAGCCCTGGCACTCTGCAACGTATCCAAAGCGCAGTTTTTCAACTCACTGGCATCCCAGGAGGAAAAGGAAAGCGAGGAAATATAAGGTTTTTTTTCTTCAAGCGTTGGATTATTGGGGTTCCCATGAAAGAGCGTGTCTGCTGGAGGTTTCTATGACAGTGACGCATCTTCATTTATACTAAGCCAAATTCTAACCATCTTCCACAGAACCTGGCACAGCTAATATGTGAATCAAAAGAAAATCGACGTGAAGTGCTGTCAAGTCGCAGCCGATTTACCCAGTAGGGTTTTCAAGGCGAAGAAGAAGAAGAAGAAGAAGAAGAAGAAGAAGAAGAAGAAGAAGAAGAAGAAGAAGAAGAAGAAGAAGAAGAAGAAGAAGAGGAGGAGGAGGAGGAGGAGGAGGAGGAGGAGGAGTTTGGATTTATATCCCCCCCTTTCTCTCCTGCAGGAGACTCAAAGGGGCTGACAATCTCCTTGCCCTTCCCCCCTCACAACAAACACCCTGTGAGGTAGGTGGGGCTGAGAGAGCTCCATAGAACTGTGACTCGCCCAAGGTCACCCAGCTGGCGTGTGTGGGAGTGCACAGGCTAATCTGAATTCCCCAGATCAGCCTCCACAGCTCAGGCGGCAGAGTTGGGAATCAAACCTGGTTCCTCCAGATTAGATACACGAGCTCTTAACCTCCTACGCCACTGCTGCAATGGAGATGGTTTGCCATTGCCCACGTCTGCATAGCGACCCTGGTGTTCCTAGGTGGTCTGCCATCCAAGTACCAATCAAGACTAACCCTGCCTAGCTTCTGAGATCTTACAAGATCAAGTTAGCCTAGACCAGCAAGGGTGTAAAGAGGAATAGCTGCTTCTTCTACCTGTCGCAGAGCAGTGGTTCCCAACCTGGGGTACATGCAGTGGTGTATCTAGGGAAAATGTAGCCTGGTGCAAAATCTGAGTTTTCCAACCCCTCCCTGTATGGGCAGCCACCCTCCCCCACCATGACCAAACTCTTTTGCATGAGGTCTTGAACTCAGTGTACGGACCGGGCAAGGGAAGGAGGAGGGGTGTGCAGGGCAATTTTCCAACACCCCTCCCCATGTAACTAAATGGCTGCAGCCCGGCGACAATTTGACCCCATATGTCTCGCCCGGATGGTATGCCCCTGATGTACCCCAGGGTTGTGCGCCAAAGCGTTTGGGGGTATGTGAACAAAAATTATGTAATGGGTTTGCTAATCTGGGGGTACAATTTTAGGAAAATGGATTGCCAAGGGGTACCCGAGTGAAAACTGGTGGGACATACTGCTCTAGGGCAATGTCGCATTAGAGTGGATTCCCCACCCACCCCTCCAAATTCATATTTCTTTACTGATATGGGAAGAATCCCCCACCATTCCCCAAAAGAGAGGCAGGCACCACGTTCTCCAAAATACCAGCTATGGTTCCAACAGTTAACCACGGTTGGAAAACTTGTATCAGGAAGAGTTAGCACTGATGTTTTCAAGCAGGGAGACAGTTCCTTTAAAAAAAATATAATGTACCTTCTACAAATGTCACTCGGCTGATATATTCTGAGACCCAAAGCCTCAAACTCCAATCAGAGGTGAAAAGATAGGAATCAGATCTAGTTCTTTGTGTTGCACTTGTGTTTGGAACCTGATTGTGGCAAATGGAGATGAAGGGGGAAAGATCAACAACTTTGATTTGGTTGGGTTGTTCTCATGTTGTTTTGCTTCATTTGATGGGCACGACGGAAATCTCTCGGGGATCATGACTGTATGGCAAACTTTTGCCGCAACATCAAGATACAATGAAATCCACCGGCCCAAATCTGCAAAGAGCAATCACATGCGTACAAGAACGGAGCCAGGAGAAACAAAGGCAGAAGCAAATCCATCAAGCTATCTGTTCAGAACGCCACTGAAGGCCATCTAGTCTGACCCCAGCAATTCTCTATATATTAACCCATGCTGGTCTGGTAATTCTTCCCCCTCCCCCCTTCTCATTCCTACCACTGCAACAAACGGCACACATAAACAGGTTTACACAGGGCAGCGTAGAATCAAAGAAGCCAGTTATAAAGGGGAGCAGAGTTAAGTGTCAGGTTCAGGAACAAAAATCACTAACTGGATGGTGGACATCGATTGAAAGAGAGAGAGGTTTTTACCATCTGCACGCGCGCGTGCACACACACACACACACACACACACCCAGTAGTTGAGGTTCTGGGCAGAGGCATCCAGGGCGCTAGAAGGACAAGAACTCAAGTGAGAAACAGAAACACTAGGGAAGATTTAGGACCCCATATGGAGACCTGTTCCCCTCTTTCTGCCCCAGGACAAAAGACAAGTAGCTCTGCCTTCCGCCCAAACAAATGCGTCAGTGGGAGCATGCGAGGGGCAGACTTTGCAAAGAGCTCAGGTGAGAATGGTAAGCGCATTTGAGTGGGGGGATACCACAACTGCTGTGGGGGTGAGGCAGGAAGCAGAGTGCCGCAGGGCTCCTTCACCGATGCGATCCAGAGCCCCTCTCCCCCCCCCCTCTCAACCACGTTGGCAGGGAAGTTGCCCCACACCTGGAGAGCAATCCTAAACAGATCTATCCTGAATCCCACTCAGGTTTATTCTGAGAACTGGAAAGAGTTCTTGGGACTGTACTATTTTCAGCCTAGATTCCAATCCAGCAGCAACTCAAAGTGTGTGTGTGGGGGGGGGGAGTAAGCTCCCCCCCCTTCAGGTATTTATTAGCCGGGGACATTACTCTATCGCCTCAAAATAGATTTAAGCAGTTTCCAACAGGCTGAAAGGGACAGTGGGAACAGAATCAGTTTCCCCCTTCCCCCATATAGTCATCTGGAGCTGTTGGTTCTTCGCCATAGGTGAACACCTTTCCATATCCTGGCTCCTGAGACTCGGATCTCACAGGCTGCTACAAGAGTGGATGCCTGACTTATACTCCAAATGGTTTTCCGACTGCCCAATACACCCACTCCTTGTATGGGATCGGGGCCTCCTTCCCCCACACCCCATTGGCATTAGGCTAAGATGACCAGTTTTAGAAACACACACCCCCCCCCTTCTCTAAGCCATGCTTGTTTTGCAGGTGAGGGGGTCTGTGGGGAGGGGGCTGCTATCTTCATGCCTTGAGAAATGTCACCTGTTAGATTCCCCTTTGAAAGAATGCAAAAACAGATGCACAAGAGCAAGCCAAGGCGGGTCAGTTGGCAAACCTGTGTCCTGACCCGTTGCGTTTGGGAAGCCACGATTTCACCCCGCAGACTCACCTCTGCATAGCAGAGCTCCCCAAACCAGGCTGAGGGCGAAAAGGACATCCGCGGGAGGACCCATCTTTTGGGGTCGGCGGCTCCTGCTCCTCCTCAGGAGTAAAGGGCGGCTGCTCTTAAATCCTGCCCCGGTAGCATCTCCTCAAAGCCCGAGTCCAGCTCCATCCCTTCCAGACGACCACGACTTGGCTCGGTTGGTTCAGTTTGTTTGTTTTCCTCCAAGGAGGGGGGGGGGGAGAAGGCAAAGAAGGTGCCTCCCCCCGTCCCCCCAAAATCCCCCCCAAGATCTTCCTACCCTTCAGAGTCGCCTCCGAGGCACGTGCGTCGCGGGGTCCCCAAGACCCATCCAGCAGAGACAGGCGAGCCGCGCGAGGCGGCCGGCTCTGCAAACTTTCTCCCGCCCGGTCCCGGGTTCGAATCCCACGCCGTGCAGGGGGGAAAAAAGCAGGGGGGAAAAAAGTTGGGCTTTCCAAAATTTCAGGGGGAAAGAACCCCTCTCGACGTTTCCTCGGCTGCTGGTGGGGAAGCGATTCCGGGGGCGGCGGCGGGGGGGGGGAGGGTCCTGGCTCCTCCGCGGGACCCTCGCTGGGAGCCGCCCGCCTCCCTGGCTCCGTCCGGCGGGGCTCCGGTTCGCGGCGACCCGAGAAGCCTCCGGCGCCCGCAGATGGGAAGGGGCGAAGCGGCGGCGCTTTGGCCAAAAGGCGAATCCCCGCAGATGCAACCGGAGACGCAGGGAGAGGGCGGGGACCTCGGGCGGGCGCTCCAATGGCAGCGGGCCGGAGGGAGGCAGGGGGGGGCGGCTTTTCGGGTTTGGGGGGGGGGCTCCTGGGTTCGGGAGGCGGCCGCCGGGCTCCCCCGGCCGTGCCTACTCGGGAGTCAGCGCCGCTTCACGGGCGAGGGGCGCGCGCAGCCTCCTGAAGGCGCTTGCTCCTGAGCAGGATCGCAGCTGAGCGGAGTTGCGCCGACGTTGGCAAAGATTGCAGGGGCTGGGGGGTCCTCCTCTGGAGTAAATGAGTTGAAAGTGAGCCTGGCGGCCGTGCCTGGCTCCAAAGCGCTCTGCGAGTGGAAGTGCGAGTGGGAGGGGGAGGGGGAGGGTTTCTCTCGCCCAAGTCAGCCTGAGCAGGATCGCAGCCCGAGGATTACTCCAAAGTAAACAGCAGGGATCTCCGCGGGACTTGCCCCCAAGGGGCGGCGGGTGGCGTTATGCGGTCTTAGCTCTCTCGGTTGGAAGTGAAAAGAACGCTGAAACCGGTAGTACGGCTGGAGCAAATGGAGATATAACTAGAAAAGAGAATCGAAACTAACTGTTCAATCCTGCACAGAGTTACTCCACGCTGGAATCAATGGGTTTAGGGCGGAGAATAGGAACTAACGGTGCAATCCCAAACAGGGCAATCGAAACCCATTGTCAGTGGGTTTAGAGTGGGTTAACTCTAAGAACATAAGAACTAGCCAGCTGGATCAGACCAGAGTCCATCTAGTCCAGCTCTCTGCTACTCGCAGTGGCCCACCAGGTGCCCTTGGGAGCTCACATGCAGGAGGTGAAAGCAAGGGCCTGCTGCTGCGGCTGCTGCTCCTGAGCACCTGGTCTGCTAAGGCATTTGCAATCTGAGATCAAGGAGGATCAAGATTGGTAGCCAGAGATCGACTTCTCCTCCATAAATCTGTCCAAGCCCTTTTTAAAGCTCTCCAGGTTAGTGGCCATCACCGCCTCCTGTGGCAGCATATTCCAAACACCAATCACACGTTGCGTGAAGAAGTGTTTCCTTTTATTAGTCCTAATTCTTCCCCCCAGCATTTTCAATGGATGCCCCCTGGTTCTAGTATTGTGAGATGCTAGAACTCTGAACCTGAACTCTGTTCAGGATGGCACTCTGCGCCTGACAGGGATGCAAGATAAGGATTGGGGCTGGCCAACTCTGAAACTAGTTGCGGAGCTGAGCAGGTGAGAAAAATGTTAGGCACTCCAAGAAAAGGGTTAGGCCGGGTTAGGTATAGCCTTGTGCCCAGGCTGTTTTTACTGGTCACTTGACAGTCAGAAGGAGAGCCGAAGTAAAGGTCTTCTCAAGGCATCACTTTAAAGTGAGATTTGGTTTTACATAGGTCACATAGAATCATAGAGCTGCGAGATACCCCCAAGGGCCATCAAGTCCAACCCCCTGCAATGCAGGAACACACAGTCAAAGCACTCCTGACAGATGGCCATCCAGCCTCTCTTTAAAAACCTCCAAAGAAGGAGACTCCACCACTCTCTGAGGCAGTGAATTCCACTGTTGCAGCCCTGACTGTCAGGAAGTGTTGTCCTGATGTTTACGTGGAGTCTCTTTTCCTGCACCTTGAACCCATGACTCCGTGTCCTCGTCTCTGTGACAGCAGAAATCAAGCTCTTCGACATGGCGTCCCTGCTAGCCTGGTTGCATCCTAAGCTATGTGGGGTTGTCCCAGGTTAGTATCTGGATGCGAAGCCATCTAGGAAATCCAGGTTGATATAAAGGAAAGCAATTGCCATTGCTTTCACATCCTGCATGTGAGCTCCCAATGGCACCTGGTGGGGCACTGTGAGTAGCAGGGTGCTGGACTAGATGGACTCTGGTCTGATCCAGCAGGCTAGTTCTTACGTTCTTATGTTCTTAAAGGGGCAGGCAACGGCAAATCATCTCTGCTCATCTCTTGGAGGTTAGGAGCAGTGAACTGTAATCTAGAGAACCAGGTTCAATTCTGCTTTCCTGCACATGAGCAGCCCACTTATCTAGTGAACCAGATTTGTTTCCTCACTTCTATATTCCGTCTGGGTGACCTTGGGCTAGTCACAGTTCTTTCGGAAATCTCTCAACCCCACGTACCTCACAAAGTGTCTGGTGGGGAGAAGAAGGGAAGGAGTTTGTAAACTTTGAGACTCCTTATGATTGAGAAAAGTGAGATACATGTTCAAACTCTTCTTCTTGCTTTAAAACCCCACTGAGGTCATCATAAGTAAATTTCAATGTGGCAGTGCGTTTTATGAACACCAGAAAAGTAGTTCCATGTCTGGTTGTTGTGGGTTTTGCGGGCTGCGTGGCCGTGGTCTGGTAGATCTTGTTCCTAACGTTTCACCTCCATCTGTGGCTGGCATCTTCAGAGGTGTATCACAGAGAGAAGTCTGTTACACACTGTGTCCTGATATAACAGACTTCTCTTTGTGATACACCTCTGTGATAAACCTCTGAAGAAGCCACAGATGCAGGCGAAACGTTAGGAACAAGATCTACCAGACCACGGCCAGTCCACACAGCCCGGAAAAACTCACAACAACCAGTTGAATCCAGCCATGAAAGCCTTCGACAATACGTTGTTCCATGTCCTCTGCTAGCTTTTAGACTGGAGTCTGCTATTTCTATTTTTTGATTTGATTAGTGCCCCATCAGTTCCTAGCAGAGCCAAGCTCAGGGTGGCTAATGATGTACAGATAGGGGGGAAAAGATGCAATTTCAATATAATATATAATTGCAACCAATTTAAGACTATTATTCATCCCTTCTAGTCTATCAAAGGTACTCTAAAATATGTTCTATTATCTTATCACCCAAAAGGAGAAGTTATTCCCAGATAGAGGCAGGCCTAGATGAAAATGGTGGTAACTAGGCAGCAGGGATCTCACGACTCCAATAGGGTGGAGACAGAACTAACAAGGGGGTGGGGGGACAGAAGAAGAAGAAGGAGAAGGAGAAGAAGGAGGAGGAGGAGGACGAGGACGAGGACGAGGAGGACGACGAGGACGACGAGGATGACGATGATGACGACGACGACGAGCTTCACTGGCCCAAAGGAAGTGTGGCTGGCCTCAACCAGGGTCAGGGCCTTTTCAGCCCTGGCCCCTGCCTGGTGGAATGCTCTGTCTAATGAGACCAGAGACCTGCGGGATTTAATGCAATTCCTCAGTGGCTGCATGACAGAGCTGTTCCACCAGGCCTACGGTTGAGGCAGCAACAGCT
The DNA here is from genome assembly GCF_021028975.2 of Sphaerodactylus townsendi. Taxonomy (NCBI): domain Eukaryota; kingdom Metazoa; phylum Chordata; class Lepidosauria; order Squamata; family Sphaerodactylidae; genus Sphaerodactylus; species Sphaerodactylus townsendi. Next base: position 51,273,450 of record NC_059437.1, read on the forward strand.
ACCATCGTTGGCCTTCATCCCCCTCCATTGGGGGGTACTATTCTCCCAGACTTATTTAAGTTTAATTGAGCTGAGCTGAAATTGGATGCTGCTGCCATCATGCTTGAGAGGAAGTGTGTAGAGTTTTAAATTCATAGTATTTATAGTTCTTTATAATTGTATTGCATTTACTATCCTTACACATAATTGCCTGAGGAGTGGTACGTGGGGACGACACACTTCCCACCAATGGGAGCACAGGTCTCACAAAGTGAGTCCTGCGTGCTCGTTGGTTGGAAATGAGTCCGTCACATTCCAACTGTCTTCTCCATGACTGAGGAGCAAGCTGGCCTGGTGAAGAGGGCGCAGTGGGAAGCAGACTGCCCCACTGGGCTTACCAGCACCCTCCCCTTGCCCACCATCTCCCACCCCTCACAGACCAAACTGGCCTCTTCATAGCATCAGTTGGTTGTCATCTGCTGCCCCAGCCCCCCTCTCCCTTGCTCCCCCCCTCTCAGCCCCCAAACAGCAACCCAGCGTGGTGTAGTGGTTAAGAGCAGGTGTATTCTAATCTGGAGAACCAGGTTTGATTCCCCACTCCTTCACCTGAGAGGCAGAGGCTTATCTGGTGAACCAGATGTGTTTCTGCACTCCTACATTTCTGCTGGGTGACATTGGGCTAGTCGCAGTTCTCTCAGAACTTTCTCAGACCCACCTACCTCACCAGGGGTCTGTTTTGGGGAGAGGAATGGAAAGGAGTGTGTAAGCCACCTTGAGCCTCCTTACAGGACAGAAACGTGGGGTATAAAAACAAACTCTTCTCTTCTTCCCTCCCACCCCTCAAAGACCAAGCCAGGTCTGATGGCATGGAGGCCAAGTCATCCTCCCCCACCAGACCAGAACATGCCTCCCCACCCCCCACCCCCGCCCTTTGGCCAGTTTCCAGCTCTGGAATGGTCACCAACAGCGGAGGGGGGGAGGGCAGAGAAGTCCTGTCCCTTTAAAAGAAGGTTCATGTGTTGAAATGAGCAACTTGAAACTTTCCATGACAGGTGAAATCGGCACATGGGCATGTGGAACTCATTGCCACAAGATGCAGTAAGAACAACTTGCTTAAATTGCTTTAAAAGCAGATGATGAACATAAAATTGCTTGAAAATCTGTGTCCTGTGCTTTCTCCCCAAAAGGGACTTGAAGCAGCTGGAAGGACAGATATGTGCTCTAACCTTGTTAGACATGATGGCCCAATGGAGCCTCCACATTCAGTGGCAATGTACCTCTAAATGCCAGTTGCTGAAGGATGTAAGGGCTTGAATTCTTCTCTCTCTACCTGTGATGCATCTGGTCAGTCATGGCCAGCAGCAGAAAGCTAGACTAGATGGACTATTGGTCTGATTTGTCTGGGCTCTCTGTATGGTACAGTCTGGTACAGACCTGGCACAGTAATTGATTTGTGCTTTTCGTATTCATGCGCAAGGATTTAAATGCAAGGAAGCTACAGCCAAGAGGCCTCCATTTCTCAAACTCAGAGATCTCCCAAAGAGCCTGGAAAAAGATCTGACCTTCAAAGGTCAAGCTAGAGGTTTCCATATATAAAAAATGTGCATCTTCAAACCTCTGCCCACGACCTTCCGACCCGACAGAAGTGTCCTGCTTTTACGGTAACTTTCACTGAATGATGGCCTAAGTTTATGTTTAAATAACCAACCTTGTACCCCCAAAAAGCAAGGACACAAGCCCCCCCCCCCCCCCGATGTTGGCCATCTGAACGAGGTCTGCAGAGTAGTTCCACCACCTTCATCTAAGCAAGGACAGTGGTGAAGAAAGAAAGATCAGTGGGGGCCAAAAGCAACATTAATTCTAACTTGTATGAAGAAGAGGAGGCGGAGGAGGAGAAGGAGGCGGAGGTGGAGGCAGAGGAAGTGTTTGGATCTGCACAGCCAACCAGAAACCTTGTTGAGCAAAAGCCCTACTTGGCCCCACCCACTTCTTAAAAACACTAGATAGATGTCAGAAATGGTGTTGGTGGGACCCCAATTCAATGCAGCGTAGGCACAAGAATGCCCAAGTTAAATGAGACATCCTCTCTCGGCAGCATGTTTTAAAATAAAAGCAAGGCCTGTGGTATGAGATAGATTCTTGCTTCTGTCATTCACAAACCGTTTCTGGCGCATGGTTGAGAAGGAAATCCAGGCACACATGCAAGAAAAAAACAGTGGACTCTGGTTTCACAACCTTGGCAGACATTTTCATTTTTCCTCTTTTGATAGTCCGCCTTTCTCACTTGGACTCCAGGTGAACCCCACAGAGAGAGTCCAGGTGATCAGCCAGATGCTGATTGGGGAAATGCAACCAATGAAACAGGACTGGTTCATATTGTGTTACTAAGTGGGGAAATCTAATGGCTCAGCCAGCTGTGGGTTTCCATGGGCCATTGTTGGTTTCAGGGTAAATCAGAAGATCAGAAGTAGAAGATCAGAAGCAGAAGAAGAGGAGGAGGACTTTGGATTTATATCCCCCCTTTGTCTCCTGTAAGGAGACCCAAAGGGGCTTACAATCTCTTTTCCTTCCCTCCCCCGCACAACAAACACCCTGTGAGGTGGGTGGGGCTGAGAGAGCTCCGAAGAACTGTGACTAGCCCAAGGTCACCCAGCTGGCATGTGTTGGAGAGCAAAAGCTAATCTGGTTCCCCAGCTCAAGTGGCAAAGCAGGGAATCAAGCCCGGTTCTCCAGATTAGAGTGCACCTGCTCTTCACCTCTACATCACCCTGTAACCGCAAGTAGGAACTTATATAGCTTTCATTTCACTCCCACCCCTCTAAGAAAGAGTTAATATTTTCCACGCATGGCTGTAGAATCAACAGCAAGCCACTTCCAGATGCCGAGGCAGAGGATTAGAGACGGAGCTATGGGGTGTCCAGACATTATTGGCATAAAGAGTTGCCAGGTCCCCGTTGTCACTAGTATGGGATGGGGGAGGGGCAATAAGGTGGTTCACTCCAGATTGGGAAATGGCTCAGGGTTTGGAGGTGGTGCCTGGGAAAGACAAGGACCATAGTGAGGTGCAATGCCACGAAGTCTACCCTCAAAGGCAGCCATTTTATCTCCAAGGAAACTGATCTCTGTCTCCTAGAAATGAGCTGTAATTTGGGGGGATTCAAAGGTCCCACTTGGTGTACTGCCACAAAATGGCACCTGGGGCAAGCCCAGAGCACTGTGCCCAGCCCCCGCCACCAAACACCCTTCCCTTTGCCACTGCCAAACTCCCCCCACCTTTCCGCCGCACTCCTCCATGTGAATGGTGCCTGGGTTGTCCACGCCCTCTGGCCCCCCTAGTTCTGCCAGTGCACTTGGCACTCCTAGTACAGTACTATGCACAACAACCTGATAAGGTAGGATGGTAATCAGTGGTGGGATCCAAAAATTTTAGTAACAGGTTCCAATGATGGTGGGATTCAAACAGTGACGTAGCACCAATGGGGCTGGGCGGGGCACAGGGGTGTGGCTGGGCATTCCGGGGGCGGGGCATTAATAATTTCTCTGTTACTGTAAAAAATTCTTACGGTAAAAAAAGTTCCTAATTTCCAGCTGGTATCTTTCTGTCCATAATTTAAACTCATTATAGCAAGTCCTATCGTCTACTGCCAACAGAAACAACTACTTCTCCTCTAATTGACTGCCTGTCACATACTTAATACTTTCAAATACTTAATTTTGTGTCTAGAAATCAAAAGAAGGATACTTTCCTTAAACAAGGAACTTTACCATATTTCTAAAACATGTTTTTAAAACAGCCCAACAGGGAGAATTATCCCGTTTTCTACCTTCGCTAACCAGCCACATAGGAAACAACAGGACTTTATGATTTTTAGACCTAATGGAATTTCTAATGGAAAAGCAGACCCAATTAGTAACCCCCTCTCGGCACACACAAATAATTAGTAACCCACTCTCGCGAACTGGTGAGAACCTGCTGGATCCCACCTCTGATGGTAATAATCCCAATACCATAGATGTGACATTTAAAATGCAGGGTTTTATGCTGGAATTATACTTGTGTTATATCCAATCAGTCACTAGAGGGAGCAAAACACAAGCAGAACTGAAACCCCACCCCCGAAACAGGAGCTTTCAAGAGAGGAAAATAAAAAGGCAGAACTGTTAAAGGTACAGGACAGTATTTCCCCACCCCCACCCTGAGGTATTGGTAACTATGCTTACACACCTTCCCGAATACAGAAAATGCAGCAGCAGAAGAGTTTGGATTTATACCCAGTCTTTCTCTCCCGTAAGGAGTCTCAAAGTGCCTTACAAACTCCTTCTTTTCCTCTCCCCACAACAGACACCTTATGAGGTTGGTGGGGCTCACAGAGTTCAGAGAGAACTGTGACTGGCTTAAAGTCACCCAGCAGGGTCCATGTGGAGGAGCAGGGACACAAATCAAGTCAACCAGGTGAAAGTCTGCCACTCATGTGGAGGACTATAGAATCAAACCCGATTCTCCAGATTAGAGGTTGCCACTCTTAACGACTAACCGTGCCGGCAAAGGGGAGTCCCCTCTATATCTGCTTTGGTAGGTCATTGCAAAGGGCAGGAGCCACCATGAAAAAGCCCCCGACCTTGGACAATTCAAAGAGAGGACACAATAAGTACATGGCTGTTGGAAGAAAGTAACCAGTGCAGGGGAGTCTATAAGGTTGGTACATATTGTTAGAATAATTGGCATCTCTTGTATAAGTTATTGAAGGAGCAAAATAGTTGCACCATTTGGTTGCTGTATGTTAATGCAGGGCAGCTGTGCAGTTAATTAGTTGATTGAGGGTCACCTTCGGTGTCAGCATTTTATGGTGTAGCTTTCCAGGCTCCACACTTTTCCCACACTTCTCTTCCTTTTTTGCTCTCCTCCTTGTTCTTATGTTGCATTATTGAATGCTGCGCTGCTTCATATTTCCCTTGTTTACTTATTGCGAGGGCTTGTTTGCTTTCAGTGCTTTTTAGCACATGACTGTTTTGTCTTCCTCTTTCTTTGTAAACATATTTTGTAGCCTGACTTTTTTAATATTTAGAACTTTATTAAAGGCTAACTGGTCTTTTTTATAACTCTGCTGCGTTTTTGTTTTACTCTGCTAAAGAACTGAATAGTTTTAGCTCTTCTGTCACGTCTGAAGGTCCCAGACCATGATGAGCTTGTGGTGCCTTTACACACTCTCAGTAACAGTCTTCCAATCCACTTTTAGGGAGGGAAGATGGCATGGTGTATACAGTGGTGGGATCCAAAAATTTTAGTAACAGGTTCCCATGGTGGTGGGATTCAAACTGTGGCGAAGTGCCAATGGGGCTGGGCAGGGCACGACGGGGGCATGGCCAGGCATTCCAGAGGCGGGGCATTCCTGGGCGGGGCTGTGGCAAGGACGCAGCTGCTGTGCCGGTCCTTGGGCGGGAAACGAATGCACGCAGGTGCAGGTTGTCACCCACGCGGTGCACCTCCTGCTAGACTGCTTCAAGTTTTGCCACTACTGCTAAGAGGAGGGGCGTAACTAAGGCAAAAATCATGTGGCAAAATCTTCAATTAGTAACCCCCTCTCGGCACACACAAATAATTAGTAACCTACTCTCGGAAACCTGTGAGAACCTGCTGGATCCCACCTCTGGGTGTATAGCCTTTTGGTATTAATCAGCACTTTAAATTGTGCTTGGGATCAACTGGTAACCAGCACAATTAATAAAGATGTGGAGCAGCTGGCCCAAAATGAGAGTCTCACAGCTGCGGTACCCATGATTGGAGCTTCTGATAGCTATTCAGCAAAGAAATAGTCAAGAAGGGGCTAGAAAAACAACCTGTGTGGAGTTCCAGTCAGGTAAAGTTGCGTGAGAATATGGATCATTATCTGGGCCAGGATGGTTCTCTTTACATTTGCTGGGAACAGTGGATGATCTTTAGCAAGGGAACAACATAGCATTAGAAAGGAGGTAATTGCATACAAATGGGTGCAGGGAAAATTCTCAAATTGTAATAAAAGAGCATTGGATTTCACAAGATGCCAGCTTTCGACGTTATAGGGTGCAAAGAAACATAAGATGCACAAGAATAAGGAGCAACCTATTTGATTTGTACAGGATAGTAGTAAAATCAAGTCTCAGGGCTGGGGGGTTGGTCACAACTACAAGGAAGAGCCATTCAAAATAATTCCTCCTTTTACCTGTAGTGATACAACCCAGCCCCAAGCCGGCCAGCTCAGCCCGAACTAGACCGTTGTCTGTAATATTCTATGGGATTAAGGTGCGTTAAAACAATCCAGTGGAAACATGACTATTTGCAACTATGATCAACTGCCAACAACGTCTAGCAAGGTGTTAAGATAAACATCTTCCAAAGCTTCTCAAAACCCTCTTCTCAAGTGGCTCCAAAGGCAAAGCAAAGGAACTTTGGCCAGAAGGATTTGAAGAAACAAAACAGAACACTTCATTATAAGGGAAGCGGAGCAAGAATGTCTTTGGTTGGGATTTCAGGCTGAACATTTTCCCAATCCCTTCCAAAAAAGACAAGACAAGAAAGGTCTGGTGGGCCTTTGCAGTGCAAACAGCGCCCCCTGCTGCATGTTCCACACTTGCAAGGTTTCAGATATGACAGTAAAGCAAGGCAGGCCGCGCTAAGAGGCAGGAAAGGTGTCGAATGGGATTGCCAAGACGATTAGAAGTGATGTGCGGGAAATGTGCTGATCCTCAGGAATATTTATTGTTTTCTTGGTCTCTGTAAATTCAATTTACACCCCACCTTTGGGATAAGGAGATTTCTCCCTCACCTGCCCAGCTCGGCTCGTTTAAAACAAGCGTTTAAAACCTAAAGCCGGAATAAGAAAAGATTACGCACAATAAAAATCCTGACGTTTCAGTTGCTCTCTCTGTGATGCTAAATAGGTCTATGCATAAAGCAAGAAAAGCAGAAGAATAAGAAGCAGGAAGAAGAAGAAGAAGAGGTGGAGGAGGAGTTTGGATTTATACCCCACTTTTCTCACCTGTAAGGAGTCTCAAAGTGGCTTACAAACTCCTTTCCCCACAACAGACACCTTGGGAGGTAAGTGAATGGGTATAGGGAGGGGGATGGGTTGATCCCTGGGTGCTCCTTGGACGGGAGCTCAGGGAGAGCCCCCACCCCATCTGTAACCTGGCAACACAGTATGGCCTTCATAGTCCATTACCCCTGGGCCATTTTAATTGTCGTCCCTGCAGAAGATATGCTCAGAGGTTTCATTTAAACAGCTTCCTTCCATCCTTCCAGAACCAGCATGGTGTAGTGGTTAAGAGCAGATGGATTCTAATTTGGAGAACCGGGTTCGATTCACCTCCGTCTGAGTGGCTTATCTGGTGAACTGGATTTGATTCCCTGCTCCTCCACCTGAGTGGCAGAGCCTTATCTGGTGAACCAGAACCCTGCTCTGACACTTGAGCTGTGGAGGCTTATCTGGTGAACTAGATTCGCTTGTGCACTCCAACATATGGCAGCTGAGCGATCTTGGGCTAGTCACAACTCTCTCAGCCCCACCTACCTCCCAGGGTGTTTGTTGTGAAGGGGTAAGGGAAAGAAGATTGTAAGCCCCTTTGAGTCTCCTTACAAGAAAGTATCAGAGCGAGACAGTGCCTGGCACTGACCTTTCTCTGTTTCCACCCTTTGAAGCACACACCCACAAAAATACGCCACGCTATCCAGAATAAACTTCTGAACGGATGCCTTTGCAGAGTTTGCTTTTGAAGCAGCAGCTGAGGTCTCTGCTGCTGAGAAAGAGCCTCGTGGCCCCCTGCCCCCAAGGCTCAGTGATGCATTGTGGCCCAGTATGCTGGTGACTGTCAGATACTGTGAGATTCTCTGTTGCTCCTGCTGTGTTTGTCCAATAATTAACTTCCTGTGCACGGCAGAGGGCTCCGTCGCACAAGGAGAGATAGGGAAGATGGCTTGGCAATCCTCTTTTGCTGGCGGTGATAGCTCAGGCTAGCTGGGAGTCCAAATGACTTGCCTTTTGTTTCCGTTTGTAGGGTGGCTTTTGTTTTGTCTTCATGCTGAGTGCTTAAATTGAGCTTTGTCTTTCTGGAGAGGAGGGGGTGCAGTCAGAAATGCCATTTGTGCTTGGGTGCACTTTATGTTCTTCATTTGTACTTCACTCGATGGGGAGTCAAGGTGGCTTACAATGCCCCTTTCTGCACAAATTTCCTAAAATGTTTGCAAAACTTTTTCAACCTCCCCTTTTTGTCCTCACTGACCCCCCTGAAATGATTTCTCCTTTTTTTTAGCTTCCAATGGGAGCTAACAGGAGACGGGGACTACCCTTTGAGGGTTCATAAATTCCCCCCCCCCCAACCAAACTTCACCAAAATCAGGTGGTATCAGCAGGACAGTCTCCAGAGGATACCCTGATATTTTGATGCTGCTAGCTTTAAAAATGTGCCCCCTGCAGGCCAAAATGCAAAAATACAAAAAAATACCCCCAAAGCCCTAATACCTTGCATTCGGATTCATTCATGTTCGGGCAGGACATATTTGGCCTATTTTGGCCTGAATTTGCCTGAATTCACGAATCTGGTATTTGTTGCACCTGAATCTCCAAGCCTACAAAAGACTTGTTGATGTGTTCCTGCCCAGCATTGTATTAACCCAATACTTCTTCCTCTGATTAATCTCTCAAATGATCCCCTTATTTGCATTGCCATTGTTCTGTAGCTGTAATTCCATCAGCTACCTTCCCCCTTTCAGGCATTTCTGAGCTTGGACCATCAAGCTAATGCTTCAACCATTAGATTAACTACTCAAACCATCAAGGTTGATGTCTGTCTCCTGTCTTTTCACAGAAAGGCAGAACTCTTCTTTGTTCTGGGAAATTAAGGGCCACTCTACAAAACCCTGAGGGTCCCCTTTTCCCTATAAGAAGCCCCCTCTCCCAGTGGTCACTGTTCAATATCTCTTGACAACTCTCTGACATTGTTCCACAACATACTGTTGATATTGTTCCACAACATATTGTTCTACCTACCACAGATAAGCTTGGGCTACTCAGCTCTGTTCATTGAACCATTCTACTCCAATATCAGATGACAATAACGCTTACAGTCATCTATTAATGCTTCCATCATCTATTCCAGACGTATCCTCTCAACACTGTTTATATCCCAGGACAGTGTTCTGCTACTTTATTTATTTATTTATTTATTTATTATATTTGTATACCGCCCTCCCCGAAGGCTCAGGGCGGTTTCCAACAACATAAAAGTTTAAAACATCATAAATATAAGTTAATTAAAATACATAAAATATTAAACTAGAGATGGCTTCAACTATTCTATTCTATTCCCCCTTTTATGAACCCATGGGAGGCCAGATGTTTACTTATTATTGCGGTTGATATCATCCCGGCTGGCCAAACGCCTGGCGGAACAGGTCCGTTTTACAGGCCCTGCGGAAACTTTGTAAATCCCGCAGGGCCCTGATCTCACCTGGAAGCCTGTTCCACCAGGTAGGGGCCAGAGCCGTAAAAGCCCTGGCCCTTGTAGAGGCCAGCCGGATTGCCTTGGGGCCAGGGATCACCAGTAGGTCCACCTCCGATGAACGGAGGGGCCTAGAAGGGCGATATAGGGAGAGACGGTCCCTTTGATTATTGTGTGCTTCTGTACCCCTGTTATCCCTTAATAAAATTGTTAAACTTTATTCACTCTCCTGCAGAATTTCTAGCAAAAACTGATCTTGGTATACATAGGCAACCAAGATCTCAAGCTTGCTTGACCTTTTGCTAAGCCAAGAGTCTGCTCTTGCTAGTTCTCCACTCTAAAACAGAGAGACTGCCGACATTTTGGGTAACAGCTTCAGTCCCTCCACCTCACCAGAATGAAAATGGTTAGATAGGTTTTGCTCTTCACGGATTCCAAGTCGTTCTCTCTTGTCAGCTCGTACGTCATGACGACTGCAAATGGGAATTATTCCTTGATGACATGGAGCTGAAACAGCAGGTTCCAGATGATTAGAAAAGTCACTCTGTGATGGGCTGTTCTCACATCAAAACCACACACTGCTTGCTGTGGCCTCAGAGTGATCAGTGTGCATGACTTTGTTCTGGGGCCTTTGTTCTCCTTCTGTTGCCAGCCTCCTGTTTCTGAACCAGCAGAATTAAACAAATCTAGCTTTTGTCAACCTGGAGCCACAGCGGTGGAAAATTGTCCCTCCTTGAATTTCTGCTGGTGTTGCAGTAGCTAACGCCACAATATCCATGCCAAATGATCAAACTAGCCTCAGTCCCGTGGCTTGTCCAGAAAAATGCTCCAAGCTTTTCTCCTGCGACTCCAGATTTTTTTCTGAGACTCCAGAAAGAACTGAAGGCTGGTCCAGGGGAAGCAGAGTGAATAAGATATCTGCTCACCCAGCATGTTTGGAAGAAAACAATAATGTTAAAGATAACTTCTTGGATGCCTGGGTGAGGCTGACCATTTACATTAAGAAGCAAATGTTTTGTTGAGCCAAACTTGTATTCTCATACATAATGGGCAGTGCCCACTGCAACTCTGCTTGAGTAACTGTTCTGTGCTTTCTGCCTTCCACTCAGGATTCATTAGAAGAAGAAAAGAAGAAGAGTTTATGTACCCCCTTTCTCTCCTGAAAGGGGACTCAAAGGGGCTTACAATCTCCTTTCCCTTCTCCCCACCCCACAACAAACACCCTGTGAGGTGGGTGGGGCTCAGAGAGCTCCAAAGAACTGTGACTAGCCCAAGGTCCCTCACCTGGCGTGTGTTGGAATGCACAAGCTGATCTAGTTCACCAGATAAGCCTCCACAGCTCAAGTGGCAGAGTGGGGAATCAAACCCAGTTCTCCAGACTAGAGTGCACCTGTTCTTAACCACTGCACCCCACTTGCTCTTAGGGTGAGTTATTCTGCCAGACCTCTGCATTGGGGTGCAATGAGATCATCCAGTTACTTCTGTTGCAGACTCATAGCAGAATTTCGGGGGCCTCAGAGGAGGCTGCCTGTTTTTCTCTGGTAGAGTCACTGTTGTGGGCTTGTGCTCTTCCAGCGAGAAGCCACGAGCAGAACCAGGACCCACACAGAAGCGAAAACATCCAGCATTCCCAGGCATAACACTAAAGCGAGGGCTGATCTTCCAAACCAAGCATGTTTTGGCTTCTCGAAAGTTTTGAAAATGCTTGCCGAGAGCTTCTAGCAAGCTCTCCTCTGGCCTTTGGCAGCCGTTTGCTCAGGCCTTCTAAATACGGCCGTTGGGGAGCATCGCACAACTCATCCCATGTACATCTGGAAGCTGCCGGGGAGTCATTTCCGCCTCTGAATAGACTATGCGTTGCGTAAATACGAACAGCGAGATGTATGTTTTCGCAGATGGAAGCAGGAGCTTTGGCTATTCTGGCTAAACCTTTTTCTGCTTGTCTCATCGCTGCCGTTCGGCTTTTATCTGGAAACGCAGCTGCAGCGCGGCCAGAAGAATCCCTGCAATCAGATAAGACAAGTACAGTGATTTCGACACCCCCCCCCCTTGTCTCGTTCGCCTCTCTTGTTCATTTTTCGCTTCGCGTGAACTTTGCACGGTGAGGTGAAAGAACTTGTGAGGGAAGTGACAGCCCGAACCACGATCAGGAAGACGAACCAGGAGGTGTGGTCCCGTCTCCACCCTGCCATGGCGAAAGCTATGAATTAATAATTCGGAGAACTTGCAAATTAGCCAGTGTTCAATGGGTGTAACGTCTCAGGTCTCATAGAACCATAGAGTCAAAGGGGCCATAGAGGCCATCTAGTCCAACCCCTCCTCAGTGCAGGATGAACCTAGAGCATCCCTGGCAAATGATTGTCCAGCCACTGCTTAAAGACTGCCAACAAGGGGGAGTTCACCCCCCCCCAAGCAGCCGATCCCTCAGCTGAACGACCCTTACTGTAACATTTTTTTCCTCCTGATAGCCAGTCAGTACCGACCATAATTTAAACCCATTATTGCGAGTTTCATCCTCTGCTGCCGACAGGAAAAGCTCCCTGTCCTCCTCTAACTGACAGCCCTTTAGAGAAGAAGAGTGAAGAAGAGTTTTGGATTTATATCCTCCCTTTCTCTCCTGTAGGAGACTCAAAGGGGCTGACAATCTCCTTGCCCTTCCCCCCTCACAACAAACACCCTGTGAGGTGGGTGGGGCTGAGAGAGCTCCGAGAAGCTAGCCCAAGGTCACCCAGCTGGCGTGTGTGGGAGTGTACAGGCTAATCTGAATTCCCCAGATAAGCCTCCACAGCTCAGGCGGCAGAGCGGGGAATCAAACCCGGTTCCTCCAGATTAGATACACAAGCTCTCAACCTCCTATGCCACTGCTGCTTTAGATACTTAAAGAGAGCAATCATGTCCTTCCTCAACCTCCAGAGAGCCAATGTGGTGTAGTGGTTAACAGCAGGTGGATTCTAATCTGGAGCACCAATTTTGATTCCCCACTCCGCCACCTGAGAGGTGGAGGCTTATCAGGTGAACCAGTTGAGTTTCCACACTCCTGCATTCCTGCTGAGTGACCTTGGGCCAGGCACAGTTCTTCAGAACTCTGTCAGTCCCACCAACCTCATAAGGTGGAGGAGTGGGGAATCAAACCCAGTTCTCCAGATTAGAACCCACCTGCTCTTAACCACTACACCACGCTGGCTTTCATGGCTACAGAAGGGTACAGCTAAGGAAGAGCCAATTAGCTGGTTTCAAGTATGGCTTCGTTCTCCTGATGCTGGACTAGAGGGACCATTGGGGAGAGCCTCTAGATCCCCAGGAATTACAACTGATTTCCAGACTATGGAGATCCGCTTCCCTGGAGGAATTGCCAACTTCAAAGGGTACCATATTTGAGGTCTCTCCCATCCACAAACTCCACCTTCTCCTGTCTCCTCCTCCAGGAATTTCCAAAGCTAGAGTTGGAACCCCCTTGGCGTTTGGAGAATTCCAGAGACGACCTTGGGAAGAACTAGCCCCAGAAAATATTTTCTAGCATTTTACTCTTGAAAAATGCCACCGCTAATCTTGTCCTTGAGGATCCTAGAGGAACGTCAAATGAATAGTGTGGAGGCAGGTCAGGGGACTTCTGGATGAGAAGGCGGGTCGGGGAGCAGCAGAACTTGAGAGTTCCGCAGTTCTGAGCCATTAAACAAAATCCTAGTTAGGCTTTATGTACAATTGAATCAGGACCCTCTTCGTTATTTATTAAAGTGCCATTGCGGAAGCGATAACCCATGCTAGAAAAGGATGGATTTATTGTTGTGCCCTGTACAGTCGGAAAAGGTTAGTGGGCCACTGGATTTCAGACTAATATAACCTTTCAGCTAATGGCAGTGCTTAGCATTTGATAGAAACCTGGAAGAAATTGCTCTTGATATTTATTGATAGCATAGGCAGAATTTATGGCAACTCCTGGTTTTTAAAAAAAATAAAATAAAAACCTTCAGGCTCCGAAGAGAGGGGTTTCTATTCTCTTGTTTCTCACAATTAGCTATAGTTATTATTAATGATAATGGTGACTGGCACCATATAGGACTTCTCTGCCAATGGGACTGTTTTCCTGTAGCCACGGAACTTTGCTCATCTGAATAACCTCCTGCCAGGTCACATGTGTTCTCTGTTGGGTTGCCAATCTCCAGGTGGGGCCTGGCGATGTCATAGAATTATAACTGAACTCCACGCCATCAAGATCAGTTCTCCTGGATAAAATGGCTGCTTTGGAGGGTGGAGTCTATGGCATTAAACCCTTCTAAGTGCCAGCGTGGCGTGGTGGTTAAAAGCAGGTGGATTCTAATCTGGAGAGCCGGGTTTGATCCCCCACTCCTCTACCCGATTGGCAGAGGCTTATCTGGTGAATCAGATGTGTTTCCGCACTCTTACATTCCTGCTGGGTGACCTTGGGCTAGTCACAGTCCTCTCAGAACTCTCTCAGCCCCACCTACCTCACAAGGTGTTTGTTCTGGGGAGAGGAAGGGAAAGCCTCTTTGTAAGCCTCTTTGAGACTCCTCATGGTTGAGAAAAGTGGGGTAGAAATCCAAATTCTTCTCCTTCTCCTTCTTCTCCTCCTCCTCCTCCTCCTCCTCCTCCTCTTCCTCCTCCTCCTCCTCCTCCTCCTCCTTCGGTCCCTCAATCTACCACCCATCAATCTCCAGGAATTTCCCAAGCTGGGGTTGACACCCCTATTGCCTTCCCACTCAATAACCAACCTACCTTTATCTGGCTTTCTCTCTTATGTTTCCTGTCTCTTCACCCCTGGCATCTTCTACCCTGGAAAACCATGGTCTTTCTCCACAGTGGGAGATATCAGGGCTGACCTCTGAAGATGCCAACCATAGATGTGGGTGAAACATTAAGAGCAAAACCTACCAGACCACAGCCATTCAGCCTGGAAAACCCACAACAGCAAGTTGATTCCAGCTGTGAAAGCCTTGAACAATACTTAGGCCAGTGGTGGCAAACCTTTGGCACTCCAGATGTTATGGACTACAATTCCCATCAGCCCCTGCCAGCATGGCCAATTCACCAAGAACCCAGCACCAATTGGCCATGCTGTCAGGGGCTGATGGGAATTGTAGTCCATAACATCTGGAGTGCCAAAGGTTCGCCATCACGGACTTAGGCATACTTCATACATTTTAACTAATTCTTCTACTCCTACTCCTACTACAAATAATAAGTAGCAATAGAACAGTCAGCACTTTAAGAGATCTTTGTGTGCGTATTAAATTCTGTCAGGTGGCTTCGAACTCAGATGACCTTATGAATTATTGACGTCCAAAATGTGCTGTAATTATCCGCTTTGCTCAGGTCTTGCCGACGGAGGCCTGTGGTGTCCTTTGTGGAGTCATGTTTGGCCTTCCTTTTTTCCTGCTGCCTTCAGCTTTTCCTAGCACGATTGTCCCCTTCAGTGAAGAAGAAGAAGAAGAAGAAGAGTTTGGATTTATACCCCCCCTTTCTCTCCTGCAGGAGACTCAAAGGGGCTTGCACCCTCCTTGCCCTTCCCCCCTCACAACAAACACCCTGTGAGGTAGGTGGGGCCGAGAGAGCTCCAAGAAGCTGTGACTAGCCCAAGGTCACCCAGTTGGCGTGTGTGGGAGTGCACAGGCTAATCTGAATTCCCCAGATAAGCCTCCACAGCTCAGGCGGCAGAGCGGGGAATCAAACCCGGTTCCTCCAGATTAGATACACGAGCTCTTAACCTCCTACGCCACTGCTGCACTGTGACTCTTGTCTTCTCCTGAAGTGACCAAAGTACTACAGCCTCCATTTAGCAATTTAGGATCCAAGGAGCGTTCTTGACTGGATCTAGAACCCACCTCTTGGGTCTTTTTGGTGGCCCGTGGTATTGTAAAACTCTCCTCCAACGCCAAGAGATCTTAGCCAGGCCCCTAAATGGCTGCTTTGTGTTCAGAGGCACTTCAGAATTCTTAATCTCCACGGAACGCATTTCCTTTGGACACACAAATATGCATCAATCCTCATTTTTGGCGATTAGTGATGTTCTTTTACCCTGTACCTCTTAGCATTTCATTGCCAGCACTGGCAATCCATTTCAATATATTGTTGGAAAGTGCACACGTCTTTCAAGGGAAATGCCCCCCCGCTTGCTTCTTTTTAGCTTTTCTAACTGGAACTGCTTGGCGATATCTTTTTTAAAAACACACCTTGCGAAAAGGTGGCTCCCTGAAGTAAGTTTCCGATCTGACTAAATACCCACAGGCATCTTCTTCGAAACTTGTTTGTCATTGAAAATCAGGATTTCAAGTGCCGTCTGTTTACACCCTTATGTGCTTCCGATGCTATGCTCTAAATTACAAAGAGATGCGTTTCCCAGAGAGGGCCCTCATCTGTGTTACTGCAATAGTGGGGGGTTTTTTTGTATACAAAATCAGGATAAATATGTTTGTACCTAGCGCTTAAAGGCATTAAGGACGAGAGAGTGGTTTTGAGATGAAAGAGCTGCGGGGGGGGGGGGGGTGCGTTGTGGAGGAAAATGATGAACAAGTCAAATGGAGGGATGGCAGACCTCTGTCTTACTCAGGGAGGGGGAAAAGAATACTCAGTGTATTTTTCCACATTATATTAACATAAGAGTCTGCTCATTTTGGAGTCCAGCAACGGAGTCATCCAAGCTAGCATTGTGTACGATGTTTTATCGTTAAGTAGATTTCAATATGCTTTTTTTAATCTATTTTTGCAAAGCCACTTTCTGGAGTGGAAGAGAAAGTCCTTTGAACATAAATGGTCCCCATTTCCCACCCCACTCCCCACTCCCATTAAAACTGATGTGCCTTTAGATGATGTCTATATGAGAAAGGCAGCATTCTTGGCATTCTTCCTTCTCCTCTTTCTCTCTTCCTCTTTCAGCCTTCCCACGCGCTCTTCTGCATGCTGAGCGCATGCCGTTTTGGAGGTATCTGCCCTTTATTATTATTTTGTTAACCTGAGCTGCCCTCCCCTTTCGTTGCCTCGTTTTGATTTATCGGGCTGTTCTCTATGCTCGAGTGTGGTCATGGTGGTTTTAAAGAAGATAGTAAAAAGCAAGTTAAAACAACGAGCAATGTTAAGACAGCCCAATGGGGTGGGAGGGGAGGGGGTTGGAGCAAGGGGCTAGGTCACCCTAGGCCAGAGGCGTAGCGGGGGGAATGGCACCCAGGGCAAAATGGCGCCCCCGCCCATGGTAGCTACGCCACTGCCCTAAGCCGCTGGTGGGGAGTGGGTAAGGTTGCCAGGTTCAGGTTGGGAAATTCGTGGAGATTTGGGCATGAATCCTAGGGCCTTTCCCCACTCTCCTCGTTCCCCTCCATGCCGCGCGCTGCTCTCAGCGCGCAGCATCCCAGGCGCGCGCCCGGCCGTCCCCACGACCCCGCGCTCTGCGCGGGGCCATCAAAAGGCGCCCTTATGAAGAGCGCCTGGGATGCTGCGCGCTGAGGGGCGCGACAGCAGCAGCTTCGGGGCGGCTGCGCTGTCGCCGCCCCTCTCAGTGGGGACTGCCGAGGGACCCCGCGCTACTCTCCTCGAGTAGTGCGGGGCTTAAGGGAAGTGGGGAAAGGCCCCTAGAGAGGCTAAGGACCTCAGTGGGCTACAATGCTATAGAGTCCATCCTCCAAAGAGGATGGTCTAGTTCAGGGGTAGGGAACCTGCGGCTCTCCAGATGTTCAGGAACTACAATTCCCATCAGCCCCTACCAGCATGGCCAATTGGCCATGCTTACAGAGGCTGATGGGAATTGTAGTTCCTGAACATCTGGAGAGCCGCAGGTTCCCTACCCCTGGTCTAGTTGTTTGAGCTGCATTCCTAACACCAGACCAGGGCTATAAAATAGACAGTGATTGTATCTGGGTGACTGAGATGCACTCATGTCAACTTGCCTGCTAAATGTGACCACTGTGCTAAGGAAATATTCTTTCCTTGATCTTGCTTTAATGGTTTCACATGCTTGGTAGATAACTAGGTTTGACCCATAGGAAACGGGATGTTTCCGTTGTTCTGTGGGGGGTGAGAGTCCAGGTGGCTTTATCTCTATCTGCCACTGACCTTGGGGTGCCCAGGCTCTGATGCAACTCTTTGTCACATTCTTTGGGAAAATGGGAGCGGGAATTGTTTCTGGATAAAGGGGGACGCTGAAGCTAGGTGCTTCGTTTCCTTCCAATAAATAGTACTGATCAACAGATCCAGAGTATTGATTCAAGGGTCCAGACCTAACACGTATCCCTTTCCCCCCAGGGGAACTGATCTCTGTAGTCAGCAGATGAGCTGAAATTCCAGGGATCCCCAGCCGCCATCCAGAAACAAGTATCCCTAACCTTGGTTGGTCATGGTGTTGGATTTCAAATGTGCATGTCCAAGATGCCTTAAAATGCTGGATAAATGGGGTCTCTTAAAATATTAAACTCACTTGCTAACCCAGAAATGGGATCCAGGGAAGGGCAATGCAGGCAAGGGCGCAGCTTCTTCTTCTTCTTCTTCTTCTTCTTCTTCTTCTTCTTCTTCTTCTTCTTCTTCTTCTTCTTCTTCTTCTTCTTCTTCTTCTTCTTCTTCTTCTTCTTCTTCTTCTTCTTCTTCTTCTTCTTCTTCTTCTTCTTCTTCTTCTTCTTCTTCTTCTTCTTCTTCTTCTTCTTCTTCTTCTTCTTCTTCTTCTTCTTCTTCTTCTTCTTCTTCTTCTTCTTCTTCTTCTTCTTCTTCTTCTTCTTCTTCTGATCCTGTGGAGCTTTATAATGTTCATGGTTAATTCAGGCTAGGGTTGAAAGGATGTAATTCATTCCACTCTGAATATGCTCTGATAATTTTTCTGGATGTTACAAGCATTCCCACAATGTGCATTTTGCTGTGTATTTTGTGTTTGCTGCTTGATATGATTTGCAAACAGTTATTCTATCCTATTTCCAGTATGACAATATATCTCCAAATGGGTATCTAATGGGATCTCCCCTCTCCAAAATACAATAAATAAAACCCAGGATCTGACAATGGAAAATGCTCCCCTCCCATTAACAGTTGTTTTGGGACCCAGACAACTGGGCCTCATATTTACCCACCCAGAGTGGCAAAGTATTTGCCACCAGTCCCAATTTTCCATTTTGCAAGGTATTGAGGAGCAGGAGAGGGGAAAAAAAGGCCTCCAGAATGATGCTCTAGAAATTTCTAGAGCATCACTCAGGCCCCTTCCGCACATGCAGAGTAACGCACTTTCAATCCACTTTCACAATTGTTTGCAAATGGATTTTGCTATTCCGCCCAGTAAAATCCAGCGGCAAAGTGCATTGAAAGTAGATTTAAAAGTGCATTATTCTGCATGGGTGGGAGGGGCCTCAGAAGAGACATCACATCCTCCCCAAACTCCACCCTCTCCATTGTCACAGGATTATCTATGGCCACCGTGGTTTGCAATGATTTCGAGACATGTTTTGAAAAGTGCAAAAATTGCTGCCACTTGTAATTCTGGTTTATTTATTTAAAGTCTGAGTATTTCTTTCCTCTTGCTTTAGGATACTGGTGGTTTTCCTGTCCCCTGGATAATTAAGTCCATTTACTTTCTGAAGACCATGTGGATCTGTGTGTGTGTGTGTGTGTGTGTGAAAGAGAGAGAAGAGACTTTCTTCTTCCCAAAGGAATATCTGTGCTTCCTCCCCATCCCTCTGGCCGAATGAACATCTTGCATCCTGAGCTTCGCCGCTAATTTCCAGACAGTCCTTGCATAACTAATGGAGTTTAATCCGCAGAGAGAAGGAAACCGTCCTCGCTGCTAAGACGATGTGATAAACTCATACTGTCACTCAGGGACACAGTGAAAAGTAAATTAGCGGAATCAAAAACCCATTTTCCTCATGATTAGCCACCGCGGCGATAGCACTAATTTAACATTTGCTCAGGCCTCTGACCGAGCTTCGTACCAAAAAAAGACGTGTTTGTGACGAAGTGTCGTCAGTGTATAGCAGGGGTCTTCAAACTAATGCCCACCAGATGTTCATGGACTACAATACCCATCAGCCCCTGCCAGCATGGCCAGGTGACAGGGCTGATGGGAATTGTAGTCCATGAACATCTGGAGGGCCATAGTTTGAAGACCCCTGGTGTATAGAGTCGGGTTAGGGCAATAATAAGGCAGAGGCAGTTGCTTATAGAAAAATGGTTTAGTTACAAAAAAAGGGGGAAAGGTAACTTGGTAAAACAAGACAAGAAAAATCTGTCTGATTAGCTAGCTCCTTGATGGAGCTTGTTGGTTGACTATTACATGGCTAACAAAGAAACTACTACTGAACATGTGCAGAGTGTAACAAAGAACATATATCTAATGCCCACGTGTGGGACTGCATGTAGCTCATGCCGGGTCTGCTTGACCAACAGGTATCAATTACCTGGTCAGTGACTTCTGACCTCACTAATTAGCATGCATCAATTAACTCCTTCATTGCTGGATTGTGTGACTGGCACTTGCCAAATCCCATCAAGAAGACAGATTCAGACACAGAATTAGATCCACGGAAGGCCTGAGCGTTCCTTCTTGGGAGTGTACCCTCGTGGACTTCCGTCTGAGCGCACATCTCTTGGAGTAGAGCCAGCTTCGAGTTAGGATGAAGGTGAAGCAAGGCAATGAATGAACAAATGCATTTATTTAGTGTTGTGGCCACGGGCCGTAGCAACATAGAGCAACATGACATATAACAACGAACTAAACAAGATAAAGTACAGCAATACAATAATACTTAAAATAGCAAGCTGCACGCAAGGCAAATTAAATAAGACAATAGACGATAAAGCCAGATATAACCTTTTAAAATCCTATTTATATATATCCTATCCCAAAATTTTGTTAAAATGGTTAGGAAATCCTTTTTCATATGATTAATGATAAAAAGGCAAACATGGTGAGTTTAAAAGTAACTGGCCAAGAGAAACCTAATACAATCTTCATCGGTATCAAGGGAATTTATCATGACTAGACACAGTTTAAAACCTAGGCCCCTTCCACACATGCAGAATAATGCACTTTCAATCCACTTTTGCAAACCCTTCGACAATACACTTTCACAACTGTTTGCAAGTAGATTTTGTGCAAAGCAGAACACTGAGCTATGGTTCCTCCCCAAGTTACCAGCCTCCAGTTTAATTCAGTGTGCCACAAACTTGTCTAGACTCTAACCTGGAGAACTGGGTTTGATTCCCCATTCCTCCACATGAAGCCTTCTGGGTGACCTTGGGCTAGTCACGGTTCTCTCACGACTCTCTCAGCCCTGCCTACTTTACAAGGTGTCTGTTGTCGAGTGAGGAAGAGAAAGGAGGTTTTAAGATTCCGCACAGGAGAGAAAAGTAGGATATAAATCCACCCCCCTCTTCTTTGAGGCTCTTTAAAGGTAGGAAAAAGTGAAGTATAATAACCTCTTCTTCTTCTTCTTCTTCTTCTCCTCCTCCTCCTCCTCCTCCTCCTCAAGATGATAACCACCCTGTAATTCACCCCAGGATCAATCAAATATTACTCCAGTGACAAATATTTATGTTGGACCAATATTTACATTGGGCCATTTCCATGTTTTATGTGCCCTGGGCAGAGCGCTGAGTGTGCCTCTCTCCTTCTATCCCCGCCCCCAGGACCTCTGCTCCTGCCCCACCCACATAAACCTCCTGCTGCTTTCCTTGCCTGTTCATGACATTCTTACAGCCACCTGCATGCATTTTCTCATGGGCACCCAGAGTTCGTGCAGCTGTGAATCCCTCTGCTGTGAGGTCACCATCCATAAATGGCAGTGCTGGGCAGTCCAGATAGCTAGGTACCTCTCCCCACACTGCCCTAGTAGGTCCCTCCGCTCCTCAGAGGGGACCCTCCTGGAAATCCCTGGCCCGAAAACCATCCAGCTGGCCTCGACAAGGGCCAGGGTCTTTTCGGTCCTGGCCCCTGCCTGGTGGGATATGCTCTCGATTGAGATCAGCGCCCTGCGGGACTTGAGTAGTTTCCGCAGGGCTTGTAAAATGGAGCTATTCTGCCGAGGCTTTCCCTGAGGGCCAGCCAGGTTAATAACATCTTTTTATGATCTGGGGAGGGGGGGGGGCATAAACAGAGGTGGGATCCAGCAGGTTCTCACAGGTTCCCCAGAGTAGGTTACTGATTATTTGTGTGTGCCGAGAGGGGGTTACTAATTGGTGATTTTGCCACGTGATTTTTGCCTTAGTTACGCCCCTCCTCTCAGCAGTAGCGCACAGAACTTGAAGCAGTCTAGCAGGAGGTGCACCGGCGTGCGTGGCAGCCTGCGCCTGTGTGCATTCGTTTCCCGCCCAAGGACCGGCGCAGCGGCTGCGACCTTGCCACAGCCCCGCCCAGGAATGCCCCGCCCCCAGAATGCCCAGCCACACCCCCATCATGCCCTGCCCAGCCCCATTGGCGCTACGCCACAGTTTGAATCCCACCACCATGGGAACCTGTTACTAAAATGTTTGGATCCCACCACTGGACATAAACAATTGTAAACTGCTATCTGGAACTGGAACTTACTGATGACTGTTTTTAAATATTTATTATGATTTTACTGTTCATTTTAAAATGTTGTTGCTGCCCTGAGCCCCTCAGGGAAGGGCGGGGCACAAATTTAATAATAAACAAACAAACAAACAGCATTTATGAGCAAGTGGATGAGAGAAGACAACGAAGGCTGGTGGCACCTGTGGGTGTGGGCCTATGACAGTGACCCCTGTCCAAAGCACAGGGCCCTGGCAAATGCCCTATGTCAGAGTATGCTGAGGCCAGCTCTGTTGGGGATAGTAGCTTGCTATTTTTCGTTGCTAGCGCGTCGTAAGATTGTATGGACTGAGCCTTCCTGCAAGGAACTAGTTTTGTAGGAGGCATAGTTCCCTTTCCACCCCACTCCACTGACTTGGATAAGGATGGATGTTTTGCCTGCCCTTGTCTAGATTTCCTTTATAATAGTCAGTAAAAGCCTCTTGAAATATTTACAAACCATCTGGCTCATATTTAATTTTAATTAAAGAGAATCTCGGAAAATAAATTTTGGCTTCCGGGAATGACATTAGCCAGACAAATAAGCGCACTTCAGTTGTCGACGCAGCGACATTCCTGTCACACCTTAGGGCAATCGGACAAATGGATTTTGTTCTTAATTCACTAGGGAGATCGTTTTGAAAACAGGCTCTGCCGTGGTCTTTTGGCATTTTCTGAGGCCATTTGGCCAAGATCGAGAAAGCATTTGGCCAAGATTGAGAAAGCATAGAATGATTTCCTGGAGATTTCAGAATTTGTAAGGTATTGGTAGAAGGAAAGTCTTAGCTATTTGGGACGGGTGGCAGAGAAACAAAATCTGGAATGACTCTTTCTCCCACCCTGTTTCTAAAAACACATTGGCCATGATCCAGTGAGCTACTTTAGTATGATCCAAGGGCTCACAAAGAACTGTGACTTTGACTTTACACAGATAATTGCTGGGTCTAACTGTTTTTAAATAGAAGAAAAGTTTAGATTTATACCCCACCCTTCCCTATAAGGAGACTCAAAGGGGCTAACAAACTCCTTTCTTTTCCTCTCCCTAGAACAGACACCTTGTGAGGTAGGTGGGGTTGACAGAGTTTGAAGTGAACTGTGACAGGCCCAAGATCACCCAGCAGGCTTCATGTGCAGGAGTGAAGAAACAAATCCAGTTCACCAGATAAGAGTCCACTGTTCATGTGGAGGAGTGAGGAACAGAACTTACTTCTCCAGGTTAGAGTCCACCTGTTCTTAGAAGTCCACAGTTTCATAACTCAATTGATGCAAAGTGATACCTTTGATTGGATCAGCCGATCTGTTAGAACAACTGATTGGGATCTGTCTTTAATTTATAAGCACCCCATTTCCAGTGCACACATAAAACACCGTGCCCTTCAAAGGTCTACATTTTTAAAAAGTTCCATCTCTTTTTTATTATTCGGTAATAAAAGAAGGTCCTTTCTGCCTTGTATCTCATTGTCTTCCTTGGCACTGAATGCTCAGGTAACCTTCTGGAGTTGTCCTGATTTATGATTTAATTTCATTTGCTCTTGTCTTGATTTTTTATCGTGGCATTGAAGCCGGAGCATAGGGTTGGGATAGCTTACCATAAAATCATATTTTCATTTGCTGGCAAGGGTATCCAAAGAAGGAACAAAATTAGACTGTCCTGGTCCTTTGGGCTATAAAAGTGACACGAAGCCTTGAGTTAGGATAAGAACAAACGTTACAAAGGTCGATGGAGGGGGGGAACAGCGACTTCTCCCTCTCAAACCATCATTCCATAGACTCTGCTGCACCTGCCCATCACAACAATGAGTACTACATTTCCCATAGTTCCTTGCATCCCTGAAGTGAAGCCCTAGAGCAGGGGTCTGCAACCTATGGCTCTCCAGATGTTCATAGACTACAATTCCCATCAGCCCCTGCCAGCATGGCCAAGTGGCAGGCCTGATGGGAATTGTAGTCCATGAACATCTGGAAAGCCGTAGGTTGCAGACCCCTGCCCTAGAGCGACCCTGTTGCATAAGTGGGAGTGTACCACATTCCAGAGACCCAAAGGATTCAGAATGGACTTCAGTGCGTGTTTTCTGAATGAGACTGTTTTCAGTGGACCTATTCCAAATCAGGTATAGAGCCAGAATATCTACCCCACCATCTTCGAACACAGATGTTTTAGAGGAACCCTGCTTTTTTCAACCACATGGAGACTCAAAGTGGTTTACAATTCCTTTCCTTCCCTGTTGTGTGGAGAAGAAGGGAAAGGAGTTTGTAAGCTACTTTGAGACTCCTTACAGTTGAGAAAAGTGGGGTATAAATCCAAACACTTATCTGTGGAGGCTTATCTGGGGAATTCAGATTATCCTGTACACTCCCTCACATGCCAGCTGGGTGACCTTGGACTAGTCACAGCTTCTTGGAGCTCTCTCAGCCCCACCTACCTCACAGGGTGTTTGTTGTGAGGGGGGAAGGACAAGGAGATTGTAAGCCTCTTTGAGTCTCCTGCAGGAGAGAATTGGGGGATATAAATCCAAACTCTTCTTCTTCTTTTTCTTCTTTTTCTTCATCATCTTCTTCTTCATCATCATCTTCTTCTTCTTCTTGATTTATTTATTAAAAAAAACAAGTCAACTGCCAAGTGTCATTCCTGAAGATGGATTTCAACTTGGTTGTTCCCAGGCCAACACCCTGACCATTACATCACACTCATTTACATATGAGGGACCATTACATCATGTTGACGATTACACCACGCTCATTCAAGTGATATTTTACTGACATGTGAGTAAAACATGGCGAAAAAGTGTAAACGCCATCGAGTTGCAACTGACTTCTGGTGGCCCCAGCAAGGTTTTTTTCAAGCTATGTGAGAAGCAGAGATAGTTTGCCATTGCCTTCCTTTGCAAAGTCTTCCTTGATGATCTCCCAGCCAGATACCAATCCTGCTTGGCTTTTGATCTTCTGCTTCCCCAGATGCACACACTGATTTAACTAGGTAATAATGAACAGTAACTAAAGTCTACAAACTAATCTAAGGTCGAATGCACACAGGGCACATATAACAGGTGTAGGACCAGTGGTGGGATCCAAAAATTTTAGTAACAGGTTCCCATGGTGGTGGGATTCAAACAGTGGCGTAGCACCAATGGGACTGGGCGGGGCATGATGGAGGCGTGGCCGGGCAGTCTGGGGGCGGGGCATTAATAATTTCTCTGTTACTGTAAAAAACTCTTACTGTAAAAAAAAGTTCCTAATTTCCAGCTGGTATCTTTCTGTCCATAATTTAAACTCATTATAGCAAGTCCTATCGTCTACTGCCAACAACTACTTCTCCTCTAATTGACTGCCTGTCAAATACTTAATACTTTCAAATACTTAATTTTGTTTCTAGAAATCAAAACTTTCCTTAAACAAGGAACTTTACCATATTTCTAAAACATGTTTTTAAAACAGCCCAACAGGGAGAATTATCCTGTTTTCTACCTTCGCTAACCAGCCACATAGGAAACAACAGGACTTTATGATTTTTGGACCGAATGGAATTTCTAACGGAAAAGCAGACCCAATTAGTAACCCCCTCTCGGCACACACAAAGAATTAGTAACCCACTCTCGGGAACTGGTGAGAACCTGCTGGATCCCACTTCTGTGTAGGACACTATATAATGCTTGGTGGGGGGGGGGGGGACTTCGCACAGGTCCCGCCCAGTGGTGGGATTCAAATAATTTAACAACTGGTTGTTTACAAGCACCATTTTAACAACCGGTTCTGCCAAAGTGGCGCGAACCTGCTGAATCCCACCACTGGTCCTGCCCCCAAACTGAGTCTGCCCCATTTTATTTCCCTGCATTTTTCAAATATCGCTAAACCAGCGATCCTTTTGCAAAGTCCCAGGGTGGAGTTGCTGCTGTGTGAAAATCCAGGCAGGAAGTGCTTTATTTCCCTCCCATCCATGGTCAGGGAGAATCCACCTGGCAGGGCCCTGCCCTTGAAGGGAGACCACTTTTTCTTTTGCGTGTTGCACCTGCGTAGCTACACAGGTGCAGCCAGTCGTATGGTGGGACAATCGCCGTGGCTGTGGGAGTTCATTTCTGTATGCTTGTGTCGCTACGCATGCGTAGCAGGAAATTTTTTAAAAAAGAAGGGTCTCCGTGTGAAAGTGTGAAAGCAATCTGGATTGTTTCCATGGGCTCCAAACGCTCCCCGCATGGCACGCAGGTGAACAGCAAAAAGGAAAACATGGCTGCGACCCGTTGCACATTTGCTGTGTGGAATCGAACTAAGCTTTTAGCTCTTGGTTGTTGTTGTTTTACCGTGTTTCCCCAAAAATAAGACAGTGTCTTATATTAATTTTTGCTCCCAAAGATGTGCTATGTCTTATTTTCAGGGGATGCCTTATTTTTCTGTGTTCTGTTCGTCGGGCATGCTTCCAAACAAAAACTTTGCTATGTCTTACTTTCGGGGGATGCCTTATATTTCACACTTTAGCAAAACCTCTACTATGTCTTATTTTCCGGGGATGTCTTATATTCGGGGAAACAGGGTAGTTATTGTTAGTGTGCTGTTTGTTGTTATTTTTATAGCAAACCTCCATAGATGGTTTGTGAGCAGAAAAATGAGAGACCAAGTTCCTAAATAGTCCTGAATAATCAAGGGCAGGTACCAGAACAGAAGTCAGCAAGAAAATACCCACTTGAAAGGACAGATGTTTATTCTGTACAACGGGCCGTGTACCCCTCAACTCATCCAGAAAAACAAGTTCAGCTTCCAATTCATCCACATTCTATGACAGGGGAATCAATTCCCATCACATATAAGTTCTCTTTTAGCATTGTTTGTTCTGCTGGGGCATCCACCTGACCTCAAAAAAGGAACATCAGGTGTTATTCCCCCTTGTTTAATCCCACAATACAGAAGTTAAATGCACCCATACTTTACTGGATAGAAAAAATGACAGTACTATTGTGTGTGGTTTTTTTTAATAATCTCTTCTGGTTAAGTCAGTTCAAGGCTAGAGACAAGCTATATGGGTTTCAAAATGGATGTAGATTTAAAAAAGAAAATGTGGACGATCTAATTTAATTCTCTCCGCCTTCATCATCAGGAGTTATTTATTAAGGGGAAAGGGAGATATTTAATTGAGCTTGGAATTAATGTCAAAGGAAGGAGGATCCCCCCCCCCCCAGGTGAATTGATTTTTCAGACGTATATATGTGCACAACAGTTCACAATTTCATTTGAGAAAATGTGAAGTTATTTTTTAAAAAAACACGCACAAAGTCTCTGCTTTGAGAGAGTTGTTTGCAAAGATGCAATTTTAGATAACATACAAGGCTTGGATTTTTTTAAAATGTGCCCGTAATCACTGAACATGTGTACCAGAGGGAAATGCCCATAAGCCATTTTGCAGAAGCCCACAGTTAATAACGGCTCAAGACTGTCACAATCTTGAAGCTGGAAATGTATCTGGCAAACCATCATTTTCTCCTCCTGCATTTTGCCCTGGAGAGTTGTCTTCCTCTTATGAAAAGTTTGACTTGTAAGTTATTAAAAACACATCTTTTATTCGGATTATGGGCGACATGTGTCTGGGCACCAAAGGTTTGTGTGTGTGTGTAAAGTGTCGACAAATGGCAGCCAACTTAATGGCAACTCGGGAGCAGTGGTGCTCGGGAGCAACAGCCGCAGAAGGCCATTGCTTTCACATCCTGCATGTGAGCTCCCAAAGGCACCTGGTGGGCCACTGCAAGTAGCAGAGAGCTGGACTAGATGGGCTCTGGTCTGATCCAGCTGGCTTGTTCAAAAAAAAACCCAACTCAGTAGGATGTAGTGGTTTAGAGCCAGTGTGGTGTAGTGGACGAGAACAGTGGACTGTGATTTGGAGAACTGGGGTTGATTCCTTTCTCCTCCACATGAGCAGCGGACTCTTATCCGGTGAACCAGGTTTGTTTCTCCACTTGTCCACATGAAGCCTGCTGGGTGACCTTGGGCCAGTCACAGTTCTCTCAGAACTCTCTCAGCTCCACCTACCTCACAAGAGGCCTGTTGTGAGGCGAGGAAGGGAAGGGCTTGGTAAGCTTTCTGGAGACTCCTTACAGAAGAGAAAAGTGGGGTATAAATCCAAACTCTTCTAGAATTTTCAAGGCAAGAGATGAACAAAAATGGCTTGCCATTGCCCGCCATAGCAACCCTGGACTTCCTTGGTGGTCTCCCAGCCAAGTACTAATCATAGTTGACCCTGTTTAGCTTCTAAGATCTGATGAGATCAGGTTAGCGCGATCCATCTCTATGAAGGTTAGAACCTTCATAAGAACATAAGAACAAGCCAGCTGGATCAGACCAGAGTCCATCTAGTCCAGCTCTCTGCTACTCGCATTGGCCCACCAGGTGCCTTTGGGAGCTCACATGCAGGATGTGAAAGCAATGGCCTTCTGCTGCTGCTGTTGCTCCCGATCACCTGGTCTGCTAAGGCATTTGCAATCTCAGATCAAAGACGATCAAGATTGGTAGCCATAAGTCAACTTCTCCTCCATAAATCTGTCCAAGCCCCTTTTAAAGCTGTCCAGGTTAGTGGCCATCACCACCTCCTGTGGCAGCATATTCCAAACACCAATTCATAAGAGATACCAGACATCAAGCTGTCTGCCTTTTGGAAACACGAGGGAGAGAATTCCTTTTCAGGGTTGGACCCGGGGGCAAGACTTTCTTCTCCCGTGCTTTGCAGTGATCTTCTGCTGCCATATTATGTTTCTGTAATTCCAGTGATTGACAGGAGAGCTGACAATCCTACAAGCCCTGTCGAGTCAGATGTGATGAGAAAAACCACCGGAGCGTGGACCGAGAGGGGCTGGGCACCCCCTCAGAGGAATACCTTTGCCCCTCATATCCCCCCCCCCACACCCTCCAGACTTTGTTAGCAGCTGATGTCTCCTGGGCTGACAGCGTGACAAGGCTCATAATAAAACCACGTTCCTCTGTGCCAGTCATTTGAGAGAGCTCTACCCAAGATGTAATAAACTGCTCCATCTCCCCGCTAATGCCAAGTGTGAGGTAGAAATCCGCACCTCAGTTGAGGCCTTTGTGATTGCATTTAGCTGTCAGTTTCCCTCAGCAAACATTCCTAACCGGTCTGACGGCGCCCGGCGCGCCACATAATTTGGTGCTTTAAATGCTTCCTTTCGGGGGGCCGCCTGCGTCTTTCGTAAAAGAGTTAATCCTTCTTTTTGTTGACATGACGGTGGCAATAACAACTTCTCAATAGCGACGCCTCAATCTTTGTACATCGCATACTCGAGCGAGCGAATCCCCTTGGCTGACGATAACCTTCTGCTATCAAGCCGAGCGCCTGATATGCTCACATGGGTGACCTCGGCTCGCAATTCAAAGCGAGTGATATTCTGAGCACAGAGCTCATGATGTTTCGCAGGGCAGCTGCTGGACGAGTGACCACTTGCATTGGATTTTTTTTTTTACCAGATTGAGGCGGTACCCTCTGAGGCCAACGGGGACACCAGAGGTGAGCAGCAGTGGCGTAGGAGGTTAAGAGCTCGTGTATCTAATCTGGAGGAACTGGGTTTGATTCCCAGCTCTGCCACCTGAGCTGTGGAGGCTTATCTGGGGAATTCAGATTAGCTTGTACACTCCAACACATGCCAGCTGGGTGACCTTGGGCTAGTCACAGCTTCTCGGAGCTCTCTCAGCCCCACCCACCTCACAGGGTGTTTGTTGTGAGGGGGGAAGGGCAAGGAGATTGTCAGCCCCTTTGAGTCTCCTATAGGAGAGAAAGGGGGGATATAAATCCAACTCCTCCTCCTCCTCCTCCTCCTCCTCCTCCTCTCTTCTTCTTCTTCTTCTTCTTCTTCTTCTTCTTCTTCTTCTTCTTCTTCTTCTTCTTCTTCTTCTTCTTCTTCTTCTTCTTCTTCTTCTTCAGAGGGGTTGGATTTGGAGGTGAACTGGCCCTAATTGTTGTTCACTGGAATACACAATGATTCTGGGAAAAGCAGAAGGCATCAGGAAAAGAGGAAGAGCCCAAAGGAGATTAGTTGATTCTGTAAAGGAAGCCATGACCCCCAGTTTGCAAGACTTGAGTGAGGCTCTTGATAGAAGAAGCCCCTTTTAGCTTGGACAGATTTATGGAGGAGAAGTCGATCTGTGGCTACCAATTTTGATCCTCCTTGATCTGAGGTTGCAAATGCCTTAGCAGACCAGGTGCTCAGGAGCAGAAGCAGCCGCAGAAGGCCATTGCTTTCACATCCTGCATGTGAACTCCCAAAGGCATCTGGTGGGCCACTGCGAGTAGCAGAGTGCTGGACTAGATGGACTCTGGTCTGATCCAGCTGGCTCTTTCTTATGTTCTCATGTTCTCTTATAAGCTTTGGAGGTCATTAGTTCATAAGGCCACAAGAAGAATAAAAGTTTGAATTTATACCCCACCTTTCTCTACTGTAAGGAGACTCGAGACGGCTTACAAAGTCCCTCCCTTTCTCTCCCCACAACAGACACCCTGTGAGGTAGGTGGGGCTGAGAGAGTTCTGAGAGAACTGTGACTAGCCCAAGGTCACCCAGCAGGCTCCATGGGTAGGAGTGGGGAAACAAATCTGGTTAACTGGATAAGAATCCGCCACTCATGTGGAGGAGTGGGGGATCAATCCCGGTTCTCCAGATCAGAGTCCACTGCTCTTAACCACGACACCACGCCGATGGCACACACAACTGTTGCTAGACTAGAAGAACTCTTAGCTCAGCATGGAAGGCCATATCTTCTGGCATTTGGCATGTGTGCAAATCTGTACTCTTCCCAGACGATGTTCAACTTTTGGAGAACTTCTAAGATTCTAGCCTACTGGGTGAAGGCCAGGGAAAAAATTGGCTTATGAGATGCTTTTCTTAAGATTCAGTCCATAGAGCATAATCCTTGGAGTAGGCGACCCCAGAGAAAGAGCTGAGTCTCTTCTCGGAGAGAAGAAAACATGTCAGCAACTCTTTCTCTGGAGCTCTTTGTGTCTCCGCTTGCCTTCTCCGTCTGGGACTATCATCAAGGCCTCTGTTGCAAAGGTTCAGTTTGGAGGACAATAAGGAGGACTGCAAATCAAACGACTGTCAGGGTGTCCATTTTGACAAGCTGTTCTTGCATCGAGCAAGTATTCGTTCCTTAGCGTTTGAGAGCGAAACAGGGCTTTGTGGGGATCGGCGAATGGATCTCTTGAGTATTTTTCACCACCACAGTCTAATTTTGTTCCCTAGATAAACAGCTCAGTCAAGGAAAGAGCAGAGGAAGGAAAGGAGAGGGAAGCCGTATGAGAACGTGCAAGCGCAGAACACTTTCAATTCAGTGGGTCTGGAGATGTCATGGAACAAGGTTGCTCCCCCTAAATAAAATGGCTGCTGTGAGAGAGAGCCAGCGTAGCGTAGTGCAGGGGTCTGCAACCTGTGGCTCTCCAGATGTTCATGGACTGGTGGGAATTGTAGTCCATGAATATATGGATAGTCACCAGGTTGCAGACCCCTGGCCTGGGTGCTTAAGAGCAGCCAACTCTAGAGAACTGAGTTTGATTCCTCCCTCCTCCACATGAGCAGCAGACTCTAATCTGGTGAACCAGATTTGGTTCCCCACTCCTACCCATGAAGTCTGCTGGGTGACCTTGGGCTAGTCACAGTTCTCTCAAAACTATCTCAGCTCCACCTGCCCCACAAAGTGTGTGATGTGGAAAAGGGAAGGGGATTGTAAGCCACTTTGAGACTTTACCAGAGAAAAAAAATGAAGTATAAAAACCAAGTCATGGTGGTCCTCCTCCTCCTCCTCCCATACAGTTAAACAGATCTAAGGCAGGCCTTTTCCTGTACCTCAGATGGTTATATAAACATCATCATCATCATCATCATCATCATCATCATCATCATCATCATCATCATCATCATCATCATCATCATCATCATCATCATTCATTCATTCATTCATTCATTCATTCATTCATTCATTCATTCAATTTCGGTATACCGCCCCATCCCCAGAGGGCTCTGGGTGGTGTACAACATAGTCATTTTAAATACAAGTAACAAGAAGGGCAAAAAACCCCATAGACTTTAAAATACTAATTTAAAACAGTAGTTAACACATAAAAACAGCGTCCTGCAAAAACCTTACTTAAAAATCCCCCTAACAAGGAGGAGGGGGCACGGAGGGGGGGGGGTCCCAGAGATGTGAAGGGACCCTCAGACAGGAGAACAGAGGGGGCACCATTCAGCGACTGGTCTCACCAAAGGCCCGGTGGAACAACTCAGTCTTACAGGCCCTGCGGAATTCACCAAGATCTCGCAGGGCACAGACAGCTGGAGGAAGAGTGTTCCACCAGGCTGGGGCCAGAGCCGTAAAGGATTGCATTCTGACTGTGCAAACTAACTTCCATTACTACACCACTGGCTTCAAGGGAGGGTACACCTTAGAGAATATTTTGTCTTCTCCTGAAATGTGGAGTCCCCAGTCTTGTAGACCTGGATCCTGGCCACAGGTGCCAAGCCTAATCCATTATCTGTGTGTTTAAGAGATTGTGGTACAAAGCAACCAACGGAGAATGCCAAACAAGTGAACAGAAGTCCTCAACTGACTTGACCAAATGACAAAAAGGTTGTGGTAGTGGGTGGATTCTGATGTCCAATATGGGCTCTGAGGTCCATGGAAGGAGATCTTTGACAGCGCAGCTATGAGGATAAATATGCTCATTGGACTCCGTACAACGTGAACCTGATAGAAAGAGACAGCTGCTCAGCCAGCAATGGGCTGGTGGAATCCCAAGAGGCAGCCCCATTGACATGCAGTGTCCATAGACCCAGAAATGATTCGGCAAAGCACAGGAAGTGCAGAAGTGAAATCCTGGGAGCTGGAACAAATACTGATGCAGGGTGTCAGAAACTGGACTAATTGGTTTATATTAAATTGCGTTTTCTTGCAACAAAACTAGACAAAAAAAGGTGTCCTAGACCACTAGTAACTAGGTTAACACCCTAAAACAGTGATGGCGAACCTTTTCGAGAGCGAGTGCCCAAATTGCAACCCCAAACCCACTTATTTATCGCAAAGTGCCAACTCAGCAATTTAACCTGAATATTGAGCTTTTAGTTTAGAAAAAAATGTTTGGCTCCTAGGCGTGCGTTACTCAGGAGTAAGCTTGGTGGTAGTCGGTGGCTTTGCTTTGAAGCAACCGTGCAACTCTTCCAACAGGTGAATCACGACCCTAGGAGGGTTTACTCAGAAGCAAACCCCATTGGCAGCAACCGAGCTTACTCCCAGGTAAAGGATCGCGCTTTAGTTCTTCGCATGAAAATTAGTGGGATTTAACAGCACTTAACAGGGTTACCTACACTGCCTCCCCAAAACTAGGTCTTGGGTTTAATGCTAATAATCGATCCCAGCAGCCCAGGCCAGCCTAGATGTGTGTGCGGGGGGGACTCTGTTTGCGCGTGCCCACAGAGAGGGCTCTGAGTGCCATCTCCGGCACCCGTGCCACAGGTTCGCCATCACTGCCCTAAAAGGATACACAATAAAGAGTGTCACAAAACTTCTTGATTTGAAAAGAGACAGGCAGCACCAGAGAGGGCCACGGCAGCTGCATGCCAGAGGAATTGCCCCTCTGCTGGGGCAGGGGCCCTGGGAGGGTAAATCTGCCTGTGTGGCTACCTGCAGCGCACGCACACACACACACACACACACACACCCCACACCCCACACCCCACACCCCCCGATGGGGCTCTTAAACTCAGATGTAGCAAAACTTTAATAATGCATCTGGAAGACTAAATTGCATCGGCTTCTACGGGGCTACTGGACTCAAATCTAGCTCACCTGGAGGAAAACCTCTCTTGACCCAGTACCTAAAGACCAAGGAAGATGAAAGAGTACAAACCTTTCTGGGAAAGAAGTTTCACAGTCTCCGAACTGCTAGCGATACAGTCCTGTTCTCTTTAATGACTTGGGGAGTGCGCTGAAGAGTTCTCTCTAATGACGATGAATGACTTGGGGAGTGAGCTGAAATGGAAAGGTATTGATGGGAGAAGAGGTTTCCTACTTGGGCATAATGAAGTTATTGCCTCTAGACAGGTTCCTCCTCCCAAGAGCATCCCGCCCCCTGCTGCTGTTATTTCGGTTCCTGCCAATCTACCTCATCTGCTCTGCAAACTAGTTTTCTATACACTGGGAGTGCATTTGGGTAGGATGAGTGGGAGAGTGCCAATTTTCCAATTAATGTTAGAAATCCTCCTCATTGGACTGGAATTAAGGAAGAGTGGCGGGGCTGAAAAAATTAAGGAAACGGCAAAGGGAAACGTGCTCTTCTCAAGAACATACAAATAAGCTCGCATGAGACTAATCTGCATACATGATACATTATAATATTTTGCATTTTTAAAGTAGAGAAGTTGGTGCAGAATACTGCTTCGGTATGAAGGAGGAGGAGGGGGAAGAGGAGCTTGGATTTATATCCCATCCTGTAAGGAGACTCAAGGTGGCTTACAAGCTCCTTTCCCTTCCTATCCCCACAACAACCTTGTGAGAGAGAGTTCTGAAGAACTGTGACTAGCCCAAGGTCACCCAACAGGAATGTAGGAGTGTGGAACACATCTGTTCACCAGATAAGCCTCTGCCACTCAGGTGGAGGAGGGGGGAATCAAACCCTGTTCTCCAGATTGGAATCCACCTGCTCTTAACCACCACAACGCTGGCTGTAAGAAGTCTGGAAGACTGTTAGCCTGTAAGAAGTCTGGCTTCGATGCATCACTACAAGTCAGACAAATAAGGAACGGCCAGCACCATGGACAGTGATAACAAGAAAAGGGGAATTTAACAAACTTAACCCAAAAGAGAATTAAGTACCAAAAGATCAAGAATTAAATTAAAAACTGGAATATAGCAAAACAACAACATGCCTTTACTCAAATTTAAACCATCCCAGCATAGTAGATGGTCCATGATAACCTGCCTGATATGTATAAAATCACAATGACAGCGGATGACCCAGGTGGCAGCCAAGAAAGCCAATGCTATTCTGAGCTTTATCAATAGGTGTATCGTATCTAGATCGCGGGATGTAATTGTACCTCTCTGTTCTGCGTTGGTTAGATCTCACCTGGAATATTGTGCCCAGTTCTGGGCACCACAATTCAAGAAGGATATTGACAAGCTGGAACGGGTCCAGAGGAGGGCAACCAAAATGGTCAAAGATCTGGAATCCATGCCCTACGAGGAGAGACTGAGGGAGCTGGGGATGTTTAGTTTGGTGAAGAGAAGGTGAAGAGGTGACCTGATAGCCATGTTTAGGTATTTGAAGGGATGTCGTGTTGGTGAGGGGGCAAGCTTGTTTTCTGCTGCTCCAGAGACTAGGACCAGGAGTCATGGGTTCAAGGTGAAGGAAAAGAGATTCCACCTAAACATCGGGAAGAACTTCCTTATTGTCAGGACTGTTCAACAGTGGAATTCACTGCCTCGGAGAGTTGTGGAGTCTCCTTCTTTGGAGGTTTTTAAAGAGAGTCTGGATGGCCATTTGTCAGGGGTGCTTTGATTGTGTGTTCCTGCATTGCAGGGGGTTGGACGATAGCCCTTGGGGTCTCTTCCAACTCTAGGATTCTATGATGCTATGAGAGTGCCAGGCTCTCTGTTGGAGGCAGACAGGTGGTCACAGCTAGGCGGCAGAGCAAGAAGCAGCCCCATTCTGAGTCCCATTCCCTACCACATTGCAGGAGTTAGGGGACCCCCACAATCAGGAAATCCACATAAAATGTTTTGCTTGCCCTTCATATCAGAGAAGTGTGATTTTTTCCTTTTTTCCTTTCTTTTGATTTTGAAAAAGCAATTGAGTAGATTTATGCTATTAAAAGATAACATATGTTGATATTATACAATACTATTCATATGTTTTATGCATTTGTGAGTTTCTAAACTTTCTCTGGGTCATCTGCAGCTTCTGCAAAACTCACCCAAAATTCCCATTTCATTTCTTATACCAAGGGTCAGCAACCTGCGGCTCTCCAGATGGTCGTGGACTACAAATCCCACCAGCCCCTGCCAGCATGGCCAATTGGCTATGCTGGCAGGGGCTGATGGGATTTGTAATCCATGAACATCTGGAGAGCCACTGGTTGCTGACCCCTGTCTTATACTGACCCGCCATATATCGAAACAATGATGAGGAAAGTCACAATGCAGAAGGGATAACTGTATAGCTGCCAGAGTATCAGAGTCCCCACTTACCCTTGTCGGAGGGTTGCTGCGCGCAATTCCCAGCGCGCGCAATTCCTGGCGCGCGCCCCGGCTTCCCCACGACCCCGTGCTCTGCGCGGGGTCATCAAAAGGCGCCATTTGAAAAGGCGCCAGGAATTATGCGTGCTGAGGGGGCGCGAGAGAGGCGAAAGCTGTCCAGGGTGACTCTTTCGCGTTCTCGGCCGCTTCCTGGGGAAGTGGGGAGATGCAGCTGGACCCTGCGCTACTTTTAGGAGAAGTGGCAGCGAGGGCTTACAAAAAAAAAAAAGTGGGGAAAGGGCCAGAGACATCTGGATTCTGGCCTGCCCAAACAGCACTCTGGATTCCTCTCTGATAGTCTTTCTGTCTTTTATTTTTGACTGTCATGGCCCTCTTCTCTGCCCCCCCCCCCCCCCCCCCAATATTTCATTTTTGAGCAGCAAAATGTGAAAATGGAAATGGCATGTAGATAGGTAGAAAACACTTCCCAGGAACGCTGCCGTATCTTGAAAACAAAACTAAATTATTGTGACAAATGTGAATGTGGATATGGAACGGTAAACGAGTTTTTTTTATTGCATCCAAATCGCACGCATTTCGTGCAGAAGAAAATTCAATACATAAAAAAGACCGTAATGTTGAAATGTGCCGAGTGCTGAGACCCAAGTCCCACCCCCACCATGTACAATATAAGGTGCTTTAAAAAGAACATCAAAAAAAAACAGACGAAAAGGAGAGGGAGTTTTAACTATATGTTTATTCCCAGTTCTATATACTGCGATGATGGTGAAATTCATTGAGCTATGGACAAGTCTAAACTCTGCACCGAGAATGCCTTATACACAGCTGACAACTGCACAAAAATTACAATTGTACAAAATAAACAGATTTCTATGTGTATGGAGAAGATTCTTTGGGGCCTGGAAAAGATCCAGTGTGATCATGGATTCATTTATTTGGACAGGAAGACCTTTGTTTTTGCAATATGAAAGACTTTATGTAAACCTTGTCAGTTGTTACTTTTTTTCTGCTGTCTCCTGATAATGCCAGATTCATTGGGAGAGTGTGTGACTAGCAAAAATGTTAAAGAGAGCCAGCGTGGGGTAGTGGTTAAGAGAAGGTGGATTCTAATCTGGAGAACTGAGATTGATTCCCCACTCCTCCACCTGTGTGGCAGAGGCTTATCTAGTGAACCAGACATGTTTTCACACTCTTACATTCTTGCTGGGTGACCTTGAGCTAGTCACAGTTCTCTCAAAACTCTATCAGCCCAACCTATCTCACAAGGTGTCTGTTGTGGGGAGAGGAAGGAAAAGGAGCTTGTAAGCCACCTTGAGTCTCCTTTCAGGAGAGAAAGGTGGGGTATAAACCCAAGCTTTTGCTCCTGCTCCTGCTCCTGCTCCTCCTCCTGCACCTCCTCCTCCTCCTCCTCCTCCTCCTCCTCCTCCTTCTTCTTCTTCTTCTTCTTCTTCTTCTTCTTCTTCTTCTTCTTCTTCTTCTTCTTCTTCTTCTTCTTCTTCTTCTTCTTCTTCTTCTTCTTCTTCTTCTTCTTCTTCTTCTTCTTCTTCTTCTCCTTCTATGCAAAATCTTTTCCTACTTTGCAACCTCCAAAGGATGCTATGACAGCCTGGTGGATGAGTCTGACATGTTATTTGGCATGTAGAGAGCAAAACACAAACTATCTTGGATAACAACTCAAACACAATGAAGTTAAATCAAATTTCCCTCCTCCCCTGCCGGGAAATCCTAAATCTTGGCCCGTTCTGCCGCTCGGTTTGGTGGAATGTTTTATTTCCTGCCAATTGCGTGTTTTATCTCCCCGCTGTTTTATGTTTGGGGACATGAGATGTTGACTTTAGATTTCTACAATATTACCGCTGTATGTTTTTAAGTGATGCTTTGTGCTGCCCCCAGAACAAGTTTCAGGTTGACAGGCAGGATTTGAAGGATGCTAACAAAATAAATAATACGTGGCCTTGAAAAAAAATAGTTGCTTCTTCTTTGGAGGTTTTGAAGCAAAGGCCAGGTGGGTTCTGTGGGTTCTGTGGACTTAGGCAGATACGAGAAGGAGGCCAGGATGGCTGAATCAGTGCTTTGTTCTCATGGCCCTTTCTTCTAAAGTTTCACCCACATGTATGGTTGGCATCTTCAGAGGCATTTCCCAGCCCTTTGGTTGCAATACAGTATCTTTGTCAGAGCAATTTTACATAGCATTTGGTTTACATCAGTACAGAAAGAAACCTCTTTTCACTCACTCTGTCAGTCAGTCAGTCAGTCAGGCGGGCGGGCGGGCGGGCGGGCGGGCGGGCGGGCGGGCGGGCGGGCAGGCAGGCAGCAAGTCAGCCAGTGAGCAGAACACTACCAACGGTTTTTAACTGTCACCTTTAGAATGTTCGTGCAGCTTCCCAGAATCCCCTGCTGCTTGTGCTGCTGCTGCATGCAAGCAAGGCTGAAAATTCCAACACACCTTTCATGTGACACATTCAAATGGCGCTAGCGGTGTCAGCGCCCTCTTTCCTCCCCCCCCCCAGGTACACCATTGGTCACAGTCCACAGCCTGTCCATAAAAACAGGCTTCCTGACACCTGTGGATGTAACAGCTTTCTCCCAAGCCAGGTGCAAACCTTCACCTTCCTTTGGAAACTGGAACCAAAAACTACCTCTCGTTGCTGCCTTTTTGGGACTGGCCCTGTCTGTCACAGCAGCCATTTTGTGGTGGTGCCCACTCGTCTTCCCCAGAATTCCTGAAGTGCCTGCTGCCTCAACAAGGCTCTATGACTACGGTTTTGGCCCCCAAGAGATTTCGAGGATGACATCACAGTTCTTCCTCTTGTGTGATGATGTCATGGGGTCTTGTTTGTGAGACAAATCCATAGGATGAAGCGCCAATGTGAGCATGCAAAGACGAGGGCATCAAGGGTGAAAAAAAAGGAAGGGAAGGGCGTGCTTAGAGGAAGCCACGCTCCAGGGAAATGAGGGCAAATGGCCAGAAAAGAACCCCTGCTCATGTCTGACAAGGCAAATGGTTTCCAGCCATTTGTTTTGCTGCCTCAAATCCTGCGCCTCTCTCCAAGCAAGTGTCAAAAATCTGACAATATCCGGCAACACCCGGATACCTACTCAAAACTGGGCGACCGAGTGAGAAACAGAGATAATCTCATTGTGCTCTTCTGTGCCACGAAAACCTGAACCTGGCAGCCAAACTGAAAGGAATTCAAGAGGCTTTAAGCCAGCCAGCTTTCCCCGTTGGCGTTGGCTGAGTAACCCATTGAAGTATTATCTGTATCGGCAGCGGTGGCTCGAACGGCAGAAAGAAATGGTCTTTGCACGCTGTGACAACCTCATCGGCGCGTGACAATATCACCTTACCGCCCGAATGAGAGAACCAAGGAAACACCACCAGAAATGGGAACCTCAGAGTGATTAACTCCCCGAAGGACATTTAAATGCCTGCATGTCGGGAATGCGAAGAGGGTTTTGTTTTTTTTGCTTCTTTCCAGAAGGCCGTGCTTTATACCTGGAGTGGGGTGGGGTGGGGGGTGGGGGAGAGCGAATCGATTAGAAGAAGAGAGATGGAGGACTTGATTGCCGCACACAAATGCAGTTGGAGGTGGGATCATAGAGAGCTTGACTGCGATTAGTTCTGGATAAGAAGAGTAGATGCGCTCGGTTAATGTAAGTGGAATTATAGGGTACTTCCTGCCTGTGTGGAAATGTGCAGCAGAGAAAAAGAAAAATGGGACCCCCCCCCCCCACACACACACACCTTTCAAAGTATAAGTTCCTAGGCTGAAACTCAAGTTCCATCAGACCACACATGGATACATGTTCACCTTTCCTGATGTCATTTCATAACACGAGCACCAACCCTGAGAAAAAGAGAAAGTGAACTAGCAGGAGGAGGAGGAGGAGTTTGGATTTATGCCCCACCTTTCTCTCCTGTAAGGAGACTCAAAATGGCTTACAAGCTCCTTTCCCTTCCTCTCTCCACAGCAGACACCTTATGAGATAGGGGGGGCTGAGAGAGTTCCCAAGAACTGTGACTAGCCCAAGGTCACCCAGCAGGAATGTAGGAGTGTGGAAACGCATCTGGTTCACCAGATAAGCCTCTGCCACTCAGGTGGAGGAGTGAGGAATCAAACCTGGTTCTCCAGATTAGAATCCACCTGCTCTTAACCACTACACCACACTGGCTCTTCCAGTGGTGGGATCCAAAAATGTTAGTAACAGGTTCCCATGGAGGTGGGATTTAAACTGTGGCGTAGTGCTAATGGGGGCTGGGGCTGGAGGCACGACATAGAGGGGCATGGCTGGAGAGCATTCCAGAGTGCGGGAGGCATTCCTGGGCGGGGGGCTGTGGCAGGTCGCAGCCACTGCGTCGAACTCTTGGGCAGGAAACCTTAATGCATGCAGGTGCAGGCTGCCACGCCGCGCCGAAGTGCACCTCCATGCTAGAAGCTGCTTCAGAGTTCTGCACGCTACTGCTACGAGGAGGAGGGGCGTAGCTAAGCGGCCAAAAAAAAAAAAAATCATGTGGCAAAAATCACCAATTAGTAACCCCCTCTCGGCACACACAAATAATTAGTAACCTACTCTCGGGAACCTGTGAGAACCTGCTGGATCCCACCTCTGGGCTCCTCCCATATGAATTATGAGCTGCAAGGAAGTTTAAGCCTGGCTCATAAGTTGCTTGCCACAGTGGTAGCTCAATAGCTAGGGCAATTCACAGCCAGGGCTTTCCCAATATGGGGTCCAGGGCAGAGGTCCCAGCCTTAACAGGCTAGGAAGTCTTCTATTCTCTTATAATTCTGCAGCATTTTTAAAACAGAACTATTTCCAGAGGGCTTTTTAGCACAGGAAATAAGATTGTAGTTCACATCTGCAAAGTTTAAAGCAGTTTCCATTGTTCATTGTATATATTATGCTGTTTTTATTGCGTTGTTCTCAAACTTTGTAATCTGGCTTTATTACTCTGTTTATTGTATGTAATATACTATCTCACTGTGCTGTTCCCGCAACTTACAGTCCTTTTTTGGTCTATTTTACACTGTGGTTTTGTTCTCTCATTTCAAAATCTACCTTTATTGCAATGTTGGTTGTATGTTCCCTACTGTTCTTCCTGTTGCACCCCTTGTTGTACCAGAGTGGTATAGTGTAAGGTGACCAGCCGTCCCGATTTTCACAGGACACTCACGCTTTTGCGCAATGTGTCCCGCGTCCCGCCGGGCTTTGGCATTGTCCGGATTAGGCAATGTGCTCCCTACGGCGGCCGCGCCAGCTAAGACACGGCACATACTGGAGCACCACACTGCCTTTTGCGGCGGCGCTCCCCATCAGGAAACAGGGAAGCGCCCCAGAAGGCACTGCGGTAGCGCAGGAGGCCTCCCACGCTGCCGCAGTGCCTTCTGGGGCGCTTCCCTGTTTCCAGACAGGGAGCGCCGCCGCAAAAGGCAGCGTGCTCCTGTGGGTGCTTTTCAATAGTAGAAATCTGGTCACCTTAGTATAGTGGCTAAGAGCATCAGACTCTTACCTGGTGACTGGACTTGTTTCCCTGCAGGCTTACCCTGGGCCAGTCATAGTTCTCTCTGATCTCTCTCAGTCCCAGCTTGAGCCAGTCACAGTTCTTCAGAGCTCTCTCAGTTCTACCTACCTCACAAGGTGTCTGTTGTGGGAAAAGGAAGGGAAAGGAAAGCCACCTTGAGTGTCCTTACAGGAAAGAAAGGTCGGGTATAAATCCAAACTCCTCTTGCTCCTGCTCCTGCTCCTGCTCCTGCTCCTGCTCCTGCTCCTGCTCCTGCTCCTGCTCCTGCTCCTGCTCCTGCTCCTGCTCCTGCTCCTCCTCCTCCTCTTCTTCTTCTTCTTCTTCTTCTTCTTCTTCTTCTTCTTCTTCTTCTTCTTCTTCTTCTTCTTCTTCTTCTTCTTCTTCTTCTTCTTCTTCTTCTTCTTCTTCTTCTTCTTCTTCTATATTCAAGTTCAAATAATGATTAACACAGTCTGGAGTCATGAGTAACTTGTCCCAGTTACCTAATTTCAACCGGTTTTACACATGAACACTTTTTTCAGCATCTTTCAGCACACCCTTACGCTGGTGTAAAACTAATGACACCGGGGCCCTACGGACAAGATGTTCCCCCAGGCCTTTGGTTGAGGTCACATGTGAGTTCTGATGTCATTGCTGGCCTCCCGACCACAACGAACACTATAAACATTGCAATAACAACAATAATTATAATGACTAAGTGCATTACCATCTATCTAGCATTGTTCCTTTCTACTGAAATAGTTCGAATGAAGGTTTTAGTCTGAGCTGGGCTTGGCTGGGGTGGTTTAATAGGCCAAACTTGTAGGCCATCTTGTGTTTTTTAAAATACTTGTTTAAATTGATTATTTTCATTTATTGTTTTCATTGATTATGTATTAGCAAACATTGTCTATATGTATAAAAAGCTAACCGTGAGTTTGTTACTCACGCCCTAACGCGGAAACGGCTGGATGGATTGCCCCCAAATTTGCACACGATGTGGCTTCCCATTGTGGGCATGTTTTTGGATCTTCGCCGGGCTCACAGGTCACACCAGAGCCCAGTAAAAGGCGTGTTTCCCCAAACCCAAACCAATGAGGGGCTGCCGTGCTGGGGGCATGGCTTGGCCGCCCTTGCAGCAGCATGCGCGCACATGCCAGGTGAATCTGCCTGCTGCCGGAATCCCCCAGAAACA
The DNA here is from genome assembly GCF_021028975.2 of Sphaerodactylus townsendi. Classification (NCBI taxonomy): domain Eukaryota; kingdom Metazoa; phylum Chordata; class Lepidosauria; order Squamata; family Sphaerodactylidae; genus Sphaerodactylus; species Sphaerodactylus townsendi. The sequence continues at coordinate 51,316,342 of NC_059437.1, forward strand.
CATTGGGACAGGAAGGAGGAGCGTTCCAAGCCGAGCCATTAGGAAAAGCCAGTACGCCTCTCCCCTTCCTCCTCCCTACCTCCCCACAGTGAGCTGCAGCGAAGCCACAGACTGGTGTCCAAGGTCTGCCTGGAAAAGGAAGGGAGCGAGTGGCTGCGTCCTCCCGGAGGGGAAGAGCGGTTAAGTTAAATAGGGAGGTCCGCAGTCTCTCGCTTCCCTCATAGCTTCCCTGCATAGACTGCCGGTGGCAACCTGCTTGCGCGGAGGGGCATTAGGAACAGCCAAGCCGGCCCCCGTCGGGGAACGAGGAGGTACTCTCAGCCACACCAACGGCTCCAAAACTCACAGGGAGAGGAAGGAAGAGCGTTCCCACCCAAACAGTCCGACCCGGCTGTTACGCCTCTCCCCTTCCTCCTCCCTTCCTTCCAGACCTCACTGCCCTCAGCCACAGCGAAGCGTGGCCGGGCCCGCTAGTTTTAAATATGTCTGCATGCTGCCCTGAACCTGAGTTCAGTCTGGGATGATGGGATATAAATAAATATTCTTTTTAAGAAAAACCCACAAGCATTCATTTGCTATCCAGCCTGTCTCACTAATATTCTCCTGTTCTACATTAGCCGGGAACCCCCCTGCCCTGAAGACTACTACAAAATGCAATCACCGTCTATAAACACCGCGTTGACTCCCTGCCGGTCTTCTTCCTCTCGCCCCCTGAATGTTATTCTGGCTTGTGTATTTTGGGATATTGGCAAATTTGGCCATTAGGAGTTGCTCTTTGCTAACGCTTAGTTAATTGCATAATGGAAAAAGCTTTTATAACCACCGCGAGGGCGACACGGCGGTTTAATTGCACGGCTTCCTAATGGACATAGCCCTGGATTTAATATTCTGCTTTTTGTGGGGGTGGCGTGGGAATGATCATAGAGTAGGAGAAAAAGGGACCAGTAGAAGCACGCATTTAAAAATATCAGTAGATCATGTTGAAGGCCATTGATTTCTTCATATATATTAATGGTGGTTAATAAAAGACGCAATATCTAGACTGTCAAGGCCATTATCTTGTGGGACTGAGATGGAAATTTAAAGTCTTACCCGGATTGGAGATAAAGCTTCACCTGGGCCAGGGGTCTGCAACCTGCGGCTCTCCAGATGTTCATGGACTACAATTCCCATCAGCCCCAACTGGCCATGCTGGCAGGGGCTGATGGGATTTGTAGTCCATGAACACCTGAGAGCCTCAGGTTGCAGACCCCTGGAGTTCAGATGATTATTAATTTTGAGTCCCAGCTTTTTTGATTCCCCCACCAATGGAATGTTGCCCATTGGTGGAGGGTTCTGCTCCCCCATTGGTGGAGGGTTCTGCTCCCCCATTGGTGGAAGGTTCTGCTCCCCCATTGGTGGAGGGTTCTGCTCCCCCATTGGTGGAGGGTTCTGCTCCCCCATTGGTGGAAGGTTCTGCTCCCCCATTGGTGGAGGGTTCTGTTCCCCCATTGGTGGAGGGTTCTGCTTCCCCATTGGTGGATGGTTCATCATCATGACATTCCATTCCCTTTAAAAAAAATTTTAATTGATATTTTGGATCATTACATGCTTATGCTATACATCGTTATATTTCATCCTCCATATCCTTTTACCCCCCTTTCCCCACCCCCACCCACTCTTCTTCTTCTCTTCTTTACATGTGCAGTAGCAGGATCATTCTTTCTAGACTTCTTTTCCAGTTTTCTTCTGTGATTCCAATTTCATTTAACCAGTCTTTGAATTCAGTCCAGATCCATAACACATCCTTTTGTTTTTCTTGCAATATTTGACTTTTTGACATGATATAAAAAATGTCTAATTGTATTTGTTCCCATATATATTCCATCTATTTCTGTATAGTCCAGATTTTTTTGGTCTTTCCAACCCAATGCTATTAATGCATGGGCCGCTCTGATCATAAATTTAAATAACATTCTCTTTCTTTGTTCTATTATTGTATACTCCATTATACCTATAAATAATAGATCTATATCTTTATTTTTACTTTCACATGTTTTTCGATATCCGGTATAACATTTTTCCACAATTGGTAGAAGAAGAAGAAGGAGGAGGAGGAGGAGGAGGAGGAGGAGGAGGAGGAGGAGGAGTTTGGATTTATATCCCCCCTTTCTCCCCTGCAGGAGACTCAAAGGGGCTGACAATCTCCTTGCCCTTCCCCCCTCACAACAAACACCCTGTGAGGTAGGTGGGGCTGAGAGAGCTCCGAGAAGCTTTGACTAGCCCTAGGTCACCCAGCTGGCATGTGTGGGAGTGTACAGGCTAATCTGAATTCCCCAGATAAGCCTCCACGGCTCAGGCAGCAGAGCTGGGAATCAAACTCGGTTCCTCCAGATTAGATTAATGAGCTCTTAACCTCCTACGCCACTGACATTTCATTCCCTTAGCCATTTATTGTTCTGGAAATGTGAGTTGTCTGGACGGTGCAGCCATGGGAAGATTTTCACTTGTTATTTTATTAAATTTATACTCTGCCCATCCCTGGCCACAGTCGGACTCGAGGCAGCTTACGTTCAATTAAAACTATACATAAAATCAGCATTAAAATAAATCAGCCTCAACCAGATGGCAGCCAATGTGGGCAAAATGTTAGGAGCAAAAACTACCAGACCATGGCTACATAGCCCAGAAAACCCACAAGAGCCAGTTGATTCTGGGCGTGAGAGTCTTTAATTTTACGCAGAAAGCATGTTATATGTCTTATTCTTTAAAAAGAAGAAAGAATAATGGTGAAGGATATTGCTGAAAAAAGTGTATATAAATTATTATTAACTTTGATGATATATTGTATATCAGACTGAAAGGGGGTTTAACAAGAAACAAGCAAATGATTAATCACTATAAAACTGATAGGAATACATTAGTACACCTTATATTGTGGGAAAACAAATTTAGAAAGCATTTATCAGTGGTTTTTAAAATACTTTGGTTTATTAGAATTTATATTGAGGGTAACCATTGTTAGTAACTGGTAACTGTTTTCGATTTTCATATATTATACATAGAATTTGGTTCATCTCAGGCAGCCCCATTGAAATAAAGAAGAAGAGGAAGAGTTGGATTTATATCCTCCCTTTCTCTCCTGTAAGGAAACTCAAAGGGGCTTACAAGCTCCTTTCCCTCCCCCCCCCCACAACAAACACCCTGTGACATGGGTGGGGCTGAGAGAGCTCCAAAGAGCCATGACTAGTCCAAGATCACCCAGCTGGCATGTGTTGGAGTGGTTCACCAGATAAGCCTCCACAGCTCAAGTGGCAGAGCAGGGAATCAAACCCGGTTTTCCAGATTAGAGTGCACCTGCTCTTAACCACTACACCACCCTGGATAGGGCTGTTAGTCCTTGAAACTAGCTGTCATTCTGGCTTGCTTCAGGTTTCTTTTTTTCTGTTTTGTTAATTTTTTATACCTTAAAAAAAGATGCTGAGTGCTATATTGAAAGAGATTCTGGAACAATAAAAGAACGCAACAAGAGTGAAGAAAAAAATATACCATCCACTTCTTTGGGAGTAAGCCCCACAGTGGGATTTATTTCCAAATAGATACACAGAGGGTCCAGTTGTGCTGCCTTTATGATCCTTTGAGCCTCATGACTCCGATCGTGATCTTGCCCAGCTGCGGTAATCTCTGCTACAAAAGGAAACGGTTGTTCTTTGAAGCCACTGGAATGGCTTGGACTGAGCTTGTCTTATTCCTTTATCACAGAAACAACAGTGAAAGAGAGAGCTGATTCCTAGGTGCTTGAGAAACAAAACCCTCCTTTCTCAGTCTCAATTACCTTCGGGATTTCTCCCCCGCACATCTAAAACTCCACTCTCTTCTGTATTGCTTCACATCTTTCCCGGAGATTGGCAGAAGCGACCAGGCCCTTTGGAGAAGAAAAATGCTCTTCTGGAGGAGTAATGGCGGATGAGCTGCTAGTTGCCCACATTACAATTCCCAATCCAACCGAAGCTGGAAATAAAGGATAATCAGTGTTAAAGTTTAAAAAAGCAGATTTTTTGAGAGAATTAACTGACAAAGAGCGGCCAGATTAGGCAGAGCTTTGCCTTTAGACGGATTAAAAAGATTATCTCTGTTTTGCCCTTTGATCTCTCCCTTGGCGCAGCAAAGATCTTCAGGGTCAGTGATATGGGGATTATCACTGTCCCAAACTGCTCTCGGGTTCTGCAGTAATGGATTATGCGCTGTTAAAAAAAACCCGAACGAGTCTACTGTGGCAATTTTGAGATTGCCATCCTGCCAATTGGACCAATGCGCCATTCCACGAAAGGTACCCTATCGAACTGAGTGACGTGGGAGATGGGGTGGGGGAGAATTCCACTCAGTTTAGGGTGTTAATTGTTTTTTGCTTGGTTTGTGCAGTGAGTGAAAAGGTGGCATCTTATAACCGAGTTGGGTGGCATGCCGTGGAGCTGTCAATCAAAGAGAGAGAGAGAGAGGGAGAGAGGGAGAGAGAGAGAGAGAGAGATGTTTGGATCCTGCTGGGGCATATCTAGGAAAAATGTAATCCAGTGCAAAATCTGAGTTTACCACCACCACCACCCTGTATTGACAACCACCCTCTACCCCCACCCCGCACAACCAAATGATGTTTTTTTGCACCAGGTCTTGAAGTCAATGTATGGACCCGGGAGGGGGAGAAGGAGGAAGGGTGTGGGGGATGTATATCCTCCCATTCTCCTCGGTATATGGATGTAAATCCTCCCTTTCTCCTCTGTAAGGATACTCAAGAGGGCTTACAATCTCCTTTCCTTTCTCCCCTCACAACATACACCTTGTGAGGTAGGTGGGGCTGAGAGAGTTCTGAAGAACTGTGACTAGCCCAAGGCCACTCAGCAAAAATGTAGGAGTGCAGAAACACATCTGGTTCACCAGATAAGCCTCTGCCACTCAGGTGGAGGAGTGAGGAATCAAACCTGGTTCTCCAGATTAGAATCCACCTGCTCTTAACCACTACACCACACTGCTCTCCAGGAAGGGACTGAGCTCCAAGAAAGAGAGAGTCAAGGCCAGAGTGAGCCATTGCAGGAAAGGCAGAGGACCAGGGTGCCAGAACTCTTCTGTTCTGAGACTGGAGTGTGGACCTCACTTCCTTTGCAGAAGGAAACTACAGAGGAAGGAAGCCCAGCCTGGGCATAGGGAAACCTCTGAAATGAGAAGGGAGGTTGAGAATCTCCTCCTGAGTGTCTGCAAAAAGTTTGCCACGGGATAAACAGAGGTTATAACAACACCAGCAGCTTTCCTTCCGACCGTCGAAGCTGACAAAGGCGGGACAACCTCGCTAACACAAAGGCTTCCGCTCCTTTGAAAACCAAGTGGGAAATGGAGGGGGAGGAAGAAAGGGCTCGCTTGTCACCGTCGTTAACAATGATGCACGAGCACAACAAAGTGCAAGCTCAGAGCCTCTCCCCCCAAATAAATACGCGGTGTAATTTTAATTGACAAAAGCCTCCCCTCTTTACTGGATCCAGAGGGGTGTCAGCTTCCAGACAGGTGAAACCCAATTAACAGCAGCATCCAACTTTTGCTGAGTTGGAACAACAAATCAAGCCATCCCCGCTTCCTTTCAAACAGAAAAACAAGGGAAATTGTCGTGACAGGCTAATCATAACTAAGAAGTCATTTAAGACAACGTTTACAGCTAGTTCAGGTTTTGCAGTAGATTTCGAGCCCCCGTGTCTTTTCTGGAGCACTCCCCATCACTGATAAATCAGGCTGCCCTCCTAGGTACACTTAAATGGCAATAGTATTACCCAAAGTGGTGGGAGTCTATCCCTTTTATGGTGGGGGAATTAGTGAGAGCAGACTCTTTGGCTAAGCAAAAGGTTGGGCGAGCTCAAGATCTTTGCTACCTGTGTCTTCTGAGATCTGCTATTGCAAGAAATCTGCAGGAGAGCAAAATAAAGTTTAATAAACTTATTTAGGGGTACACAAGCACACAGTAATCAAAACACCAGAACACACAGAGAGTCCTGGGATATAACCAGTGTTGAGGGGATAGGTTTGGAATAGTGGAGGAATTGGGGAAATTCTTAGGGGTGATACAGTACCAGATCCTGAAGTGGCTTGAACCATCTGCATGCCAAGCATATGCTCCACCCCTGAGCCCCAGCCCTCACGGAGAGCCAATGCAGCATAGTGGTTAAGAGAGGTGGACTCTAATCTGGAGAACCAAGTTTGATTCCCAACTCCTTCACATGAGCAGCAGACTCAGTTTTTTTGTCCCCATTTCTCCACAAGAAGGCTGCTGGGTGACCATGGGCCAGTCACAGTTCCCTCCAAACTCTCTTACCCCACCTACCTCACAAAGTGTCTGTTGTGAGAAAGGGAAGCCGATTGTAAAGTAGAGAAAGGCAGGGTATAAAAATCAACTCTTCTACTGTTTATCTGCTGACTCCGAAGAATGAAAATGATGCAGTTGAGAGATCCATGGCAACAGTCTGCCATAACAGTTAACAGGAGTCAGGAAAAGAAGAAGTTACAGTGATTCAGTTGGTCGGCCACTTGAGCAGGAAATTGCCGACCAGCAAGAAAGCGTGGTGTAGTGATTAAGAGCAGGTGCACTCTAATCTGGGGGACCAGGTTTGATTCCCTGCTCTGAGCTGTGGAGGCTTATCTGGTGAACTAGATTAGCTTGTGCACTCCAACACAGCTGGGTGACCTTGGGCGAGTCACAGTTCTCCGGAGCTCTCTCAGCTCCACCCACCCCACAAGGTGTTTGTTGTGAGGGGAGAAGGGAAACGAGATTGTAAGCCCTTTTGAGTATCCTTACAGAGGAGAAAGGGAGAATATACATCCATACTCCTCCTCCTCCTCCTTCCCAGTCCTCCCTGCAAGATGCAGATCAATTCATTCTGAAGAGCTGAAAGTCGGTCACAATTGGGGATCTAACCAGGCTCGGTTGGGTGCTGCCGATGCATCTCCCTCCCCTGCGGCTCCTTGGCTGTTCATTAATGAAACCAAGGGGGGAAATCTCTCCAGCCGTGGTACACATTAGTTTGTTTTCTTTCACATCTCATTGGCTTTGCCTAATCAGCCTCATTTAAATCAAGACAATTAGACTTTTTTGTGTGTGTGTTTGGGGAGGCTATTGGGCGAGAAGGATTAACAAGAAGAGGTATGACAAATATTTGGAAAAGCTGCTGAGAAGGGCTGGCTCATCTTTGTTTGCGCAAAGATTAAAGGAAGCTTAGAAAGAAAATTGGGGGTGGGGAGCAAACCTCCCAAGCAAGTTCCTTTTTTGCAGATGAGTATCATATTGGACATCATAAGCTGGCAACAGTTCGTAAAAGACGAACAACTGCATCTGTGAGCGACCAACTTTTTACAATTAATGTGAGCTTATTTCCTTGAAATAGAACGACTGTTAATTGTTGGAAGTTTATCTGAAGAAGAAGAAGAGTTTGGATTTATATCCCCCCTTTCTTTCCTGTAGGAGACTCAAAGGGGCTTACAATCTCCTTGCCCTTCCCCCCTCACAACAAACACCCTGTGAGGTGGGTGGGGCTGAGAGAGCTCCGAGAAGCTGTGACTAGCCCAAGGTCACCCAGCTGGCGTGTGTGGGAGTGCACAGGCTAATCTGAATTCCCCAGATAAGCCTCCACAGCTCAGGTGGCAGAGCTGGGAATCAAACCTGGTTCCTCCAGATTAGATACACGAGCTCTTAACCTCCTACGCCACTGCTGCTCCAGCTGGGTGACCTTGGGTGAGTCACAATTCCCTCCGAACTCTCTCCATGCAGAGACAGGCAATGGCAAACCACCCCTAATGTCTCTTGCCTTGAAAACTCTATGGCAGGGGTAGGGAACCTGCGGCTCTCCAGATGTTCAGGAACTACAATTCCCATCAGCCCCTACCAGCATGGCCAATTGTCCATGCTGACAGAGGCTGATGGGAATTGTAGTTCCTGAACATCTGGAGAGCCGCAGGTTCCCTACCCCTGCTCTATGGGGTCTTCAAACAGCCCCATTGAAGAGCTGGGTGCCCGGACCCAGCGTAATAACCACTCTGCCTGCCATTCCTAAGGGGGCTTTCCAGTGGCATGAGATGCAGGAAACACAAAAAAGCCTCCCTGTCACCCAAAAGACCGTGTAAGTCCAAAGCCCTGGCTTCCAGCATAACAGAGGCAACAGCTGGGTGGAAGCCAACTAGCATTTGCTCCAGAGGTGGGGTCCAGCAGGTTCTCACAGGTTCCCGAGTAGGTCACTAATGATTTGTGTGTGCTGAGAGGGGGTTAACTAATTGGAGATTTTGCCACGTGATTTTTTGCCCTTAGCTTCGCTCGCCTCCTCTCAGCAGTAAATACGTGCAGGTGAACTTGAAAGCAGTCTAGCAGGAGGTGCACCGGCATGCCTGGCAGCCTGGCGCTCTGCGTGCATTCATTTCCCCGGCTCCAAGGAGGACCCGGCAGCGGCTGCATCCGCTTGCCACAGCCCCCGCCAGGAATGCTCCCACTCCCCCAGAATGCCTGGCCACGCCCCTGGAATGCCCCGCCCAGCCCCATTGGCGCTATGCCACAGTTTGAATCCCACCACCATGGGAACCTGTTTCTAAAATTTTTGGATACCACCACTGGTTTGCTCCTCCCCTGATCATGCCTCTGGACTGCCCCTGATATGCCAGGGGTGGGGGTGCAGACTGCAGAGACACTGCCACGGTGCCGCATTCCACTGCCACGGAGGGTTATGGTCATGACACTGCACTGCCACGGAGGCATGGCACTGCCACGGAGGGTCATGGCATTCCACAGAGGGTCATGGGCCCCCATACCTGCGAGACCGCCTTACCCCATATGTCCCGAGTCGACCTGTCTGTTCCGCAGAGGCGAATTTACTGGTGGTCCCTTGTCCCTCTATGATGCGGCTAGCCTTTTACGGCCCTGGCCCCTGCCTGGTGGAATGCACTTCCTCCATCTGTTAGGGCCCTGCGGGACCTTGGAGAGTTCCGCAGGGCCTGTAAAACCGAGCTGTTCCACCAGCCTTTTTGGGAGGCTGGCTGCTGAGTCCGCCCCTCCCTGTTGCCCTCTGTGTCATCAGCTTATTTGAACATCTGCCAGTCCCCTCCCGGGGACGTCATCCATTTAATTTAATCAATTTAATGTAATTTAATTATGGGAAATTACTGCTGCTACTGTATTTATTGTATTTATTGTTTTAACTGAGATTATTCAATTGTTTTCTAGCTGTAATGTATTGTGTTTGGTTGGCTTGTAAACTGCCCTGAGCCCTTCGGGGGTAGGGCGGTCTAAATCGAATTAACAACAACAACAACAACAACAACAACAACAACAACAACAACAACAACAACAACAACAACAACAACAACAACAACAACGGTTGCTGCCTGCCTGAAGATCCAGCTCTCCACTGGGGCAAGCTGTGGATTTGCCCTTCTTTGGATGGGGCTCCACCTGCCTCACAAGGTATCTGTTGTGAGGAGGAGAAGGAAAGAAATTTGTAAACAGCTTTATGGCAGAGATAAGCGGGGTATAAATCCAAATGCTTCTTCTCTTCTTGAAGGAGTTGCTTCTTACGGGTGCTGCGTTCAGTTAATTTCAGACCTAACCCGTCTCCCAACGAGGCTTCAAGGTGCGCTTCCTGACAGGTAACACGGGACAACTTTAATCCAGAAGCTCGGGGGGCTCCTCTGCACCCCGTGCAGCAGTGATCTGGAGTGGCTCAGAAACACGATGTCATGCATCCCTCTGGCCGGTTTCTTGCAACGGCATCTCTTTGCAACTGTTACTCTTTTCAAAGCAGCAGAGGGAGCTCCACAGTCGCGGCTGCAATCTTGAAGGCCTTGATATACCAACTCAACTTTCTTTAAATGAAGTTAAACCGGTGTTGTGGGTCGAAGCCCATGGCTGGTCTGTTCCTGCTGTTTCCCTGGAAAGGAATTGCAAGCACAATTCGTTGCTGGTTGCATCTGGGATGGATTTAGTCTGAAGGCCGAGGCTTAGTTGAAGAACCCCTGCATTGCATGCCAAAGGAGCGAGTCTTCAGCATCTCCATTTAAAAAGGCCAGCCAGGAACTGATGTGAAGGACCGTGTTCTGACCCTCAGGAGAGCCACTGCCAGTCTGTATAGACAATATTGTCCTTAATAAAGTTTCTGACAGAAGCAGTGGCGTAGTAGTTAAGAGCAGGTGTACACTAATCTGGAGGAACCGGGTTGGATTCCCCGCTCTGCCACTTGAGCTGTGGAGACTTATCTGGGGAACCAGATTAGCCTGTGCATTCCAACACACACCAGCTGGGTGACCTTGGGCTAGTCACAGTTCTTCGGAGCTCTCTCAGCCCCACTTACCTCACAGGGTGTTTGTTGTGGGGGGGGGGGGGAAGAGAAAGGAGATTGTAAGTCCCTTTGAGTCTCCTTACAGGAAAGAAAGGAAGGATATAAATCCAACTCTTCTTCTTCTTCTTTGGAGCTCTCTCAACCCCACCCACCTCACAGGGTATTTGTTGTGTGTGGGGGAAGGGAAAGGAGACCCTTTGAGTCTCCTTCAGGAGAAAAAGGGGGATATAAATCTAAACTACTCCTCCTTCTCCTCCTCCTCCTCCTCCTCCTCCTCCTCCTCCTCCTCCTCCTCCTCCTCCTCCTCCTCCTCCTTCTTCTTCTTCTTCTTCTTCTTCTTCTTCTTCTTCTTCTTCTTCTTCTTCTTCTTCTTCTTCTTCTTCTTCTTCTTCTTCTAAATAAATGCCAGTGCTCAACTCTCAGACGGTTCCGGGAAATTCTTAATTTATCAAGACTGTAACATGGAAGAGAGCTAATTCAGCACATGATGTGTTGCCCATGATCACCATCAAGAGTCATTTTAGGGTAACAGGGCATCAGAATGTGGGGAAGTTCTACTAGATCTTACCTGGAACCATTTGGGAGGAGATCAAAATTATTTACCTTGTGATCTAGCTTAGAGTAGGAATTTGAATTCAGCTCTCAGTAGTTCAACTGTGGCATTCTATTTTCTATAGCAGATCAGCAGTGATCTGGTGACTAAGGTCCATTCCCCCAGTCCATGAATAACCCTCATTGAACAAATGAATGCAGCGCGATACCCTCCAGAGGAAGAGAAGCGCACATATATATGCCTAGTTGCTGAAACCCAGTTTTCTGTAAATCATGCAGATACAGCAAGATTGTAACATGGGGCCGACATTTTTTTTACAGTGTATAGTCATCTGATATCGCTTGCCACAAACACAATAAATCAAAGCATATTGCAAGTGAGCAACATCGTCTTTTAAAAAAAGGCCACATCTGCAGATGAACACAAATGTCTGGCAATAAAACACTCACTACTCCTGAGCGTACTGGCCACATCTCAAAAATTCTTGTGTTTGCAACGAGATAGTGGAATCTCATGGCCTGAAGCTGGGACCTATCTGGGCACGCTATCTGAACTGGCTGTAGGTATTTAAGTCTCAGAGACTCTTTCAGATGCAGAAAGGAATGAGTGTGTGCATGTAACACTAGATCATGGGATTGAAGGAGGAGGAGGAGGAGACGGAGGAGGAGAAGGAGGAGGAGGAGGAGGAGGAGGGAGGGAGGGAGGGAGGGAGGGAGGGAGGAAGGGAGAAGGAGGAGGAGAAAACGACAGAAAAGGAAAAGAAGGACAAGGACAAGGAGGAGGAGGAGGAGGAGGAGGAGGAGGAGACGACGGAAAAGGACAAGGACAAGGACAAGGAGGAGGAGAAGGAGGAGACAGAGAAGGAGAAGGAGGAGAAGAAGAAGAAGAGGAGGAGGAGGAGAAGAAGAAGGAGAAGAAGAAGAAGAAGAGGAGGAGGAGGAGGAGGAGGAGGAGGAGGAGCCTCCACTGGAAGAAGAAGAAGAAGAGCCTCCACTGGAAGAAGAAGAGCCTCCACTGGTTAAAGAAGTAGCCTGGCTGGGCCACCTCTGGGTGCCCCTTAGATCTGTCCCACCAGGTTACTCCTTTGGCTGGCGGAGCCCTGAAGGAACATCCTGGCAGGTCAGGGCTGAAGGGCACCCAGAGGTGGCCCAGCCCGGTAAGTGGGTCTGGGGGCACAGGGTACTCCCAGAGCAGATTTTACCCCTGGCGCCATCCCACCCACGCTTCTGCTTCCCACAGCTGGGAAAAGTAAATTGTAACTCTCTGCCTCCTCCATTTGTGAATGCTGGTGTGTTTTTATTCATTTTGATATGCATTTAAGGCTCCCTTTACCGCCTGAGAAATAGAAGCAAATAATGACTCAGAGTGAATTTGGATCTGCTGGGGGTCCCTTCTGCATAGTTTGCCTCAGCTTTTGGCAGGCAAGCTTTCTGGGAATCTAGGAGGGTGGTAATGGGTTTTTCGTTTCCCAAAATGTTCCCCCCACTGAAAAGAAGATGAAAATCCGCATGAGGAAATAAAACATAACTAAGGTTATTTTTATTCCCCGTCAGGAGCAAGAAAGGCCTTTTATTACCATCTCTGCATCTTGGTTTTGTGTTTCTAGACAAATCACACACTGGGTTGAGGGCTCGCACAAGGTCTAACCACTGACAAAAGTAAAATGGGTTCATTGCTGTTAAGCTAGAGAGGGAATTTGAGCTCTCTTGTTTCTGTGGGATGCTGCTGTCGAATAGGATTTGCTCTGGAGCTGTGTTGGAGCCAGTGGTGGGATCCAAAAATTTTAGTATCAGGTTCCCATGGTGGTGGGATTCAAACTGTGGCGTAGCGCCAATGGGGCTGGGCGGGGAATTCCGGGGGCGTGGCCAGGCATTCGGGGGGCATTCCTGAGCAGGGGTGTGGCAAGGACGCAGCCGCTGCGCCGGTTCTTGGGCGGGAAACGAATGCACGCAGGCGCAGGCTGCCACACATGCCGGTGCACCTCCTGCTAGACTGCTTCAAGTTCTGTGCGCTACTGCTGAGAGGAGGGGCATAACTGAGGCAAAAATCATGTGGCAAAATCACCAATTAGTAACCCCCTCTCGGCACACACGAATAATGAGTAACCTACTCTCGGGAACCTGTGAGAACTTGCTGGATCCCACCTCTGGTTGGAGCGTACATTTCCACATCTGGTTGTTGCAGTTGCATTTGACAGTCTGTTGTGGAAGGATTTGTTGCTTGAAGTTCTGATGATGGAGCCTCCACAAGCCATGGTAGTGCCAGCCCTCCTTGTCAGTTCAAACTCCTGCAGAAAAGAGGCCTATTGCATGAAAACCCTTTTCCTGCCCTCTAAAGACTTTATGGTAGGCCAATACTATAAGAACATGAGGGGTGTGTGTGTGTGTGTGTGTGTGTGTGTGTGTGTGAGAGAGAGAGAGAGAGAGAGAGAGAGAGAGAGAGAGAGAGAGAGAGAGAGAGAGAGAGAGATGGACATACACGTTGGTGAAGAGAATGTTCTCCACCTAGGTTTTCCACCTGCCCATCTGTGGAAAGCAAATCCTGTCCTCAGCTCTAATGCCCCACCCTTCAGAAGCAGGAGTGAAAAACAAAATGGCTTGAAAATGGCTTCCAGAGTGACACACTAGGGATTTCCTCATATCCCTGTAGTTTTGCCATAGAGATCAGTGGAAATTCCTAGAATGTCGCCTGGAAACGATGTCACATTCTTCCCAAACTCCACCCTCCCCAGGCACCGCCCTCAAAATTTCCCAGCATTTGCCAAGGCAGTGCTGGCAACCCCCCCCCCCCCCCCCCCCCCCCCCCAAAACCGCCCACCCTTGGCCAAAGGCGGGCCCGCCCCCCCCCCCCCCCCCCCAATCAGGCTTATTGATGGAAGATAAAAGACCCGTAGGCCTGCCTCCAACCAGAGAGGAAGATATAATTGATTGTGAGGTTTGGAGTGCAACGGAAAGAAGGCATTGACTGGTTGGCCAGGAAGTGGGAGAAATCCCCAGCTCCTAATATTTGAACTTGGGACACTGTACTGCTTTCTAAGGGAGGATGCCATTTGCTCATTTTCAGTACCAAACCCCCACCAAGCCCCCTGGTTCCTCACCTGTGCTCAAGTGAGAACTGGGCTGAAATAGGGGGTTTGATGTCATGTGGAAATCACTTCCAGCTAAAACTTGGAAGTGTTGTCACTGACACTCTAGGATTTTCACCAATCTCTATGGTTTTAACCATAGAAATTGGTGAGATCCTGGCACGTCAGTGAAGGAACTTTTGCTTTTCCGTTGAAAGTGACAGTGATGAGACAATGCCCTTCTCCCCATGCCCTCCCAAGGCTTCTGGGGGCTTCAGAAACCTTATTCCCAAGTGCCATTTCCCAAATAAACTTCTCTGTGTCGAAGAAGCTTTGGCGGTTTCCGCACAGCCAAGGGAGAGACCCTGCATCGGCATTAATCATGCCGATGCAGGCTATGGGGCCATTCACACAAACAGCCCCATGGGATGCGCAGCTGTGGGAGCAAGCTCCGCACAGCCGCGTATTCCCCTCCCTGGCCCCAAATGCCTCGTTACCTTCTGCTGGCAGCCGCGTCGCTCTATCGTCACTCTGAGGAGGGAAGGGGACACGCCCCCATGGCCACAGCGATGGCTGAAGCACCGGAGACCAGGGGGCATGTCCCCTTCTGTCCTCAGAGTGAAGAATAGAATAGAATAGAATAGAATAGAATAGAATAGAATAGAATAGAATAGAATAGAATAGAATAGAATAGAATCTTTATTGGCCAAGTGTGATTGGACACACAAGGAATTTGTCTCCGGTGCAGATAGAACGACACGGCTGCCAGCACAAGGTAACGAGTCATTTGGGGCCGGGGAGGGGAGGGGAAAACGCCAGCTTCCACCCGCTGCCATTCGCATGGCAGCGGATGGAAGCCGGCGTTTGCAGGAAAACTAGCTCCCCAAGCAAGTTTTGAATACACCGTTTGGGCGGGCACAGAGCGCTGCTGCATTGATTTGGCAGCGGCGCCTGTGCGAAGGGTCCCTGCCAAAACGGTGTTTTACCCGGTTGAAGCCGTTGCTTTTAGCCCGTGCAGAAACCACCTTTGAGAAACAGGAGCACACAAAACCCCAAGTAGCTTAATGACGGTGAGAAGTGACAAAGGAAACTAAGCCTGCTTCTGCCCTGGAATAGCATTCACCACTGCCACGCCATGTCTACTCGGCAGACCAGCCATGCCCTCATGGCTTCTATTTGTGCCCGAGGCGTCGTGCCCCGCTGTCCCGTGGGCGCTACACCACTGGTGACATCCCATTCTCAAACTATGACACACAGGATTCTTGTCTTGAAGTCCCTGATAAAACCAGCCTGCAGGGTCCACTCCAACATCAAATGGGGCACTCTGGCACTTCTGCACAGCCTCCTGGGATACATAGGAAAGGAGAAAAGCGTACGCAGGCTTGACTCAGCTACATTTGCAGCCTTAAAATGTGGGCTCAAAACTAGCATGCTGGTTTTGCCCAAAGCTAGCTTCCAGTGATGGGTGGGCTGACTTTGGACTGAATCGGACTCCGCATGGGTTCAGAGCATCGCTGACATAATGCTTAGAAATATTTGACAGGCATTTGCATGGTATAAGCTCAGCGTTTGAACCTGGCATTTGCAAGGATCACAGCATTGCTGCTCTTAACTAGAACAACGGAGACTCCGCTCTGGGTTAAAGGGGAGGAGAGTGGTTCTTCCTCTGAAGTGGGCTGGCACTTATCTTGATAGTTCTGCTTTTCTTACTGCTTCATTGATGTATGTAAACCACCTTGGGCTCTTAGAAGGGGAGAGGAAGGCTTTGAATAAATAAATACCTCTCCCAGGGCAAACTAACCACTAATCCCAAAACATGTGATCTACGTGACATCGGATTTGCCAATGCTTGATAGTATAGCAGTTAAGAGCAGGGAGACTCTAATCTGAAGAACTGGGTTTGATTCCCCACTCCTCCACATGAGCAGCAGACTCTAATCTAATGAATTGGGTTTGTTTCCTTGCTCCTCCGCCTGAAGCCTGCTGGTTGATTTTGGGGCAGTCTCCATTTGAGACTCCATTTAGTAGAAAGAAAGTGAGGTCTCAAATCCAAGCTCCACATTTGGGAGACTCCATTTAGTAAGAGAAAGGTGAGTTCTCGTCAAAAGCAATTATACATTAGATTCTCGGTGTAAAGTCGTCGTCGTGGTAAGTGATCTTCTTCTTCTTCTTCTTCTTCTTCTTCTTCTTCTTCTTCTTCTTCTTCTTCTTCTTCTTCTTCTTCTTCTTCTTCTTCTTCTTCTTCTTCTTCTTCTTCTCCTTCTTCTTCTTCTTCTCCTTCTCCTTCTCCTTCTCCTTCTCCTTCTCCTTCTCCTTCTCCTCCTCCTCCTCCTCCTCCTCCTCCTTTGAAACGTGGGTTCTCGCTTGTCATGTGTGCCCTCCCATGAGGAAAAAAATGGCTTCAATGGACCACAACCCCCTACGCACCTCTTAGGCCCCTTCCGCACATGGAGAATAATGCACTTTCAATCTACTTTCAATCCACTTTGCAGCTGGATTTTGCTGTGCAGAATAGCAAAATCTGCTTGCCAACAATTGTGAATGTGGACTGAAAGTGTATTATTCTGCATGTGCAGAAGGGGCCCTAGACACTCAGCAGTGTTGCCAGACTCCAGACACGTTCACAGTTTCCCCTGCTTTACAGCTGATTGCCAGTCTACAGATATCGGTTCCCTGAAGGAAATGACAGCTTCGGAGGGCAGATTCTAGGTCAGGGGTCCTCAACTTTTCTGAGTCTATGGGCACATTTGGAACTCTGACATCCCAGGCACCATCCCCTAATCTCCAGAAATTCCCCACACTGGTTCTTATAATCTGTCAGGGGATTGTATCTAGTTGATTGAGAGGCATTCCTAGCTCAATGTAATTGCTACAAGGTATATGTAACCAGCCTGCTATATGTTACCATTGCTGCTTTGGGACATTCTTTCCTTGCTCTTTGCTTTATGGCTTCACAGGCTGAGCAGATAACGAGGCTTTCCCCTGACATTTTGATCTCATGGGAACCGAGATTGTTTCCATTATCTTGTGGGGGCAGGATTCCAGGTGGCTCTCCATCTCTATCTTTCACTCACCTTGGGACGCCTTAGCTCCAAACTAACTCTTTCTCACATTCTTTGGGAAAATGGGAGGGGGGGGACTAACGTCAGAATAAAGAGGATAGGAAAAGCCAGGTTCGACAGAACTGGCTTTGACAAGCTGAGTGTTTAGATGCCAATCAATAAATGCTGCTGATCAACAGAGACCTAACATAACTCTACTCTGCAAGCAGAGACCTCCCTCTCCCAAGACGTTCAATGATGGATTTCTTGGCTTCTGGTTTCCATCCTGCCTCCCAAATTCTAGAGGTAGGAGTCTGGCTCCCAGCTTGATAGCTTGCTGCCCTCCATCCCACAATGCTCTGAGTTAATTTCCACAGGCCCTTCCAGCATTTGGCTAAATTAAACTTCCTATAATATGCATGCTTTATCATATGTGACCAATTGGTGCCACAGCAGATAGAAATAAAATAAATTAGATTTCTGGAGAGCTAAATGCCATTTACTGCATATTATAAAAACAATACCGGGATATGGTTATGAGAATAAAAACAATATTCTCCAAAATGTCGACGCTCATTTTCATGCATGGTGTCGGCCAGTTTTGAACCTCTATGGGGCGCCAACATGACTTCTGGGTCATTTCTGAATGTCAGGGGATGCAAAACTAGTTCTTTTTTTATTTTTTAAAGGAACACATTGAGATCGCCTTTTTGGATTACCTTGTATGCAGTGCTTCGGGGTTGCATGGAATTGTCTTGCAAGTTGTAGCTGTTCCTCCACATTATCTTTGACTATGAGTTGGAACTTCAGCATTGGTAAGAACAGCGCCTTTGCAGTTGGCTGACTTTGGGAGCAATCCTAAGGATTCTTTCCCAGGAGTAAGCTCCACTGAATAGCATGGGACTTATTTCTGAGTCAACCAGCTGAGTAGACCTTGTAAAGGTTCTGTGGCCAGATCATACAGAGCTACATATGAGAGCCAGCGGGGTGCAGTGGTTAAGAGCAGGTGGATTCTAATCTGGAGAACCGGGTTTGATTCCCCACTCTTCCACCTGAGTGGCAGAGGCTTATCTGGTGAACCAGATGTATTTCCGCACTCCTACATTCCTGATGGGTGATCTTGGGCCAGTAACAGAAATCTCTCAGCCCCACCTACCTCACAAGGTGTCTGTTGTGGGGAGAGGAAGGGAAAGGAGCTTCTTGTAGGCCACCTTGAGTTTCCTTACAGGACAGAAAGTTGGGATATGAATCCAAAATCATCATCATCATCAACAACACCTCCTCCTCCTCCTCCTCCTCCTCCTCCTCCTCCTCCTCCTCCTCCTCCTCCTCCTCCTCCTCCTCCTTGTAGGATGCTCCCAAAACACCTGGAGGAGAACATTCGAGCCAGACCTGAAGGCAGTGGATGGGATTAGGTGCAAGCCCAGTAGCAAGAATTTGGTCAACAAGATTTCACAGTAGGAGCTTTGACTCTTGAAAGTCTAAATTTTGAAAACCTTGCTGGTCTCCAACGTGCTACTGGGTTCCAATTAGGTCTTCTACTGCAGTCATGGCTACCATCCCAAAATAATCAAAATGGCACTGGCTCTCTGGAAGAGGAATGTCTTGCCAGCCGCTGCTACCTGGATGCTGGCAATGCGAGATACCAGGATCTGAACCTAAGAACCTGCATTCAAGCCAGGTGTGCCACGCTGGCCCTAATTAACACCAGGCAATTGGCAGTCCTTCTTTTGTGCAGTGAATTTCCTTCCTACATCTGCTTTTTTGTTACCTCCATTTCCCTCGGCTTCTCTTCTGAATAAGATTTGACCCTTTGTGTCCTGTCTGTCAGCCACGTTGCCTCCCAGGTAACAAACCGTGTCCAGTTCTGATGTGAACGCCAACAGCGCAAGCACATATAATAAAGGAATCAATCTGCACGTTAAAAAAAACTTTTAATTCCGAGGGCTTGGCTCAAGACAGGCAATCGGAGTCAGGCATCTGAAACCCAGGCAGAGGACAGCAATACAAATTAATTTTCTACTCATTTTTTTCCATCATTCCGTTTAAATAATGCTTCATTTGTAAGGGGAGCTTGAGCGCCGGAGATTAGCTCACAAAATAAATCTCGCATTCATTTAATTCGCAAAAGCTCAAAACAAATCACAACCCAGACGTTCTAGTTGTACAGGGTGCGCCTTCTGATAGTTCTCTTTTCAGCGTGTGGCTCTTCTCCGGGGGGAGAGAGGGGAGCAGAGGATGTGTTTTGTCAATGTGAAGGACACATAATTACCAGTTGCAATGTATAAAAATTTCTCCAGCTTGGGAAGCATTTGTTGATAGCATGTCTTTAACCATTATGGCGTCGTGGATTCCATTTTTATGATATCTGAATTGTCAATCTCTACCAAGGGGAGGATTAGCTAGAGCGGAATGATTCAAACCAGGGAATCTGCGGGAATGGAACTCTTCCTCTTCAGGGGGGTGCTCAGCTCAAAAGCACAAGAAATACTTAACAGGGCTAAAGAAGTCTGAACTGGAGAAGTTTCGGATGTAAACTTCCCCTGTACCCCCCAATATGAGGTGTGTCCAAATCAGGGGTCTGCAACCTGTGGTTCTCCAGATGTTCATGGACTACAAATCCCATCAGCCCCTGTCAGCGTGGCCAATTGGCCATGCTGGCAGGGGCTGATGGAAATTGTAGTCCATGAAAAACTGGAGAGCTGCAGGTTGCAGACCCCTGGTCCAAATCCTTTGGAAGAAGAAGAGTTTGGATTTATACCACACCTTTCTCTCCTATAAGGAGACTCAAAATGGCTTACAAGCTCCATTCCCTTCCTCTCCCCTCAACAGACATCATGCGAGGCTGGTGGGGTCGAGAGAGTTCTGAAGAACTGTGACTAGCCCAAGGTCACCCGTCAGGAATGCAGGAGTGCAGAAGCATGTCTGGCTCACCAGATAAGCCTCTGGCACTCAGGGGGAGGAGTGGGGAATCAAACCCGGTTCTCCGTATTAGAATCCACCTGCTCTTAGCTACTATACCACGCTGGAATTCTAGACAGGGTTTGCATTGGGGTTCGGATAAGCAGGGGTTTACGGGATCGAATCCTCTCTCTCCCACTTCCCCCTTTCTATCATGTTAACAGCCTACTAACCTCATGATGGTTCTGCCCTGGTGACAAAATCCTCCCGCCTCTGCTTTTCCTTCTGGGTGGCACAAACTCCACAACACCAGGGGCCCAGATGCAAAGGCCATTGAGAAATGTGGTTGTCCATGCTCCCAAGTCCACACTGTGTGGGTAGGTAGATCTGTGATGAAAGCTTTTTGGAAACCAGTAACTAAAACATCAAGAAATTGTTTATGGGGCCCCTAAATATAAAACTGCCAAATAGCAAAAACACATATGTTATTCATTGCACATTAAAATCATCGGCACTTGCAATGGCCTTCCTCAGTGGTCAAAAGTAATAGAATAATACAGTGCTTACTCCAAACTTAAAAGAGTTTCCTGTGACTAAGGCATTATAACATTTTGCCTTCGCAGGATTACACTCTTTAAGAGGACGTGACTTTGTGTGGTAGACCTGGATGCAGAGGGGGGATCCAGCAGGTTCTCACAGGTTCCCGAGAGTAGGTTACTAATTATTTGTGTGTGCCGAGAGAGGGTTACTAATTGGGGATTTTGCCATGTGATTTTTGCCTTAGTTACGCCCCTCCTCTCAGCAGTAGCGTGCAGAACTTGAAGCAGTCTAGCAGGAGGTGCACCGGCGTGCGTGGCAGCCTGCGCCTGCGTGCATTTGTTTCCCGCCCAAGGACCGGCACAGCGGCTGCGTCCTTGCCACAGCCCTGCCCAGGAATGCCCCGCCCCAGAATGCCCAGCCACGCCCACGTCATGCCCCGCCCAGCCCCATTGGCGCTACGCCACAGTTTGAATCCCACCACCATGGGAACCTGTTACTAAAATGTTTGGATCCCACCACTGCCTGGATGCCAATTTAAACAACTCTCCAACAATCGGTCTCAGTCACAAAAAAGTGTTATAATTGTGATTTGTCGTCTGGTAGCTAAACACTGTATTATTGTATTCAGGGGCATATGCCCAGGGGGACATAAGGGGTCAAATGTCCCCTGGCAGCAGCCATTTAGTCAAGTGGGGGGCGGAAAATTGCCCCCACACCCCTTCTCCTTCCACCCAGGTTTGCAACCTGCACCAGCTGGGTGTTTGCTTTTTGATCAGCAGCTGAAGAAGCCGTGATCCCAGATACCTTAAACCTAGAAGCGGAAGACTGGGGCAGAGCACAGTTCTGTACTGGTTTCAGAAAGCACCTTAGCTGTAGTCTGAGGTGCTTTCTGAAGGGTGAGGGTCTAGAGAATTCTTTCTGTCAGTGGAAACCTCTGAATCGAATCCCCCATTACTAGGCTGACCAGACGTCCCGCTTTTGGCGGGACAGTCCCGCCTTGAAACAACTTGTCCCGCGTCGCGTGGGTTTTTTCAAATGTCCCGGGTTTTGGAAGGCTGCAAGGCAGTGCGGCAGCCTCCCACTCGGCCGCAGGAGCGCATGGCCTTCTGGGGTGCTGCCGTTTCCCACTCTGTGACAGGGCGGGAAACGGGAGCGCCCCAGAAGACTGTGCGCTCCTGCGGCCGTGCATGCATACCCGGCCGCCCGCCTGTCCTGGTTCGCGAAGGTGACCATCTGGTCACCTTACCCATTACCAAAAAGGAACAAGAACACTGCTCAGCTTCCTGCCGTAGGATTACTGATTAACATCAATTAACATCCATGAGGCCCACCGTTCCCGCACCCTGGGAGGGTTTTTTACTGAAGGTTTAAATGCTGGACGCTGACTATTTTGTATGGAACACTGTATTTTAATAGGTTTTAGTATTTTTCTGGTTTATGGAGCCTAGATTATTTACTTATAGTTTGTATTTTGTTACCTGCTCCATCTCTTTGTTGTTGTATTCTGTTGTTCACCTCCCATAGCCCTTTGGGGGAGGGGCGGTATATAAAATTAATAATAAATAAATAAGGGTTGAAAGATGTCCCCTCCAAAGTTGACCCTACAGCTTGAGTTCAGGAATCCGGACACAAATGGGAGCTGGATCTTGTATACATTCACACAGTAGCAAATCCCAGTGGGTTCAAAGGGACTGGTTCTCGTGTAAGCGTCCAAAGGACTGCAGCCACGGCAGGATCAGCCGTGGATTCCCAGGAACAAAAAGAACTCACACTACGAGCACCCTAATAGTTGAGCTGGTGCATAGACAAGATCCATGCTTTTATTTGTGGCGAAGTCCCCCATAAATACATTGAGTTGGAAGCACTTATCAGTAGATAATGTCAAAGTTTCTAGATTATGCTTCTTCAGAGAAGAGTGCATGAATTTAAAGCCATTCTCCGGGGACAATTTATTATTATTATTTTGCCAACGTTGGCTTTTCGAGCACAGAATAGGAAGAAAAGATTACATAGACAATAGTGAGGGTGTTAAGACGAGATGGGAGACAAAATTATTGCTTTCGTGCTGATAAGCTCCTTTTTATCTGTTAGTCAAACTTATGCTTTTACACTTAAGGATATATTGAAATACGTTTTCAGGTGCCTGCGGCGGCTGCCCACCCCTTAGGATTTTTATGTGCTTCAATTCGCAAATTTTAAAAAGGACTTCAATTTGCACCTCTTAAGAGTACGGGGTTTTTTTTGTTTTGTTTTTTGCTTGCGTCGTTTTTTCTTACCTTTTCATCCTTTTTCTGTGGGGAGAAGTGTCAGAAACAAGCCGGGCCGAGCCAGAGTTGTTTACCTACCTTGCTGCGTGTTCTTTTGCATGAGAGGAGAAAAGTGGCTCCAATTCGTGGCAATTTGAAGCACTCGTTGCAACCGGCAGCCCCATTTGTGTCTTTTGGATGCGTTTATTTTCAAAACCAAATTTGTTCTTCCTCGTGTCCCTTGGAGACCTTGGCCTCATTGAGCTGCGCTGTTGTTCAGTCCCACTGACTGTGACGGCTTCCGCATTTTTGTCAGTATCGTGTTAGAGCATCAAGGACAAGAAGGGTGACAGCTCATTGGGAGAGCACTTGATTTGCATGCCGAAGGTTCCAAAGTTCAATCCTCACTATCTCCAAACCCTTGGGTGCAGAAAAAGGCTTATCTCTTCCTGACCCCCAGAGAGCCACTACCAGTCAGAGCAGATTGTACTGAGCTAAATGCTGCCAATCCTTGCTTGTCCAGGCCCGGAAATTCTGTTCCCCCCGTTCCTTGGCATCCCACTTGGCACGGCTGAATACTTATTTCTCCTCTCTGAACCTAAACTCCGCTGGACCCTCTCTTTAGCCAGATGCAACATCCTGCCTTCTTCTTTAAAACAGGGAAGGGTCAAAAAAGTACCACATCTTGAAAGACTGTGCATTTGTGAGATATATTGTGAAGAATCTGTGGACCATGTTTTGCATCACTGTCCCCTTTACTCAGAGGCAAAAATGTCATTATTATTGCCCTGTTTGAGAGGCACAGTTAAATGGACTGACCAGCAAGAGCCTGTGTGTTTATTAAATAACAATTCCGGAGCTATCCTAGAACAGACTGCAAGGGTTTCTCAAACTGGTTATTAATAAGGGATCTTAATCTAATTAAGTTATATATAGTTTTTATCTTTTTTAACCTTTTTGTATTTTCTCTAGTATACTAATGAATGCCATCAAAGGTTTATTGCATTGTATTGTCATTTGATTTGAAGAGAAAGAAGAGTTGGTTTTAATATCTCACTTTTCTCTGCCTACAAGGAGTCTTAAAGCGACTTACCATCTCCCTTCCCCACAACAGACACCCTATGAGGTAGGCGGGGCTGAGAGAATTTAGAGAAAACCACAACTGGTCCAAGGTCACCCAGCGGGCTTCATGTGTAGGAGTGGGGAAACAAATTTGGTTCAACAGATTAGAGTCTGCTACTCATGTGGAGGAGTGGGGAATCAAACCTGGCTCTCCAGATGAGAGTCTACCTGCTCTTAACCACTACACTATGCTGGCTCTCCCACCTGGTTTAAGGTAGCTTCGTAGGCCTTGTTAGTGACATTGCAGGAGTGCCATAAAAACACCTGCAAGTATCCCTAGCACAGTGTCCTAAAGTACTGACAAAGTTTGCAGAGGGAGGTTAACAGCTTGAGAACCGTAGACCAGAGGTGGGATCCAGCAGGTTCTCACAGGTTCCCGAGAGTAGGTTACTAATTATTTGTGTGTGCCGAGAGAGGGTTACTAATGGGTGATTTTGCCACATGATTTTTGCCTTAGTTACGCCCCTCCTCTCAGCAGTAGCGCGCAGAACTTGAAGCAGTCTAGCAGGAGGTGCACCGGCGTGCGTGGCAGCCTGCGCCTGCGTGCATTCGTTTCCCGCCCAAGGACCGGCACAGTGGCCATGTCCTTGCCACAGCCCCGTCCAGGAATGCCCTGCCCCGGAATGCCTGGCCACGCCCCGTCGTGCCCCGCCCAGCCCCATTGATGCTACGCCACAGTTTGAATCCCACCACAATGGGAACCTGTTACTAAAATTTTTGGATCCCACCACTGCCATAGACTATTAGAAAGAGGGAAAGAAGAGGGATGGAGAGAGAGAGAGAGAGAGAGAGAGAGAGAGAGAGAGAGAACCTTGAACATCGGAACGTCTGATGATCAATCCTCGCCTGCAAATATGATTTCTGCCAGTCCTTATGTTCTGAATTAGTAACTGGTTTTCTGGCCAAGGGAGCGTTTCCATTACAGGCGCGCGCCACTTTCCCTTAACAGAGTCATTAAACAAGCTATTTGCATCAATTACCCTCCCAGCCGTTGCTTCAGCATCCTTCTTCATTTCTCCAGGTTTTTTTCCCCCCAATGATATGCATACTGTCTGAACCGTGGGAGCTCAAGGAAGACTGAAGCTGAAATGAGTGGGTCTTTCTCTGCCACGCCTCAAATGGTCAGGGTATATGAACCAGATGGGTTTCTGCACTCCTACACTCCTGCTGAGTGACCTTGGGCCAGTCACGGTTCTTTGGAACTCTCTCAGCCCCACCTACCTCACCAGGTGTCTGTTGTAGGGAGAGGAAGGGAAAGGAGTTTGTAAGCCACTTTGAGACTCCTTACAGGACAGAGAGGCAGGGTATGTCCAAACTTTTCCTCCTCCTCCTCCTCCTCCTCCTCCTCCTCCTCCTCCTCCTCCTCCTCCTCCTAAGCATAAGCATAAGCATAAGCTTAAGCATAAGCATTTATTGTCATTGTGCACGCACAACAAAATTTACAGCAGCATTCCTCGATGCACACAATTTCAGACTCATACCCCATCCTCACTTCCCCCTTCCTCCACCCATCCCTACACAGCCCCAAACACATCAACACGAAGCCGCGGAGTTTCGCATAGCCACAGCTCTAGAGTAGAAGCTGTCTCTAAGCCTCTTTGTCCTAGTTTTGATAGACCTGTATTGTCTGCCGGATGGTAACAGTTCAAAAAGAGAGTGTGCTGGATGAGACGGGTCTCTCAGAATATTTTGGGCTTTCTTTAGGCTTCGGGAATTATAGAGTTCTTCCAAGGAGGGGAGAGGGCAGCCGATAATCCTCTGTGCAGTAGTGATCACCCTTTGGAACACCTTCCTATCTGCCACTCTGCAACGGGAGAACCATACACAGATGCAGTAGGTTAAGACACTCTCTATAGCACAGCGGTAAAAGGACACCAGGAGTTTTCCAAGTCACAGTCAAGTTAGGGTGACCCAATAGGGTTTTCAAGGCACGAGACTAACAGATCTAATGCACATTTGTCCCTTGTTGGTTGTCTCTCTCAGGTGTATCCTGTGCTCATGGTGCCCTGCAGTGCCTTCAAGAACAGTGTGAGGACTTTTCCCGGCAGTATGGAGGCCTCTCCGGCATGCTGCCCTTCTCAGTTTGTCCCCTTCTTGTTATTGGAAAGGAGCTTCTGCTTCTCTGCTTAAATCACCCTTAGTTGGCTATCTGGTAGATATTGTGTCTCTGTGAAGCGCTGCCAAGTCACAGCTGACCTGTGGCAACCCAGGAAGAAGAAGAAGAAGAAGAAGAAGAAGAAGAAGAAGAAGAAGACCCACCCCCCCCCCCTTCCACCCCCCCACCCCCCCACCCCCCCCCCCCCCCCCCCCCCGCACCCCCCCAACCCCCCCCCACCCCACCCCGCAACCCCCCCCCCCCACCCCCCCCCCCCCCACCCCCCCCCCCCCCCACCCCACCCCCCCCCCACCCCCCCCACCCCCCATCCCCCCCCCCCCCCCCCCCTCCCCCCCACCAACCCCCCCCCCCCCCCCCCCCCCCCCCGACCCCCCCCCCCCCCCACCCCCCCCCCCCCCCACCCCCCCCCCCCCCCACCCCCCCCCCCCCCCACCCCCCCCCCCCCCCACCCCCCCCCCCCCCCACCCCCCCCCCCCCCCACCCCCCCCCCCCCCCACCCCCCCCCCCCCCCACCCCCCCCCCCCCCCACCCCCCCCCCCCCCCACCCCCCCCCCCCCCCACCCCCCCCCCCCCCCACCCCCCCCCCCCCCCACCCCCCCCCCCCCCCACCCCCCCCCCCCCCCACCCCCCCCCCCCCCCACCCCCCCCCCCCCCCACCCCCCCCCCCCCCCACCCCCCCCCCCCCCCACCCCCCCCCCCCCCCACCCCCCCCCCCCCCCACCCCCCCCCCCCCCCACCCCCCCCCCCCCCCACCCCCCCCCCCCCCCACCCCCCCCCCCCCCCACCCCCCCCCCCCCCCACCCCCCCCCCCCCCCACCCCCCCCCCCCCCCACCCCCCCCCCCCCCCACCCCCCCCCCCCCCCACCCCCCCCCCCCCCCACCCCCCCCCCCCCCCACCCCCCCCCCCCCCCACCCCCCCCCCCCCCCACCCCCCCCCCCCCCCACCCCCCCCCCCCCCCACCCCCCCCCCCCCCCACCCCCCCCCCCCCCCACCCCCCCCCCCCCCCACCCCCCCCCCCCCCCACCCCCCCCCCCCCCCACCCCCCCCCCCCCCCACCCCCCCCCCCCCCCACCCCCCCCCCCCCCCACCCCCCCCCCCCCCCACCCCCCCCCCCCCCCACCCCCCCCCCCCCCCACCCCCCCCCCCCCCCACCCCCCCCCCCCCCCACCCCCCCCCCCCCCCACCCCCCCCCCCCCCCACCCCCCCCCCCCCCCACCCCCCCCCCCCCCCACCCCCCCCCCCCCCCACCCCCCCCCCCCCCCACCCCCCCCCCCCCCCACCCCCCCCCCCCCCCACCCCCCCCCCCCCCCACCCCCCCCCCCCCCCACCCCCCCCCCCCCCCACCCCCCCCCCCCCCCACCCCCCCCCCCCCCCACCCCCCCCCCCCCCCACCCCCCCCCCCCCCCACCCCCCCCCCCCCCCACCCCCCCCCCCCCCCACCCCCCCCCCCCCCCACCCCCCCCCCCCCCCACCCCCCCCCCCCCCCACCCCCCCCCCCCCCCACCCCCCCCCCCCCCCACCCCCCCCCCCCCCCACCCCCCCCCCCCCCCACCCCCCCCCCCCCCCACCCCCCCCCCCCCCCACCCCCCCCCCCCCCCACCCCCCCCCCCCCCCACCCCCCCCCCCCCCCACCCCCCCCCCCCCCCACCCCCCCCCCCCCCCACCCCCCCCCCCCCCCACCCCCCCCCCCCCCCACCCCCCCCCCCCCCCACCCCCCCCCCCCCCCACCCCCCCCCCCCCCCACCCCCCCCCCCCCCCACCCCCCCCCCCCCCCACCCCCCCCCCCCCCCACCCCCCCCCCCCCCCACCCCCCCCCCCCCCCACCCCCCCCCCCCCCCACCCCCCCCCCCCCCCACCCCCCCCCCCCCCCACCCCCCCCCCCCCCCACCCCCCCCCCCCCCCACCCCCCCCCCCCCCCACCCCCCCCCCCCCCCACCCCCCCCCCCCCCCACCCCCCCCCCCCCCCACCCCCCCCCCCCCCCACCCCCCCCCCCCCCCACCCCCCCCCCCCCCCACCCCCCCCCCCCCCCACCCCCCCCCCCCCCCACCCCCCCCCCCCCCCACCCCCCCCCCCCCCCACCCCCCCCCCCCCCCACCCCCCCCCCCCCCCACCCCCCCCCCCCCCCACCCCCCCCCCCCCCCACCCCCCCCCCCCCCCACCCCCCCCCCCCCCCACCCCCCCCCCCCCCCACCCCCCCCCCCCCCCACCCCCCCCCCCCCCCACCCCCCCCCCCCCCCACCCCCCCCCCCCCCCACCCCCCCCCCCCCCCACCCCCCCCCCCCCCCACCCCCCCCCCCCCCCACCCCCCCCCCCCCCCACCCCCCCCCCCCCCCACCCCCCCCCCCCCCCACCCCCCCCCCCCCCCACCCCCCCCCCCCCCCACCCCCCCCCCCCCCCACCCCCCCCCCCCCCCACCCCCCCCCCCCCCCACCCCCCCCCCCCCCCACCCCCCCCCCCCCCCACCCCCCCCCCCCCCCACCCCCCCCCCCCCCCACCCCCCCCCCCCCCCACCCCCCCCCCCCCCCACCCCCCCCCCCCCCCACCCCCCCCCCCCCCCACCCCCCCCCCCCCCCACCCCCCCCCCCCCCCACCCCCCCCCCCCCCCACCCCCCCCCCCCCCCACCCCCCCCCCCCCCCACCCCCCCCCCCCCCCACCCCCCCCCCCCCCCACCCCCCCCCCCCCCCACCCCCCCCCCCCCCCACCCCCCCCCCCCCCCACCCCCCCCCCCCCCCACCCCCCCCCCCCCCCACCCCCCCCCCCCCCCACCCCCCCCCCCCCCCACCCCCCCCCCCCCCCACCCCCCCCCCCCCCCACCCCCCCCCCCCCCCACCCCCCCCCCCCCCCACCCCCCCCCCCCCCCACCCCCCCCCCCCCCCACCCCCCCCCCCCCCCACCCCCCCCCCCCCCCACCCCCCCCCCCCCCCACCCCCCCCCCCCCCCACCCCCCCCCCCCCCCACCCCCCCCCCCCCCCACCCCCCCCCCCCCCCACCCCCCCCCCCCCCCACCCCCCCCCCCCCCCACCCCCCCCCCCCCCCACCCCCCCCCCCCCCCACCCCCCCCCCCCCCCACCCCCCCCCCCCCCCACCCCCCCCCCCCCCCACCCCCCCCCCCCCCCACCCCCCCCCCCCCCCACCCCCCCCCCCCCCCACCCCCCCCCCCCCCCACCCCCCCCCCCCCCCACCCCCCCCCCCCCCCACCCCCCCCCCCCCCCACCCCCCCCCCCCCCCACCCCCCCCCCCCCCCACCCCCCCCCCCCCCCACCCCCCCCCCCCCCCACCCCCCCCCCCCCCCACCCCCCCCCCCCCCCACCCCCCCCCCCCCCCACCCCCCCCCCCCCCCACCCCCCCCCCCCCCCACCCCCCCCCCCCCCCACCCCCCCCCCCCCCCACCCCCCCCCCCCCCCACCCCCCCCCCCCCCCACCCCCCCCCCCCCCCACCCCCCCCCCCCCCCACCCCCCCCCCCCCCCACCCCCCCCCCCCCCCACCCCCCCCCCCCCCCACCCCCCCCCCCCCCCACCCCCCCCCCCCCCCACCCCCCCCCCCCCCCACCCCCCCCCCCCCCCACCCCCCCCCCCCCCCACCCCCCCCCCCCCCCACCCCCCCCCCCCCCCACCCCCCCCCCCCCCCACCCCCCCCCCCCCCCACCCCCCCCCCCCCCCACCCCCCCCCCCCCCCACCCCCCCCCCCCCCCACCCCCCCCCCCCCCCACCCCCCCCCCCCCCCACCCCCCCCCCCCCCCACCCCCCCCCCCCCCCACCCCCCCCCCCCCCCACCCCCCCCCCCCCCCACCCCCCCCCCCCCCCACCCCCCCCCCCCCCCACCCCCCCCCCCCCCCACCCCCCCCCCCCCCCACCCCCCCCCCCCCCCACCCCCCCCCCCCCCCACCCCCCCCCCCCCCCACCCCCCCCCCCCCCCACCCCCCCCCCCCCCCACCCCCCCCCCCCCCCACCCCCCCCCCCCCCCACCCCCCCCCCCCCCCACCCCCCCCCCCCCCCACCCCCCCCCCCCCCCACCCCCCCCCCCCCCCACCCCCCCCCCCCCCCACCCCCCCCCCCCCCCACCCCCCCCCCCCCCCACCCCCCCCCCCCCCCACCCCCCCCCCCCCCCACCCCCCCCCCCCCCCACCCCCCCCCCCCCCCACCCCCCCCCCCCCCCACCCCCCCCCCCCCCCACCCCCCCCCCCCCCCACCCCCCCCCCCCCCCACCCCCCCCCCCCCCCACCCCCCCCCCCCCCCACCCCCCCCCCCCCCCACCCCCCCCCCCCCCCACCCCCCCCCCCCCCCACCCCCCCCCCCCCCCACCCCCCCCCCCCCCCACCCCCCCCCCCCCCCACCCCCCCCCCCCCCCACCCCCCCCCCCCCCCACCCCCCCCCCCCCCCACCCCCCCCCCCCCCCACCCCCCCCCCCCCCCACCCCCCCCCCCCCCCACCCCCCCCCCCCCCCACCCCCCCCCCCCCCCACCCCCCCCCCCCCCCACCCCCCCCCCCCCCCACCCCCCCCCCCCCCCACCCCCCCCCCCCCCCACCCCCCCCCCCCCCCACCCCCCCCCCCCCCCACCCCCCCCCCCCCCCACCCCCCCCCCCCCCCACCCCCCCCCCCCCCCACCCCCCCCCCCCCCCACCCCCCCCCCCCCCCACCCCCCCCCCCCCCCACCCCCCCCCCCCCCCACCCCCCCCCCCCCCCACCCCCCCCCCCCCCCACCCCCCCCCCCCCCCACCCCCCCCCCCCCCCACCCCCCCCCCCCCCCACCCCCCCCCCCCCCCACCCCCCCCCCCCCCCACCCCCCCCCCCCCCCACCCCCCCCCCCCCCCACCCCCCCCCCCCCCCACCCCCCCCCCCCCCCACCCCCCCCCCCCCCCACCCCCCCCCCCCCCCACCCCCCCCCCCCCCCACCCCCCCCCCCCCCCACCCCCCCCCCCCCCCACCCCCCCCCCCCCCCACCCCCCCCCCCCCCCACCCCCCCCCCCCCCCACCCCCCCCCCCCCCCACCCCCCCCCCCCCCCACCCCCCCCCCCCCCCACCCCCCCCCCCCCCCACCCCCCCCCCCCCCCACCCCCCCCCCCCCCCACCCCCCCCCCCCCCCACCCCCCCCCCCCCCCACCCCCCCCCCCCCCCACCCCCCCCCCCCCCCACCCCCCCCCCCCCCCACCCCCCCCCCCCCCCACCCCCCCCCCCCCCCACCCCCCCCCCCCCCCACCCCCCCCCCCCCCCACCCCCCCCCCCCCCCACCCCCCCCCCCCCCCACCCCCCCCCCCCCCCACCCCCCCCCCCCCCCACCCCCCCCCCCCCCCACCCCCCCCCCCCCCCACCCCCCCCCCCCCCCACCCCCCCCCCCCCCCACCCCCCCCCCCCCCCACCCCCCCCCCCCCCCACCCCCCCCCCCCCCCACCCCCCCCCCCCCCCACCCCCCCCCCCCCCCACCCCCCCCCCCCCCCACCCCCCCCCCCCCCCACCC
Organism: Sphaerodactylus townsendi; assembly: GCF_021028975.2. NCBI lineage: Eukaryota > Metazoa > Chordata > Lepidosauria > Squamata > Sphaerodactylidae > Sphaerodactylus > Sphaerodactylus townsendi. Next base: position 51,347,715 of record NC_059437.1, read on the forward strand.
CCCCCCCCCCCCACCCCCCCCCCCCCCCACCCCCCCCCCCCCCCACCCCCCCCCCCCCCCACCCCCCCCCCCCCCCACCCCCCCCCCCCCCCACCCCCCCCCCCCCCCACCCCCCCCCCCCCCCACCCCCCCCCCCCCCCACCCCCCCCCCCCCCCACCCCCCCCCCCCCCCACCCCCCCCCCCCCCCACCCCCCCCCCCCCCCACCCCCCCCCCCCCCCACCCCCCCCCCCCCCCACCCCCCCCCCCCCCCACCCCCCCCCCCCCCCACCCCCCCCCCCCCCCACCCCCCCCCCCCCCCACCCCCCCCCCCCCCCACCCCCCCCCCCCCCCACCCCCCCCCCCCCCCACCCCCCCCCCCCCCCACCCCCCCCCCCCCCCACCCCCCCCCCCCCCCACCCCCCCCCCCCCCCACCCCCCCCCCCCCCCACCCCCCCCCCCCCCCACCCCCCCCCCCCCCCACCCCCCCCCCCCCCCACCCCCCCCCCCCCCCACCCCCCCCCCCCCCCACCCCCCCCCCCCCCCACCCCCCCCCCCCCCCACCCCCCCCCCCCCCCACCCCCCCCCCCCCCCACCCCCCCCCCCCCCCACCCCCCCCCCCCCCCACCCCCCCCCCCCCCCACCCCCCCCCCCCCCCACCCCCCCCCCCCCCCACCCCCCCCCCCCCCCACCCCCCCCCCCCCCCACCCCCCCCCCCCCCCACCCCCCCCCCCCCCCACCCCCCCCCCCCCCCACCCCCCCCCCCCCCCACCCCCCCCCCCCCCCACCCCCCCCCCCCCCCACCCCCCCCCCCCCCCACCCCCCCCCCCCCCCACCCCCCCCCCCCCCCACCCCCCCCCCCCCCCACCCCCCCCCCCCCCCACCCCCCCCCCCCCCCACCCCCCCCCCCCCCCACCCCCCCCCCCCCCCACCCCCCCCCCCCCCCACCCCCCCCCCCCCCCACCCCCCCCCCCCCCCACCCCCCCCCCCCCCCACCCCCCCCCCCCCCCACCCCCCCCCCCCCCCACCCCCCCCCCCCCCCACCCCCCCCCCCCCCCACCCCCCCCCCCCCCCACCCCCCCCCCCCCCCACCCCCCCCCCCCCCCACCCCCCCCCCCCCCCACCCCCCCCCCCCCCCACCCCCCCCCCCCCCCACCCCCCCCCCCCCCCACCCCCCCCCCCCCCCACCCCCCCCCCCCCCCACCCCCCCCCCCCCCCACCCCCCCCCCCCCCCACCCCCCCCCCCCCCCACCCCCCCCCCCCCCCACCCCCCCCCCCCCCCACCCCCCCCCCCCCCCACCCCCCCCCCCCCCCACCCCCCCCCCCCCCCACCCCCCCCCCCCCCCACCCCCCCCCCCCCCCACCCCCCCCCCCCCCCACCCCCCCCCCCCCCCACCCCCCCCCCCCCCCACCCCCCCCCCCCCCCACCCCCCCCCCCCCCCACCCCCCCCCCCCCCCACCCCCCCCCCCCCCCACCCCCCCCCCCCCCCACCCCCCCCCCCCCCCACCCCCCCCCCCCCCCACCCCCCCCCCCCCCCACCCCCCCCCCCCCCCACCCCCCCCCCCCCCCACCCCCCCCCCCCCCCACCCCCCCCCCCCCCCACCCCCCCCCCCCCCCACCCCCCCCCCCCCCCACCCCCCCCCCCCCCCACCCCCCCCCCCCCCCACCCCCCCCCCCCCCCACCCCCCCCCCCCCCCACCCCCCCCCCCCCCCACCCCCCCCCCCCCCCACCCCCCCCCCCCCCCACCCCCCCCCCCCCCCACCCCCCCCCCCCCCCACCCCCCCCCCCCCCCACCCCCCCCCCCCCCCACCCCCCCCCCCCCCCACCCCCCCCCCCCCCCACCCCCCCCCCCCCCCACCCCCCCCCCCCCCCACCCCCCCCCCCCCCCACCCCCCCCCCCCCCCACCCCCCCCCCCCCCCACCCCCCCCCCCCCCCACCCCCCCCCCCCCCCACCCCCCCCCCCCCCCACCCCCCCCCCCCCCCACCCCCCCCCCCCCCCACCCCCCCCCCCCCCCACCCCCCCCCCCCCCCACCCCCCCCCCCCCCCACCCCCCCCCCCCCCCACCCCCCCCCCCCCCCACCCCCCCCCCCCCCCACCCCCCCCCCCCCCCACCCCCCCCCCCCCCCACCCCCCCCCCCCCCCACCCCCCCCCCCCCCCACCCCCCCCCCCCCCCACCCCCCCCCCCCCCCACCCCCCCCCCCCCCCACCCCCCCCCCCCCCCACCCCCCCCCCCCCCCACCCCCCCCCCCCCCCACCCCCCCCCCCCCCCACCCCCCCCCCCCCCCACCCCCCCCCCCCCCCACCCCCCCCCCCCCCCACCCCCCCCCCCCCCCACCCCCCCCCCCCCCCACCCCCCCCCCCCCCCACCCCCCCCCCCCCCCACCCCCCCCCCCCCCCACCCCCCCCCCCCCCCACCCCCCCCCCCCCCCACCCCCCCCCCCCCCCACCCCCCCCCCCCCCCACCCCCCCCCCCCCCCACCCCCCCCCCCCCCCACCCCCCCCCCCCCCCACCCCCCCCCCCCCCCACCCCCCCCCCCCCCCACCCCCCCCCCCCCCCACCCCCCCCCCCCCCCACCCCCCCCCCCCCCCACCCCCCCCCCCCCCCACCCCCCCCCCCCCCCACCCCCCCCCCCCCCCACCCCCCCCCCCCCCCACCCCCCCCCCCCCCCACCCCCCCCCCCCCCCACCCCCCCCCCCCCCCACCCCCCCCCCCCCCCACCCCCCCCCCCCCCCACCCCCCCCCCCCCCCACCCCCCCCCCCCCCCACCCCCCCCCCCCCCCACCCCCCCCCCCCCCCACCCCCCCCCCCCCCCACCCCCCCCCCCCCCCACCCCCCCCCCCCCCCACCCCCCCCCCCCCCCACCCCCCCCCCCCCCCACCCCCCCCCCCCCCCACCCCCCCCCCCCCCCACCCCCCCCCCCCCCCACCCCCCCCCCCCCCCACCCCCCCCCCCCCCCACCCCCCCCCCCCCCCACCCCCCCCCCCCCCCACCCCCCCCCCCCCCCACCCCCCCCCCCCCCCACCCCCCCCCCCCCCCACCCCCCCCCCCCCCCACCCCCCCCCCCCCCCACCCCCCCCCCCCCCCACCCCCCCCCCCCCCCACCCCCCCCCCCCCCCACCCCCCCCCCCCCCCACCCCCCCCCCCCCCCACCCCCCCCCCCCCCCACCCCCCCCCCCCCCCACCCCCCCCCCCCCCCACCCCCCCCCCCCCCCACCCCCCCCCCCCCCCACCCCCCCCCCCCCCCACCCCCCCCCCCCCCCACCCCCCCCCCCCCCCACCCCCCCCCCCCCCCACCCCCCCCCCCCCCCACCCCCCCCCCCCCCCACCCCCCCCCCCCCCCACCCCCCCCCCCCCCCACCCCCCCCCCCCCCCACCCCCCCCCCCCCCCACCCCCCCCCCCCCCCACCCCCCCCCCCCCCCACCCCCCCCCCCCCCCACCCCCCCCCCCCCCCACCCCCCCCCCCCCCCACCCCCCCCCCCCCCCACCCCCCCCCCCCCCCACCCCCCCCCCCCCCCACCCCCCCCCCCCCCCACCCCCCCCCCCCCCCACCCCCCCCCCCCCCCACCCCCCCCCCCCCCCACCCCCCCCCCCCCCCACCCCCCCCCCCCCCCACCCCCCCCCCCCCCCACCCCCCCCCCCCCCCACCCCCCCCCCCCCCCACCCCCCCCCCCCCCCACCCCCCCCCCCCCCCACCCCCCCCCCCCCCCACCCCCCCCCCCCCCCACCCCCCCCCCCCCCCACCCCCCCCCCCCCCCACCCCCCCCCCCCCCCACCCCCCCCCCCCCCCACCCCCCCCCCCCCCCACCCCCCCCCCCCCCCACCCCCCCCCCCCCCCACCCCCCCCCCCCCCCACCCCCCCCCCCCCCCACCCCCCCCCCCCCCCACCCCCCCCCCCCCCCACCCCCCCCCCCCCCCACCCCCCCCCCCCCCCACCCCCCCCCCCCCCCACCCCCCCCCCCCCCCACCCCCCCCCCCCCCCACCCCCCCCCCCCCCCACCCCCCCCCCCCCCCACCCCCCCCCCCCCCCACCCCCCCCCCCCCCCACCCCCCCCCCCCCCCACCCCCCCCCCCCCCCACCCCCCCCCCCCCCCACCCCCCCCCCCCCCCACCCCCCCCCCCCCCCACCCCCCCCCCCCCCCACCCCCCCCCCCCCCCACCCCCCCCCCCCCCCACCCCCCCCCCCCCCCACCCCCCCCCCCCCCCACCCCCCCCCCCCCCCACCCCCCCCCCCCCCCACCCCCCCCCCCCCCCACCCCCCCCCCCCCCCACCCCCCCCCCCCCCCACCCCCCCCCCCCCCCACCCCCCCCCCCCCCCACCCCCCCCCCCCCCCACCCCCCCCCCCCCCCACCCCCCCCCCCCCCCACCCCCCCCCCCCCCCACCCCCCCCCCCCCCCACCCCCCCCCCCCCCCACCCCCCCCCCCCCCCACCCCCCCCCCCCCCCACCCCCCCCCCCCCCCACCCCCCCCCCCCCCCACCCCCCCCCCCCCCCACCCCCCCCCCCCCCCACCCCCCCCCCCCCCCACCCCCCCCCCCCCCCACCCCCCCCCCCCCCCACCCCCCCCCCCCCCCACCCCCCCCCCCCCCCACCCCCCCCCCCCCCCACCCCCCCCCCCCCCCACCCCCCCCCCCCCCCACCCCCCCCCCCCCCCACCCCCCCCCCCCCCCACCCCCCCCCCCCCCCACCCCCCCCCCCCCCCACCCCCCCCCCCCCCCACCCCCCCCCCCCCCCACCCCCCCCCCCCCCCACCCCCCCCCCCCCCCACCCCCCCCCCCCCCCACCCCCCCCCCCCCCCACCCCCCCCCCCCCCCACCCCCCCCCCCCCCCACCCCCCCCCCCCCCCACCCCCCCCCCCCCCCACCCCCCCCCCCCCCCACCCCCCCCCCCCCCCACCCCCCCCCCCCCCCACCCCCCCCCCCCCCCACCCCCCCCCCCCCCCACCCCCCCCCCCCCCCACCCCCCCCCCCCCCCACCCCCCCCCCCCCCCACCCCCCCCCCCCCCCACCCCCCCCCCCCCCCACCCCCCCCCCCCCCCACCCCCCCCCCCCCCCACCCCCCCCCCCCCCCACCCCCCCCCCCCCCCACCCCCCCCCCCCCCCACCCCCCCCCCCCCCCACCCCCCCCCCCCCCCACCCCCCCCCCCCCCCACCCCCCCCCCCCCCCACCCCCCCCCCCCCCCACCCCCCCCCCCCCCCACCCCCCCCCCCCCCCACCCCCCCCCCCCCCCACCCCCCCCCCCCCCCACCCCCCCCCCCCCCCACCCCCCCCCCCCCCCACCCCCCCCCCCCCCCACCCCCCCCCCCCCCCACCCCCCCCCCCCCCCACCCCCCCCCCCCCCCACCCCCCCCCCCCCCCACCCCCCCCCCCCCCCACCCCCCCCCCCCCCCACCCCCCCCCCCCCCCACCCCCCCCCCCCCCCACCCCCCCCCCCCCCCACCCCCCCCCCCCCCCACCCCCCCCCCCCCCCACCCCCCCCCCCCCCCACCCCCCCCCCCCCCCACCCCCCCCCCCCCCCACCCCCCCCCCCCCCCACCCCCCCCCCCCCCCACCCCCCCCCCCCCCCACCCCCCCCCCCCCCCACCCCCCCCCCCCCCCACCCCCCCCCCCCCCCACCCCCCCCCCCCCCCACCCCCCCCCCCCCCCACCCCCCCCCCCCCCCACCCCCCCCCCCCCCCACCCCCCCCCCCCCCCACCCCCCCCCCCCCCCACCCCCCCCCCCCCCCACCCCCCCCCCCCCCCACCCCCCCCCCCCCCCACCCCCCCCCCCCCCCACCCCCCCCCCCCCCCACCCCCCCCCCCCCCCACCCCCCCCCCCCCCCACCCCCCCCCCCCCCCACCCCCCCCCCCCCCCACCCCCCCCCCCCCCCACCCCCCCCCCCCCCCACCCCCCCCCCCCCCCACCCCCCCCCCCCCCCACCCCCCCCCCCCCCCACCCCCCCCCCCCCCCACCCCCCCCCCCCCCCACCCCCCCCCCCCCCCACCCCCCCCCCCCCCCACCCCCCCCCCCCCCCACCCCCCCCCCCCCCCACCCCCCCCCCCCCCCACCCCCCCCCCCCCCCACCCCCCCCCCCCCCCACCCCCCCCCCCCCCCACCCCCCCCCCCCCCCACCCCCCCCCCCCCCCACCCCCCCCCCCCCCCACCCCCCCCCCCCCCCACCCCCCCCCCCCCCCACCCCCCCCCCCCCCCACCCCCCCCCCCCCCCACCCCCCCCCCCCCCCACCCCCCCCCCCCCCCACCCCCCCCCCCCCCCACCCCCCCCCCCCCCCACCCCCCCCCCCCCCCACCCCCCCCCCCCCCCACCCCCCCCCCCCCCCACCCCCCCCCCCCCCCACCCCCCCCCCCCCCCACCCCCCCCCCCCCCCACCCCCCCCCCCCCCCACCCCCCCCCCCCCCCACCCCCCCCCCCCCCCACCCCCCCCCCCCCCCACCCCCCCCCCCCCCCACCCCCCCCCCCCCCCACCCCCCCCCCCCCCCACCCCCCCCCCCCCCCACCCCCCCCCCCCCCCACCCCCCCCCCCCCCCACCCCCCCCCCCCCCCACCCCCCCCCCCCCCCACCCCCCCCCCCCCCCACCCCCCCCCCCCCCCACCCCCCCCCCCCCCCACCCCCCCCCCCCCCCACCCCCCCCCCCCCCCACCCCCCCCCCCCCCCACCCCCCCCCCCCCCCACCCCCCCCCCCCCCCACCCCCCCCCCCCCCCACCCCCCCCCCCCCCCACCCCCCCCCCCCCCCACCCCCCCCCCCCCCCACCCCCCCCCCCCCCCACCCCCCCCCCCCCCCACCCCCCCCCCCCCCCACCCCCCCCCCCCCCCACCCCCCCCCCCCCCCACCCCCCCCCCCCCCCACCCCCCCCCCCCCCCACCCCCCCCCCCCCCCACCCCCCCCCCCCCCCACCCCCCCCCCCCCCCACCCCCCCCCCCCCCCACCCCCCCCCCCCCCCACCCCCCCCCCCCCCCACCCCCCCCCCCCCCCACCCCCCCCCCCCCCCACCCCCCCCCCCCCCCACCCCCCCCCCCCCCCACCCCCCCCCCCCCCCACCCCCCCCCCCCCCCACCCCCCCCCCCCCCCACCCCCCCCCCCCCCCACCCCCCCCCCCCCCCACCCCCCCCCCCCCCCACCCCCCCCCCCCCCCACCCCCCCCCCCCCCCACCCCCCCCCCCCCCCACCCCCCCCCCCCCCCACCCCCCCCCCCCCCCACCCCCCCCCCCCCCCACCCCCCCCCCCCCCCACCCCCCCCCCCCCCCACCCCCCCCCCCCCCCACCCCCCCCCCCCCCCACCCCCCCCCCCCCCCACCCCCCCCCCCCCCCACCCCCCCCCCCCCCCACCCCCCCCCCCCCCCACCCCCCCCCCCCCCCACCCCCCCCCCCCCCCACCCCCCCCCCCCCCCACCCCCCCCCCCCCCCACCCCCCCCCCCCCCCACCCCCCCCCCCCCCCACCCCCCCCCCCCCCCACCCCCCCCCCCCCCCACCCCCCCCCCCCCCCACCCCCCCCCCCCCCCACCCCCCCCCCCCCCCACCCCCCCCCCCCCCCACCCCCCCCCCCCCCCACCCCCCCCCCCCCCCACCCCCCCCCCCCCCCACCCCCCCCCCCCCCCACCCCCCCCCCCCCCCACCCCCCCCCCCCCCCACCCCCCCCCCCCCCCACCCCCCCCCCCCCCCACCCCCCCCCCCCCCCACCCCCCCCCCCCCCCACCCCCCCCCCCCCCCACCCCCCCCCCCCCCCACCCCCCCCCCCCCCCACCCCCCCCCCCCCCCACCCCCCCCCCCCCCCACCCCCCCCCCCCCCCACCCCCCCCCCCCCCCACCCCCCCCCCCCCCCACCCCCCCCCCCCCCCACCCCCCCCCCCCCCCACCCCCCCCCCCCCCCACCCCCCCCCCCCCCCACCCCCCCCCCCCCCCACCCCCCCCCCCCCCCACCCCCCCCCCCCCCCACCCCCCCCCCCCCCCACCCCCCCCCCCCCCCACCCCCCCCCCCCCCCACCCCCCCCCCCCCCCACCCCCCCCCCCCCCCACCCCCCCCCCCCCCCACCCCCCCCCCCCCCCACCCCCCCCCCCCCCCACCCCCCCCCCCCCCCACCCCCCCCCCCCCCCACCCCCCCCCCCCCCCACCCCCCCCCCCCCCCACCCCCCCCCCCCCCCACCCCCCCCCCCCCCCACCCCCCCCCCCCCCCACCCCCCCCCCCCCCCACCCCCCCCCCCCCCCACCCCCCCCCCCCCCCACCCCCCCCCCCCCCCACCCCCCCCCCCCCCCACCCCCCCCCCCCCCCACCCCCCCCCCCCCCCACCCCCCCCCCCCCCCACCCCCCCCCCCCCCCACCCCCCCCCCCCCCCACCCCCCCCCCCCCCCACCCCCCCCCCCCCCCACCCCCCCCCCCCCCCACCCCCCCCCCCCCCCACCCCCCCCCCCCCCCACCCCCCCCCCCCCCCACCCCCCCCCCCCCCCACCCCCCCCCCCCCCCACCCCCCCCCCCCCCCACCCCCCCCCCCCCCCACCCCCCCCCCCCCCCACCCCCCCCCCCCCCCACCCCCCCCCCCCCCCACCCCCCCCCCCCCCCACCCCCCCCCCCCCCCACCCCCCCCCCCCCCCACCCCCCCCCCCCCCCACCCCCCCCCCCCCCCACCCCCCCCCCCCCCCACCCCCCCCCCCCCCCACCCCCCCCCCCCCCCACCCCCCCCCCCCCCCACCCCCCCCCCCCCCCACCCCCCCCCCCCCCCACCCCCCCCCCCCCCCACCCCCCCCCCCCCCCACCCCCCCCCCCCCCCACCCCCCCCCCCCCCCACCCCCCCCCCCCCCCACCCCCCCCCCCCCCCACCCCCCCCCCCCCCCACCCCCCCCCCCCCCCACCCCCCCCCCCCCCCACCCCCCCCCCCCCCCACCCCCCCCCCCCCCCACCCCCCCCCCCCCCCACCCCCCCCCCCCCCCACCCCCCCCCCCCCCCACCCCCCCCCCCCCCCACCCCCCCCCCCCCCCACCCCCCCCCCCCCCCACCCCCCCCCCCCCCCACCCCCCCCCCCCCCCACCCCCCCCCCCCCCCACCCCCCCCCCCCCCCACCCCCCCCCCCCCCCACCCCCCCCCCCCCCCACCCCCCCCCCCCCCCACCCCCCCCCCCCCCCACCCCCCCCCCCCCCCACCCCCCCCCCCCCCCACCCCCCCCCCCCCCCACCCCCCCCCCCCCCCACCCCCCCCCCCCCCCACCCCCCCCCCCCCCCACCCCCCCCCCCCCCCACCCCCCCCCCCCCCCACCCCCCCCCCCCCCCACCCCCCCCCCCCCCCACCCCCCCCCCCCCCCACCCCCCCCCCCCCCCACCCCCCCCCCCCCCCACCCCCCCCCCCCCCCACCCCCCCCCCCCCCCACCCCCCCCCCCCCCCACCCCCCCCCCCCCCCACCCCCCCCCCCCCCCACCCCCCCCCCCCCCCACCCCCCCCCCCCCCCACCCCCCCCCCCCCCCACCCCCCCCCCCCCCCACCCCCCCCCCCCCCCACCCCCCCCCCCCCCCACCCCCCCCCCCCCCCACCCCCCCCCCCCCCCACCCCCCCCCCCCCCCACCCCCCCCCCCCCCCACCCCCCCCCCCCCCCACCCCCCCCCCCCCCCACCCCCCCCCCCCCCCACCCCCCCCCCCCCCCACCCCCCCCCCCCCCCACCCCCCCCCCCCCCCACCCCCCCCCCCCCCCACCCCCCCCCCCCCCCACCCCCCCCCCCCCCCACCCCCCCCCCCCCCCACCCCCCCCCCCCCCCACCCCCCCCCCCCCCCACCCCCCCCCCCCCCCACCCCCCCCCCCCCCCACCCCCCCCCCCCCCCACCCCCCCCCCCCCCCACCCCCCCCCCCCCCCACCCCCCCCCCCCCCCACCCCCCCCCCCCCCCACCCCCCCCCCCCCCCACCCCCCCCCCCCCCCACCCCCCCCCCCCCCCACCCCCCCCCCCCCCCACCCCCCCCCCCCCCCACCCCCCCCCCCCCCCACCCCCCCCCCCCCCCACCCCCCCCCCCCCCCACCCCCCCCCCCCCCCACCCCCCCCCCCCCCCACCCCCCCCCCCCCCCACCCCCCCCCCCCCCCACCCCCCCCCCCCCCCACCCCCCCCCCCCCCCACCCCCCCCCCCCCCCACCCCCCCCCCCCCCCACCCCCCCCCCCCCCCACCCCCCCCCCCCCCCACCCCCCCCCCCCCCCACCCCCCCCCCCCCCCACCCCCCCCCCCCCCCACCCCCCCCCCCCCCCACCCCCCCCCCCCCCCACCCCCCCCCCCCCCCACCCCCCCCCCCCCCCACCCCCCCCCCCCCCCACCCCCCCCCCCCCCCACCCCCCCCCCCCCCCACCCCCCCCCCCCCCCACCCCCCCCCCCCCCCACCCCCCCCCCCCCCCACCCCCCCCCCCCCCCACCCCCCCCCCCCCCCACCCCCCCCCCCCCCCACCCCCCCCCCCCCCCACCCCCCCCCCCCCCCACCCCCCCCCCCCCCCACCCCCCCCCCCCCCCACCCCCCCCCCCCCCCACCCCCCCCCCCCCCCACCCCCCCCCCCCCCCACCCCCCCCCCCCCCCACCCCCCCCCCCCCCCACCCCCCCCCCCCCCCACCCCCCCCCCCCCCCACCCCCCCCCCCCCCCACCCCCCCCCCCCCCCACCCCCCCCCCCCCCCACCCCCCCCCCCCCCCACCCCCCCCCCCCCCCACCCCCCCCCCCCCCCACCCCCCCCCCCCCCCACCCCCCCCCCCCCCCACCCCCCCCCCCCCCCACCCCCCCCCCCCCCCACCCCCCCCCCCCCCCACCCCCCCCCCCCCCCACCCCCCCCCCCCCCCACCCCCCCCCCCCCCCACCCCCCCCCCCCCCCACCCCCCCCCCCCCCCACCCCCCCCCCCCCCCACCCCCCCCCCCCCCCACCCCCCCCCCCCCCCACCCCCCCCCCCCCCCACCCCCCCCCCCCCCCACCCCCCCCCCCCCCCACCCCCCCCCCCCCCCACCCCCCCCCCCCCCCACCCCCCCCCCCCCCCACCCCCCCCCCCCCCCACCCCCCCCCCCCCCCACCCCCCCCCCCCCCCACCCCCCCCCCCCCCCACCCCCCCCCCCCCCCACCCCCCCCCCCCCCCACCCCCCCCCCCCCCCACCCCCCCCCCCCCCCACCCCCCCCCCCCCCCACCCCCCCCCCCCCCCACCCCCCCCCCCCCCCACCCCCCCCCCCCCCCACCCCCCCCCCCCCCCACCCCCCCCCCCCCCCACCCCCCCCCCCCCCCACCCCCCCCCCCCCCCACCCCCCCCCCCCCCCACCCCCCCCCCCCCCCACCCCCCCCCCCCCCCACCCCCCCCCCCCCCCACCCCCCCCCCCCCCCACCCCCCCCCCCCCCCACCCCCCCCCCCCCCCACCCCCCCCCCCCCCCACCCCCCCCCCCCCCCACCCCCCCCCCCCCCCACCCCCCCCCCCCCCCACCCCCCCCCCCCCCCACCCCCCCCCCCCCCCACCCCCCCCCCCCCCCACCCCCCCCCCCCCCCACCCCCCCCCCCCCCCACCCCCCCCCCCCCCCACCCCCCCCCCCCCCCACCCCCCCCCCCCCCCACCCCCCCCCCCCCCCACCCCCCCCCCCCCCCACCCCCCCCCCCCCCCACCCCCCCCCCCCCCCACCCCCCCCCCCCCCCACCCCCCCCCCCCCCCACCCCCCCCCCCCCCCACCCCCCCCCCCCCCCACCCCCCCCCCCCCCCACCCCCCCCCCCCCCCACCCCCCCCCCCCCCCACCCCCCCCCCCCCCCACCCCCCCCCCCCCCCACCCCCCCCCCCCCCCACCCCCCCCCCCCCCCACCCCCCCCCCCCCCCACCCCCCCCCCCCCCCACCCCCCCCCCCCCCCACCCCCCCCCCCCCCCACCCCCCCCCCCCCCCACCCCCCCCCCCCCCCACCCCCCCCCCCCCCCACCCCCCCCCCCCCCCACCCCCCCCCCCCCCCACCCCCCCCCCCCCCCACCCCCCCCCCCCCCCACCCCCCCCCCCCCCCACCCCCCCCCCCCCCCACCCCCCCCCCCCCCCACCCCCCCCCCCCCCCACCCCCCCCCCCCCCCACCCCCCCCCCCCCCCACCCCCCCCCCCCCCCACCCCCCCCCCCCCCCACCCCCCCCCCCCCCCACCCCCCCCCCCCCCCACCCCCCCCCCCCCCCACCCCCCCCCCCCCCCACCCCCCCCCCCCCCCACCCCCCCCCCCCCCCACCCCCCCCCCCCCCCACCCCCCCCCCCCCCCACCCCCCCCCCCCCCCACCCCCCCCCCCCCCCACCCCCCCCCCCCCCCACCCCCCCCCCCCCCCACCCCCCCCCCCCCCCACCCCCCCCCCCCCCCACCCCCCCCCCCCCCCACCCCCCCCCCCCCCCACCCCCCCCCCCCCCCACCCCCCCCCCCCCCCACCCCCCCCCCCCCCCACCCCCCCCCCCCCCCACCCCCCCCCCCCCCCACCCCCCCCCCCCCCCACCCCCCCCCCCCCCCACCCCCCCCCCCCCCCACCCCCCCCCCCCCCCACCCCCCCCCCCCCCCACCCCCCCCCCCCCCCACCCCCCCCCCCCCCCACCCCCCCCCCCCCCCACCCCCCCCCCCCCCCACCCCCCCCCCCCCCCACCCCCCCCCCCCCCCACCCCCCCCCCCCCCCACCCCCCCCCCCCCCCACCCCCCCCCCCCCCCACCCCCCCCCCCCCCCACCCCCCCCCCCCCCCACCCCCCCCCCCCCCCACCCCCCCCCCCCCCCACCCCCCCCCCCCCCCACCCCCCCCCCCCCCCACCCCCCCCCCCCCCCACCCCCCCCCCCCCCCACCCCCCCCCCCCCCCACCCCCCCCCCCCCCCACCCCCCCCCCCCCCCACCCCCCCCCCCCCCCACCCCCCCCCCCCCCCACCCCCCCCCCCCCCCACCCCCCCCCCCCCCCACCCCCCCCCCCCCCCACCCCCCCCCCCCCCCACCCCCCCCCCCCCCCACCCCCCCCCCCCCCCACCCCCCCCCCCCCCCACCCCCCCCCCCCCCCACCCCCCCCCCCCCCCACCCCCCCCCCCCCCCACCCCCCCCCCCCCCCACCCCCCCCCCCCCCCACCCCCCCCCCCCCCCACCCCCCCCCCCCCCCACCCCCCCCCCCCCCCACCCCCCCCCCCCCCCACCCCCCCCCCCCCCCACCCCCCCCCCCCCCCACCCCCCCCCCCCCCCACCCCCCCCCCCCCCCACCCCCCCCCCCCCCCACCCCCCCCCCCCCCCACCCCCCCCCCCCCCCACCCCCCCCCCCCCCCACCCCCCCCCCCCCCCACCCCCCCCCCCCCCCACCCCCCCCCCCCCCCACCCCCCCCCCCCCCCACCCCCCCCCCCCCCCACCCCCCCCCCCCCCCACCCCCCCCCCCCCCCACCCCCCCCCCCCCCCACCCCCCCCCCCCCCCACCCCCCCCCCCCCCCACCCCCCCCCCCCCCCACCCCCCCCCCCCCCCACCCCCCCCCCCCCCCACCCCCCCCCCCCCCCACCCCCCCCCCCCCCCACCCCCCCCCCCCCCCACCCCCCCCCCCCCCCACCCCCCCCCCCCCCCACCCCCCCCCCCCCCCACCCCCCCCCCCCCCCACCCCCCCCCCCCCCCACCCCCCCCCCCCCCCACCCCCCCCCCCCCCCACCCCCCCCCCCCCCCACCCCCCCCCCCCCCCACCCCCCCCCCCCCCCACCCCCCCCCCCCCCCACCCCCCCCCCCCCCCACCCCCCCCCCCCCCCACCCCCCCCCCCCCCCACCCCCCCCCCCCCCCACCCCCCCCCCCCCCCACCCCCCCCCCCCCCCACCCCCCCCCCCCCCCACCCCCCCCCCCCCCCACCCCCCCCCCCCCCCACCCCCCCCCCCCCCCACCCCCCCCCCCCCCCACCCCCCCCCCCCCCCACCCCCCCCCCCCCCCACCCCCCCCCCCCCCCACCCCCCCCCCCCCCCACCCCCCCCCCCCCCCACCCCCCCCCCCCCCCACCCCCCCCCCCCCCCACCCCCCCCCCCCCCCACCCCCCCCCCCCCCCACCCCCCCCCCCCCCCACCCCCCCCCCCCCCCACCCCCCCCCCCCCCCACCCCCCCCCCCCCCCACCCCCCCCCCCCCCCACCCCCCCCCCCCCCCACCCCCCCCCCCCCCCACCCCCCCCCCCCCCCACCCCCCCCCCCCCCCACCCCCCCCCCCCCCCACCCCCCCCCCCCCCCACCCCCCCCCCCCCCCACCCCCCCCCCCCCCCACCCCCCCCCCCCCCCACCCCCCCCCCCCCCCACCCCCCCCCCCCCCCACCCCCCCCCCCCCCCACCCCCCCCCCCCCCCACCCCCCCCCCCCCCCACCCCCCCCCCCCCCCACCCCCCCCCCCCCCCACCCCCCCCCCCCCCCACCCCCCCCCCCCCCCACCCCCCCCCCCCCCCACCCCCCCCCCCCCCCACCCCCCCCCCCCCCCACCCCCCCCCCCCCCCACCCCCCCCCCCCCCCACCCCCCCCCCCCCCCACCCCCCCCCCCCCCCACCCCCCCCCCCCCCCACCCCCCCCCCCCCCCACCCCCCCCCCCCCCCACCCCCCCCCCCCCCCACCCCCCCCCCCCCCCACCCCCCCCCCCCCCCACCCCCCCCCCCCCCCACCCCCCCCCCCCCCCACCCCCCCCCCCCCCCACCCCCCCCCCCCCCCACCCCCCCCCCCCCCCACCCCCCCCCCCCCCCACCCCCCCCCCCCCCCACCCCCCCCCCCCCCCACCCCCCCCCCCCCCCACCCCCCCCCCCCCCCACCCCCCCCCCCCCCCACCCCCCCCCCCCCCCACCCCCCCCCCCCCCCACCCCCCCCCCCCCCCACCCCCCCCCCCCCCCACCCCCCCCCCCCCCCACCCCCCCCCCCCCCCACCCCCCCCCCCCCCCACCCCCCCCCCCCCCCACCCCCCCCCCCCCCCACCCCCCCCCCCCCCCACCCCCCCCCCCCCCCACCCCCCCCCCCCCCCACCCCCCCCCCCCCCCACCCCCCCCCCCCCCCACCCCCCCCCCCCCCCACCCCCCCCCCCCCCCACCCCCCCCCCCCCCCACCCCCCCCCCCCCCCACCCCCCCCCCCCCCCACCCCCCCCCCCCCCCACCCCCCCCCCCCCCCACCCCCCCCCCCCCCCACCCCCCCCCCCCCCCACCCCCCCCCCCCCCCACCCCCCCCCCCCCCCACCCCCCCCCCCCCCCACCCCCCCCCCCCCCCACCCCCCCCCCCCCCCACCCCCCCCCCCCCCCACCCCCCCCCCCCCCCACCCCCCCCCCCCCCCACCCCCCCCCCCCCCCACCCCCCCCCCCCCCCACCCCCCCCCCCCCCCACCCCCCCCCCCCCCCACCCCCCCCCCCCCCCACCCCCCCCCCCCCCCACCCCCCCCCCCCCCCACCCCCCCCCCCCCCCACCCCCCCCCCCCCCCACCCCCCCCCCCCCCCACCCCCCCCCCCCCCCACCCCCCCCCCCCCCCACCCCCCCCCCCCCCCACCCCCCCCCCCCCCCACCCCCCCCCCCCCCCACCCCCCCCCCCCCCCACCCCCCCCCCCCCCCACCCCCCCCCCCCCCCACCCCCCCCCCCCCCCACCCCCCCCCCCCCCCACCCCCCCCCCCCCCCACCCCCCCCCCCCCCCACCCCCCCCCCCCCCCACCCCCCCCCCCCCCCACCCCCCCCCCCCCCCACCCCCCCCCCCCCCCACCCCCCCCCCCCCCCACCCCCCCCCCCCCCCACCCCCCCCCCCCCCCACCCCCCCCCCCCCCCACCCCCCCCCCCCCCCACCCCCCCCCCCCCCCACCCCCCCCCCCCCCCACCCCCCCCCCCCCCCACCCCCCCCCCCCCCCACCCCCCCCCCCCCCCACCCCCCCCCCCCCCCACCCCCCCCCCCCCCCACCCCCCCCCCCCCCCACCCCCCCCCCCCCCCACCCCCCCCCCCCCCCACCCCCCCCCCCCCCCACCCCCCCCCCCCCCCACCCCCCCCCCCCCCCACCCCCCCCCCCCCCCACCCCCCCCCCCCCCCACCCCCCCCCCCCCCCACCCCCCCCCCCCCCCACCCCCCCCCCCCCCCACCCCCCCCCCCCCCCACCCCCCCCCCCCCCCACCCCCCCCCCCCCCCACCCCCCCCCCCCCCCACCCCCCCCCCCCCCCACCCCCCCCCCCCCCCACCCCCCCCCCCCCCCACCCCCCCCCCCCCCCACCCCCCCCCCCCCCCACCCCCCCCCCCCCCCACCCCCCCCCCCCCCCACCCCCCCCCCCCCCCACCCCCCCCCCCCCCCACCCCCCCCCCCCCCCACCCCCCCCCCCCCCCACCCCCCCCCCCCCCCACCCCCCCCCCCCCCCACCCCCCCCCCCCCCCACCCCCCCCCCCCCCCACCCCCCCCCCCCCCCACCCCCCCCCCCCCCCACCCCCCCCCCCCCCCACCCCCCCCCCCCCCCACCCCCCCCCCCCCCCACCCCCCCCCCCCCCCACCCCCCCCCCCCCCCACCCCCCCCCCCCCCCACCCCCCCCCCCCCCCACCCCCCCCCCCCCCCACCCCCCCCCCCCCCCACCCCCCCCCCCCCCCACCCCCCCCCCCCCCCACCCCCCCCCCCCCCCACCCCCCCCCCCCCCCACCCCCCCCCCCCCCCACCCCCCCCCCCCCCCACCCCCCCCCCCCCCCACCCCCCCCCCCCCCCACCCCCCCCCCCCCCCACCCCCCCCCCCCCCCACCCCCCCCCCCCCCCACCCCCCCCCCCCCCCACCCCCCCCCCCCCCCACCCCCCCCCCCCCCCACCCCCCCCCCCCCCCACCCCCCCCCCCCCCCACCCCCCCCCCCCCCCACCCCCCCCCCCCCCCACCCCCCCCCCCCCCCACCCCCCCCCCCCCCCACCCCCCCCCCCCCCCACCCCCCCCCCCCCCCACCCCCCCCCCCCCCCACCCCCCCCCCCCCCCACCCCCCCCCCCCCCCACCCCCCCCCCCCCCCACCCCCCCCCCCCCCCACCCCCCCCCCCCCCCACCCCCCCCCCCCCCCACCCCCCCCCCCCCCCACCCCCCCCCCCCCCCACCCCCCCCCCCCCCCACCCCCCCCCCCCCCCACCCCCCCCCCCCCCCACCCCCCCCCCCCCCCACCCCCCCCCCCCCCCACCCCCCCCCCCCCCCACCCCCCCCCCCCCCCACCCCCCCCCCCCCCCACCCCCCCCCCCCCCCACCCCCCCCCCCCCCCACCCCCCCCCCCCCCCACCCCCCCCCCCCCCCACCCCCCCCCCCCCCCACCCCCCCCCCCCCCCACCCCCCCCCCCCCCCACCCCCCCCCCCCCCCACCCCCCCCCCCCCCCACCCCCCCCCCCCCCCACCCCCCCCCCCCCCCACCCCCCCCCCCCCCCACCCCCCCCCCCCCCCACCCCCCCCCCCCCCCACCCCCCCCCCCCCCCACCCCCCCCCCCCCCCACCCCCCCCCCCCCCCACCCCCCCCCCCCCCCACCCCCCCCCCCCCCCACCCCCCCCCCCCCCCACCCCCCCCCCCCCCCACCCCCCCCCCCCCCCACCCCCCCCCCCCCCCACCCCCCCCCCCCCCCACCCCCCCCCCCCCCCACCCCCCCCCCCCCCCACCCCCCCCCCCCCCCACCCCCCCCCCCCCCCACCCCCCCCCCCCCCCACCCCCCCCCCCCCCCACCCCCCCCCCCCCCCACCCCCCCCCCCCCCCACCCCCCCCCCCCCCCACCCCCCCCCCCCCCCACCCCCCCCCCCCCCCACCCCCCCCCCCCCCCACCCCCCCCCCCCCCCACCCCCCCCCCCCCCCACCCCCCCCCCCCCCCACCCCCCCCCCCCCCCACCCCCCCCCCCCCCCACCCCCCCCCCCCCCCACCCCCCCCCCCCCCCACCCCCCCCCCCCCCCACCCCCCCCCCCCCCCACCCCCCCCCCCCCCCACCCCCCCCCCCCCCCACCCCCCCCCCCCCCCACCCCCCCCCCCCCCCACCCCCCCCCCCCCCCACCCCCCCCCCCCCCCACCCCCCCCCCCCCCCACCCCCCCCCCCCCCCACCCCCCCCCCCCCCCACCCCCCCCCCCCCCCACCCCCCCCCCCCCCCACCCCCCCCCCCCCCCACCCCCCCCCCCCCCCACCCCCCCCCCCCCCCACCCCCCCCCCCCCCCACCCCCCCCCCCCCCCACCCCCCCCCCCCCCCACCCCCCCCCCCCCCCACCCCCCCCCCCCCCCACCCCCCCCCCCCCCCACCCCCCCCCCCCCCCACCCCCCCCCCCCCCCACCCCCCCCCCCCCCCACCCCCCCCCCCCCCCACCCCCCCCCCCCCCCACCCCCCCCCCCCCCCACCCCCCCCCCCCCCCACCCCCCCCCCCCCCCACCCCCCCCCCCCCCCACCCCCCCCCCCCCCCACCCCCCCCCCCCCCCACCCCCCCCCCCCCCCACCCCCCCCCCCCCCCACCCCCCCCCCCCCCCACCCCCCCCCCCCCCCACCCCCCCCCCCCCCCACCCCCCCCCCCCCCCACCCCCCCCCCCCCCCACCCCCCCCCCCCCCCACCCCCCCCCCCCCCCACCCCCCCCCCCCCCCACCCCCCCCCCCCCCCACCCCCCCCCCCCCCCACCCCCCCCCCCCCCCACCCCCCCCCCCCCCCACCCCCCCCCCCCCCCACCCCCCCCCCCCCCCACCCCCCCCCCCCCCCACCCCCCCCCCCCCCCACCCCCCCCCCCCCCCACCCCCCCCCCCCCCCACCCCCCCCCCCCCCCACCCCCCCCCCCCCCCACCCCCCCCCCCCCCCACCCCCCCCCCCCCCCACCCCCCCCCCCCCCCACCCCCCCCCCCCCCCACCCCCCCCCCCCCCCACCCCCCCCCCCCCCCACCCCCCCCCCCCCCCACCCCCCCCCCCCCCCACCCCCCCCCCCCCCCACCCCCCCCCCCCCCCACCCCCCCCCCCCCCCACCCCCCCCCCCCCCCACCCCCCCCCCCCCCCACCCCCCCCCCCCCCCACCCCCCCCCCCCCCCACCCCCCCCCCCCCCCACCCCCCCCCCCCCCCACCCCCCCCCCCCCCCACCCCCCCCCCCCCCCACCCCCCCCCCCCCCCACCCCCCCCCCCCCCCACCCCCCCCCCCCCCCACCCCCCCCCCCCCCCACCCCCCCCCCCCCCCACCCCCCCCCCCCCCCACCCCCCCCCCCCCCCACCCCCCCCCCCCCCCACCCCCCCCCCCCCCCACCCCCCCCCCCCCCCACCCCCCCCCCCCCCCACCCCCCCCCCCCCCCACCCCCCCCCCCCCCCACCCCCCCCCCCCCCCACCCCCCCCCCCCCCCACCCCCCCCCCCCCCCACCCCCCCCCCCCCCCACCCCCCCCCCCCCCCACCCCCCCCCCCCCCCACCCCCCCCCCCCCCCACCCCCCCCCCCCCCCACCCCCCCCCCCCCCCACCCCCCCCCCCCCCCACCCCCCCCCCCCCCCACCCCCCCCCCCCCCCACCCCCCCCCCCCCCCACCCCCCCCCCCCCCCACCCCCCCCCCCCCCCACCCCCCCCCCCCCCCACCCCCCCCCCCCCCCACCCCCCCCCCCCCCCACCCCCCCCCCCCCCCACCCCCCCCCCCCCCCACCCCCCCCCCCCCCCACCCCCCCCCCCCCCCACCCCCCCCCCCCCCCACCCCCCCCCCCCCCCACCCCCCCCCCCCCCCACCCCCCCCCCCCCCCACCCCCCCCCCCCCCCACCCCCCCCCCCCCCCACCCCCCCCCCCCCCCACCCCCCCCCCCCCCCACCCCCCCCCCCCCCCACCCCCCCCCCCCCCCACCCCCCCCCCCCCCCACCCCCCCCCCCCCCCACCCCCCCCCCCCCCCACCCCCCCCCCCCCCCACCCCCCCCCCCCCCCACCCCCCCCCCCCCCCACCCCCCCCCCCCCCCACCCCCCCCCCCCCCCACCCCCCCCCCCCCCCACCCCCCCCCCCCCCCACCCCCCCCCCCCCCCACCCCCCCCCCCCCCCACCCCCCCCCCCCCCCACCCCCCCCCCCCCCCACCCCCCCCCCCCCCCACCCCCCCCCCCCCCCACCCCCCCCCCCCCCCACCCCCCCCCCCCCCCACCCCCCCCCCCCCCCACCCCCCCCCCCCCCCACCCCCCCCCCCCCCCACCCCCCCCCCCCCCCACCCCCCCCCCCCCCCACCCCCCCCCCCCCCCACCCCCCCCCCCCCCCACCCCCCCCCCCCCCCACCCCCCCCCCCCCCCACCCCCCCCCCCCCCCACCCCCCCCCCCCCCCACCCCCCCCCCCCCCCACCCCCCCCCCCCCCCACCCCCCCCCCCCCCCACCCCCCCCCCCCCCCACCCCCCCCCCCCCCCACCCCCCCCCCCCCCCACCCCCCCCCCCCCCCACCCCCCCCCCCCCCCACCCCCCCCCCCCCCCACCCCCCCCCCCCCCCACCCCCCCCCCCCCCCACCCCCCCCCCCCCCCACCCCCCCCCCCCCCCACCCCCCCCCCCCCCCACCCCCCCCCCCCCCCACCCCCCCCCCCCCCCACCCCCCCCCCCCCCCACCCCCCCCCCCCCCCACCCCCCCCCCCCCCCACCCCCCCCCCCCCCCACCCCCCCCCCCCCCCACCCCCCCCCCCCCCCACCCCCCCCCCCCCCCACCCCCCCCCCCCCCCACCCCCCCCCCCCCCCACCCCCCCCCCCCCCCACCCCCCCCCCCCCCCACCCCCCCCCCCCCCCACCCCCCCCCCCCCCCACCCCCCCCCCCCCCCACCCCCCCCCCCCCCCACCCCCCCCCCCCCCCACCCCCCCCCCCCCCCACCCCCCCCCCCCCCCACCCCCCCCCCCCCCCACCCCCCCCCCCCCCCACCCCCCCCCCCCCCCACCCCCCCCCCCCCCCACCCCCCCCCCCCCCCACCCCCCCCCCCCCCCACCCCCCCCCCCCCCCACCCCCCCCCCCCCCCACCCCCCCCCCCCCCCACCCCCCCCCCCCCCCACCCCCCCCCCCCCCCACCCCCCCCCCCCCCCACCCCCCCCCCCCCCCACCCCCCCCCCCCCCCACCCCCCCCCCCCCCCACCCCCCCCCCCCCCCACCCCCCCCCCCCCCCACCCCCCCCCCCCCCCACCCCCCCCCCCCCCCACCCCCCCCCCCCCCCACCCCCCCCCCCCCCCACCCCCCCCCCCCCCCACCCCCCCCCCCCCCCACCCCCCCCCCCCCCCACCCCCCCCCCCCCCCACCCCCCCCCCCCCCCACCCCCCCCCCCCCCCACCCCCCCCCCCCCCCACCCCCCCCCCCCCCCACCCCCCCCCCCCCCCACCCCCCCCCCCCCCCACCCCCCCCCCCCCCCACCCCCCCCCCCCCCCACCCCCCCCCCCCCCCACCCCCCCCCCCCCCCACCCCCCCCCCCCCCCACCCCCCCCCCCCCCCACCCCCCCCCCCCCCCACCCCCCCCCCCCCCCACCCCCCCCCCCCCCCACCCCCCCCCCCCCCCACCCCCCCCCCCCCCCACCCCCCCCCCCCCCCACCCCCCCCCCCCCCCACCCCCCCCCCCCCCCACCCCCCCCCCCCCCCACCCCCCCCCCCCCCCACCCCCCCCCCCCCCCACCCCCCCCCCCCCCCACCCCCCCCCCCCCCCACCCCCCCCCCCCCCCACCCCCCCCCCCCCCCACCCCCCCCCCCCCCCACCCCCCCCCCCCCCCACCCCCCCCCCCCCCCACCCCCCCCCCCCCCCACCCCCCCCCCCCCCCACCCCCCCCCCCCCCCACCCCCCCCCCCCCCCACCCCCCCCCCCCCCCACCCCCCCCCCCCCCCACCCCCCCCCCCCCCCACCCCCCCCCCCCCCCACCCCCCCCCCCCCCCACCCCCCCCCCCCCCCACCCCCCCCCCCCCCCACCCCCCCCCCCCCCCACCCCCCCCCCCCCCCACCCCCCCCCCCCCCCACCCCCCCCCCCCCCCACCCCCCCCCCCCCCCACCCCCCCCCCCCCCCACCCCCCCCCCCCCCCACCCCCCCCCCCCCCCACCCCCCCCCCCCCCCACCCCCCCCCCCCCCCACCCCCCCCCCCCCCCACCCCCCCCCCCCCCCACCCCCCCCCCCCCCCACCCCCCCCCCCCCCCACCCCCCCCCCCCCCCACCCCCCCCCCCCCCCACCCCCCCCCCCCCCCACCCCCCCCCCCCCCCACCCCCCCCCCCCCCCACCCCCCCCCCCCCCCACCCCCCCCCCCCCCCACCCCCCCCCCCCCCCACCCCCCCCCCCCCCCACCCCCCCCCCCCCCCACCCCCCCCCCCCCCCACCCCCCCCCCCCCCCACCCCCCCCCCCCCCCACCCCCCCCCCCCCCCACCCCCCCCCCCCCCCACCCCCCCCCCCCCCCACCCCCCCCCCCCCCCACCCCCCCCCCCCCCCACCCCCCCCCCCCCCCACCCCCCCCCCCCCCCACCCCCCCCCCCCCCCACCCCCCCCCCCCCCCACCCCCCCCCCCCCCCACCCCCCCCCCCCCCCACCCCCCCCCCCCCCCACCCCCCCCCCCCCCCACCCCCCCCCCCCCCCACCCCCCCCCCCCCCCACCCCCCCCCCCCCCCACCCCCCCCCCCCCCCACCCCCCCCCCCCCCCACCCCCCCCCCCCCCCACCCCCCCCCCCCCCCACCCCCCCCCCCCCCCACCCCCCCCCCCCCCCACCCCCCCCCCCCCCCACCCCCCCCCCCCCCCACCCCCCCCCCCCCCCACCCCCCCCCCCCCCCACCCCCCCCCCCCCCCACCCCCCCCCCCCCCCACCCCCCCCCCCCCCCACCCCCCCCCCCCCCCACCCCCCCCCCCCCCCACCCCCCCCCCCCCCCACCCCCCCCCCCCCCCACCCCCCCCCCCCCCCACCCCCCCCCCCCCCCACCCCCCCCCCCCCCCACCCCCCCCCCCCCCCACCCCCCCCCCCCCCCACCCCCCCCCCCCCCCACCCCCCCCCCCCCCCACCCCCCCCCCCCCCCACCCCCCCCCCCCCCCACCCCCCCCCCCCCCCACCCCCCCCCCCCCCCACCCCCCCCCCCCCCCACCCCCCCCCCCCCCCACCCCCCCCCCCCCCCACCCCCCCCCCCCCCCACCCCCCCCCCCCCCCACCCCCCCCCCCCCCCACCCCCCCCCCCCCCCACCCCCCCCCCCCCCCACCCCCCCCCCCCCCCACCCCCCCCCCCCCCCACCCCCCCCCCCCCCCACCCCCCCCCCCCCCCACCCCCCCCCCCCCCCACCCCCCCCCCCCCCCACCCCCCCCCCCCCCCACCCCCCCCCCCCCCCACCCCCCCCCCCCCCCACCCCCCCCCCCCCCCACCCCCCCCCCCCCCCACCCCCCCCCCCCCCCACCCCCCCCCCCCCCCACCCCCCCCCCCCCCCACCCCCCCCCCCCCCCACCCCCCCCCCCCCCCACCCCCCCCCCCCCCCACCCCCCCCCCCCCCCACCCCCCCCCCCCCCCACCCCCCCCCCCCCCCACCCCCCCCCCCCCCCACCCCCCCCCCCCCCCACCCCCCCCCCCCCCCACCCCCCCCCCCCCCCACCCCCCCCCCCCCCCACCCCCCCCCCCCCCCACCCCCCCCCCCCCCCACCCCCCCCCCCCCCCACCCCCCCCCCCCCCCACCCCCCCCCCCCCCCACCCCCCCCCCCCCCCACCCCCCCCCCCCCCCACCCCCCCCCCCCCCCACCCCCCCCCCCCCCCACCCCCCCCCCCCCCCACCCCCCCCCCCCCCCACCCCCCCCCCCCCCCACCCCCCCCCCCCCCCACCCCCCCCCCCCCCCACCCCCCCCCCCCCCCACCCCCCCCCCCCCCCACCCCCCCCCCCCCCCACCCCCCCCCCCCCCCACCCCCCCCCCCCCCCACCCCCCCCCCCCCCCACCCCCCCCCCCCCCCACCCCCCCCCCCCCCCACCCCCCCCCCCCCCCACCCCCCCCCCCCCCCACCCCCCCCCCCCCCCACCCCCCCCCCCCCCCACCCCCCCCCCCCCCCACCCCCCCCCCCCCCCACCCCCCCCCCCCCCCACCCCCCCCCCCCCCCACCCCCCCCCCCCCCCACCCCCCCCCCCCCCCACCCCCCCCCCCCCCCACCCCCCCCCCCCCCCACCCCCCCCCCCCCCCACCCCCCCCCCCCCCCACCCCCCCCCCCCCCCACCCCCCCCCCCCCCCACCCCCCCCCCCCCCCACCCCCCCCCCCCCCCACCCCCCCCCCCCCCCACCCCCCCCCCCCCCCACCCCCCCCCCCCCCCACCCCCCCCCCCCCCCACCCCCCCCCCCCCCCACCCCCCCCCCCCCCCACCCCCCCCCCCCCCCACCCCCCCCCCCCCCCACCCCCCCCCCCCCCCACCCCCCCCCCCCCCCACCCCCCCCCCCCCCCACCCCCCCCCCCCCCCACCCCCCCCCCCCCCCACCCCCCCCCCCCCCCACCCCCCCCCCCCCCCACCCCCCCCCCCCCCCACCCCCCCCCCCCCCCACCCCCCCCCCCCCCCACCCCCCCCCCCCCCCACCCCCCCCCCCCCCCACCCCCCCCCCCCGCCAACCCCCCGCCCCCCCTACGCCGCCCCCACCCCACCACCCCCCCACCCCCCCCGCACGCCACCACCCCGCACCCCCCCCCCGCCCCACCCCCCCCCCACCCCCCCCCCCCCCCCCCCACCCCCCCCCCCCCCCCTCCCCCCCCCCCCCAAACGCCCCCCCCCCCCACACCCCCCCCCCCCCCAAACCCCCCCCCCCCCCCACACCCCCCCCCCCCCACCCCCCCCCCCCCCCCACCACCCCCCCCCCCCCAACACCCCACCCCCCCCACCCCCCCCCCCCATCAGCCCCTGCCAGCATGGTCAATTGACCATGCTGGCAGGGGCTGATGGGAATTGTAGTCCATAACATCTGGAGTGCCAAAGGTTCGCCACCACTGCATTAGAGGGTGACGGAACATTGGGAGCTGGATCTTATGTATATTAGATGTAATATGATTTCCCCTACGTCTTCCGGCTGCCGTCAAAAAGACATGAGAGGGCCCGAAGCTGCATGAAAACTTCATGTCCAAATGCTAGGGTGGCCAGCAGGGGCGTACCGCCCATGGGGACATGGGGTAACCCATGTCCCCAGGCACATGCCATTTCATCACATGGGGGCGCCGGGTGCTGGCTGGGTCCCTGCACCTGGCCTCTCCCACAGCATGGTGACCAGGTCAGTGCCCAGAGGCTCCCCTTGTGCCAGGGTGCTGCTAGCTGGCTGAGCTGGTTGCTGCAACCGCAGACCAGCTCCTGCCCACCCCAGAGAGGGCAGGAGCCAACCTGCCACCTTGGGGCCCACCTGGGCTATCAAGCCCCACCTCCCCAGCCTCCCTGAAGGCTGGCTTCTGCCCTCATCAGGGCCTGAAGAGGGCAGGAGCCGGCCTTCAGGGAGGCTGGGGGGCAGGGTTCAGTGGCAGGTAGCCCAGGAGCTGGCCAGCCTCTGCGACACCCATCTAAGCTGCCCCCAAGCCCCGCCCTCCCCTAGCCTCTCTGCTGGCAGCTGTAAGTGGGGCACAAGGGGAGGCACAGGGAGCCAGGCTGGGGGGGGGGGGTGCGGGGAGCCAATAATGCCCCTGGGTGCCCTTTAGACCTGGTAGGCCACTGGTGGCCAGCTTCAGGTGAGGCCTAAAGTGCTCTCTGCGTTCAAATGAATCTCCATTCTACAGAGAAAATGGCAGCTTTGGAAGGTGTACCCCATGGTATGAAATCCCACTGACACCCCTCGCCTCCCCAAACCTTGCCTTTCTCAGACTCCACCACCAAATCTCCAGGAATTCCCCAACATGGAGATGATGACCCAACTGAACACAACGAAATCTCAACAGATCTCAGAAGCTAAGGACGGATGGTCCAAGTGACCACCAAGGAAATCCAGGGTTGTTATGCAGAGGCAGACAATGGCAAACCACCTCTGCCTGTTTCTTGCCTTAAAACTATGAGATCACTGTATTGTTGAAGGCTTTCACAGGCCGGAATCACTGGGGTGCTGTGTGGTTTCCAGGCTGTATGGCCGTGTTCTAGCAGCATCCTCTCCTGATGTTTTGCCTGCATCTGGGCTGGCATCTTCAGAGGATCATCATCTTCAGATCCTCTGAAGATGCCAGCCACAGATGCAGGCGAAACGTCAGGAGAGAATGCTGCTAGAACACGGCCATACAGCCCGGAAACCACACAGCACCCCTATGAGGTCACTGTATGGCAGCTGTCACTTGATGGCCCTTTTCACCACTTCTAGTCTCCTAATTGTTGGTAAAGCCCCGAGATTACAGCTGTCAAGCTAGTTGGAAGTATGAGCGCAATTGGGATAGGTGGATTTCTCACAACCTCCCGAGCAAGTATCTCCCGTCACCCCTTCTTGGCTACCCTGCAACTGACAAGGCCTGTTTGCATTGGATTTGAATACCATTTGCATTTCTTTTATTGTTGTGACATTTGTGAGGCAATTTTGTCCACTGGGGGATTAAAATATAGTAAATTTCCATATTTATATCTCTATATATGCAAACAGTGGCACTTCCTTGCTTGAAAACGTAGCCGCTTTGTGTCTGTAACATCTATGGCTCTCGGATGCCAGCTCCCACAATAAATACCGCTCAATGACTCGACTTGCATTTTAAAATAAATTATCCGCTGTAATTTCACAGCGCTGACTACTGAAGGCACAGTCAGCCGAGGCCTCTGCGAGCCAGGCCCAATGGAAGGTCACCGGAGACTTTATTGCCAAATAATGTCGTGGTTTTTTTTTTTAAAAAAATCCTATTCAAACAGAAATATATTAAAATCTTCAGACGGCAACAAAGGACCTTGCCGTGGGAAGGGAGAGAATGTTAATTATGTTACGTTGGTTTCATCAAGCGACAGTCAAGCGGCATAATTGAGAATGGGCCGCATGATTATTAATTCCACAGGTATGTTTTACAGTTGTTGCATTTCAGGAAAAAAAGCAAGTTCAGGCAGCCGGTTCTGGAGAATCGCTTTTCTTAAGCAGTCACAATGGTGTGCTCTCTCTCTCTCTCTCTCTCTCTCTCTCTCTCTCTCTCTCTCTCTGCTTTTCCTTTCATTAATCTCCTCCTGACACCACACAGCACTGTTGCAGTGCTGAGGTGGCTAGGAAAATGGTGACAGGTAGCTGGCCGAAAAAAATTCAGATCTGCTTACCACAGTGGTTCTCAACCTTCCTTTAATACAGTTCCTCATGTCATGGGGACCCCCAACCCTAACATTTATCCATTTTACAGATGGAGAACACTGATGCAGAGAGTCTTAGGCGACCCCTGTGACAGGGTCGTTCGACCCTCCAAAGAGTCCCGATCCACAGGTTGAGAACCACTGGCTTACCATGTGCAATTCCCACCACTTCTGGGAGACATTGTGCTAACAGCAGAGGTGGGATCCAGCAGGTTCTCACAGGTTCCCGAGAGTAGGTTACTAATTATTTGTGTGTGTCGAGAGGGGGTTACTAATTGGTGATTTTGCCATGTGACTTTTGCCTGAACTTGAAGCAGTCTAGCAGGAGGTGCACCGGCGTGTGTGGCCGCCCAAGGACTGGCACAGCAGCTGTGTCCTTGCCACAGCCCCGCCCAGGAATGCCCCTCCCCTGAATGCCCGGCCACGCCCCTGCCATGCCCCGCCATGCCCCATTGGTGCTACGCCACAGTTTGAAGCCCACCACCATGGGAACCTGTCACTAAAATTTTTGGATCCCACCACTGGCTAACAGGGATACTTGCTTACTTTTTCTGAGTGCGACTAGCTAGTCTGGAAAGAGATACCAGGACAACAGAGATCTCCCAGGAATGCCAGCACCTCAAGGCTCTGTCTGACATTAACAGGAGATGAGGGGTACTGTTGTGGATGCTTCTCCCATGAAATATCAATTATATCAGAGAATCTGAATGTTGTAGGAAGAGCCCATGTAAGGTGGGTGCCGTGACTCATTGACAGAACATGTACTTTGCCCACAGAAGGTCCACGGTTCAGTTCCCAACATCTCCCCATAAACTTGAAGGACCTCCAGGAAAGATCCCTCAGAACTTGGAGATGGACTATATGAGCCAATGATCCGTCCCAATATAAGGTTGTTTGATATACTCACTGCTTCTATCTAAGTCGGCATAGGCACTCCCAGAAATTGGACTAATGCCTTCCTGTGTTATTGTAGTTGGACATGAGATATCTATAAGGAAGTCCAAGAGGTGATGTCAGAAGAACAAGCCACTCCCTACTCCCAGAGGAAGTAGACGTTTAAGAGGTGATTTATTTATGTGGTTACAACAAAAACTGCCCACCGGGCAAGCATGCAGCGTGACAGCCAGTGACCTGTAGTGGTTAGCCAACATGGTGTAGTGAAGAGTGGCAGACTCTGATCTGGAGAACTGGGTTTGTTTCCCCATTCCTCTGCACGAATCCTGTTGAGGGACTTTGAACCAGTCACAGTTCTCTCAGAACTGTCTCAGCTTCACCTACCATACAAGGTGTCCATTGTAGAGAGGGGAGAAGAAGGCAATTGAAGGCCACTTTGAGATTCCTTAAAAGGTACATAAAAGCAGGTCATAAAACCAACTCTTTTCTTCTTAGAGCATTAGACAAGGTTCTTGGAGACCCACACTTGAATTCCGACTCTACCATGGTAACTTCAGAGGTGGGATCCAGCAGGTTCTCACAGGTTCCCGAGAGTAGGTTACTAATTATTTGTGTGTGCCGAGAGGGGGTTACTAATTGGTGATTTTGCCACGTGATTTTTGCCTTAGTTACGTCCCTCCTCCGCTCCTCAGCAGTAGCGCGCAGAACTTGAAGCAGTCTAGCAGGAGGTGCACCGGTGTGCATGGCAGCCTGCGCCTGCATGCATTCATTTCACGCCCAAGGACCGGCACAGCGGTTGAGTCCTTGCCACAGTCCCGCCCTCAGAATGCCCAGCCATGCCCCTGGAATGCCCCACCCAGCCCCATTGGCGCTACGCCACTGCTTGAATCCCACCACCATGGGAACCTGTTACTAAAATTTTTGGATCCCACCACTGGGTAACTTGCTTAGTGAACTTGTAAAGTAGTTGGCTCCCTCCCCCCACTAAGGAGTGCCATTCCAAAAACAGTAGGGCGGCACTTGAAACATCTTCAAATCAACAAAATCAACGTCGGTCAGATTCAGAAGGCAGCCAGCAACAACCAGCTAAAGAACTGGCGGCTGTGATATGAAACAAAATCAAATAATAAATTCACGATTCAGAGACTTTGGCACAAAGGGCCCCCGTTGAAGCCTTTCTATCACATGCCAGCCTCTCTCAAGATATATAATGCAAAAATGATTCCCCAGATTCTCTGTGGAGATCCAGTGTGGACAGAGTCCTTCAATTCAACAACTGAGGGCCTACAGACCTCTTTTTTCCAGCAGTGATTAGGCATACCTAATTGTGTAACAAACTCAGCCATCTGCTCAGATCTCAGCAAGGTTTAGAAACCAGACGTGAACAGCAACTCGTAAGCACTGGTTAAAAATCCATTTCTGCTCGCATTCAACATGCCTACTAATACTCACGATGAGTGACACTTTCACGTCTCGCCAGTGTTGGGATCCAAAAATTTTAGTAACAGGTTCCCATGGTGGTGGGATTCAAACTATGGGATAGTGCCAATGAGGCTGGGCAGGGCACAACGGGGGTGGGGGCGGGCATTCCGGGGGCGGGGCATTCCTGGGCGGGGCTGTGGCAAGGACACAGCTGGTCCTTGGGTGGGAAACAAATGCACGCAGGCACAGGCTGCCACGCATGCTGGTGCACCTCCTGCTAGACTGCTTCAAGTTCTGCGCGCTTCTGCTGAGAGGAGGGGCATAACTAAGGCAAAAATCACGTGGCAAAATCACCCATTAGTAACCCCCTCTCAGCACACACAAATAATTAGTAACCTACTCTCAGGAAACTGTGAGAACCTGCTGGATCCCACCTCTGCATCTTGCTGGTCAAAAGTTACCCCACAAAAACTGTTCCATTTAAGAGTCGACATGGGAGCGACAGCTGGTTCATTGCCAGTTCTTCTGGTTCAGAATGAATCACTGAAATGTTCCTATTCAAATGTTAATATAATCCCTGAGTAATGTTATAAAGGGTGTTTTATTCTGAAGCTTTATCCTATTGTATGACATTGTTTTGTTACATGCCATTAAAGGTTACTTGACCTTGGCAAAAGTGACATTGGGGTGAAAGGATTCCAGGAAGCTACTGGTTCGCTGATAGGGTGTGGCGCACTTGCATGCTTTTTGTGCGGTGGAGGACATGTGTGCTTGCTCAAGGCTGTGCGGTTGTTATCCAGATTCAAGTTGCTGAGCCTTCAGGAAAGGCATTGTCCACCGCTATGCATACTTGATTTGAAAGGGGGGAAGCAGGTGTCAGCCCCACCTACCTCACAAGGTGCCTGTTGTGGACCAAGGAAGGAGAAGAATGTATTGTCGAAGGCTTTCACAGCCGGAATCACTGGGGTGCTGTGTGGTTTCTGGGCTGTATGGCCGTGTTCTAGCAGCATTCTCTCCTGACGTTTCGCCTGCATCTGTGGCTGGCATCTTCAGAGGATCTGATACGTCAGGCGAGAATGCTGCTAGAACACGGCCATACAACCCAGAAAACACACAGCACCCCAGAAGGAGAAGGAGCTTGTAAGCCACCTTGAGTCTCCTTACAGGAGAGAAAGGTGGGGTATAAATCCAAACTCCTCCTGCTCTTCTTCTAACCAGTCCTCATAGGGCTGTTCTTGCCCTCTGTTGACCACAGGGTGGGGCAGGATGCTGGATGGACCACCTAATTAACCCAGCCAGCCTTTTCTTATGTACCACTTCACCACTAATGGGGGCCTGGTCCTTTGGTGCCCAGGAGAGAGTCAGCATGGTGTAACAGCAGATGCACTCTAATCTGGAGAACAGGGCTTGATTCCCGGCTCGGCCACTTTTCCTGTGGAGGCTTATCTGGTGAACCAGATTAGCTTGTGCACTTCAGCACATGCCCACTGGGTCACCTTGGGCTAGTCACAGTTCTTTGGAGTTCTCTCAGCCCCTCCCACCACACAGGATGTTTGTTGTGGTGGGGATGGGGAGGGAAACGAGCTTGAAAGCCGCTTTGAGTCTCCTTACAGGAAAGGGGGAATATAAACCCAAACTCCTCCTCCTCCTCCTCCTCCTCCTCCTCCTCCTCCTCTTCTTCTTCTTCTTCTTCTTCTTCTTCTTCTTCTTCTTCTTCTTCTTCTTCTTCTTCTTCTGCAAGGGGCTCTTCTTTCAACAGAACAACCTTTTCATTGCTCCTTGAGGCAGAAGAAGGCACCACCGTAGCTGACTGGAGATTCAGGATTCGACCCGGAGTCTTCCGCCAGCATCCAAAGTGCCGTCACTCACTCTGCATAATCTCCGCTTGCATCTGCTCTGCCCCCTCCGAAGGAGCTGCTCCCATTGTGCCTCCTCTCGCTAAGCAACCGGCAGCCCCACATTCCCTTGATTTATGCATATAAAAATTCAAAAAAGGTGCGCTTTGCGCTTTTGTCAACGCGCTCCTGTTATTTGTGAAGTCTCAGCACATAAAAATTTCTGCCTTCGTCTGTTTTTCCCCCGCCTGCTTGCTCAGTCTCTGCAGCTTTAGTGTTGATTTGACATCCTAAGTAATAATGAAGACTTTTCTCCCGCCCTTCTTTTCATAAGTACCTTTTTCCTTAAGAAGCATTCTTTAAGGATTTGGTAAACATTTTAACTTTTTGAAAAGACCACTTGGTAGGCGGCTGCAAGAAAACCCAGCCTTCCCCTCCCAGATTACCGCAATGGGAGCTTTTTCCGTGCCAGATTCCTGCTTTCCTGAATAGAATATATTTTCTGAAAGCATTTGTTAATTACTATTCACAAGCCAACCACGTCGCCTACAGGATCCCGTTTATTTGACTTGTTTGTCAACTGCAAATTGGCTGTGTCATTGTGACGGGATTATTAAGGTGTTTACAGGTATGGTGCCAGGCTGATTGCAACTTGTTTAGTTTGTCAACTAGTAGAAAGGCCTGAGATGAGCCCACCCGAATCGGAACTCTTGACCCATCCAGCCTGCCATCCTTTTTTCCTGCAACAAGTGCCCAGAAGGACCACAGTAGGGAAATGAAGGCCAAACCTATTCCCTCTGGCGAACCCATCAAATCACAACGGATTTATATGGTGACCCTAGAGGATTTTCAAGGTGTTTTGGAGGTGGTTTGCCATCATCTGTCTCTGCATGGGCTGAGAGAGTTCTGAGAGAACTGCGACTGGCCCAAGGTCACCCAGGGCAATTCCGCACGTGAGTAAAATAAGTTCGACACAGTTTCCTGAGAAGGGTACTGACCTAGGTCGAAGCCATTGTTGTTCCCCACTGCAACCAGCTTGATCCCAGCTCGGAGGGCGGAATCATCCTGTGCCTCTTCACCGCTCTGTTCCAATTGGCTACTGTTCTACAGCCATGTTCCATCTATCCCCACACACGTTATAAAAAAACTGCCACAGGAATGGAGGGATGAAGGTGGTGTTTTTTTATTGGCCAGCTGTACGCATGCCCGAAACACTCAGCTGTGATTGGCTGAATGGAGGACTGCTGGCACCAGAGATTCCACACTTTACTGGAATCGAGCTGAGTTCGCGCGTGGTTCCCTGAAAAAGTAGTAGTTCCCAACTGGAGTCGGAAATTGGACTGTTACACGGGGTGAAGCTGGTACAAAACCACGTTGATCCCAGTGGTTGTACGGAGCACTTAGGTCGAACGCAGCTCGAGCTTAAGTCGATAACGCAAGTGCAGAATCGACCCCAGTAGGCTTTGTGTGGAGGAGTGGAGAATCGAACCTGGTCTTCCAGATTGGAGTCTACATCTCATGAGAAAGAGTGGGGAGTCAAACCCGGTTCTCCAGATTGGAGTCCACTTCTCTTAACCACTGCACCACACTGGCTCTCTGAGCTACAGCTGGTCACATGTACTCCTCCAGGGTACATCGATTAAATGGGTTGTGGCTGCTACATACACGTGCCTTTATGCTCAATGTTCCAATTCCTACTATTCTTCTCCCCCTTCCCTCCATACAAAAGTGTAGGGAAGTAGCACAATTTGAGCCTTTGTAAATGTTATGTATTAGTTTCGCTGTGTTTCTCTCCTGCCTCCTAACACAATAAAATATTCTCAGTGAATCCAAAAATAGAATGTAAACAGATTATATGAGCGCACAAAGAAAACATTGTAAAACATTTTTTTAAAAAAAGCTCATCATAAATGAAGGTAGATTCAGGCACAATCAAGCTGTGCCCGGCTAGTGCTTCTCCTTCCCCTCCGATGGTGCTTTTAATGGCTGGATCCAGAACAGCTTGGCAGGCTACCTGGCTGTTGAATCCCCTACCTATCATGGCCTGAACAAGAGGAACAAAAGTATGTTTTTTCATGGCCATTGGACTGGCAGCATGATGTCACTTCCAGGGATAATCAGAAGTGATGTCATACCTCTCTAGGAATGACCAAACCTCTATGGGGAAATTATAACATTGAGGGAGATTCCTAGAGAAATGTGACATCATGCCATCACTGACGGCCATCTCCCAATGCCCTGGTCTTCTGCTGTCATAGGTCTTCCTGCCAACACTTGCTTGGATGGTGCAAGAACAGATGGAGCAAGCCAGCCACAGCCTTGGATGCAGCAAGAAGACGCTTCAGACAAGAAGAAGGCAAAAGGGAAAAAGAAGAAGAGTTGGGTTTTATACCCCACGTTTTTTCTCCCATAAATAGTTTCAAAGCCGCTTGCCTTCCCCACCTCCTCCACAAACAGCAGCAAGTGAGGTAGATGAGGCTGAGGGAATTCCGAGAGAACTGTGACTGTCCAAAGATCACACAGCAGGCTTCATGTGGACGAGTAGGGAAACAAACCCAGTTTTCCAGATTAGCGTCTGCCACTCAGGTGGAAGAATGGGGGTGTCAAACTCAGTTCTCCAGATTAGAATTCACTGCTGTTGACCTCTACACCAGATGCACAATGGAGGGATTATTTCCATATCCTGAGAAGATAAGCCAGATAATCAAACAAGATCACTCTTAGTTACACAGTCCGGTGGACTGGGACAGACCCGGCCTGTGGATGGGACTCTCGGAACACTTTCCGGGTACTAACCCTCACTGAAAAAAATGGGATTTACTTCTGAATAGATGTGGCGAGGGTTATTCCCCAATTCTTGCTCTCAATGGGACTTGAAAAATGCTTCACTCCGACTGGATTGTGGTTCCCACTTTAAGTCTAAATGAGTTTGTTCAATAATTTGCAAGCCGGCCTTAAACAGTAAGATCAGTGGCAACTAGTTTCGAATCAAAGCTTTTCTATTTAAAAAAAAATGCAAATGAGGTATACACTTTCATTTGAAGTGCTTGCAAAAAAAAATCCACAAGAGCTGCTGTTAGTGTTTTGAAGCACACAGCGAGGTTTTTTCCCTCCCAAAAAACCCCGAGTTCTCTCCTATCGTTTCATTATAAATGTATCATTATTGCTTTCATTAAACACAGCTGTCCCTTCAGCAACTGAGTTCCAAGCACTAAAATCATTTGTCCTCTGCCAGGAGGTTTCTTTCATTTCTCCAACCTGGCAGTCTCCTATTTTTCATTTACAAGGAAAACTTCCAGCCAAATAATAATTATTTGAGATGAATCATTTGGCAATTTCCAATGGCGCATTTGCTAAAACAATGAATTTTTGTCCCTTTGCGTCGACCGTTGCATGCTCTTAATAGCGGGCTGTTAAAAATCAGAAGGCTAATAAGAGTGAAATAAATATCGGCAACTCTCTGTTTTTGAAGCTCCAGGCATGCACAGGAGCTCCCGTGAAGGTGAAATCATGCTCCTATACCCGTGGTGGCAAACCTTTGGTAGTCCAGATGTTATGGACTACAATTCCCATCAGCCCCTGCCAGCATGGTCAATTGGCCATGCTGGCAGGGGCTGTTGGGAATTGTAGTCCATAACATCTGGAGTGCCAAAGGTTCGCCACCACTGTCCTGTACCCTTTCCCACTAAAAGAACTAAGTGTGATCATGCATAACTCTCGAAGCTCTCTCAGCCCCACCTACCTCACAGGGTCTTCTTCTTCTTCTTCTTCTTCTTCTTCTTCTTCTTCTTCTTCTTCTTCTTCTTCTTCTTCTTCTTCTTCTTCTTCTTCTTCTTCTTCTTCTTCTTCTTCTTCTTCTTCTTCTCCTTCATAAGGCGGCGGAAGTTGCAGCAGCGTGCTTTCGCATTTTAAAGTGGTGCATTCTCCTTCAGTGTGTCACAATCTTATTTAAGTGTCGCCTTCATCCAAATTATTATTCCCCGCAGTGTTAAACATTATAGTTGAGGGAGGGGGAAGCATTTTGGCCCCTTCCGCACATGCGGAATAATGGACATTCAGGCCAATTTCACAATTGCTTGAAAGTGGATTTTTCTATTCCGCACAGTAATATCCAGCTTCAAAGTGCATTGAAAGTGGATTGAAAATGCATTGTTCTGCATGTGTGGAAGGGGCCTTATACTGCCCCAGATGGCTATTAGCGAGACTTACCTTTTTCTATAGTTGCATCCACCATTTTCTTTCTTGTTCATCAGGCTCCGGGGAAGGGCGGTATAAATAAATACATACATACATACATACATACATACATACATACATACATACATACATACATACATACATACATACATGAATGAATGAATGAATGAATGAATGAATGAATGAATGAATGAATGAATGAATGAATGAATGAATGAATGAATGGGCAGGCAGGCAGGCAGGCAGGCTGGCAGGCAGGCAGAAAGAAAGAAAGAAAGAAAGAAAGAAAGAAAGAAAGAAAGAAAGGAAAGGAAGGAAGGAAGGAAGGAAGGAAGAAAGGAAAGAAGGAAAGAAGGAAGAAAGGAAGGAAGGAAGGAAGGAAGGAAGGAAGGAAGGAAGGAAGGAAGGAAGGAAGGAAGGAAGGAAGGAAGGAAGGAAGGAAGGAAGGAAGGAAGGAAGGAAGGAAGGAAGGAAGGTCGGGTTGGTGGAAATGGCAGCCAGGAATCATTTCCAGGGGGTGAGTGCGGACAAAAAGGAGGAGGATTGAAACTGTTTTACGAATATTCTAGGAGATTTGTGCAGAAAGGTCCAGTAATTCTATCACATCGCTTTTTACAATTGCTGCATCAGTTAAATCCTTGCCCATGTTCACTGATGGTAGAAGTTGCCATCAAGTTGCAGCCAATCTTATGATGGCCCAGTGGGTTTTCAAAGCAAGAGATGAACAGAGGTGATTTGCCTTTTAATTTGCTCTGCGTCGCAATCCTGGACTTCCGTGGTCTCCCATCCAAGTACTCCCCGGGGCTGATCTTGCTTAGCGCTTGAGATTGGACAAGACCAGGCTACTGTGCGCCATCCAGATCAGTTCATTAGATGCAAACAAAGTGGTCTCAGCAGGACACAGCGAGAAGAAAGCTAAGCTCAGGATGAGCTTTGGAGGGGTCACCCAGACAGATTACAAAACCCCGAATACATCAGTTTGAGCATGGCTTGAAAGTCAAGTTGGAACTAAGGCCATTTCCACACGGCCAAATAACAGCGCCCTAGGGGTGGAAAAAACGCCATCCCTGGGGTGCTGTTTGCACAGGAGGTGCTGCTACATCGCAGCAGCGCTATCTTGGCTTCCCCCAAGCGGCGTGAAGGTGCCGCTTTCAAACCTCGCTCAACGAGTGAGGTTTTTGAAAAGCGGCGTCTTCCCGCCGGCGCGGTGAGAACAGCACCGGTGGAAAGATGCCACTTTTCCCGTCCCCTAGAGGTCGGAGGGCAGCGTGGGCGAGTCCCTCCAGCCCTCCCGAGCAGCGCTAGACAGGAAGGTGAGTGGAGGGGGCCAAACCAGAGGCGGCTATATGCAGAGCCGCCTCTCCGGCTGGGGAGAAAGTCAGGGCCGCTTGCACGATAGCGTGTGAACGGTCCCTGAGCCTCCACCGGCATAATTTATGCCGGTGGGGCTGCGTTTCCCCCACCATGCAGAAATGGCCTAAGACTGGATTCAAAAGAGCTTGTTCTTCACGTTCTGTTACCTCTGGATAGCCTGCATGACTCACTGCAAATGATATGATCGGTGGCGGGAGTCAAATAATTTAACAACCGGTTCCAGTGGTGGGATTCAAATAATTTAACAACTGGTTGTTTACAAGCACCCTTTTAACAACCAGTTCTGCCGAAGTGGTGCAAACCTGCTGAATCCACCACTGGTTATGATGGAACTTGAGCAAACTGCTAATGTGACATGAAAAATAAATTAATTCAAAGCCTGAGAAGGTCTAAGGCTGAGTATACTGTAAAGCAGGATCATTTTTTCTTTTTCCTCTGCAGTGAAAACATCTGAATAATCTGGTCAAGTCCGCATACTATAGTTACCTGTCCTCAGGGGAGTTCCTTCATGGCAACTCTGCATGAGTCATGGTTAGGAGTGCCACTTCTACATCAGTGTTCACTGAGGACAGGCATTTCTGATACTTCTTTGTGCTTCCAACTTGGGGATGAATTAAGGGTCTAATCACACCTAAGGGCAGAGACATGCCAGAATTGCCCTTTCTCAGCATACATTCACATCTCTGTTTGAGTCATTGTTCTGGACATGCTGCCTTCCGATCTGTCTTTTCTAAAGCCAAGCCAGGTTGTTCTGTTGCATCCCTGCATGGGAGTGCTGGAATGCATTGGCCTCACCCCCAGCAGAGATCACCAGATTGATCGACCTTTGGAGGACATTTGTGCCTCTGCATGAGTCACAGCTCATGATTACTGACACAATAAAATGAAGAAACGAGAAGAACTATGTGCGCTGCCCTGATCTTCATGGAGGAAGGATGGGATAAAATTGCAGTTGATGGATAAGCTTTTCTTCCCTGTGGGAAATTGGTAGTAGCAAATGCATCCATCTCTCCAATAAATATTCCATCACATCTTTTGTTGGCTTCTGCAGGGCCTTCCACTCATAAATGTGTCCAGCCTGAACGGTGGAAATCACTATGCATTTTCTGCCGGGGCCCAGAGTAATGGCTGAGGGATAGAATTTACCCAAGGCCAAAGGTGAGACTTTAATGTAGCTTTCAGCCACTAATACTGTGTTAAATATTTGAGCAGGACGAACTGCTGCGTAAGCTCCACATCAGCGCGATTACCATTGCATTAGGCGGGCCAGATGTCCTTTCATTGCATAAGGTCTTCCAAAGCATCTCAACTTCCACGGATCCAGCATATATATTTTTTTGCTTCGAAGCCGGCTGGTTTTGAGCTGGAATGCTCCTAAAATTGCCATCTCTGGGGATCGACGCTGAAGAAGGGCCACAAATGGATGACTGGGCTACCAGAACCCAGGTAAGACCTGAGGACCCCCCAAATTATGGCTCATCTCCAGTGGTGAGATCCAAAAATTTTAGTAACAGGTTCCTTCGCCAGCTCCCCTCCCCTCAGCAAAGGGGCAGAGGCATACCTAGGCAAACCTGAGCCCTGGGCAAAACCTGAATTGGATGCCCCCCCATGGGCAGCCACCCCACCATGACCCCCCCCCCATTTTTTTGTACCAGGTCATTTCTAAATCATCACATTGTAGAAAATGCCCCAACTCTCAAATCTGAACACAGCAATGGTGAAACACACAGGTTCTTTGATAGAGACTGGTGAGATAAAAGGTACGAAAGGCTGAGAATCAATGAATTGCGGTACCTGAAAGGGATTAACCCAGTTCAGGGAGTTACATTATTAGTCGCAATTGCTATATGGAATCTTCACGTTCAAAGGCAGTATGCCTCTCGGGGAGGCGAGGGCGTGGAGATGGAAAAGCGGACCCAATTAGTAACCCCCTCTCAGCACACACGAATAATTAGTAACCCACTCTCGGGAACTGGTGAGAACCTGCTGGATCCCACCTCTGCTCATCTCCAAACTATAGACATCCGCTCCCCTGGAGAAAAGGGATGCTTTGGAAGGTGGGTCTATGGCGCTGTACCACACTGAAGTTACTGTCCTGCCTAGATATCATCCCCAATTCTCCAGGAGCTTACCAACCTGGAACTGGCAACCTTACCCCAAACCCACCCACCCACTGGTGCCCAGAGGGGACCAGACAACCCTACAGAGGTAAAGCGTTTCGATTATAAGTTCCATTCTTGACCTTCGGGGTTGCCAGCTCTAGGTTGGAAAAACAAGAGGGTGAAACTATAGAAGGAGGGGCAAGATCTCAGTGGAGTCACCTGGAGAGCAGTGTGTGTGTGTGGAAGGTGGGTGGCAGTGGTTGATGCTCAGAAGGTCCTAGGTTCAATACCCAGCATCGCTAGTTAAAAGGTTCAGGTAGAAGGTGATGGGAAAGACTCCCACCTGAGACCCCTGGAGAGCAACTGCCAGTCAGAGCAGGCCAGTGGTGGCGAACCTTTGGCACTCCAGATGTTATGGACTACAATTCCCATCAGCCCCTGCCAGCAGGGCCAATTGGCCATGCTAGCAGGGGCTGATGGGAATTGTAGTCCATAACATCTGGAGTTCCAAAGGTTCGCCACCACAGGAGTAAGCAATACTGACCCTGTCGGACTGATCTGGTTCCACACAAGGTGTGTTCATGTGGACAGACACGGTGACAAACAAAATGCCCACGCACAGAGAATTAGCCATAGAAATCACAATTCTCTGGCAATGACATCGCTCTTGGATTTCTGACAAGCTCTCAATTTATTGCTGCTACTTTTCTTTTAAAAACACACAAGCATTCTCTGAGAAACTTTATGAAATACTAAGAAAGAAGGAAAGGAAATTGCCGTGGAGTGGGGAAGGAGGGGAAGCCCCAAAGTTTCAAGCGGGATTGTTTTGCCGATGTGAATCATTCACTCTTTCCCCAATTAACCTCTTGTTGTTTATAGGTTTCCTCTGAAAAAAATCACCCAAGCGCCATGCTAGAGTGCCGTCTTCCCTCTAATAATCCCTTTCACGCTACTTACCGGCTTTCCTCACGGCTGTACAAATGGATTCCGAAAAAGAAAGGCTGTCCTACTTTAGCATAACATCTTTTTTTCATATCTTCCTTCCCTTCCCCTCCAGTCTAATTTTTCGATAATGAGCGTGACAACCCAAGTGCACAAACACACCTCATTTTAGGGCTGACTTTTTGGGTCTTCCTTTGGAAAGACTTTCGTAGACAGCTTGCTTTCATCTGGGAGTTAGAGAAGTTGACGCGGACTTCTCAGCGCTGAACTGGAAGAGGCTGTCATGCCAAACTCCTCGGAATCGATATAAATAACTCAGCACAAATAAGGCAATTTATGTCCCCGGATTTGCTTGTATGCATGTCTGCTTAAACAGGTGGAAACCTAGGAAACTCTGGTGCTTTTATTTGGAGGGGGCAGCTTTCTGGAGGGGAGCCGTCTGACCTTGGGGAGGTGGGAGTGCTAAGCCCAGTGCTCAAGATGGATGGCAGAAGAGTGTCTAGAGCAGGGCTGTCAAGCTCACAGCCCTCCAGATATTCATGAATTACAGTTCCCATCAGTCCCTCCCAATAGGAGCATTGGCTATATTGGCAAGGGCTGATGGGAATTGTAGTTCATGAAGATCTGGAGGGCTGTGAGTTTGACACCTGTGGTCTAGACTGCAGTGGTGGTGAACCTATGGCACTCCAGATGTTCATGGACTACATTTCCCATCAGCCTCTGCCAGCATGGCCTTACGCGGCCTGGGACCCTCGTATCTTCGAGACCGCATCACCCCATATGTCCCTACACAGCCTCTCCATTTGGTGGAGGCCAATTTACTGGTGGTCCCTGGCCCGTCAATGATGTGGCTGGCCTCCACATGGGCCAGGGCCTTTATGGCTCTGGCCCCGGCCTGGTGGAGCACTCTTCCTCCAGCTGTCTGGGCCCCGTGGGATCTTGGCGAGTTCTGCAGGGCCTGTAAGACAGAGTTGTTCCGCCGGGCCTTTGGAGGGACCAGCCGCTGAAGGTGCCCCCCCCCTTTCGGCTCTTTACATCTGGGCCCTTTTCATCTAATGGGACTCGCCGTCCCCCCCTCTTGGGGAGGATTTTAAAATGGGATTTTGTTGAACGCCTCTTACTGCTGTTTTTAAAGGTTTTAGCAATTATTTTTATAACTGTATTGAGATTTTATGTTGTGCACTGCCCGGAGCCCCTCGGGGATGGGGCGGTATAAAAGTATAAATAAATAAATAAATGAATGAATGAATGAATAAATGAATAAATGAATAAATGAATGAATGAATGAATAAATGAATGAATGAATGAATGAATGAATGAATAAGAAAGAAAGACATCTGGAGTGCCATAGGTTCATCACCACGGGTCTAGAGAAACATGGATGGGATATCAAGGGTCATCTAGTCCAGTAGTCCCTCTTTCATGAAACTGCAGACCATGGTCCAAAAAGCCAAAACGTTCCTGGCGGCACTACCTCTACTCTTCTTCTTTTCTGCCTGGGCTCATGTCCTTCAACTGGAAGGAGAGATGAAAGGACATGTGGTCCCATTGCTAAATTATTCTTATTATTAGAAAATGAATTAATCAACTGAAATGGGAGAAATTCATGCATCGAAATTTCAGGTCTGTATTTAAGGGAAACTCCAAGAAAGTGAAGGTGGTTAGCAAAGGCTTCCACCAGCCACAAGGGACACTCTTGTGAAAGCCAGAAGACCCCAAGGTGCTTTTTGGTCGTAGTATCCTAGTTTCTACATATAGTGGATTCACATAGGTGGTATTTAAAAATAGCTGGACCGCAGCATGACTGTGGGCTGATTAGGGCCACGTTGTCAGAACTGAAAGTTGTTGTCTGCATAATTCAGCCATGCAATCTAATTGCTGGTATGGGACAAATTGATTTACAGCAGGAGGGAAAATAATCTCTCTTTCTCCCTTTGAACGATCGGAAACGCCAAGCAAAACACATCTGATGGAGTGGGGAAAGGCCACGCACGTCTCGTGCATCGCAAGAGAGAGCTACTGTACTTTTGCAGAGAATGTTAGGGGAACTCATGTTCGAAGACGGAAACAGCAGGCAATCAGGTAGCCAAGCTTAATACAGAAATGACACAAATTGGGTCTTTAAAACAAAAATCAAGTTCCAGATTTGAATTACAAAAACAAAACAAAACCTTGTGTTGTTTTTTTAAAAAGAAAACAACCAACTCCATTATTTTGCACTGGCAAATGATTATCTTAAATATCAGTTTATCAAACTGTTCTGAAGTCATCATTTCCAAGAGTCATTAACAGCCCCCGCCCCTTTGGGTTTATCTAGTCCCCTTTTAAGCCATCTAAACTGGCAGTTGTCACCAATTCTCATAGCATCAAATCCCTTCTGTCTATTATGTCTTGGGCCCCAGTGACTGGACTTTTGGAACCAACCGTGTTTATGGGGAAACCCTCGAGCCTCTCATTCTGTAGTTACTTCAGATGTTCCAAAGAAACCCAAAAGCAATGCAAAGACTGATGGGTGTAGACATCGTCTCAATGTTTTGCAGGGCTCTCTGAACTAGGTCAGTTCTTCATCCACACTCCCCAAGTAGCTGTATCAAACAGTACCATTGGAAGACCACTGATATATCACTGAGGCTTGCCTGGCTCCCAGTCAATAGCTGCGTGTGACGAAATAACAGCTATACTCTGCAGCAGCCATTCTCAACCAGGGTTCCCTGGTACCCTGGGGTGCCATGAGCATGTCCCAGGGGTACCGCGGCAACACTACCGCCCCCCCTCTTTTTTGTGGTGTCTCCCACCAGCGCCAGCAAGGACATGGAGCTGGCCCATGGGGCAGGGCCTGCCACAAGGTCAGCAGCCACCCCCACCCCCAGTACTACCCTTCACCCTGAGAGGGGAAGGTGGGGGTAGCAAGCATGGGCAATGGGAGGGGAAGGTGGAGGGTGGCGGCAGGGGTACCGTGAGATATGAAGAGTGAGGTCAAGGGTACCCTGACCTCGAAAAGGTTGGGAAACACTGCTCTGCAGGATGAAGATGCCAGCCACAAATGCAGGCGAAATGTCAGGAGAAAATGCTACTGGAACACGGCCATACGGCCTGGAAAACCCACAACACTCTTGATTGACTATTTTGTCCCCTCCTGATCGGGCCCTTCTAGTATTGAATTCATTCGTTTCAGTTTTAGCTTATATTGAGATTTTCATGTAATTATGTATTTCAATTCATATTAACATTGTTGGAAGCCTGACTTTTTGGGAATGGGCGCAGGACAAGTCGAACGAACGAACGAACGAACGAACGAACGAACGAACGAACGAACGAACGAACGAACGAACGAACGAATGAATGAAGTCCAGGGTCACTAACCACCCAAGCCTTTGCTACCACCAGCCAGATTTGAGCTGATCCCTGAAGTGCTGCTGTCCCTGCCGTGACTTGATTTGATTCTGTGGAAGAAGCTGATGAATTGCATATATCCCTCCCTAGAGAAAACACTTGGGACTGATTCGACTCCAAAGGACGGTGCCCATTTTACCTACAGGGAGTGGTGTTCTCCGTTGATTCATTTCCAGAATCTGCATCTCCCCGATTTGGATGAGTCCAATAAATTCAAAGAGATTAAACCTGAACCGATCATGTATCATCTCATGGAAATGATGACCTTTCATTGCACAATGAACGCTATAAGGAATACTGATTGTTGTGGGTTTCCCAAGCTGTGTGGCCATGGGCTGGTGGTTTTCGCTTCTAATATTTTGCCCACAACTATGGCAGGCATATTCTGTGACATACCTCTGAAGGTGCCAGCCACAGACGCAGGCCACATGTGGGGAACTAGAATTATCAGACGATGGCCACACAGCCTGGAAAACCCACAACAACCATTGATTCCAGCCA
This sequence comes from Sphaerodactylus townsendi, assembly GCF_021028975.2. Taxonomy (NCBI): domain Eukaryota; kingdom Metazoa; phylum Chordata; class Lepidosauria; order Squamata; family Sphaerodactylidae; genus Sphaerodactylus; species Sphaerodactylus townsendi. The sequence goes on from NC_059437.1 coordinate 51,391,454, forward strand.
CGCAAGCTTTTGACAAAACACTGTATGGAATATTTACACTTTTTATCTGAGGGTCCAAATGAACATATTGGAGGAGGAGCACCAATTATGTCACATCTTGTACTGTTGTCTATATTCAGCTATCCTGCTTTTGTGCTAATCTCTGCTTTGTCTTAGAAGATGATTTGTGCCAATTAGGGATCACGTTATAAATAGGTAACTGTACGATGCTTTGGTTCTGTGATGATGTCACAGGGGACAAATGCAGTCGGAGAGGATGACATCACCTACTACGCAACCAATCAGAGTTGTCTATGCAAGGATTTCTCTAATTCAATTAAGAGAAGTAGGGCCAAGCCGGGGGCGGGGGAGCAAAAACATTGTTTAGAAGAAGAAGAGTTTGGATTTATATCCCCCCTTTCTCTCCTGCAGGAGACTCAAAGGGGCTGACAATCTCCTTGCCCTTCCCCCCTCACAACAAACACCCTGTGAGGTAGGTGGGGCTGAGAGAGCTCCGAGAAGCTGTGACTAGCCCAAGGTCACCCAGCTGATGTGTGTGAGAGTGCACAGGCTAATCTAAATTCCCCAGATAAGCCTCCACAGCTCAGGCAGCAGAGCTGGGAATCAAACCCGGTTCCTCTAGATTAGATACACGAGCTCTTAACCTCCTACGCCACTGCTGCTCCTGTTTAGAAGAATTTTAATATTTTTACCTGTGGTTTACAAAACCATTGTGATGGGGAAGAATTTTGGACACTGCTGAGAGCTTTTCCCACAAACTCCCCCCCCTTATTGACTCAGGCTTAATGTGTGCAAATGAGAACCTTCACAAATGAATAAATGGAGTATCTTCATTTCCCCCCCCCCCCATGCGGGGTCAAAACTTTGTGCTCTGGGCAAAGATATAGGTCGGATTTTGTTTCCCTTTATCTTCTTGTCATTGGTATGGAGAATTCCCTGAATCACAAAAAGCCGCATGTCATTTCCCAAAGCAGAAATAATGACGGAAGGGGACAAGAAAGCCCTCCGGCACTGTGTGAGGTAGTTTTGTAGCCTGCAGGAAAGAAACGGATCTCCCATATAATATCATTCAGTTTCACATTCTTTAACAGAGCAACGCCAGGATGACTCCAGAGATTAAAGTGTCATACCTGTCTGACAAGAAATACAGAACCTCATTTTCCACTGATAAGTCATTCATTACGGCTCCGGACAAACATCTCTGGGAAAAAATTCGTGTCCGACAGCTCGGCGTGCTTACCATAAGGAAAGTCCCAGAAGGCACGGCTTGTAAAAAGAGCAGCAGCTGAACATTTAACACTGGGCTCTGGGAAGGTGAACTTACATCGACCTCGACCATATTCGTATTTTCCCATCTCCGGTCAAGTCTAATATTCTTTTATAGGAGCACTCTCCGCTCAGTCGCTGGCCCGCTGCAGTCCTGATATGTCTCAAAATGCCCTCTGAATGGGTCAAACAGCCAAGTACTAAAGAGCAGACGGGAACTCAGATGGTGTTTTTGTTATGGCGGCTTGTGAAGGCAGCAAGCGAAATGACTCCCAGGGAGTAGGATATTGAAAGGTATTCACTGCTTCTTCAGCTCCTCTCACGCAGACAATTTCTGTTGCAATTCAATGTTGTTTTAAGTCTACCTAGCTGTGGGAACCATAACAGGATCAATTCATGAACAGAAAATAGCGATGGGAGTCTCCCTTTTCAGTCTGGACAGAGCTGTATTCTACGGCACCTTGTAGCCCAGCCTAGCCCAACCCCATCAGAGCTTAGAAACTAAGCAGGGTCGGCCACGTTTAGTCCTTAGATGGGAAACCACCAAGGAAAGCTGGGGTTGCTATGGAGATAAAGGCAGAGGTGGGATCCAGCAGGTTCTCACAGGTTCCCGAGAGTAGGTTACTAATTATTTGTGTGTGCCGAGAGGGGGTTACCAATTGGTGATTTTGCCATGTGATTTTTGCCTTAGTTACACCCCTCCTCTCAGCAGTAGAGCGCAGAACTTGAAGCAGTCTAGCAGGAGGTGCACCGGCGTGCGTGGCAGCCTGCGCCTGCGTGCATTCATTTCCTGCCCAAGGACCAGCGCAGCGGCTGCATCCCTGCCACAGCCCCGCTCAGGAATGCCCCGCCCCTGGAATACCTGTCCACACCCCCGTCGTGCCCTGCCCAGCCCCATTGGTGCTACGCCACAGTTTGAATCCCACCACCATGGGAACCTGTTACTAAATTTTTTGGGTCCCACCACTGGATAAAGGGAAATGTAAACCACCTCCTGCCAGCATGCTGAGGTCATAGGGGAGAGGATTTCCAGTTCTGAGGTCATAGGGGGAGCCTTTCCAGTTCTGTCAATAAACACCTTGTGACCTGTTTTCCCCGAACTGCTGTTTCTGAGTAGAGACTTTTGCTAAAACAGAAGTGCTTTCCCTGAACAGTCCAGGGGGTCCTCAGAGTAGGCAAATAGAATTAGAAGGGCCAACACACACACACACACACACACACACACACACACACACACACACACACACACACAAGCACTCCATGGGAACTCTGTACTGGCTTTGGTTCTAAGTACCATCAGTAGTAGGAGACCAAAGAAAATACCCTGACTTCTCTGAGGGGTCTGCGAAGACTTTCCTTGTGCATGTCGTGCCAATAGCACTGGCCCAGAGACGCCCACAGTCAAATAAATCCATGCCAGGAAATGACCCTGCTGTCTTTTCATTGGGCAGCCGAGACTTCAGCCTGAGATAACTTTGCAAAGAAGGGAAGCGCTTTCAAATTTCAGAATGTATCCGGGCGAGCCCCCGATGCTCCCATTAAGAATGTGGCCAGCTTTACTCTTAATTAAGTTACGGACGGACTTAAGGGGAAGGAAGAGGAGAAAGCGCACATCCCATTAGCTCTGCAAACTCTTCAGTGCCCTTTCCTGACAGCCTGTAGGCATTAATTTTTTTACTCTCTCTTCTTCTCTCCTCCCCCCCCTTTTCTCGCAGTGTTTCAAAATTGAATCATGAGCGGCATGTCAGTTGTAATTACTGGAGCCCATTACATGCACCGAGGGTAGGTGGCACTTAAAGAAATTGCTCTGGCATTGGAATATGTCAAGCAATCATTTATTAATATGGTCAACGACCGGAATAACAAAAACGATTTAAAACAATGTCGCAGGGAAACAAATATATATGTATGTACAGAAGGAATCAGCTAAAAGGCCTAGCCCAAACTGACAACATGCGCGATCAATGTAAATATATGTGCGGAAAGGGCCAATGTCGGAGGAGCTAAATTCAGGCCCAGTCGCACCTCAGAGAGCAACAGGAACAGCATCTAAGTAGCGGTGCGGCAATCTTTGCCCAAGACATGCTCGAAAAAACGAACCTTCCCTGTCTCGCTGTGAAAACTGAGCACCTGATGTGCTCGCACTGATGATTCTAGTTTGCAGTTCAAAATGAAGGGCATTTCAGGTGCACTGTTCATGACATTCCACTTGGCTGCTAGCCAAATAGCCACTTGCGTAAAGCAGGTTCACAATTTATTAGATCTCTGGGGCATGTGACCCAGGGCTCATCAGTGGTAGGCCAATTAGTTTATCTTTCTCTCTCTCCCTCTACATATCATTTAAAAAAAATTCTCACACATAAAACTAACAAAATATATAGACATAAAAAACCACAACCCATTGCACATCATGTATTGACTTCCAGCTATCTCATCTTTGAGTAAAAGTTCACTCTGGGTTTGTGCATACAATTAAGACATTAGTTCAATAGTATTTTTTTCTCAAGTGTAGTCTAGTGTTTACAATCTGCTGATTTCTTTAGATTTCAAACCCTGCCACTACTAATCTGTTTGAATATGTTTTGGAAAGATGTTCCGTAAAAGGTCCCCAGTTTTCTAAAAAAAAATTGTCCAAACTATTGTCTCTTAATAGTGATGTCAGCTTTGCCATTTCTGAATATGCTGTAACCTTCAGAATCCAGTCCTCTTTTGTTGGTATCTTATTATCTCTCCATTTTTGCGCATATAACATCCCTGCTGCAGTCATCATATACACAGAGGCCCCTTCCGCACTCGCAAAATAATGTTTTCAAACCACTTTCACAACTGTTTGAAAGTGGATTTTGCCATTCCGCACAGCTTCAAAGAGCACTGACAGCAGTTTGAAAGTGCATTATTCTGCATGTGCGGAATGAGCCAGAGCTCAATTCATTTCAGGATGGTAGGTGTGTTGATCGGCAATAGAACAGTCCAGTAGCCCTTAGAGACGGTCAAGATTTTTGGAGTATGAGTTTTTGAGAGTCAAAACTCTCTTCATCAGATACAAGTAGGGATGGCAATCCCCAGAGGTGTATCTGGGGGAAATGTAGCCCGGTGCAAAATCTGAGTTTTCCGCCCCCCGCCCCCCCACCGTATGGTTAGCCACCCTCCCCCACCATGACCAAACAACATTTTTGGGCACCAAGTCTTGAAGTCAGTGTATGGACCCAGAGAGAAGGAGGAGGGGTGAGGGGGTTATTCCTCCCCCATGTGACTAAATTGGCTGCAGTCCAGGGACATTTGACCCCGTATGTCCCCCTGGGCGATACTCCCCGGGCAGTCCCCGAGCTCATGTTCGTCTCTGATACGCTACTGGATTCATATTTAGCTCTTCTACTGATGATGAAACCTTTAATGGCATATATATATATATAAATTATACAATAGAAATTGGTTGGTAAAAAAGTTTTTAAAAAACCAAGCATCATGAGAGCTGGAATATTAAACCACACAATTGGGATTTAGTCTACTAAGCATTTGGGAACGCTCAGTGATGACAACACACAAGAATCTAGCAGTTTGTTCGGTAATAACAGTTGAGTTGCTGTCTAACAAGAACAAAGTTTTGACAGCATCTGTAGTGTTGCCTAGATCAGCTAAGAGAGGACCAGTAGTCTTTCCCGCTCTACAGCATATAGACGGCAATATAATAGAACATGATGGACGGTTTCTTCAAGACCAGGATTGCAGGTGCAAGATCTATCCAAGGATGGAAGATGGTGCTCTCTGTTGTATCGTCTGGTAGAAGGAAGAACATGGCATCTGGCTAAGGTGACAGCGCGTCTCAGAGTGGGCTCATGTAGGAGATGTAGATAGTCAGCAGGAGTGGGAAAACGAGGCGAAATATGCAGATGGATTGGAGAGCAGGTTGTATTTGCTTGTGCCATCAGTTTCTGGAAGTCCTGCTCAAAGAGTCTTTGCTTTATGAGACAGTATATCTCATTAGCAGTCATAAGAAGAAGATCATCAATGGACACAGCTAGGTCTTGCGACTTATTGGTTATATCTCTTCTACTGCCGACCAACATGGCTGTCTTCCAAAATGATATTGGGAGAATAAAATGAAGTGTTGGGAACTGAGGTAGATAAACAGAGAGATAAAACCATATTTTCTGTCAGTTATTGTCTATTTTTATTTCAACCACACACATACACACACCTAATCTACAGAGGGCTCCAAAGAAGAGAACGTTAAAATTAAAACCATAACGACAATTGCGGTTTACCCTCAAAACCATTGAAAAGCCCAATAAGGACAACGGTGTAGCCCGTAACACAGTTTGTCTTGCTACACTGGACTTTTAAAAATGCCACTTTCTCTTCTTGGAAGTTTTGCGATGCACTCGTTTGCAGAATTCATAACTTCGCCTAGTGCTTACCAATATACCTTTTCTCACAAATGTCCTACTATGGGGATCTCGCGAAGGAAAGCAATAAACCTTTCCATCTTTTATTTGGCTCACGCAGCTGAAGCCGCAGGGTAAATTTGCAACCTTACTACCATTACAAGATTTAAGGGCCAAATTGCTTAATCTGTTCCACCCGCTTCTCTCAGGCTGAAAAATACTCTTTTCTCCAGACTTACATCGCTTCTGCCGTGCGAGAGAATCCGGCCGCTTGCTGTCTTGGGTAACTTATGAGCAGCTAATATATTTTCCTTTAGACAAGCAGAAAAATGATATCTGCTCAGACAAACATCATATAAAGCCAATGGAAATTTATATCATCGGGGTTTAAGAGATACTTTGGAAATATGCACTCGCCGAAGCTCTGTTCCTATTTGCTTTGCAAGAAACCATTTATACAGCTGTGTTGAAAGGGTTAGCCGCCACATCTAAGGATACCGGTTGATAGTCATAATAATAATAGAGATGCTGAATTCTTCCACAATAAGAATTCTCCCTGGAATATGCTGTTCTGGTCTGAGTAATATATGGCACAGAATAGTTCGGCATATCCTTTCAGAAGAAGAAGAGTTAGTTTTTATACCCTACTTTTATCTCCCTTTCAGGAACCCCAAAGTGACTTAGAAGAGTTTGGAAGAGTTTGGAAGAGTTTGGAGTCTCCTGTAAGGAGACTCAAAGGGGCTTACAATCTCCTTTCCCTTCCCCCCCCCACAACAAACACCCTGTGAGATGGGTGGGGCTGAGAGAACTCTGAAGAGCTGTGACTAGATCACCCAGCTGGGGCATGGTGGAGTGCACAGGCTAATCTAGTTCCCCAGATAAGCCTCCACAGCGCAAGTGGCAGAGCGGGGGAATCAATCCCGGTTCTCCAGATTAGAGTGTACCTGCTCTTAACCACTACACCACTGCTGCCCACTTACAATTGCCTTCTCTTCCCCTCCCCACAATAGACACCTTGTGAGGTAGGTGGGGATGAAGGAGTTCGAAGAGAACTGTGACTAGTCTAAGGTCCACCAGCAGGCTTCACAGGGACAAGGGGGGACTCAAATAAACATCTCCAGATTAGAGTCCACTTTTCATGCTGAGGAGCTGGGAATCAAACTCCATTTTTCAGATTACAGTCCACTGCTGTTAACCACTACCCCATGCTGGCTCCGTTTATTTGCCGTTGGAACGTGCCACATTTGAGAGGGGGTTATGCCTGGGGCATACCATTGGATAACATTAGCATACCTGTTGCATAGGCACAGATTTAATCCGCTGGCATCTCTTTCCCCTTGTACATTATTGATGGGCCATGGTGGATCCCTGAAAGGGAAGCTGTGGCCCAGTGGCATAGCGCCAGCCTGGCATGCAGAGTCCCTGCCATCTCCGTTTGGAAGATCTCTGGTCGTGGCAGTGTTGAACTTGGTAAGCCAGCGCAAAGCAAGCTGTTGGGCCTTGACATTCACATAATGCATCCTTGGATTGATTGATTGATTGATTGATTGATTGATTGATTGATTGATTGATAGGTAGGTAGGTAGGTAGGTAGGTAGGTAGGTAGGTAGGTAGGTAGGTAGGTAGGTAGGTAGGTAGGTTGGTTGGGATAGATAGATAGATGGATGGATGGATAGATAGATAGATAGATAGATAGATAGATAGATAGATAGATAGATAGATAGATAGATAGATAGATAGATAGATAGATAGATAGATAGATAGATAGATAAACATTTATTAGGCATAGAATCCATATAACAGCCAACATTGTCCAAACAAGTATCCCATATATGAGAACCATCGCAGGTAATCATTTCAAAGTTTCTATAAAGAACCTAGCTACAAAAGTTAAAATAATCTCGAGGCCGAGTTAGAGTTTAGTATAAAACAGTAATCTTCTCCCCACAGTAGAGTATTCATTAAAGATTACGGGACAAAGAGCAAAAAGTTTGGTCCTAGATCCCTCATTTTTGGGGCAGTCGAGCAATATATGTTCCATGGTTGGAATCGCTGTAGTACAATGAGGACATTTCCGCTCTTGCAGGTCGATTTTTCGGAACCTTCCTTGTAGCATAGAGCAAGGGAAGGAGTTACATCGAGCCCTAGTGATTATCCATCTATGCTTGGGCTCCTGAAGTAAACTCAAATAATCTGCCATGTGATTGATTTTCAATTTGATGTTAAAAAAGAGGGGGGAGCAATTGCTTCTCGCCTTGTCCTGCAGAACTTGAAACTCTTGATCTAGCAGATGCCTTTTTAATTGAGAGAAGATTTCAGAAGCAGGCAGCATTTGCAAGGCTTTCCAGGAAAATCCCAGGGAAAGTATTTTAGTTTGGCCTTGGATTGCTTACATGTTCGCTTGTATGCACCGATTAAAAAAAACACATACACACAAAAGAAACTTGATGCAATCGTATGTAGAGTTGCATCAAACTTCTTTCAATACAGCGTTATTCTAATGTGCAGGCACATTTTGGTGCAGCGTGGTGTAGTGCTTAAGAGTAGTGGACTCCAGTCTGGAGAACCAGGTTTGTTTTCCCCACTCCGCCATATGAGCAGCGGACTCTAAACTGGAGAACCAGGTTTGTTTTCCCCACTTCTCCACATGAAACCTGCCGCGTGACCTTCGGCCAGTCACAGTTCTCTCAGAATTCTCTCAGCCCCATCTACCTCACAAGGTGTCTGTTGTGGGGAGAGGAAGGAAAGGTGCTTGTAAGCTGCTTTGAGACTCCTTACGAATTAGAAAAGTGAGGTATAAATCCAAACTCTTCTTCTGTATTGATAACATGCTGAACGCACTGAATAAATTTCTGTTGAAAACGTGGACTAGCGCGCAACGCGTTCTGCGAATGTGGCTGCTGTCGCCGTGATGTCTTCATCCACTTGCTGGAGCAAGTTGTACGCAATGGAAAGAAACAGTACTCCACGAAACTACTGTACAGGCCCCATTTCCAGAGATAATTTTAGAATTCTCCTAGCTAAACTAGAATTAAGGAAATGTGGAACCTGGGACATAACTGACCCGCAGGATGAATAAAGGAACAGAGCAGGAGAAAGCGATCTTCCCAAGTTGCACTGGAAGCCCAAGGGAAGTACACTGGGGATGAAAAGTTAAAAACAGATCTTATTTTCAGTAGGAGAAATCACAAATCTAAAGCAAACAAACCCCGAGGAGCGAAGACGACCACCCCACCCTTTCCTTCCTGTTTTTCCTCCTGTAATTAACTTTCAAATATGTGCAAAATGCTCAGCTATTATATTTTTGTTCCCCGCATCCCGCCAGAGGGGAACAGAAGATGTGACAGGGCTTTGATGTCCTACCCCGCCATTTGAAAACCAACGGCATTGTGATCGCGATGAATTCCTCGCCCAAGTGACACCTCCGAGAAGACATCAAGGGAGAGGAATGATAAAGCAACGTGGCGAAATAATTGGAGTTGCGAACAGCTCTTTTGTTTGTGTCTGACAGCGGGGAAGATGCGAAGGTCCTCTCTTTCCCTCCAACTTCTGTTTGGATCAGTCTTGCGGAAAACTGCCATGTTGGAACTTTATGGGGAAGAGGCTCGCCAGTAGAAAAGTGGTGTGCGGTGGTTACGCCCGAAGGGCTGATGGGCGGAGCAACGGAGCCCTGAATACTTACAGGGGCCAATCCAAAGAATACTTTCCGAGGAGCAAACCTCATGGGACTTACTTCTGCGTAGGCCTGCTTGAGATTGCTTGCCTGCTCTTATAAACCTACCAGTTGAGCGTTGGTCAGGTGGCGTCTCAGTAGCTTCTGTGTAGCGGTGGCGTGGCCTGAGGGCTTTTCTCCTTCAAATGGAAGTAAGCTCTGGTGGGACCCATCTTGATCCTCCTTGATCTCAGATTGCAAATGCCTTAGCAGACCAGGTGCTCAGGAGCAGCAGCAGCCGCAGAAGGCCATTGCTTTCACCTCCTGCATGTGAGCTCCCAAAGGCACCTGGTGGGCCACTGATCTGAGATTGCAAATGCCTTAGCAGACCAGGTGCTCAGGAGCAGCAGCAGCCGCAGAAGGCCATTGCTTTCACCTCCTGCACGTGAGCTCCCAAAGGCACCTGGTGGGCCACTGCGAGTAGCAGAGTGCTGGACTAGATGGACTCTGCTCTGATCCAGCTGGCTAGTTCTTATGTTCTTATGTTCTTATGTTCTTATGTACCATATTTTCCCGAAAAGAAGTCAGGGTCTTACATTAATTTTTGCTCCAAAAGATGCGTTAGGACTTGTTTTCAGGGGATGTTTTATTTTTTTCCCATGATTTTGCACCCCTCACTGGACCAGATCAGCTGCGCCGGGGAATCTGTAACTAGGGCTTATATTTGGAATAGGGCTTATATTTCAAGCATCCTCCAAAAATCCTGAAAAATCATGCTAGGGCTTATTTTGGAGGTAGGTCTTATTTTTGGGGAAACAGGGTAGACGAACAAGGCCCTTAAAAACGGCTTCTTGCCATGTGTCCAGGGGAGGATGGGTGGTTATGGTATCCTGACTGCTACTGCTTGTAATCGGAGTTAGAGCTTTGTTATGTAGCAATGTGCAGGCTTAATTGGAATGCCTTTCCCAAGGCAGGGGCATACCTGGTTCTTATCTCAAAAAAACAAGCATGGCCTCGGAGAACTGCAGGCTTGAGAATTAGCAGTGGGAGACGAAAGTGTGTGTGGGGGGGGGGCTATTGCCCGGTAATAAAGCAAAGGGAAGAGGGGCGATGTGGGAACTAATGGGACAGCTGCGTGTGAAAGCTTTAGATTTGGCAAAGGTCTTTGAAGTGTAACCTGTTTGAACTCCAGTCCATAAGAACATAAGAACATAAGAACATAAGAACAAGCCAGCTGGATCAGACCAGAGTCCATCTAGTCCAGCACTCTGCTACTCGCAGTGGCCCACCAGGTGCCTTTGGGAGCTCCCGAGCACCTGGACTGTTAAGGCATTTGCAATCTCAGATCAAAGATTGATTTCATATCCACATTGATAAAATTGATTTCATATCCACATGCTCCCCCCTGTATTTTTCTCTCCCATTTGAACGGGGCCGCTTGGCACACTACCTGCATTGCTTAATAAACCCTTCTCAAAGGAGAGCCATAGTGCTCGCCAGGTTTAATGTTTTGCCTTCTGCCTTGTTACATGGCAGATTGAACTAGCAAGAAAAGGCTAATAGATTGTGCCCGTGTAATTATGGCTCAATTGAATCTCTGGCCCGCCAATTACTGCACTGTTTCAAATTCAAGGAAATCAGAACAAGTATGTGAATCTTACTCCTTTACATTTACCCGAACTTCCCCATTTATTTAGATTACACTACTTACTGGACAATCCTGATCCTTCTCTCTGTACGATAGTGGCAGACTTTCTCCTGGAAATTACTAAATGCCAGTAGATTTCCCTCCACTTAACATTTATTTCCTGTACTGTATATTTTTTATCAGTTTTTTTTACTATTGTTGTACTGTTGTCTGTGCCAATAAAGGCTTGCTTGCACTGCATCTGTTTTTTGGGAGCTCCATGGAACACAACAGTAATGATCAAAACTGGGCCAGGCATAGGCGTCCCAACTTTCCACCTCCCCCTCTTTGTACCTCCCCCCAGAATCTCAATTTCCTGTCTTTGAAAAATTAAGGAGTGGGAAGAAAAAAGTACAGCCTCCACTGTGATACTCTAGGAATGTACCCTAGCTTCTAAGGCAGTGGTTCTCAACCTTCCTAATGCCGCGACCCTTTAATACAGTTCCTCATGTTGTGGGGACCCCCAACCCTAACATTTATTTAGCCATGCTCTTGTTTCAAGTAGGTTCTGACCAGTTTCTAAGCATAGTACAGCATATGGTACAGAGTGTGGTAATCCGAGTATTTTATAGAGGAAGCCAGATTGTATTCTTTCAACAGAATTGTTCCATGCAGTTATCCATAAGGGAACTCCATAAAGAAGTTGCTGAACTACCTTGGAGTTGAAAACCTTTAGAGCTGCTGGGACATATCCCCTTCCCCTGGTGTGAAAAAACTTTACCACTGCTGAAGCAGTGTGATAACTTCCTTTTACAGCAATATCTCTATGTCTGGCCCATGTGGCTTTCTGATGGAAGGTTAGGCCTAGATATTTAAAGGACTTGGAGTGTTCGACCTTAACCCCATTAATAAGCCATCTAGAAGGCTTAAATACATTAGCAAAGATGACAATTTTTGATTTTTCTGGGTTTAAGGACAGGAAGTTAGATGTACAGTACTCCATAGTTTTTCTAAGGAGCCTTTTAAGGCCCACTTGAGATCTAGAGATCAGTATCACGTCATCAGCATAAAGTAGGAGTGGTACGGGTTTGTTTGAAAGAACTGGGCTGTGTACATGGAGATACCAGGGACTGCATTTGCAAGGAGAAGAGTCCACTTGGACTGAACTCTGCAGCCCCCACCTTTCAGATGGATTAGAGAAACCCCTAGGGCCCCATTTAACTATTTACTTGGTCTGGCTTCTTAGTCTGTTGCTCACTGAAGACTGAGCTACAGCTTGGAAGATGGACGTATATCGCCCAGAGCTCTTTGAATAAAGAATGGGATAAAAGCGTTTAAAGAAGTAGACCAGCCTGTCCTTAGCAGATCCCTTTGTTCTGACATTGTCAAACGAATCCCTCTCCTTCCCTTCCCTTGTCTGAAACTCTTTTTGTTTAGTTCAAAAGCTGGGAGGCAGACAGCCCTGTGCCTCTTGAGTGGCAGGTGTCACTGGGGAAGACAATTTTGACATAATGTGGTGAAAAATTCATCTGGGGTCTATGTGAAATTATCTCAGTCCATGGATCACCAGTTCACCGTCCCTCTATGAACAGGGCAGTGTTAGGATTTTAAAACACATCAGAGCACCAACACGTTCTAAGAAAAGACTTTGGATCCAAAGTGCCAGGGATGTTCTTGACTGATCAAAATATATTCCTAGTCTGTTATGATTGTTATAAAATATTTTACTGAAAGTTGTATTGAGTTGATTGAGATATATTCCTTACTCAATGTAATTATTATAAGGTGATTTTTTTTTCTTCTCTTCCTTGGGCAGTGTAATTAACCCCTTCTTACATCCTTCTCTTCTTCTCCATTTTATTCTCACAACAACCCTGTGTGGTAGATCAGGCTGAAAGGCTGTGAGCTTCTAAGGCCAACAAGGGATTCGAACCTGAATCTCTCAGATTCTAATTCAACAGTCTACTCACTACACCACACTGCCTTGAACATCAACTGTAATCGTTCTGTGGGCTGAGATGCAAGTTTTGCAACAAAAGTTTTATGTCAAGGAATGTCTGGGAAGAATAATGTAGAGCTTCACCTCCACACGCCTTTGCAATCCGGAAACCGGTGTTCACTATACCGTTGAATGTTATAATATATATTGATTTTAGTTTGGTTCCTGCTGTGAAAAGTTTAATGCTGCTCTTTGAGAAATGAATTTTTCAGATGTATGGGTTTTTCCCTTGCGTTGGTTCTGACACGCACAAACACAGACTTTTAACTGAGCAGAAATGAGGAGCAGAAACTGAGCAGAAATGGGGAGGGGGGATAATATCAAGATGATTAATTCTTATGTGAGCAATCCAGCAAGGAGGTTTTTGGGGTTGGTTTTTTTATTTTATACATGGCTTCTTGCTAACCTTATGCTTGCTGCTTCAAGATTGCATCATTCACCAATACATATCTTTGATATATAGCCATGGTGGCGAATCCGTGGTGGTAAACCTTTGGCACTCCAGATGTTATGGACTACAATTCCCATCAGCCCCTTCCAGCATGGCCAATTGGCTAAGACTGCTAAGGAAGTCCAGGTTGCTACACAGAGGTAAGCAACAGCAAACCACCTTTGTTAATCTCATGTTTTGAACACTCCACGAAGAATCAGCATGAATTTAAAGAAGAAGAAGAAGAAGAAGAAGAAGAAGAAGAAGAAGAAGAAGAAGAAGAAGAGGAGGAGGAGGAGGAGGAGGAGGAGGAGGAGGGGGTTACTAATGGGTGATTTTGCCAAGTGATTTTTGCCGTAGTTGCGCCCCTCCTCTCAGCAGTAGTGCGCAGAACTTGAAGCAGTCTAGCAGGAGATGCACTGGCATGTGTGGCAGCCTGCGCCTGCGTGCATTCGTTTCCCGCCCAAGGACCGGCGCAGCGGCTGCGTCCTTGCCACAGCCCCACCCAGGAATGCCCTTCCCCCTTAATGCCTGGGCACGCCCCCATCGTGCCCCCCCTAGCCCCATTGGCGCTACGCCACAGTTTGAATCCCACCACCATGGGAACCTGTTACTAAAATTTTTGGATCCCACCACTGCTTCCAATCCACATCTTAAATCACACATCCAAGCCGGGATATTTATAAATACAATATATATGTGAGATATGTTTCTGAGTTATATTAAGGCTAACAGATATATACGGTGTGGCGCAAAATAAAATGGGCTAACAGCAAGCCTAAGGAATAGCAAACAGTCAGTAGAAAATAAATCTACTCATTTGCTCCTTGATGTCCACACCCAAGCCAGAGCTACAATCATTAGAGTTGTAAATGTGAACTATCCCTTGAATTGAGATGCTGCACCCTTCCTTCCCTTCAGCTGTTCCTAAAAGCTCCTAAGTGCTCACATCCCTGATTTAATCTCGCTGCCTCAGCCAAATTACAATGGCCAGAGACTCGCTCTTCCAACCACCTATTCAAGGTGTTGCTAATGTAATCAAGGAAACAATTGGTTACCAACCCCTGGGTTTAGGACAATAGATAGAGCTACTGTTTAGCTCAGCTCCTGCAACCCAGCACAGCTGCAAGAAACGAAACCTAATGCAAGGGGCCTCTTTTCCCGCCAAACTAGCGATTCACCCTATAAAAGCCCTGCTCACCTTAAGCTCATTGCCCATTTCTAACCTGAACCTCCCTTGGTCAAGTTGGTGCGAGACACGATATCGTCCTTCTCTGGGATCTCTGTGCTGGCATAGAGTCCCTGCCTTCTACTTTGTCTGCTGCATTGGAACCATTAGGTAACGTATTACCCTGTTGCCTCCCCAATTCCCTCTCTATCATCCAAACCTATTTTTCTCACCTTTTGATATCTCTAAGAACTTGTGTGTGTTCCTCCATATCTTCCTGTATGTGTGTTTGAAACCAAATTTATATAAACATTTTAAACTCAATTTGGACTCCTTGTGTTACTCTGCGGAACGCTCCATGCTATATTTCCCCATATACATGGTTTAAAAGATCCCCTCCCAGTCTGCCTCTCGCATCGCCGAGTGAGCTATTTCCCCAAAGCGTTACCAAGCCGAGTTATTTTTCCCCATCGCTATTTTAAAGATATTCATGCGCTGTTACACTCTTAGCAGCTGGTGGAGATTCCTTAGAAAAACGTTCATAACCTGTTAAGCTGAGTAACACTCTCCTGTAAGGAGACTCAAGGTGGCTTACAAGCCCCTTTCCCTTTTTTTCCCTCAACAGACACCTTGTGAGGTAGGTGGGGCTGAGAGAGTTCTGAGAGAACTGTGACTAGCTCAAGGTCACCCAGCAGGAATGTAGGAGTACGGAAACAAATCTGGTTCACCAGATAAGCCTCCGCCACTCAGGTGGAGGAGTGGGGAATCAAACCCGATTCTCCAGATTAGAATCCACACTGCTTGTAACCACTACAAAACTGCAGCATTTGACAAAAATTGAGCCTTTTTCTGCTTCTATTGTTTCAGGGTCCAACATGCAATTAGCCAAACAAAATGGGAGCCTTGACGAGGAATTGCCACACACCACTCATCCCAATCAGTTGAACAGTGAACTCTGAGGTAAACCTGCAACACCATTGGATGATTAAATCAAAATGGTGACTTGCACTTCGAGGATCCTATTAAGAACTGCAGCTTTAATGCAGTATAAATACACCTCTCTTCATCTTAGAAGAAAGTTTAACAAGATTTACTGGCATGTACTTGGCAACGTCCTCTTCAGTTTTCAACTTTTCAGAATGCTTTCAACAGATAAAAGGTGTCGAAGTTCAAAGGAAAAAAATGATTTGTTCTCTCTTTTCCTGGAAAATGCAAGATATGAATAGAACACGGTCCCCCCCCTCTTTTTTATTGAAAGGTTTTTTTATATTTTGGATGAGGTTAAGAGAAAAGAAGATGAATTGAAGAACTCCCCGGGGAATACAAAGATATCTCAACAAATTAGGATTTTACAGCAACTATTATCCATGCTAACAATAAAAGAAATTGGAATTTTGAATTTGCAAATAAACCAGGGAAATAGTTGGCATATAAATTTAAGAAAAGAAAGGAAAGAAAAGGATATTGAAATTACAAGAGGGAGATGCTGTATTGACGAGTAATGCAGCTATTAAAAAGCATTATATATATATATATCCTAATTTATGTAAAGGACAGATTGTAGCCTTGGAGAAAATGGATGAATATCTTTTAAAACGCAAAATTTACTAAGACTTGCAAAGGAACAAAGGTGAATTATGAACCTATAACAGTAAAAGAAATTTTGCAAGTTATAAAAAAAACTAAATCGGGAAAGGTTCCTGGGCCATAAGGAATATTGGGCCTGTACTATAAATGTTTTAAGGATGAAACTGTAGAACCTTTACAAAATAAAGGACAAAATTGAAAGAACTTGGTGCAGTTGTTGGTTTAAAGAATGTTTGTTTGTTTGGCTTATACCACATCATTTCCCAATAATATACGGAAAACAGGGATGTTAACAAAAATATGAAACAAAAATATGAAAATAGAAGATCAAACAGATTTGACAAATAAAACAGGGTTTTTTGGGGGGTTGAAAAGAAGGTACAGCACCTGGGTATTACTTTGACAAATATGAATTGTATGTTATTTCAAAATAATTACATTAAGACCTGAAGTTAAAAAAGAAATGTCAGGATGGGATACATTGCAGTTGTCTTTGTTGCGCATAAGATTTGTGATTAAGATGAATGTTTTATCCTGAATGTTATTTTTGTTTCAGGCAATACCTGTTTTGACAACTCATTCACGATTTGAACAATGGTAGAAGGATCTATCTAAATTTGTATGCAAGTGTAAAAACCAAGAGTTAAATATGAAGCGTTTCTGCGGCCCCTACATTACGCCCGGCAGGGGAGTTCTGTCGGCGTGGGGAAAATACTATACTTATGGCGATGCGGAGACGAACCTTGAAAACTGACAGAAGGCAGAAGCGACTCCTGCCAGACGCCTCTACTTTCCCGCCCACTTATGGTGTCTCCTGGTAAGCCTGCGGAAGCAGCCGCTACGCTACCCTCCGACCCCTGGAGGTGGGGACAGTGTGAACGGGGCTTCGGCAGCCCTTGACGACGAAGGCCTGCGAAGGCACGTCTTCCAGCCGGTTAGCACCGGCGCTGCAGAAGGCGATCCCTCCCCAGCAACAACCCTTTAAAGGGTTGCTGTTTAGAGCAGCTTGGCCGCCCTGGGGAGAATGCATACCAATGTGACGGCGACCTGGGGAGGCGCCTTTTTGAAGCCCAGGCGTCGTAACGAGCGATGCGAATCACGACCCTAAGATATTGCAAGATGCAAAGGAAAGAGGAGGCCTGAGGTTTACATGATTTGAAATTATATTTTGATGCTTTTTGCTTAGTTGGGATGAAAGAAGGAGGAGGAGGAGAAGGAGGAGGAGAAGGAGGAGAAGGAAAAGGAGGAGGAGGAGGAGAAGAAGAAGGAGAAGAAGAGGAGGAGGAGGAGGAGGAGGAGGAGTTTGGATTTATATCCCCCCCTTTCTCTCCTGTAGGAGACTCAAAGGGGCTTACAATCTCCTTTCCCTTCCCCCCTCACAACAAACACCCTGTGATGTAGTTGGGGCTAAGAGAGCTCTGAGAAGCTGTGACTAGCCCAAAGTCACCCAGCTGGCGCGTGTGGGAGTGCACAGGCTAATCTGAATTCCCCAGATCAGCCTCCACAACGCAAGCAGCAGAGCGGGGAATCAAACCCGGTTCCTCCAGATCAGAATGCACTTGCTCTTAACCACTATGCCACTGGGTGTTGTTGAGAAACAGAAAGCTACCGGAGCTGGAAGAACATGATTTGAGATTTAGATGGCTTGACTATTTGTGGTTAATGTGGACTCTGAAAAGCGCTTCATTAAATTTGCCATTTGGCAAATATGAAGTCAATATAAAGGGCATTTCTTTTCACTTACTGGCTGATCTTTTTCTTCTTTCATTATCATCATTATTATTATTGATAATAATTCATACATACGTATACATGCAAAACACGTAACGGTACCTACTGTCATCTATAAATTGAAGCCTCAAAATGCTAGACATGGGTCATGGTATCACCCCCCAAATCTTGGCCACCATCAGTAAACAACTGCAACATCAAATCATTTGTTTCTAGTTTCTTTTTTCTCCACATTATCCCTTTTCCTCCTTATTGGAGCCTCAGTGATTTGTGGGAATAAACATCTCAATTTATCATCTGTCCACATTAAAGATCGATCCTCTCTTCTGTGCTAAGATCCCAGCTGGAACAACCCAATTGAAAGTATCCTGGCACTTTTTAATTTGCAAGGCCTCCGCGGTTTTTTTTTTTAATGGAAAACAAAAGAAATGTGATTTTGCTAGGTAGCATTATTTATAGTTCCGTTAACTTTCACCAATGCATCTATTCCGTTTAATAAGCCTATTGTTCATCCCTCCCTCCCTCCCTCCACTCTTGGGCAGAGGGGATGATGGAAATAGGGTTGAGTAAATGCTCAGATATTACTGGCAATAACAACTTCTTATATCAAGAGAGGTGATATGTCACATGTGCCAGCCGTGGTGAGGAATTGAAGAGGGAGACAGAAAAGCAGGGCCTAGTTAGCTCCAGAATATAGAAGCAAACCAGTTCAGGGCATTCAAGGTCATGGAAGCTGGAGCACAGTCCCTGCAGAAGAAGAACTGGATCATGGTAGAACATTGGTGGAGATCTGTAGGACATCTAGGAGGAAGGTAGAGAACTAGGGCCTGGTGGCCCCAGAGGTGGGATGCAGCCTATTCGCACCTATTCGGTAGAACCGGTTACTAAAATTTTCTCAGTTTGGTGAACCGGTTATTAATAATTAACTCCACTAGGGACAAAGGGGTAATCTCTGTCCCTGGGTACAACAAATCTCGTCAAGTGGGGGATGCAGAATCGCCCCCCAGGGCCCCCTGCCCCCCATGTGTGCGTGAACTGTATGAAATAATACAATATATAGTAATTCTATTTTTTTGTTGTTCATTGGTATAAAGGTTGGGAAAGTACTATAGGTAAAGATTTTTCATTTTCTTTTTTTCCCTTGAAATTTATATTGGAAAGAGAGGAGTTTAAACTACTCTTTTAGATTAAGGATTTTGGATCTCTCCCTCTGTTAGTTTTCTTTCAAGTGGAATAGATAAAGTAGTTATAGGAATCTGAAGGGGAAGTAGAAAGTAGGGAGGGAGGGAAATATGGGAAGGACGGATGTTTTAGTGGGGGGGGGTTGAGAGAGCTAGACAATTAGATATGTTTGTAATCTGTTAACAATTGTAAACAGTTTTTGGTTTCTCTCCTTTCTTATGTTATTATTTAAAATCAATCAATATAATTATATAAAAAAGAAATATTACACTACCTTTTGGTATATTGCTTTTTTAATACTTTAAACAGTCATTATTTGAACCTAGAGGTGGGGCGAAGGGGAACTGCACCTGGGGCGCGTGCACCCTGCATCCTTGCCACAGCCCCGCCCAGGAATGCCCCGCCCCTGGAATGCCTGGCTACCCCCCTGTCGTGCCCCGCCCAGCTCCATTGGCGCTACGCCACTGTTTGAATCCCACCGCCATCGGAACCTGTTATTAAATTTTTGAATCCCACCACTGGGTGGCCCTGCGAGCAGACTGTCTGCCACTGGCCCTTTCAGCACAAATCAACGGTCACCTCTAGACTGGACTACTGTAATTCGCTCTACGTTGGCCTGCTTTTGAAGTCAATCCGGGAACTGAAGTTTGTGCAGCACGCAGCCACTAGACTCTTAACTGGAGCTTCTAGCAGGGACCACATTACCCCTGTCCTGAAAGAGTTGCACTGGCTTCATGCTGTGATTCTCCATACCTCCATACCGCATTGATGCCTTGAATATTACCCCCAAGATTAAATGAGTCAGGGAAGAAGAAGAGTTTGGATTTATATCCCCCTTTCTCGCCTGCAGGAGACTCAAAGGGGCTTACAATCTCCTTGTCCTTCCCCCCTCACAACAAACACCCTGTGAGGTGGGTGGGGCTGAGAGGGCTCCGAGAAGCTGTGACTAGCCCAAGGTCACCCAGCTGGCGTGTGAGGGAGTGCACAGGCTAACCTGAATTCCCCAGATAAGCCTCCACAGCTCAGGTGGCAGAGCGGGGAATCAAACCCGGTTCCTCCAGATTAGATACACGAGCTCTTAACCTCCTACGCCACTGCTGCTCCTGTGGAAGTCAGCAAATATACAGGCGAGAGGGAATGGAGAGTGAGCTGAAAAAGTGGCGCCCAGGAGAAAGTTCAAGGAAGGCAGAGAGGTGTGGAAAACACCTTGAAGTGATCGCACAACAGTGAAGCCATTTTGAAAACATTTCAGCCTAAAGACTTGTTTTTAAAGAAGATTCACTGAAAACGTTTTGAGGCTGGAAAGAAAACCAGAGGGGTGGGGGGGAACAATGTGGGACCAGAGGGGGGGAAACAATGTGGAACTCCACGGAGGAAATGTTTTAATTCCTGCCTGAAAACATTTTAAAAGGTTTATGCAGAAAGGGGCATTATTTCCGTGGGAAGAGAGTTGTAGAGAGTAGTCACATGGGTCTTCGGAAGAAAGTTGGATTCGAGTTCAGTAGCACTTTAGAAACCAAGAAGATTTAACTTTCCTTTTTGTATATATAAGTCAGATTAGGTAGAATAATGTGAGTCTATTTTGAAATTGCTTGCCTATACGTTAAAATATCGAGCAAAAAGAGTATATGAGGGTGGGGGGAAGTCACTCACTTTATATGGGGTTGCTTGTTCTTTTCTTATTCTATATCTTGATTATGAGAGATCTCTAGTGAATTTTCTTTTTCTTATTTTCTAAATACTATTAACTACCTATTATATATTTTCTTTCTCTTTAATATTGCTAGGATTAAAGTGTTAAGTAGATAAGGATCAGATAATTTTGATGAATAGTACATGTATTAAATCCTCTGAAATATTTGAATATAAAACTGTACAAATAATAGTGCATGTATTGTCGAAGGCTGGAATCACTGGGGTGCTGTGTGGTTTCCGGGCTGTATGGCCGTGTTCTAGCAGCATTCTCTCCTGATGTTTCGCCTGCATCTGTGGCTGGCATCTTCAGAGGATACCAGCCACAGATGCAGGCGAAACGTCAGGAGAGAATGTTGCTAGAACACGGCCATACAGCCCGGAAACCACACAGCACCCCAATAGTGCATGTATTACGTTTTGTGAAATATGGATTAATGTAGTTAACCAATGTATATCTATTATCTATACCCTAGGAAATATTTACTTCAAGTTATATCTGTATCTTATATAATTTTTTTAAAATGAATGAATAAAATATTGGGGGGGCGGGGAAGAAACCAAGAAGATTTTGGTGGTTCAACCCATTCAGCGTCAATGCACTCTTAGGATCCATGTTCTGAATTCGTGAATGAATTCAAATTCAGTACTATCACATTGTAATCTCCCCTTAACGCTTTTCCATTTGAGGATTGTCACTGTCCGGTCAGCAGGCCAGTAATCTGGAAGATTTCCATGGGAAGTTTATTCTTCTTAAACTGGTCCTCCATTGATTCAATTAACGCACATTGCATGTACAGCTCCACCCACCTAAAATGACATGCCGCGAGCAACGCAATAGGTATTTAAATGTGCCAAATGTAGATACCGCCCCTATGCATAGAACGAAAGGGACAGAGAGGGAAACTGGTGCGGTCTCCAGACAGTGTATTGTTCCACCCGCCAAGCTGATCTTTACAAATTGCAAATATAAGGGGGGGGGGGAATCTCCCCAAAGACGGGTTATTATTTCCTAATCGTAGAGGGAAAGGCTGGTTATTATTTTCTAATCATAAAGAAAAAAAAGACTGTCCTGATTCATCTTACCTCCCAAACAGCTTATCACAATGAGGCAGCTTGGAGAAGCCGGGAAAGAAAGAAAGAAAATAAAAATCCCTCAATTATTTATGAAGCAAAAAAAAAAAAATCTCTCCTGGAATGGCTGGCCTTGCTCGTGTACAGAAACGGTTGGATTAGTTCCAAGTTTGGTCACTGTGGACTTGTTCAACTTTTTGAAGAGGTGCAGCTTGGGATGAGTTTTACAATTTGATGGGTGGGCCGGAACCAATTACAGGAATGTTGGACGGTGGCCCGTGCTCCCACGCCTCCGCCCCCAAGACTAGCAATTCGGGTTGCTTCCGGAACTCCCCGCCTCCGAAGTTGTCCTTGGATTTTCAGGACGCCAAATGATCCTGTCCCATTTCTGAGGCAGAATCCGCAGGCTCAGAAAATTTCCATCGAAGCAAAATGTCTTGAAACGGTACCAAGCGTTTTTCAGAGGCAATTTGCCGCAGCTCATCGTTCCTTTATTTCGTATGCTTCTCCCCATCTGGTATATTAAGCGTTGTTGTGGCTGCTTTTGATTGCCTAATAGCCACAGGACGCATCTGAAGGTTGAAGCTAGCCCAGGAGAATAAAGTCTCATGAAAATCAGGATCCCATAATATTGCAGCTGGCATGATACTTGCTGAGGAAGTGGAACGGATGATCCTCGAAACAGGATGGCGAAGCCTGCCTGAACGTTGAACTTTCACATTTGACTGTGGAACTGGCCACATTTTGAACCCGTTCTTTTGATTCCGCAACTGAGTGCATCCGATTTTGTTTCCTGAAGTTGTTTTCTGTCTTTCATGTTTATTTATTTATTTATTTATTTTATTATTTAATTTAATATACCGCCCTATCCCCGAAGGTCTCAGGGCGGTGAACAATACAATATCATATAAAAACATACATATAAGTTAAAAACAATTGCATTCTAAAACAATGTCCCACACAACCCATATCCAACCCTCCCAGAAGAAAATAAAGGGTTCTGATGATGTTAGGGACCCCTGTAGAGCAAGGGGGGCGGGGGGGATCCTTAGCGGCTGGTCTCTCCAAAGGCTCGGTGGAACAACTCGGTCTTACAGGCCCTGCGGAACTCTCCAAGGTCCCGCAGGGCCCGGACAGCTGGTGGTAGAGTGTTCCACCAGGCAGAGGCCAGAGCCATAAAGGCCCTGGCCCGAGTGGAGGCCAGCCGCGTCATTGAGGGGCCAGGAATCTCCAGCAAATTGGCCTCTGCTGAACACAGAGGTCGACCCAGGACATATGGGGTAATGCGGTCCCGAAGGTATGAGGTAATGCGGTCCTGTAAGGCCTTGAAGGTCAATACCCACACCTTGAAGATGATTCGGAATTCAACTGGTAACCAACAGTTTGGACTGTTGACATTATTGTACACCGGTTAGATCTGCAGGATTTCTACCTGCACTGTTTGCATGGAAGTTCATCATTTATATACATTAAATATTTGTGTGTTAGCATACACATGTTTTTTTTTCAGTTGGCAGTTGCCATTGTTTAGTGGTTTTGGTTTTTCGCTTGATATTCTTCAGGTTACATACTCTGGGTTAGGAAATACCCGGAGATTTTGGAGGTGGAGCCTGAAGAGGGCAGGGTTTGGGAAGGGGAGGGGCTTCGATGGGGTAGAATGCCATAGAGTCCACCTTCCAAAGCAGCCATTTTCTCCAGGTGTGGGGATCTCTGTCACCTGCAGATCAGGTGACATCCCAGGAGAGATCTAGCCACCACCTGCAGGCTGGCAACCCTATTGTGGAAACATTAGTCATTTCTAGAATTCTGAGAACAGATATCGATGCCATAATAAAATGGCTGTCGTGGGGGGAAGGGAGCAGGATCCAATCACTAAATGATGGGAGGTTTCACAATGGGGTCGGCTCTTTCACATCACCTACCACCTGATCCTTTTAACCGGGGACACTGGGGATTGAACACAGGACCTTTTGCATACCAAGCAGAAACTCTACCACTGAGCTATGGTTCCTCCCCTGGATTACTGCCTCTGGGCAAATGGCTACCTCTGTGACACTGCTGAAATTTGCACTCTACATAAAGAAGAAGAAGAGTTGGGGTTTATACCCCATCTCTCTCTCCTGTAAGGAGTCTCAAAATGGCTTATGAACTCCTTCCCTTCCTCTCCCCACAACAGACACCTTGTGAGGTAGCTGGGGCTGAGAGAGTTTGAAGGGAACTGTGACTGGCCCAAGGTCACCCAGCAGGCTTCATGTGCAGGAGTGAGGAAACAAATCCAGTTCAACTGATAAAAGTCTGCCACTCATATGCAGGATTGGGGAATCAAACCTGGTTCTCCGCTGCTCTTAACCACTACACCACAATGGCTGTGTCATACTCCAAAAATGTGAGGTGAACACAACATTCCGCAAAAAACTCTCAATCTTAGGTGGTGCATCCCTGAGTAAAGGGCAAGGGAGAGAAATCCTTTGGAGCTGGTTTTGCAGTTTAGAGATAGAAAGGCTGCAAACAAATAGTTTTATCTGGGGTTATCTAAAATTGGGGTACAGCGTTGCGGGGCTGAAGCAGTGGTTATCTGGTGATTTGGGGAAGGATTATCAGTTGTGCTGACCTTCCTTGGGAACTTGTTTGCTTCCACTGTGTTCTGCAATATATTTGTAAATAAAACTAACACTGCAAAGGCACCACGAATCTCCACTGCTCTTTCTCTTCTAAAGGAAACTTAACCCTTAAGTACTGTCCTTAGATTTCAGTGCAAGGACTGGGGAAACCCCTGTCCTACACAAATATATAGCTCTGTGAACTACTTCTGAAAGGAATTTCTTTCATTTCCTGAACTTGCCTGGGAGAACACAAATCTATAATTGCACATATTAGAAGAGCTACAGGCACCAGTGAAAAATCCCACCAGTGATTCTTGTGTACAGTGTTTATTTTCAGAATTTGCCTGGAAAGAAAGGCAGAGGGGGGAAATCTATGACTAGACTATTCCTCTAGTGCAGAAGTTCAACAAGAAGAACAAGGTATTTTTAATGGACCTATTTTCAATCAGGCCAACAAATCTGGCTTTTGACACTGAATGGTTGCCTACATATTTTATAAACTACCTGAATCAAATTAAAAGCATTCATGAAATCTTTAAAAGGTATCAAATTTGCCCATATATTTCAGGCATGAGCTAGAGGTGATTGGAGATGGAATTGTTTAGGGCCACATTTCAGTAATTTACTAGCAAGCCTAAATTATGATTTTGAGGTTTTTTTTTAATGTATTTTATGTATTCTATTTTGTGTATTTTATTCATAGGGTAAGCTGCCTTGAGTCTTATAAGGAAGAAAGGCAGCTAATAAATGTCCTAAAATAAGTAAGTAAGTAAATAATCATCATAGTTAAGCTATAATATTCTGACAAATCTTCAGGGTATATCCCATCAAATTGAATTTGCTTCCACAGCAAGACATACTGCATTTGTATTTTTTAAAAAAAACATAAACCAAGTAGAAATATCCAATGATAGTAGATCTCAATTGTCGTTAGTTCAGTGCTGAGTATCAGCGAAATAAATGCCAAAATAATTCCTCAACATACATATTGATTCAGCTTTAGTAATATCACTAAAAATTCATAATGACCTGCTATGGAATACTCATTTGCCTAGTCCGTAATGCTTGGATGTATTCTGAATCAATCAATCCTCACCGCAAATGAGTCTTACGGTGGCTTGCCATGTTTTTAAAAAGCCTCTGGCTGTGTGTGACACATGCTGTCAATTTAAATCTATATTTTGTCCAAGCTCTGGTCATGGAATATAGGCCCCTTCCTCACACACAGAATAATGCACTTTCAATCCACTTTCAATCTACTTTGAAGCTGGATTTTATTGTGCGGAATAGCAAAATCCACTTTCAAACCATAGTGAAAGTGGATTGAATGTGCATTATTCTGCATGTGCGGAAGGGACCATAGTTCAGGGAGTGTTGTGAATATAATTCCCTCCTCCCAAACCAGATAGGTGATTTTAAGGTTCTTGGAAACCAGGGAGTCAACCTCAAGGAAATCAAATCAAATCAAATCAAAGAACCTTTATTGGCATAACAATATCGCGGTATTATATACACAGGTCCACTTAACTAAATAGAGGGGAACTAAAATAAAATACAAAGAAAAAAGAGGGGAAAGTTCAGATTTTGCTCCTAGAGCGCTGTTTCATATATGAATCCAAGTATTTGGCAACTGCGTTGTTTGCATCACTACTGGGGTTGTCCAACAGAAAGGAAATCTTTTGCAAGTCAAATGCATATTCTTTTTTGAGTAGCCGGGATGACCAATATTTAACTCTGGGTATAGCGTAAAGTGGACAATAAAGTAAAATATGGTCTATAGAATCTACACAATTCCCATTGCATATGCATAGCCTTTGGTGGTAAGGGTTTTTGAAAAATCTCCCTGTTGATACATCTGATGGAAGGGCATTGCAACGGGCCATCATCATTGCTCTGCGGAGACTGGGCGTGGTTATTTGGCGTAAATATTGAGCCCCCTTATTACCAGTGTAAGTCTTTGAGTGTGAAGAAAAAGAAGCAATGTAATCCCAGCGCTTGTCAAGTTACAAAGGAAATTGCAAGTTCGGTCGCAAATACAGTTGCAAATGCAACAGCAATGCAACTGGAAATAAACTCCATCCGGGCAAATCACTCCACACTGTGTCACAGAAAGAACCACATCCTGGCCCCTCCATGATGCGGCTGGCCTCCACATGGGCCAGGACCTTTACGGCCCTGGCCCCGGCCTGGTGGAACACTCATCCTCCAGCTGTCCGGGCCCTGCGGGACCTTGGTGAGTTTCGCAGGGCCTGTAAGACTGAGTTGTTCCGCCGGGCCTTTGGAGTGTCCAGTCGCTGAGTGGCGCCCCCCCCCCCCCTTATGCTTTATGCATTTATTTACCTCCTTAATTCTGGTTCCATCTATGTTACCCTCCTAGAGAGGAGTCTGGCCTCTCCTTCTTTTTTGGGGAGATTTTAACAGATTGGGTTATAGGACGCCTGTCATTGTTATGTTAACCGCTGTTTTAATAGATGTTAATGGATTTTAGCTATTGTATTGATTGTTGTGTGGTCACTATTGTGGACCTCTATTTATCTGTATATATTTTGATGTTGTACACCGCCCAGAGCCCCTTAGGGATGGGGTGGTCTATAAATCGAATGAATGAATGAATGAATGAATGAATGAATGAATGAATGAATGAATGAATGAATGAATGAATGAATGAATCTTACCATGACAAGCCTTTGAATAAACGAGCTGTAGAAGGAGGTGTAACGTCAGGGGCAAAAACTAGCAGACCATGGCCTCACAGTCCAGAAAACCCGCAACAGCCAAAAGAAGCCATCGTTATATCTTGGTTTAGTCTCTTTCTCTATTAATAACCATTTTTTCTAATACACTGTTTCCATTAGTGTTGCATTCCTGAAGAAGCTACGATTGTCAAATTGACTGTAGGATTTACTTTCGCTGTTCCCAAAGAGTGCAATCACTCTGCACCATAATCTTTGCAATTACAACATGGGCCTCTTGTTCCAGCAACGGCAAACAGAGCAGCCACAAGTATCCTTCAGGGCGGAATCTCTTGACAAACATTCAACTGCTTCTTTGCAAACTTTGCAAACTGGCGGACTTGCGGAGGGGGATCTCGTCGGTGGTATATCAAATGCGTAAATGGCCATCACAGAACTGCGCTGAGGTCAACGGAGATAGCAAAGCAATGCGTTTGACCACAAGGGGGTTAATTTCGTCCATTATGCGGCACAATTTGCTGATCCTTCCTTTCTATAATTACACAACTCTTCCCAACAGTTGCATGAGCATCATTGAAGCTGTCTGCGGAGCTGTCGTAAACTCTTCGCTATAATTATCTTGTTATTCGAAGTACTTGTTTTCCCATTATCATAAGAGTGGTGTCTGAGCCCGTGGAAGCGTTCATTGAGCGATTCTACTGCCACAGGGTTTTTTTACAACATCCTCAAGTGGTTCACACATGCGTGTTCAGGGAGTGCTTACTGAGTGGGAATGTGAAGATGGGCAGAGACACGCCCAAATCTCAGCAGACACACTTTTTGTAAGAATGCTTGTAAAAGGCATTTGTGAGCGTTTAAGGCGGCAAAGGAGAAAAGTACACTTTTACACCCTGCTTTTCTCACCTGTGTGGAGCCTCACAGCAGCTTAACCTTCCCACAACAAATATATTATTATTATTATTATTATTATTATTATTATTATTATTATTATTATTATTACTACTACTACTACTACTACTACTAGTAGTAGTAGTAGTAGTAGTAGTAGTAGTAGTAGTAGTAGTAGTAGTAGCAGTAGTAGTAGTAGTAGTAGTATACACATAACAACACAGCACAAGTGTCTGGAATTCATCTCTGAATATCGAGTCCTTCCCAAGGACCTAGGACGATAGAAGGTATTTCGCGTGGGAATGTGCAGTTCCTTTGTGAAGTGCTGCTTTCTGCAGCATGTGGACTGATGTTCTGTCCAAGTTTAGGCTTTCCAGATGTTTTTCAAGATTTCTTGGGATTCCTCCTAGAGCACTGACTACTAGTGGGATTACTATTGTTCTTTTTTGCCACAATCGTTCAACTTCAATTTGTAGGTCCTTGTATTTTGTGAACTTTTCCAGCTCTTTGTACTCTACCCTTCTTCTTCTTCTTCTTCTTCTTTCTTCTTCTTCTTCTTCTTCTTCTTCTTCTTCTTCTTCTTCTTCTTCTTCTTCTTATTATTATTATTATTATTATTATTATTATTATTATTATTATTATTATTATTATTATTATTATTTATTAGGCTTGATAAACTGCCCAATCCCCGAAGGGCTCTGGGTGCTGTACAATTAGACATAAAACAGATACAATATAAGGTCTCATAAATACAATATAGTGATAAAACATTAAAATACATTAAAATACATTATAGCAGCAATTCCAAAAATTACAGATAAAAATACATGCCCAGATTCATGCACAGATCGCGCCCAACCCAAAGGCCAGGAGGGCCAGCATTGCCCCAAAATAGGTGGAATCAGGCAATCAGGCAATGCTGAAGATGGCAAAACTGTCATGGGGGCTTCAGAGGGGGCAGGCAGTCTGTGGCTGGCATCCCCAAAGGCCCGGCAGGTTCTGAGCGAGCTGTGAGTGACCCAAAGTCAAGACAGCAGGAAAAGAGAAAAACAAACATGAGATGAATTGACTGCGTAAAGGAAGTCCCACCCCCTCAGACTGCAAGAGCTGAGCAAGGCTGTGAACGATAGGACATTTGGGAAGTGATTGATTCATAGGGTCACCACGCATCACAAGTGAGTTGACAGCACTTCACACACATTCCTACAGAGCTCCAAACTGGAGGAACTGACCCGCTTCCCATTCTGAAATTTCGGCAGAATAAGCAATTTACTAAAACAAAGGAACCTGAAGGAAGAATGGCTGAAGGGGAGAGGAGTTTGAAGAAATACTCAGGAGATAGTCTATGGAGGCTAGGCAAAAGATCAGGCTGGAATGTAGAAGAAGAAGAAGAAGAAGAAGAAGAAGAAGAAGAAGAAGAAGAAGAAGAAGAAGAAGAAGAAGAAGAAGAAGAAGAAGAAGAAGAAGAAGAAGAAGAAGAAGAAGAAGAAGAAGAAGAAGAAGAGTTTGGGTTTATATCCCCCCTTTCTCTCCTGTAGGAGACTCAAAGGGGCTTACAATCTCCTTTCCCTTCCCCCCCCCAACAAACACCCTGTGAGGTGGGTGGGGCTGAGAGAGCTCCGTAGAGCTGTGACTAGCCCAAGGTCACCCAGCTGGCGTGAGTGGGAGTGCACAGGCTAATCTGAATTCCCCAGATAAGCCTCAACAGCGCAAGCGGCAGAGCTGGGAATTAAACCCAGTTCCTCCAGATCAGAGTGCACCTGCTCTTAGCCACTGCTCTTAGACACTACCCCACTTCTGCTCCCAGTGGGAACCCAAGACCCTCATAGGTGATGGAAGAATGAAGGAAAGACGATCAAAGGTGAAATTATGACTGGGACAAGAGCTCCCAAAAGACCTAAAGACAGAAGGGCTTATACGCTACTGGAAATAAGGAAGTGGGCCGCCAAGTTTGGAGAACTGGCAGAGGGCTGGAGAGCCAAAGGCAGTTGAAGTTTTGCTACATACAAAATTGGGGCCCTGATGGGCAGCCATACTTATTAAATTTGTCTCAAACAGCATTCTACCGGTCATTGATCGGTTGTGTAGGCATATTGGAGTAAAGGGAGGTACTGACTTTCACATGCTTTGCCAGTTTCTCAGCACGAGTGTTTTCATCCAAGCCTTCATTCTTCTTTCCTTGAGACTGAGAGCAAACGGTCTCCTTGACCAAGTGGTCCCTCCACTTTATCTCCATCTTGGCCGCCCGTCATTTACATCAGCAGGGCTTTTAGCCTGACGTGTCCCTTCTTTTGACCACTCATCCGTGGCGATGATTGTTCCCCGATGGAAGAGAACATTAACGCAAAGCCAACCATCAATGCTTTGTTAAGTTCCCAAATTTCATCCTTTTTCACGTTATCTTTCCCTCCCCCTTCTTCTTCCAGATGCAAGTGAATCCTGCCAAATCTATTTTTTCATGTTTTTTTTTAAAAAGAAATGAAGTCGAATTTGTTTACAGCAGGTGCCCTTTGCGCAAGTCAGGAGACCAATTATAGACCTTTGAAACCTTGATTTGGTCCAAAACTCATTAGTGATCGAGTAGCTTCTCCTTTTCCTGACCTTTTCATGATTCACGTCATCCTAGGGAAGGAATTTTTTTACCAGCAGCCTGGAAACACCCAAACTAGGAATGGAAATTTTCCCCCAATACCACGTATTGAGATCATTTTACACAGATGTGGTCATGCCATCTCATGTTTCCTGGAGATTTTTTTTCGGGGGGGGGGGGAAGTAGGAGCCTGCAAAGGTTGTGGAAGTTAGCAGGGGAATGATCCAACACAGACCACTCATGAAAGAAGCCATTTCCTCCACGAGAACGGATCTCTGTAGTCTGGAGACCTGTCGTGATTCCGGGAGTGTCCAAGTCCCAACTGGAGATTGACCACTGGTCAGTCCTGGATCAAATGTGCTTGCACCTTACTGGGCACTTCATTGTGTACCCCAACACATCTGAATGTGTAACAGTGGACCCAGAGGTGGGATCCAGCAGGTTCTCACCAGTTCCCGAGAGTGGGTTACTAATTATTTGTGTGTGTGCCGAGAGGGGGTTACTAATGTGTGATTTTGCCACGTGATTTTTGCCTTAGTTACGCCCCTCCTCTCAGCAGTAGCGCGTAGAACTTGAAGCAATCTAGCAGGAGGTGCACCGGTGTGCGTGGCAGCCTGCGCCTGCGTGCATTCGTTCCCCGCCCAAGGACCGGCGCAGCGGCTGCGTCCTTGCCACAGCCCCGCCCAGCAATGCTCCGCCCCCGGAATGCCCGGCCATGCCCCTGTTGTGCCCCGCCCAGCCCCATTGGCGCTATGAAACAGTTTGAATCCCACCACCATGGGAACCTGTTACTAAAATTTTTGGATCCCACCACTGAGTGGACCCACATACTGCCTGCCTGCATGCGTGCATACCAGTTTGTAAGAGACGACACATGCTTGTTGTATGAATGAATCCAAGGACTGGTACATGGGTAACTATGTGTTTCCAATCAAGCAATCAGCCAAACTTGCATTGTATGTTACATGAGGTTTACTCAGAATGTGTACAAAGAACAATCGAGCGTACACCATACCCAGGTTGGACATGCGTTTGCTGTGACTTGTGCACAGGGCTAAAATGTCCTGCTGAATGGGGATTGGGTATTTTTGGCGACACAGAATTGCTACAGGGAAGGCAGATTGTACCAACAATTATATCAGCACGATTGTGTTGTGCTGCAGGTTTGTTTGCAAACCATAATCCCCTTATGCAAAATGCATGCGATTAATAAAAGATGAGCATTTTTAATTCCGCTATCTATGCCCTTCGAAATCCTACACATTTTTTAGGGACTGCCAATTGTTATTACAGTTGCGTTCATAAAACCGGCTGCCAGATCACCACATTGATCTCTCCCCACCCACCTGCCCATCCACCCACCTTATTGTTTTTAAAAGTCTGCCATCCTCGTTTTAAAGAGACAGCGGAAGTGAGACCGTTTCAATTAATTAAATACGTGTGGCCATTTTTCCAATTTGTTACAGCCTTCTGTTGCTTCACCTCTCCGGGCCTCCCTGCTGACTTCTCTTGTTTAAAAACCGAATGCTCCTTCTGTAACCTCAAAAGAAAAGAAAAGAAAGAAGAAGCAGAAGCAGAAAGAAGATGGAGAGAGTCACCTCTCTGACATCAAAGATAAAATAACTCCTTTCCCTCTCACTTTCAAGGGGGCTGATTTGAAAACTCGCCAGAGTCAACCAAAGGTCTCTGTCTGCTCACAGAGACTTAAGTTGCAATTTCCTGGCAGGGGAAAAAACAAACTCCCTCCTGGGAAACAAATAAAGAAGAACACACAGAGGCTCCAACTGGGTGGGGGAAGCAGTCAGGCGGAGGAACTGGAGCTGAGCTGCACAAGAAGGAGGATCGCAGGAGGAAGATTCCAATTGTTTATTTCTCTCCTTCAAATATTCATGCCCTCATTTTTCAGCCCGTGTTCAAATGGACTCATAGCTACAAGGGAGAGAGTCGGCAAGAAGAAGAAGAAGAAGAAGAAGAAGAAGAAGAAGAAGAAGAAGAAGAAGAAGAAGAAGAAGAAGAAGAAGAAGAAGAAGAAGAAGAAGAAGAGTTTGCATTTATATCCCTCCTTTCTCTCCCGTAGGAGACTCAAAGGGGCTGACAATCTCCTTGCCCTTCCCCCCTCACAACAAATACCCTGTGAGGTAGGTGGGGCTGAGAGAGCTCCGAAAAGCTGTGACTAGCCCAAGGTCACCCAGCTGGCGTGTGTGGGAGTGCACAGGCTAATCTGAATTCCCCAGATAAGCCTCCACAGCTCATTCAGCAGAGCGCGGAATCAAACCTGGTTCCTCCAGATTAGAATGCACCTGCTCTTAACCACTATGCCACTGCTGCTTCCTAGGTGTGATGGTTAAGAGCGGCAGACTTTAGCCTGGGGTACCAGGTTCGATTTCCCACTCTTTCACGTTCATTGATTGATTGATCAATCGATTGATTGGTATGAATTTTAGCCCACCCTATAGCAGTGGTGGGATTCAATTAATTCAGCAACTGGTTGTCTACAAGCACCGTTTTAACAACCGGTTCTGCCGAAGTGGTACGAACCTGCTGAATCCCACCCCTGCCCTACACCCAAAAATCTCAGGGTCAGTTACAAAACAAGATTAAAAAAATAATAAAAATCGTAACTTATACA
Source organism: Sphaerodactylus townsendi (assembly GCF_021028975.2). NCBI lineage: Eukaryota > Metazoa > Chordata > Lepidosauria > Squamata > Sphaerodactylidae > Sphaerodactylus > Sphaerodactylus townsendi. Next base: position 51,424,650 of record NC_059437.1, read on the forward strand.
AATCATACAACTTTACAAAATCATAAAAAAAACCAATGTAGGATTACCTTGGAGCCCACCACTGCGGCTCTCCAGACCTGACCCTAACAAGGTCTGAGAGTTTGCACAGGAGACCTCCAAGGCGTACCAAGGTTGTGATGCGGAGGCAGGCAATGGCAAACAGCCTCCAAATATCTCTTGCCTTGAAAAGTCTATGGAGCCGCCGTAAGCGGAGCCTTATTTATTTATTATTTATTTATTGGTTAGGTTTATATACCGCCCTCCCCCGAAGGGCTCAGGGCGGTGAACAGCATATGAAATAGAGCACATACATCAGCTTAAAATTAATTAAATATCAGTTAATATGGCTCTAATAAAATAAACCCCACCCCATTAAAATGCAGCATTATTAAGATCAACATAAAAGATGGCAACTACTATCCATTCCCTTAAAAACCAGAAGGAAGGGGCGGCAGGATCCACTTGATGTTATAAGGAGGGGGGCCCATCAGCGGCTGGTCTCCCCAAAGGCCCGGCAGAACAGCTCAGTCTTGAATGCCCTGCAAAATTCACTCAAACAGGGCCTGTGAAAGCTGGTTTGAAAGCAGCATTATTTTAGGCCAGTGTGCAGTAAAGGCTCTGGCCCAGGTGGAGGCCAGCCGCATAATTGAGGGGCCAGGGATCACCAGTAGATTGGCCTCTGCTGAGCGCAGAGACCGATTCGGGACATATGGGGTAAGATGGTCATGCAGGTACGGAGGTCCCAGGCCGCGCAAGGCCTTGAAAGCCTTGTGATCGCCTGTAATCATAACTGGTCTCCAGACGACAGAGTTCAATTCCTCAGAAGCAATGTTCCTTGCAAGCTGTATGTCCACGTGGACACTATATTGCGGCTGCACACCTTGGCCGGCCACTGACAGGGGGAGCTCTAGCAGGCAGCTCTGTTCTACTCAGTAACTGGGAACTTCCTCGCAGTTCCCCAATGTAGTTAGAGGGACTGTTGCCCTGAAGCGAATGGCTGCTTTGGAGGGTGGACTCTATGGTATTATACCCTGCTGAGGTCCCTGCATGCCCAAACCCTGTTCCCCCAGCTCTACCCCCCCCCCCCAAAACCTCTAGATATTTCCCAGTAAAGCAACCCCAACTTATGGCATGACAAGTGCATTGGCCGTGTTACAGATTATATTAAATTTCTCATTCTAGCTGGATCAACCTCAGAAATCCCCATTTTGCCTTTGCAGGTCCTTTATGTAAATCAATGAAGACATGGATGGTTTTCAGCCATTTCCTGTGTCTTTGCACATTATGGTTCCCATATAATGTACACCATTTCCAACACCATTTGTGTGTCAATAAATCAGCTTTATAAACGATAGATGTATGAGCTATATAAACAGTGACACATGATACATAGGTGTTACTACTCATTGACTGATTTACTTCCGTTGTACCTTCCCTTTCTTTCCAGTGAGTACACAAAGCACCATACCCAGAGGTGGGATCCAGCAGGTTCTCACCAGTTCCCAAGAGTGGGTTACTAATTATTTGTGTGTGCCGAGAGGGGGTTACTAATTGGGTCTGCTTTTCCGTTAGAAATTCCATTAGGTCCCAAAATCATAAAGTCCTGTTGTTTCCTATGTGGCTAGTTAGTGAAGGTAGAAAACGGGATAATTCTCCCTGTTGGGCTGTTTTAAAAAACATGTTTTAGAAATATGGTAAAGTTCCTGGTTTAAGGAAAGTCTCCTTCTTTTGATTTCTAGAAACAAAATTAAGTATTTGAAGTATTATACGTGTTGTGGAGGCAGTCAATTAGAGGAGAAGTAGTTGTTTCTGTTGGCAGTAGACGATAGGACTTGATATAATGAGTTTAAATTATGGACAGAAAGATACCAGCTGGAAATGAGGAACTTTTTTTTACAGTAAAAGTTTTTTACAGTAACAGAGAAATTATTAATGCCCTGCCCCCGGAATGCCCGGCCACGCCCCCGTTGTGCCCCACCCAGCCCCATTGGCACTTCGCCACTGTTTGAATCCCACCACCTTGGGAACCTGTTACTAAAATTTTTGGATCCCACCACTGACCATACCTTATTCTCTCATCTTCCTTTTTATCATAACACCAACCCTGCAAGGTAAACGAGGTCACAAGTAAGTGACTGGCTTGAGGTCTAGCCCACGACTCCACGCTGGCAGATAAGATCTCCCAACAAACCGAACCAACTGCAAAAATACAGCAGCCTCGTTGCCCAAACTGTAAACAGCTATCAAAGGGAAATGAAAAGGGAACATATGTTTGTCCTAATCCCTTTGCGCTGCTCTCTCCAGTTTGATATCTGTACCAACTATTGGGCGAATATTGTTTCCCCCCCCCCCTTGAATTCTTTGTGTTACGTTTCCTTTGTAAATAGTTGAAACGCAAATCCTCTGAACGTGATTTTCAAACTGCAGCTGCACCCCTGCTAACTTCCCTCATGCTGCGCAGTTTGAATCTTCTGCGGTCCAATAATAATGAGGAAAGTAATTAATTACCAGTGGAGCTAACAGACAACACGAGTGTTTTAGCAATCAGAGTAAATTACTGTGGTGCCAAATGCCAAGTGTAATGAATTCTGACAGCCCTGCGAATTACATGCGGAATGCAAAAAGTTACTTTCAAAAGGTTTCCCTCTTGCATCCCTGCCCCGTCTGCGGCTCAAGTGGACTGAAACGGCACTAAATTTATTAAAACTTGTCAAGAGACTTGGCTTGCCAACTCTGTGCCAGGAAATTCCTGGGGATTTGGGGGAGGGGAGCCTGGAGAAGGTGGGATTTGTGGAGGGAAGGAACCTTAGCTGGGTATTTATGATACCATAGAGTCTACTAGGCTTGTTGATTTGGTAAAGCCAAATCAGTGGGGGAAAAAATCTGGGTTGGGAAGGGTTTGGTCGCCCACACCGGACTCTCATCCAGTCGGTGAACCTGGTTTGATTCCGCACTCCTCCACACCAAGCTTACTGGGCGACCTTGGACCAGTCACAGTTCTCTTTGGACTCTCTGAGGCCCACCTGCCTCATTGTGAGGAGAAGAAGGGAAAAAGCTTGTAAGTTGCTTTGAGACTATTTACAGTTGAGAAAAGTGGGGTATAAATCCAAACTTTCTTCTTCTTCTTCTTCTTCTTCTTCTTCTTCTTCTTCTTCTTCCCCCCACCCCCCCCCCCCCCCCCCCCCCCCCCCCCCCCCCCCCCCCCCCCCCACCCCCGCCCCCCCCCCCCCCCCCCCCCCCCCCCCCCCCCCCCCCCCCCCCCCCCCCCCCCGCCGCCCCCCCCCCCGCCCCCCCCCCCCCCCCCCCGCCGCTCCCCCCCCCGCCCCCCCCCACCTGCCACCCCCCCCCCCCCCCACCCCCCCCCCCCCCCCCCCCCCCCCCCCCCCCCCCCCCCCGCCCCCCCCCCCCCCCCCCCCCCCCCCCCCCCCCCCCACACGCCCCCCCCCCCACCCCCCCCCCCCCCCACGCCCCCCCCCCCCAACCGCCCCCTCCCCCCCACCCCCCCCCCCCCCCACCCCCCCCCCCCCCCACCCCCCCCCCCCCCCACCCCCCCCCCCCCCCACCCCCCCCCCCCCCCACCCCCCCCCCCCCCCACCCCCCCCCCCCCCCACCCCCCCCCCCCCCCACCCCCCCCCCCCCCCACCCCCCCCCCCCCCCACCCCCCCCCCCCCCCACCCCCCCCCCCCCCCACCCCCCCCCCCCCCCACCCCCCCCCCCCCCCACCCCCCCCCCCCCCCACCCCCCCCCCCCCCCACCCCCCCCCCCCCCCACCCCCCCCCCCCCCCACCCCCCCCCCCCCCCACCCCCCCCCCCCCCCACCCCCCCCCCCCCCCACCCCCCCCCCCCCCCACCCCCCCCCCCCCCCACCCCCCCCCCCCCCCACCCCCCCCCCCCCCCACCCCCCCCCCCCCCCACCCCCCCCCCCCCCCACCCCCCCCCCCCCCCACCCCCCCCCCCCCCCACCCCCCCCCCCCCCCACCCCCCCCCCCCCCCACCCCCCCCCCCCCCCACCCCCCCCCCCCCCCACCCCCCCCCCCCCCCACCCCCCCCCCCCCCCACCCCCCCCCCCCCCCACCCCCCCCCCCCCCCACCCCCCCCCCCCCCCACCCCCCCCCCCCCCCACCCCCCCCCCCCCCCACCCCCCCCCCCCCCCACCCCCCCCCCCCCCCACCCCCCCCCCCCCCCACCCCCCCCCCCCCCCACCCCCCCCCCCCCCCACCCCCCCCCCCCCCCACCCCCCCCCCCCCCCACCCCCCCCCCCCCCCACCCCCCCCCCCCCCCACCCCCCCCCCCCCCCACCCCCCCCCCCCCCCACCCCCCCCCCCCCCCACCCCCCCCCCCCCCCACCCCCCCCCCCCCCCACCCCCCCCCCCCCCCACCCCCCCCCCCCCCCACCCCCCCCCCCCCCCACCCCCCCCCCCCCCCACCCCCCCCCCCCCCCACCCCCCCCCCCCCCCACCCCCCCCCCCCCCCACCCCCCCCCCCCCCCACCCCCCCCCCCCCCCACCCCCCCCCCCCCCCACCCCCCCCCCCCCCCACCCCCCCCCCCCCCCACCCCCCCCCCCCCCCACCCCCCCCCCCCCCCACCCCCCCCCCCCCCCACCCCCCCCCCCCCCCACCCCCCCCCCCCCCCACCCCCCCCCCCCCCCACCCCCCCCCCCCCCCACCCCCCCCCCCCCCCACCCCCCCCCCCCCCCACCCCCCCCCCCCCCCACCCCCCCCCCCCCCCACCCCCCCCCCCCCCCACCCCCCCCCCCCCCCACCCCCCCCCCCCCCCACCCCCCCCCCCCCCCACCCCCCCCCCCCCCCACCCCCCCCCCCCCCCACCCCCCCCCCCCCCCACCCCCCCCCCCCCCCACCCCCCCCCCCCCCCACCCCCCCCCCCCCCCACCCCCCCCCCCCCCCACCCCCCCCCCCCCCCACCCCCCCCCCCCCCCACCCCCCCCCCCCCCCACCCCCCCCCCCCCCCACCCCCCCCCCCCCCCACCCCCCCCCCCCCCCACCCCCCCCCCCCCCCACCCCCCCCCCCCCCCACCCCCCCCCCCCCCCACCCCCCCCCCCCCCCACCCCCCCCCCCCCCCACCCCCCCCCCCCCCCACCCCCCCCCCCCCCCACCCCCCCCCCCCCCCACCCCCCCCCCCCCCCACCCCCCCCCCCCCCCACCCCCCCCCCCCCCCACCCCCCCCCCCCCCCACCCCCCCCCCCCCCCACCCCCCCCCCCCCCCACCCCCCCCCCCCCCCACCCCCCCCCCCCCCCACCCCCCCCCCCCCCCACCCCCCCCCCCCCCCACCCCCCCCCCCCCCCACCCCCCCCCCCCCCCACCCCCCCCCCCCCCCACCCCCCCCCCCCCCCACCCCCCCCCCCCCCCACCCCCCCCCCCCCCCACCCCCCCCCCCCCCCACCCCCCCCCCCCCCCACCCCCCCCCCCCCCCACCCCCCCCCCCCCCCACCCCCCCCCCCCCCCACCCCCCCCCCCCCCCACCCCCCCCCCCCCCCACCCCCCCCCCCCCCCACCCCCCCCCCCCCCCACCCCCCCCCCCCCCCACCCCCCCCCCCCCCCACCCCCCCCCCCCCCCACCCCCCCCCCCCCCCACCCCCCCCCCCCCCCACCCCCCCCCCCCCCCACCCCCCCCCCCCCCCACCCCCCCCCCCCCCCACCCCCCCCCCCCCCCACCCCCCCCCCCCCCCACCCCCCCCCCCCCCCACCCCCCCCCCCCCCCACCCCCCCCCCCCCCCACCCCCCCCCCCCCCCACCCCCCCCCCCCCCCACCCCCCCCCCCCCCCACCCCCCCCCCCCCCCACCCCCCCCCCCCCCCACCCCCCCCCCCCCCCACCCCCCCCCCCCCCCACCCCCCCCCCCCCCCACCCCCCCCCCCCCCCACCCCCCCCCCCCCCCACCCCCCCCCCCCCCCACCCCCCCCCCCCCCCACCCCCCCCCCCCCCCACCCCCCCCCCCCCCCACCCCCCCCCCCCCCCACCCCCCCCCCCCCCCACCCCCCCCCCCCCCCACCCCCCCCCCCCCCCACCCCCCCCCCCCCCCACCCCCCCCCCCCCCCACCCCCCCCCCCCCCCACCCCCCCCCCCCCCCACCCCCCCCCCCCCCCACCCCCCCCCCCCCCCACCCCCCCCCCCCCCCACCCCCCCCCCCCCCCACCCCCCCCCCCCCCCACCCCCCCCCCCCCCCACCCCCCCCCCCCCCCACCCCCCCCCCCCCCCACCCCCCCCCCCCCCCACCCCCCCCCCCCCCCACCCCCCCCCCCCCCCACCCCCCCCCCCCCCCACCCCCCCCCCCCCCCACCCCCCCCCCCCCCCACCCCCCCCCCCCCCCACCCCCCCCCCCCCCCACCCCCCCCCCCCCCCACCCCCCCCCCCCCCCACCCCCCCCCCCCCCCACCCCCCCCCCCCCCCACCCCCCCCCCCCCCCACCCCCCCCCCCCCCCACCCCCCCCCCCCCCCACCCCCCCCCCCCCCCACCCCCCCCCCCCCCCACCCCCCCCCCCCCCCACCCCCCCCCCCCCCCACCCCCCCCCCCCCCCACCCCCCCCCCCCCCCACCCCCCCCCCCCCCCACCCCCCCCCCCCCCCACCCCCCCCCCCCCCCACCCCCCCCCCCCCCCACCCCCCCCCCCCCCCACCCCCCCCCCCCCCCACCCCCCCCCCCCCCCACCCCCCCCCCCCCCCACCCCCCCCCCCCCCCACCCCCCCCCCCCCCCACCCCCCCCCCCCCCCACCCCCCCCCCCCCCCACCCCCCCCCCCCCCCACCCCCCCCCCCCCCCACCCCCCCCCCCCCCCACCCCCCCCCCCCCCCACCCCCCCCCCCCCCCACCCCCCCCCCCCCCCACCCCCCCCCCCCCCCACCCCCCCCCCCCCCCACCCCCCCCCCCCCCCACCCCCCCCCCCCCCCACCCCCCCCCCCCCCCACCCCCCCCCCCCCCCACCCCCCCCCCCCCCCACCCCCCCCCCCCCCCACCCCCCCCCCCCCCCACCCCCCCCCCCCCCCACCCCCCCCCCCCCCCACCCCCCCCCCCCCCCACCCCCCCCCCCCCCCACCCCCCCCCCCCCCCACCCCCCCCCCCCCCCACCCCCCCCCCCCCCCACCCCCCCCCCCCCCCACCCCCCCCCCCCCCCACCCCCCCCCCCCCCCACCCCCCCCCCCCCCCACCCCCCCCCCCCCCCACCCCCCCCCCCCCCCACCCCCCCCCCCCCCCACCCCCCCCCCCCCCCACCCCCCCCCCCCCCCACCCCCCCCCCCCCCCACCCCCCCCCCCCCCCACCCCCCCCCCCCCCCACCCCCCCCCCCCCCCACCCCCCCCCCCCCCCACCCCCCCCCCCCCCCACCCCCCCCCCCCCCCACCCCCCCCCCCCCCCACCCCCCCCCCCCCCCACCCCCCCCCCCCCCCACCCCCCCCCCCCCCCACCCCCCCCCCCCCCCACCCCCCCCCCCCCCCACCCCCCCCCCCCCCCACCCCCCCCCCCCCCCACCCCCCCCCCCCCCCACCCCCCCCCCCCCCCACCCCCCCCCCCCCCCACCCCCCCCCCCCCCCACCCCCCCCCCCCCCCACCCCCCCCCCCCCCCACCCCCCCCCCCCCCCACCCCCCCCCCCCCCCACCCCCCCCCCCCCCCACCCCCCCCCCCCCCCACCCCCCCCCCCCCCCACCCCCCCCCCCCCCCACCCCCCCCCCCCCCCACCCCCCCCCCCCCCCACCCCCCCCCCCCCCCACCCCCCCCCCCCCCCACCCCCCCCCCCCCCCACCCCCCCCCCCCCCCACCCCCCCCCCCCCCCACCCCCCCCCCCCCCCACCCCCCCCCCCCCCCACCCCCCCCCCCCCCCACCCCCCCCCCCCCCCACCCCCCCCCCCCCCCACCCCCCCCCCCCCCCACCCCCCCCCCCCCCCACCCCCCCCCCCCCCCACCCCCCCCCCCCCCCACCCCCCCCCCCCCCCACCCCCCCCCCCCCCCACCCCCCCCCCCCCCCACCCCCCCCCCCCCCCACCCCCCCCCCCCCCCACCCCCCCCCCCCCCCACCCCCCCCCCCCCCCACCCCCCCCCCCCCCCACCCCCCCCCCCCCCCACCCCCCCCCCCCCCCACCCCCCCCCCCCCCCACCCCCCCCCCCCCCCACCCCCCCCCCCCCCCACCCCCCCCCCCCCCCATGGCACTCCAGATGTTATGGACTACAATTCCCATGAGCCCCTGCCAGCATGGCCAATTGGGAATTGTAGTCCATAACATCTGGAGTGCCAAAGGTTCGCCACCACTGCCCTAGAATGAATGAGCTTCACACAACATAGGGAAGATGTTGGAGGCCAGGGAAATAATTGTGCTCCCATTTCCTTGAATTCCTTGATAAACTGATCCAGCTTTGTAAATAGGAGAAGGGTGGTGTTAATTTCCCAGATCCCACGATGAAAAGGCGTTTCTCCTTCTCTGTTTGCTTGCGATGCTTTTGCTTTGAAAAGCTGTCATTTCTCTGCTCTGCACACATTAGAATTTAATTAGTTCTGGCATAAGAAGTGCCAACCTTGAGCAAAAATAAATGCAAAAATGCTTCATTTCTGCCACGGGTGGGTGGGGTGGGGGGTAGGAATCAACGCGCTTTCTGTTCAGGCTCGATTTTCATTTTATTATGGCCCTAAATGGTTTTCCAGGGAGCCTGTTTTGGATTTTGAAAGAGCGAGCCTGTTTAAACATTAAAATACTGCCAAGGTTGGATAATTTACCCAGAGAGGGGAGAAATTTTGTCTCATCATGACGAGGAGATCCATTTCCCACTTGGTGAGCTCATTACTTGCTGACATGAGCGAATGAAGCTCGCTGGAACCGAACCAAGAATTCGCAACCAAGTTCAGGCTAGCCGAATTTACTTGTCTTGCGAGAAAACTTATTTATTTATTTCCGTTGACTTAAAATATCTTTAGGCCACCGGGCCAGTTGATCAGGGTCTGCAAGGTGGCGAATCTTAACAAGTCAATTAAAACAGGTGAGCAGTTTAAAATGCAGTTGAACTTATAAAACGATTCAGTTTAAAGCACATACATGTCCAGCGTCTCAGGCCCTGGGCACCGCTCACAAGTGTCATGGAAGGGGGGTGCATTCTGCTGCCCTCTCCCACTCTGCCCCCCCCCCACAAGAGCAGGCAGCTGCATTAGGTTGCCTGCCATGCCAGCGCCTCCACCTGAGTCCCCAGTCCCCAGTCAAAACCTCCACTGTTCGCCAGCTTGGCCCGCTCACCTGTGCTGCCTGCAGCCCGCCTCTTCCCCAACCTCAGAGGCTCCCGTCCCCCTGCTTGGCTGCATCCCACCCTCACCTGTGCACCTTGTCTCTGACTGCCTCCAATCTTAGGGGAGAGGAAAGAGGAAATCAGGCAGGCGAACAAGCGGGTAGGCAAGCAAGTGGCAGGTTCAGAGGTGTGCCTCTGGCCCAGCCGCTGAGGCCCTTCCCTGCCTGTTCTCTAATTTCACACTTCTCTGAGGAGGAGCAGTGGCATAGTTGGTTAAGAGCAGGTGCATTCTAATCTGGAGGAACCGGGTTTGATTCCCAGCTCTGCCGCCTGAGCTGTGGAGGCTTATCTGGGGAATTCAGATTGGCCTGTGCACTCCCACACACGCCAGCTGGGTGACCTTGGGCTAGTCACAGTTCTTCAGAGCTCTCTCAGCCCCACCTACCTCACTGGGTGTTTGTTGTGAGGGGGGAAGGGCAAGGAGATTGTAAGCCCCTTTGAGTCTCCTTGCAGGAGAGAAAGGGGGGGGATATAAACCCAAACTCTTCTTCTTCTTACAGTCCTGCTCAATTCTGTTCTAACTCTGGTTCGGAGGGAGAAAGCTCAGTCTCCTCGGAGAGAGAGTTCCAATGTTTGCCCCGTGGCCGTGAAGGCTCTTTCTTGAGTTGCCACCTGTCCATGCCCTTTCTCACAGAAAGATGATAGTTCAGTCGGTAGCTTTTAGGCGGAATGTTGCATGTTATGGCGCAGGGAAAATGTGTTCTTCAATATCTTTGGGTTGCCAACTGCAGGCTGGAAAATTCCTTGAGATTTGGGGGTGGAGTCTGAGGTGAGAGGAGTTTGGAGAAGGGAGAGAGCTCATCGTGGTATAGAGCCACCCTCCAAAGCTGGCCATTTTCTCCACAGGAACTGAACGCCATAGTCTGGAGATAATTTGTCCTTCTGAGAGAACTTCAGCCCGCATCTGGAAGTTGGCAACCGTATCTTTCACCTTCAGCATCCATTAACATATCTAGAAGAAGAAGAAGAAGAAGAAGAGGAGGAGGAGGAGGAGGAGGAGGAGGAGGAGGAGGAGTTTGGATTTATATCTCCCCTTTCTCTCCTGCAGGAGACTCAAAGGGGCTGACAATCTCCTTGCCCTTCCCCCCTCACAACAAACACCCTGTGAGGTAGGTGGGGCTGAGAGAGCTCCGAGAAGCTGTGACTAGCCCAAGGTCACCCAGCTGGCGTGTGTGGGAGTGCACAGGCTAATCTGAATTCCCCAGATAAGCCTCCACAGCTCAGGCGGCAGAGCTGGGAATCAAACCCGGTTCCTCCAGATTTGATACATGAGCTCTGAACCTCCTACGCCACTGCTGCTCTAGTCATCACTGACCAAGTGATACACACAGGTGCGCTCATGTTCTCTGCCTGTACCATAATTTCCATTGTGGATTCCCTTCCCCCTCCCATTCTTGTATTCCCATCCCTCTTCGTGCCAATCTGGCTTCGTCTGGCTGCTACTGAAGGGCATTCCAGACTTCTATATTTTAATTAAGTCTCACTGGAACGTGGCTGCCTTCACTAGCAAATCTTCCGCCGCTGAAAAGAATCCTCTACCTACAAGCCCTGGGTAACCGCACTGGAGACAGCAGGGGGGGCGGGGGGAGAAACCGGGAATTAAAACCATTTCAAACAAACGCAATGGAATATTCTGTAAGATTCCAGTCTATTGTCTGCTTATTATAAATGGTTCCCCCTGCCTCTCCCCCACTCCTCCCACTGCAATTTAGTTTGTGGTGTGTCAAAAGTACAGAAGAACAAAGGAAGAAAAGAAAACACAGAAGAAGAAAAGCTTCCTTTTAATAAATATATCATTATTCAAGTGCACGTACTTATAAAATCAGGTTGCCAGCTATAATTATAAATGTCGACTGACAATGTAAAAAACTGTCACTCAAGTTTTGAACAGACTTTGTTCCATTTTCTTTTCCTCTTCCACCTAGAAAATAAATGAAGTCTGGGTAGGGATGGTTTCTACAGAAAGGGATTTTTTTCCCCCTTAAGGCAACTGTCAGCCACTATCCTTGATCCCTCCCAGTACTTGGTTGAACCCACCCCTTAACTTTTATATGGGTTCCCAGCTCTTCAGTCCTCTCCTCCTCCCAGCCATCCCTGAAAATTATCCTTCCAATTTTGGTTCAGGCTTTTCCTCTTATGACAATGGAGCCAAATTTTAGAACGCTCTCCCCAAGGCAGTAAGATTTTCACCTGTACTACTTTGTAAATATTGTAAGACCATGTTTGTAGGGGTGAGCCCCGCGAACCCAGCAGAGGCGCCGAAAGTGCACAGGAATGCCTGCGCCATCTGTCCCCTTCTGGGCGCACACGCACACCCATCACGAGATCCCCCTGACTCACAGGTCACCAGATGCCTGAGTCATGGGTCACAAGACCCCCAGATGTGGAATTGACCCAGACGGAGACGTTTCCTCCTGCACGTACACTGCCCCCGCAGGCTATGAATTGCGCAACCTTCTCCCGCTCTCCCGCCTTCCCCAAACCCTAATAAAAGGTGCCAGGGACCACGGTACGGCAGATTAGCCAGATCCACGGATCGCGCTAGCCCGCCGCTGGCTTCTCTCCACCGGATGACATCGCTGCATCTCGTCTCTTCATTGCGTCTGCCGTAACGACTTCACATGTTCAGATCAGCAGAGGTGTACCTCCAAGAGGATGGGGGTCGCAATGCACTGGGCAAGCGCCCCTGTGGGGGCGTGGTGGGGGCGTGGCGAGGCAGGGGCAGAGGACACACTAGTGTACTGGGCACTTCCCCCCTTGCTACGCCTATGCCAATCAGTCTTTAAGCCGTGCACTTGCTTGTGTTGGAACATCCAACATATACAATCTGCTTATTGAGCCCACTGATACTTGTTATTGCTCAGCCTGGTTTGGCTGGGGACCCCCAGGAGGAAGGTGGAGAGGAGGGGACAGTTTTGGTTCCAGATTCCCAGGCACTGCCCGTAAACACAGGGCCTGAGCAGTCAGTAGTTCCTGCGGGACCAGAGGCTCAGGCAGAGCATTCAGGCTGGGATCCACAGCCACGTCCAAGCTCTGAGGTTCCCCAGCCAGGGTCTAGCTCTGAGACTCTTCAGCCTCTTGAAGCTCCTTTCCCCTTCCACTCCCCACAACAGACACCTTGTGAGGCAGGAGGGGCTGAGAGAGTTCCAAAGAACTGTGACTAGCCCAAGATCACCCAGTAGAAACACATCTGGTTCACCAGATAAGCCTCTGCCACTCAGGTGGAGGAGTGAGTAATCAAACCCCTGGATTAGACCCCACCTGCTCTTAACCACTACACCACACTGGCTCTTGGAGGGACACACACATCTGCCCTGGTTCCAGGGTAGCACCACTTAATAGGTCACTGAATTTGGCTCATTCTCTGACTGCCTGTTTGCTGTCCACAGAAACCCCCACCCTCCGCCAAAGCAAATGAAGTGATAAAAACTGTCAGTTTATTAATATTTCTGTAAGGTAGCAGTCTTATCCCCAAGCGACCACTTCCCTTTTATCCCCAGATTGTTCTGCAACAATCAACGGGTCTGCTAAATAGATGGTCATTGAGTTTCCATCAGTTCAAAATATTTAACAGCAGCGTGTAGAAATTGCCAGGTGAGAAGAATGCAATTAGCAGCCCTTCAAAAGGCAGGTGTTTGCAGACGGAGAGGTCTTTTCCTGCCCTGCTGTATTATTTTTTATGATAAGGCAGCAACCCTCAGTAGCCCCTCCTGAAGACTTCCTAATTCTTGAAGATGGAAAAAGACCACTTGTAGTTTCTCCTGCCGAGCTGAAGAAGTGGTTTTTTAAAAGCAGGCGAATCAAGTCGGCACAGTGTGGTGACTCTTTTTAAAAAAAGTTTTTTAAAAAATATTACCGTATATACTCATGTATAAGTCGAATTTTTCAGCACATTTTTAATGCTGAAAAAGCTTCCCTCGACTTATATGCGGGTCATTAAAATTTTGTGTGTGTTTTTATTTGCCAGCCAGCAGGGGGCACAGTTTTTATGCTAGCGGCACCAAAATTTCAGGGTACCCCCAGAAGACACTCCTGATGATACCAGCCAAGTTTGGTAAAGTTTGGTTCAGGGGGTCCAAAGTTATGGACCCCCAAAGGAGGTGCCCCCATTCCCCATTGTTTTCAATGGGAGCTATTAGTAGATGGGGCTACCCCTTTGAGGGTCCATAACTTTGGACCCTCTGAATCAAACTTCACCAAACCTGGGTGGTCTCATCAGGAGAGTCTCTTTATGATACCAGCCAGGTTTGGTGAAGATTGGGTCAGGGGATCCAAAGTTGTGATGACCCCCAAAGGGGAATTCCCCATCCCCCATTGAACACAATGGAAGCTAATATGATAGATTTTCCATTTTTGATAATGTCCCTCTTAAAAATCTAAGTTGGGTTACATTTGGACATACAGATGATGATGAGGAATCCAGTTTTGAAGGATTTTAACTCTTGTGTTTAGGCTTGGCAGTTGCTTCTACAGTTAGACTGGGTTTTGTACTTTTAAAGTTATTGTTGGTACCATATTGTTCCTTGTTGATATCTTTTCCACTTACAGAGGCAGTTTATTGTTTTTTCTTTGAAAGGGTATTGAAACGCTTTTAACCTACTGATGCCTGCCTCAATTCGATGTAATTTTATTGGTATCTATTTTTTATTTTTGGTGCAGCAGCTGCTGCATTTCCCACCCTCGACTTATACGGTAGATTAATAGGAACACGTGGTAAAATTAGGTGCCTCAACTTATATGCGGGTCGACTTATACACGAGTATATACGGTATTAATTCTACCCAAACCTTTCATACGCTGCAATTGCAAAATTGGCAGAGGATTGCAAGGGGGCAGCCTCCAGTAATGTCACATTAGCTGGCGTTCATGGCTGTGAATATTCAGCGCTCCACGTCTGCACTAAACGCGCCCAAATGTTCGGTCAGGAAATGCACCCAAATGTTCGGTCAGATTCTGGATCTGAATATATCGCAGTGGTGGCGAACCTTTGGCACCCCAGATGTTATGGACTACAATTCCCATCAGCCCCTGCCAGCATGGCCAATCGGCCAACTGTGCCCCTGAGTACAGGGTTTAAAAATTGCTTGGAAGATGGCATTCCCAGCACCAGTTCAGTACAGGTTTATTTACAGTCTTAGACCAATTGGCCATGCTGGCAGGGGCTGATGGGAATTGTAGACCATAACATCTGGAGTGCCAAAGGTTCACCACCACGGTATTAGGGTGACTTTTCGCAGATTGTCACGCGTTGCATCATTGATTCTTCAAGCCACAGGGAAGGACGGGAATGGACAAATAAGTCAATTGCTTCTATTTCATCCCGTTCTTCTGTCCTCTCTGCTCCCAGATTCCAGATTATCGAGATGAATTTCTGGAAGTACAGCATCCACAGTTTGTCATAGTTTACAAGACCTTGAGCTCACTGGCTTCTCCCTCCTCTCTATATATTATTTACCTCTATTTACTTTGTTTATGCCCTGACCTGGATAGCCCAGGCTAGCCCAGTCTCATCAGAGCTTGGAAGCTAAAACAGATTAGCCCTGGTTAGTACTTGGATGGGAGACCACCAAGGAAGTCCAAGGTCACTATGCAGAGAAAGGCCGTGGCAAACCACCTCTGCTCATCTCTTGCCTTCAAAACCCTGTGGGGTCATCGTAAGTCAACTGCTACTTGAGGACACTTTCCACCACTTAGTCTATGCCATGCATTGATTGACTAACCTAACAGTGCAAATAATGATTGGATATGGTGAAGTGATAATTCGACTGGGACCTGGGCGTTCCAGCTTCAAATTACCTACTTGACTGTTTAGTTCAAGACTGTGAGTGACCTTGGGTCCGTTTCTCCTTTTTTTCGATCTGATCTATCTCACAGGATTTATTGCAGTTCCACAGGGCCTGGAAGATGGCCCTGGTGGAGGCCAGCAGAACTTCCTTCTGGCCAGAGAGTAAATTTTTGCTCCACCAATGGAGTGTCCATTAGGGGGTGTAGCAGGAGAGATGGTCCCTCAAGCACTCAGATAGGGTGCCCAAGCCACCTTCATACCTACCTGTGCCGGGGGAGGGGAGCAGACAGTGCCAGTCCTCCTGCCCCCTCCTGCACATGGCAGTGAGGTTTGGAGGAGATAAACCTGCAACCTAGTTTGGAAGGTGAAAGGCTCCACTGGGCTATGAAACTGTCTGCATCTTTATGTGGACCAATTTTCTCACACGGCTGCTTGTACTGGCAACGTAACCAGTCAGGAGACAGGCCAACCCAAACTGTGCCCCTGAGTACAGGGTTTAAAAATTGCTTGGAAGAGGGCATTCCCAGCACCAGTTCAGTTCAGGTTTATTTACGGTCTTAGATAAGGTGACCAGACGTCCCGCTTTCGGTGGGACAGTCCCGCCTTAAACCAATCTGTCCCGCGTCCCGCAGGGTTTTTTAACTGTCCCGATTTTGTCTTCTGGGGCGCTCCCCTTTTCGGGCAGGAAACAGGGGAGCACCCCAGAAGGCAGTGCGGCAGCCTCCTGTGCACGCGGCCGCAGGTCCCCCGTCCCGGTTTAAAAAGGTGACAATCTGGTCACCTTAGTCTTAGACCAAACGTTTGAAATACCATTTAAATAATAGAACACTTTTTAAAAAAACATCTTAAATAACTAATATAAAAATGGTTAAAACATTAATCTTTGTTAGCAGCAGAGTACAACCATGATGGCGAGAACTTTGGTGGCCATTGTCAGAGCAAGAGTTGGGTTTCTCCCCATTCAATCTGGGTGATGCGTGAAAAAGTATACTTGGGCTCACTGGGCCTGAGTTTAGTTATGAGGCATTCGGGCAATTCACTGTTTCTCACCAAGATGGCAGCCATTGAACCAAGACAATTCCACTGACAAATGTATTTACTATGAAATTTGAAGCATTCGAAGGAGAAAGATGAGTTGCAATGATAACTGAGCCCTTCAAAATATTCCTGTGGGCTTGAACAAAGAGCCGGTACGGTTGCCACTCTGAGGAATGGAAATCAGTTAGCCCCCTGGCTGAAAACACAGAAATCATAGAATCACAATGTTGGAAGAGGCCATATAAAACCATCCAGTCCAACTCCCTGCTCAATGCAAGATCAGCTTAGAGCATTCCTGGCCATTGATTGACTGATTGACTGATTGACTGATTGACTGATTGACTGATTGACTGATTGGCTGGCTGGCTGGCTGGCTGGCTGGCTGGCTGGCTGGCTGGCTGGCTGGCTGGCTGGTTGCATTTGTATCCCACCTGTTCCCAACCAGGGTTGGGCTCTGGGTGGCTTATGAAAATTAAAACATGATAATACCCAAAGGCACCTGGTGGGCCACTGCGAGTAGCAGAGAGCTGGACTAGATGGACTCTGGTCTGATCCAGCTGGCTTGTTCTTATGTTCTTATGTTCTTACAATACAATAAAAAGGTAATGAATTAACCTTATTAATTCCCAATGGGTTTGTGTAGCCACTGCTTGAAGACCGCCAGTGTGGGCGGGCTCACCACCTCCATAACAAACAGTTGATTCTATTCCTAATATCCAGCCGGTACCTTTCCTCCTGTAACTTCGCAGGGCCTGCAAGATGGAGCTGTTCCACCGGGCCTTTGGGGAGTCCGGCCGCTGATGGCCCCCCTCCCCCTCCCTCCCCCTCCCCCCTTTCTAACATCTGTGAACCCTGCCGTCCCCCTCTTCCCCTTTCTTCTCAGGGGATTCATTAGTAGGACGGCACCGGTATATCTGATATTAGGACGCTGCATTTTAATGGGGTTGGTTTTAACATATATAGAGCCACTATTTAATGACTATTTAAATTTTGATGTTATGGATTTTATTTGTGCTCTATCTTTCTGCTTTGTTCACCGCCCTGAGCCCTCCGGGGGAGGGCGGTTAATAATAATAATAATAATAATAATAATAATAATAATAATAATAATAATAATAATAATAATAATAATAATAATAATAATAATAATAATCCCCCCAAAGGGCACTACCTTGTTGTGGTGGTGGGGCTTGTGTGCTCCAATGAGTCAGAGGGCTGTACTGGAGGGCCACCCAAACCAGAGAGGCCTCTGATGAGGAGCCAGACTAAATGTGCCCAAAACCCAAAACCATGGTGAAGACAAGAAAAAGAAACTTTATACCGGCTCGGTCGTCGCCCGGGTCAACAAGGACCTCGTCTAGTGCTGGAGTACCTGGGCACTTGGCGGAAAATGGGCTACAGGACTCAGGATCTTCAGCTGAGCAACCAGGGCTGAAGACTGCAGGACTACTGGAAGTACCGAACAAATGTCGAAAATATTCGTGTGCAGAGAATAGAGAAATTATGGCTTGCTACTACAAATCAACCCCGTCAAAAAGAGGATACCTCAAACGAATGTACCAAGTCTGGAAAGAACTTCACCCAGACACAGAAATTACTGAGCAAAGACTTGCTGATCAAAGAAGATATATTGAAAGGAACAAGGTTTTTAGTGCACTAGAGCTAGCAGAAATCCAGCAGAAAGCACAAGACAATGGTATTGAAAATATACCAAGAAACACTCAAAGAAATTCAACAAAATTGGCAACAATTCAAGGACTGCAAGAGACAAAATATGAAGAGGAGGAAGAAACAACAATAATCACACCTCCAAAGGAGCCAACCCAAACAACCCAAAGTTCCCAATTGACAAAAAAGCAGGAAGAACTGATGCAGAAGATCCTAGAACACATGAACAATGCAAATGAACGTACAAGATTGCCACCATTGAAGATTGTTCCAAGGAAGGATCTGCTCAATTCACTGAAGGATGCAAACAAGGTCATTGCTGGAATCCAAATAATGTCACTGCATGAAACAAACCAGCTTATGTACAGCACTGCAGTAGTGATTACTAAAGAGCTAGGGGTAAAGATCCATCACCCAGAAAGAAGACCGAAAATAGGTACTCCAAAGTGGAAAATCAGACTGGGAAGAAAAATCAGCAAACTACGATCGGATGCCAGCAAACTGAAAAGCATGAAGGAGAAGAAGCTGAAAAATGAGAAAATCAAGGCAGACCTAGTTAAGAGATACCACCTGGACAAGAGGAAACTCAATGAGGCAATAGAGGTGGTCAAACAACAGCTGGTGGCAGTTTCAAAGAAGATTGCAAGATTCGAAGCAAGGGTTGCTCAATTCAAGCAGAATCAACTTTTCTACTCCAACCAGAAATGATTCTACCAGAATGTAAGTGGAGATGTGAAACGAAACACAGGAGAGCCAGACAGAGAACAAACAATTGAGTTCTGGAGAAACATTTGGGACAGCCCAAAGAACTACAACCAAAATGCAAATTGGGCCAAAGATGTGGAGGCTGAACTTAGCAGCAACAACATGGACAACCTTGTAATAACAACTAAAATGGTTGGAAAACGAGCAAAAAAGGTGAAGAACTGGACTGCCCCAGGCAAGGATGAACTACATGGATTCTGGCTGAAGAAACTGACCAACTTGCATGAAAGAATTGCCCAACAGTTGAATCAGGTGCTGCAAACAGGCCAAATTGAAGAATGGATGACAACAGGGAAAACGTTTCTGATAATGAAAGACCAAGAAAAGGGAGCAATCCCTAGCAATTACAGACCAATCACTTGCCTACCAACAACCTTTAAGCTGCTTACTGGCATATTAGCTGATGCAATACAAGACCACCTGGAAGGAAAGAACTTGCTGCCCCCAGAACAAAAAGGAAACAAACGAAACAGTAGGGGAACAAAAGATCAACTGCTCATAGATAAAATGATCCTTGAGAATTGCAAAAGAAGGAAAACCAACTTGCATGTAGCTTGGATTGATTACAGGAAAGCATTCGACTCACTGCCACACAGTTGGATACTTCATTGCCTGGAGATAATTGGAGTCAGTGAAAACATCAAGAAATTGGTCAAGAATGCAATGCACACTTGGAAAACAGAATTAATAATCAATGGAGCAGGAATAGGGAAAGTCAACATCCGAAGGGGAATATTCCAAGGAGACTCCCTGTCCCCACTACTCTTCATCATTGCTATGATTCCGCTTTCTATAATTCTGAAGAAAACAGGTCAAGGATATCAGACAGCAAGAAACTCACCAAAAATTTCACACCTTCTATACATGGATGACCTAAAGCTCTATGGAAAATCAAAAGCAGAGATTGAGTCACTACTGAACACAGTGAGAGTCTTTAGCACTGACATTGCAATGGATTTTGGACTTGACAAGTGTGCAACTTTGGAACTCAGTAAAGGTAAACTTGCAACATGCGAGGGTGTGAATATGCCAAATGCCATAGAAATAAAGAGCCTACCAGTGAATGAAAGCTACAAATACTTGGGGATACTGCAAGCAGAGAACATCAAGCATGCAGAAGTCAAAGGCGCAATTAGGAAGGAATATCTTAGAAGGGTAAGAAAAATTTTGAAATCAAAGTTAAATGGAGGAAATACAATAAAGGCAATTAATACTTGGGCGGTGCCTGTAGTACGCTACACTGCTGGCATAATTAACTGGACACAAGCCGAATTGGACATCCTGGACAGAAAAACAAGGAAAATTATGACCATCAATCGAGCACTGCATCCAAGAAGTGATGTAGACAGACTCTACCTAGCAAGGTCAGAAGGAGGAAGAGGGCTGCTCCACATCAAGCAATCAGTAGAGGAAGAGAAAAGAGGCCTGACAGAATACATCCAAGAAAGTCAAGAGCCAGCATTGAAAGAAGTCCACAAGGCTGAGATGCTGAAAGCCAAAGAATCAAAAGAGTATAGAGTCCAACAGTTTAAAACACGAAAGGAGCAGTGGCTAAACAAGCCACTCCATGGGCAGTACTTTAAGAACACTGAAGGGAAAGTTGACAGCAAGAAAACATGGGAGTGGCTCAGAAGGGGAACTCTAAAGAAGGAAACTGAAGGCCTGATTTTTGCTGCCCAGGAGCAAGCATTAAGGACAAATGCAATAAAGACACGAATTTAAAAGTCCTACAATGACCCAAAGTGCCATCTCTGCAAAGAGGGTGATGAAACCGTGGAGCACATCATCTGCTGTTGTAAGAAAATAGCCCAAACTGACTATCTCGAACGTCACAATAGGCTAGCAGCAATGGTGCACTGGAACCTTTGCAAAAAGTACGGCCTGCCCTGTAGCAAGACCTGGTACGAGCACAAGCCAGAGAAGATCACAGAAAATGAAGAAGCAAAAATACTCTGGGACTTTAGAATACAGACAGACAGACACCTGGCACACAACACCCCAGACATAACAGTGGTAGAGAAAAAACATGTTTGGATCATAGATGTTGCTGTGCCAGTTGACAGCAGGGTAGAGGACAAAGAGCTGGAAAAGATCACAAAATACAAGGACCTACAAATTGAAGTCGAACGATTGTGGCAAAAAAGAACAACAGTAATCCCACTAGTAGTCGGTGCTCTAGGAGGAATCCCAAGAAATCTTGAAAAACATCTGGAAAGCCAAAACTTGGACAGAACATCAGTCCACATGCTGCAGAAAGCAGCACTTCTAGGAACTGCACATATTCTACGCAAATACCTCTAATATCCTAGGTCCTTGGGAAGGACTCGATATTCAGAGATGAATTCCAGACACTTGTGCTGTGCTGTAATGTGTGTAATAATAATAATAATAATAATAATAATAATAATAATAATAATAATAATAATAATAATAATAATAATAATAATAATAATAATAATAACTTGAACTGATTATTGTGAGTTCTATCTTCTGCTGCCAACATGAACCACTCCCTGCCCTGTTCTGACAGCCTTTCATATACTTAAGAGAGAACAATCCCGTCACCCCCCAACCTCCTGTTCTCCAGGCGGCCTTTCCTCCTAACCCCGATCATCTTCATCCCCGATCATCTTCATCACTCTCCTTCGCACCTGCTCCAGTCGGTCCGTAAAGCAGTTCAGAGGGAATCTCTGTGATAAAGAGGGAATCGATAGAACTCCCCAGCATGAGGAAGTGAACGAGTCAGATTTCATCTTCCTTAGTTGCGTCTGCCTGATAGTTATCATTTTTGAAACGGCATTGTGCTCAGTTCATATCCTCCAGGAAAGCGGCATATTTTCCCGATCGGCCTCCTTAACAAAGGTCGCCGTGTTACGCCGTTTTATCGCTCCCCCTCCACGAATGGATGAGGGGCTTGGCTAAGATAGCTGTCACTTTGTATATTGATTCCCTTCCAGTTTGTTTGTTCATGAAATAGGATCGGGGAGCACAGAACTGTCAAATTTCAGCTCATCACAGCGTGGCAGTATTCAGATAGGAACGTTCATAAACACTGGAGGGAAAGTAGTGAGAGAGTGGGAAGAGCTGAGTTTTTGACAACTGAAAACATTTCTTCCCCTGAATTAGAATTGAAGGCTCTTAATCCCCAACCGGTTTTCACTTAGAGGAACACAGGAAGTTGATTGTGTCAGACCCTTGGTCTGTTGGGGTCTTGTCTACTCTGATTGGCTACCGTTGTTCAGGGTCTCCAGTGAAGGTCTTTTGTGTCATCCACTGGCTAGTATCTACTGGCTGGGGAGGCTGAGATTTGAACCTGCAACCTTCTGTGTGCAAAGCAGATGAGTCATGCCACTTATCCATAATAATTTTTCATGAAGCTGTCTTCGACTGAATCAGAAGTTGGGTCTATCAAGGACAGTTTTGTGTACTCTAACTAGCAGTTGCCTTCCATGGTGCCAAGCAGAAATCGTTCACATCACCTGCCACCCAGTCCGAAGAAGAAGGAGAAGAAGAAGAAGAGGAGGAGGAGGAGGAGGAGGAGGAGGAGGAGGAGGAGGAGGAATTTGGATTTATATCCCCCCTTTCTCTCCCGAAGGACACTCAAAGGGGCTTACCTTCCACAACAGACACCCTGTGAGGTGGGTGGGGCTGAGAGAGTTCCAAAGAACTGTGACTAGCCCCAGGTCATCCAGCTGGCATGTGTTGGAGAGCAAAAGCTAATCTGGTTGACCAGATAAGCTCCACAGCTCAAGCAGCAGAACAGGGAATCAAACCCAGTTCTCCAGATTAGAGTGCACCTGCTCTTAACTACTGCACCACACTGGCTTAAAGGTGAAGATTGAACCATGGACATTCTACATACAAAGCTGTTGCTCTACCACTGAGCTATAGGAGTCCTGTGTTGGTCTGCAGTAGCTGTGTTGGTCTGCAGTAGATGAACCAGATTTGAGTCCAGTAGCTCCTCAAAGGGCAACATATCAGCTTTGGGGAACCAAAGTTCACTTCTGGTGAAGACTGAACCTTGGACTTCATACATACAAAGCTGTTGCTCTACCACTGAGCTGAAGGAGTCCTTGGGGGGGGGGGGAGTAGAAACGCCCACCTTCATATGAACTTTCCCAACATTACTGGATGAGACATCATTCCAGCCATTAATATAATTTCAGACGGGTAGCTGCGTTGGTCTGTAGTAGATGGTGCCAGTAGCACCTAGAGGGTCAACATATCAGCTTTTGGGAGTCAACGTTCATTTCATCAGGTATCCAACAAAAGCAACTTTTGATTCTCAGAAGCTCATAACTTGTCGGTCATTAAGATTCTTTTGGATTCCAATTTTGCTGTTTGAGCTTTGCCTCCTATGAAGATAAGCAAAGGTAACAGGTGAACAAAATTAACCTGCTGCCTCTGTGACTGTTCTTGCCAAGATCTGTCGACCCTTGCAGTGACTGTAATCGGGAGAACCAGGTTTGATTCCCCACTTTTCCACATGAATGGCGAACTCTTACCTGTCAAACTGGATTTGTTTCTTTGCTCCTATGCATGAAGCCTGCTGAGTGACCCTGAGCCAATCACAGTTCTCTCTGAACTCTCTCAGCCCCACCTACCTCCCAAGGTGTCTGTTGTGGGGAGAGGAAGGGAAGGAGTTTGTAGACCACTTTGAGACTCCTTGTAGTAGAGAAAAGTGGGGTATAAATTCAAACTTCTACTCCTCCTCTTCTTCTCCTCCTCCTCATTTGAAGGAAATTTGAAGTGACTGGTAGTTCCCATTCAGGCACATAATCAAAAGGATGGTAAAGAAACTGAAGATCTGTGATAAGATTACGGAAATTTCTCCAGGAAGCTGTCAAAAATAAGATGTTTCAGTTGAAATAATTTGACAAGTCAGATCACATTTTCCTTAGGCTGCAAATGATTAAAACAACCATGCATTGTGCAATTGTGATGGTGGAATTTTCCCCCAGCCATTCAATCCTGACTTTCCAATGTCAGCATATACTCAGATGAGGTCTACTTTTTTATTTTTTATTTTTACCTCCAGAACACAATCATCTGGAAGAGGAGGAGCAGTGGCGTAGTGGTTAAGAGCAGGTGTATTCTAATCTGGACGAACCAGGTTTGATTCCCCGCTCTGCTGTTTGAGTTGTGGAGACTTACCTGGTGAACCAGATTAGCCTGTGCACTCCAACGCATGTCAGCTGGGTGATCTTGGGCTAGTCACAGTTCTTTAGAGCTCTCTCAGCCCCATTTACCGCACAGGGTGTTTGTTGTGGAGGCGGGGGAAGAATGGAAATTGTAAGCCCATTTGAGTCTCCTTCAGGAGAGAAAGGGGGGAGGGGGATATAAATCCAAACTCTTCTTCTCTAAACCGGCCTGACCCTGACTATCCAGGTCAGGGCCCTCAGACCTATTCCACCACATTATATTCTTGTTTTTTTATTTGATTTGTAGACTACCCTTCCTTCTCAGGGGCTCAGGGTGGGTTCCAGCATAAAGCTAATACAATAAAATGGTGCATGGCATCCAAAAACCTAATCTGTCAATACAAATGTAGCCCAACGGTTGTAGAATCTTCATAAATTGCATGCAAAAATCTCCACAGCTGACAAAGGGAAGTAATGAAGGAAGGGGATTCAAGCATACAATCCCCTTCCTGATGCATGAACCAGAGGCATATCTAGGGAAAATGTAGCCCAGTGCAAAATCTGAATTTTCCACACACACACCCCTCCCCCGGTATGGACAGCTGTCCTCCCCCACGACAGCCAAACAACATTTTTGCACCAAGTCTTGAAGTTGGATATGGACTGGGGTGGGGGGAGGAGGTGGTATGTAGGGGGTGATTTGACCTCATATGTTCCCCTGGGCGGTACGCCCCTAGCATGAACTCGCCATGTTTCTCGCCATGATCCACTGAATGCCTGAATTGGCCCTGAGTCTGCGTCACTCGAGCGAAAACGACTCGAGATGCCTGTTTTGCTTTTGTCTTTTAAGTTCACCTTCTCACCTTCCAGCCTTGCTCACTTTCCACGTCTCCGTGTCCTAGGCAGCATCAAGATCCAAGCTGATGGAATTTATTGATTCCTCGGTGATCTCTTGAGTCTTATTATTTGAAATTCATGTTCTGCCAGAGTGGCATCAGGAGCCCATGCGTCAGGACGGCTTTGCATTATTTATTATACATAAACACGGCGGCTTTTTGACAGCTGTTAGAGTTCAGCCTTCAAAGCCCTGCTTCTGTCGGGGAGATGTGGACATATGGTTTCATTACAAGTTGCTTTGTATCGGAATGTACCGCAGCCAGCAGAGTTTATCTGGTGTCCCCCACTCTGAATGCTAAGTCATGCGGCCTCCACGCTTGACTTCAAAACATAATAGCCAGCATTTACACAGCAGTCTTTCCAGAGCGCTTGAAATTCTTCATTTCCACAACTGCATGAATGTTTACAACCATCTTGAATAATTATAATCCCAAGCATGTCCCGCTTCCCAGGTATTTTGTACAGGAGTTCTGAGATAGAAGGGACCTTCAGAGAGTGGGCCGGCGGAGCGTGGTGCTCCACCTGCAGATTCAGATCCAGTACAGGGTACCCAACTGCTTAGATGGAGCTATTTGTCTTTCAAGGAGAGCCAAAATCTGCAGTTCCATCATCTGAAGAAGAAGAAGGAGAAGGAGAAGGAGAAGAAGAAGAAGAAGGAGAAGGAGAAGAAGAAGAAGAAGAAGAAGAAGAAGAAGAAGAAGAAGAAGAAGAAGAAGAAGGAGGAGGAGGAGGAGGAGGAGGAGGAGGAGGAGGAGGAGGAGGAGGAGGAGAAGGAGAAGGAGAAGGAGAAGGAGAAGGAGAAGGAGAAGGAGAAGGAGAAGAAGAAGGAGAAGGAGAAGGAGAAGGAGAAGGAGAAGGAGAAGGAGAAGGAGTTTGGATTTATATCCCCCCTTTCTCTCCTGTAGGAGACTCAAAGGGGCTACAATCTCCTGGCCCTTCCCCCCTCACAACAAACACCCTGAGAGAGCTCAGAAGAACTGTGACTAGCCCAAGGTCACCCAGCTGGCGTGTGTGGGAGTGCACAGGCTAATCTGAATTCCCCAGATAAGCCTCCACAGCTCAAGTGGCAGAGCGGGGATCAAACCCGGTTCCTCCAGGTTAGAATGCACCTGTTCTTAACCACTATACCACTGCTGCCCCCAACATCTTACCATCGACCAAGGCCACAAGCCCCCACTGTAACTTCCTGGCAAAACAAGAGCCATTGGTTGGAGGAACTGGTTACTGTGGGATGCGGGTGATGCCCGCTGGCTTTCAAAGTATTTTAGACATTCACGTCACAGATATCCATCAATGTCTACTGGTCATCAAGGTGAAATGGAACCTCTGTGTCCAGAACCAATAACCTGTGGAACACCAGCCCATACAGGCAACAACGGAGGGAGGTTTTGGTATCTGTGCTGTGTTTGTTATCAATCCAAAGGTTTCCAGTTGTCTGCTGCTTGAAGCAAGATGCTGGCCGAGAGGGACCTTTGGTGTAATCCAGTGCAGCTGTTCAACAAGGTGATTCAACAGGACGTTTGTGTGTTTGTGTGTGTGTGTGAGAGTGTGTGTCCTAGCACTGATGAAAAAGGTAAGGGGGATCCCTTTGATCATCCGAAGATATGCCAGAGATCACGGGACCAGAATTAGGTGAGAATCAATGGGGAAAATGTTTACCTCCACCCCCGAGCATTGGAAAACTTTATGCTGCTGAGTTCCTGTAAATGTTGTGATCCGCGCGAGTCGATCATTCTTTCCAAAGGGAGCCTGTGAAGATTGGGAGCCTCCCCAGTATGTGGAAGTGGCATCACGAAGGAAGAAAACGGGGAGGTCGGCTACTGTCTATTCACAATGGCTTCCTTGAGCCTCTCGGGAAACTCTAAGGAGTTGGCAGAGACCAGACAGAGTTCACTAATGAAGATGAGAGGTGTTTGGAAAATTATCTGAAGTCACTCACAGCTGACAAAATGAAGATCAATGAATCTTGTGCTCCGAAAGGTTAATAGTGATTAAAGAGTCTGGAAGGTTTGGAGAGATGAAATAGTAGTGAGGAAGGTAAAGAAAGGAGGCCACATTTTGGCATCAGGAATAGAACCCCCAACTTGGACAGATTTATGGAGGAGAAGTCTATCTATGGTTACCAATCTTGATCCTCCTTGATCTCAGATTGCAAATACCTTAGCACACCAGGTGCTCAGGAGCAGCAGCAGCAGCAGCAGCAGCAGGCCATTGCTTTCACATCCTGCACGTGAGCTCCCAAAGGCACCTGGTGGGCCACTGCGAGTAGCAGAGTGATGGACTAGATGGACTCTGGTCTGAACCAGCAGACTCTTTCTTATGTTCTTATGTGCTTATGTACCATATTTTCCCAAAAAGGAGTCAGGGTCTTATATTAATGTTTGCTCCAAAAGATGCGTTAGGGCTTATTTTCAGGGAATGTTTTATTTTTCCCCGTGATTTTGCACCCCTCACTTGAGCAGATCAGCTGCGCCGGGTATTCTGTAACTAGGGCTTATTTTTGGAATAGGGCTTGTATTTCAAGCATCCTCCAAAAATCCTGAAAAATCATGCAAGCTTGTTTTCTGCTACTCCAGAGACTAGGACCAGGAGTAATGGGTTCAAGGGGAAGGAAAAGAGATTCCACCTAAACATCAGGAAAAAATTCCTGAGAAGAAGAAGGAGGGGGAGGAGGAGGAAAAGGAGGAGGAGGAGGAGGGGGTTGAATTTATATCCCCCCTTTCTCTCCTGTAAGGAGACTCAACTGGTTTACAAACTCCTTTCCCTTCCCCTCTCCCCAGCAAACCCTCTCAGCCCCACCCTGTCTCACAAGGTGCCTGTTGCGGGGAGAGGAAGGGGAGGAGTTTGTAAACTGCTTTGAGACTCCTTAAAGGGAGAGAAAAAGCAGGGTGTAAATCCAACTCTTCGTCTTACTCTTTTTCTATAGACTGACATTTTTGTCTGGCAACACTATGCCCCTTTTTGCAGTTTTGCATTCTTGTAAGTTACTCGGATTATTTACTGAGGCTTCGACTATTCATTGTCTGAAGATGCATTGCCCTCAGAAAGCGTAAGGGAGTGCATATTAAAAATTAAAAATGAAATAATGAATGCAGGAGGAGCTGGGGCAGGAAATGGTTCCTCAGAGATAAGGCTGCATGTGGAGGAAGGTAATCTTTCTCAGTTCTTTTTGCCTCGAATGGCCCGACCCAGAAACAATACATCGGAGCCTACATAAGAAGAACGTTGCCTGGTTGCCAGGAGAACTGACATTCATCTTTCAGACTTGAAAGAAAGTCTCCCATTCTGACATAGGATAAATCTTGGGCATCAGCTCCAGCTAGCTAAAGTTGACACTAAAAGGTCAGATAGGCACGGACAACAGAACATTACGAGGTGCATTTATCTGTAATTGCATTTCATCACCATACTAGTGGAAACAAGCTAATGCACAAATTGGCAATAGGTTGGGAATCATAATCACAGCATGAAATGGTAAAATAGAAACTAATAGTGCACTCCTAAGGGGAAGACGATGACAAATGTCCTCGGGGGGCGTTTCCCCACTTGCCACGCCTTCCCGTATGCCCCGTGCTGCTCTCAGCGTGTCTCATTTCTGGTGCGTGCCTGGGCTTCATCCAAAGGTGCCTTTCGGAAGAATGGCAGGAATGTAGCTGATTTGCTGACAGCTGGCAGCGTCGAGGCGTTATGCATTGTCGCCACCTGCTTTCAATTAAGGAGTGCCAGGGGACCCCGCGCTACTTGCCTACAGTAGCGCGGGGCAGAAGGTAAGTGGGAAAACGCCCAAGGAGAAGAAGAGAAGAACTGGTTTTTATGCCCCATTTTCTCTACTGTTGAGTAGTCTTCAGAGGAGAGGGGAGGAAAAAAGAGATGAGATGAGAGGCCAGAAAGGTGGAAATCCTTGTTGCCTTCAACAATAGGCCTGACAGAACAACTCTGTCTTCAGGCCAGATGTTAAAACAAAGGAATGGGGGAGGACACATCTTCCCAGGCACAGTATCAAAATGCAATTTTGTCTGTATTCTATCAAATGCTTAGCTGACTTCAGTGGGCACAGGGTAAGACTGACGGCCAGGAGAGTCCATGCATGAATCATAGAATCACAGAGTTGGAAGAGACCCCAAGGGCCATCAAGTCCAACCCTCTGCAATGCAGGAAGACACAATCAAAGCACTCCTGAAAGATGGCCATTGAGCCTCTCTTTAAAAACCACCAAAGGAGGAGACACCACCACACTGCGAGGTAGTTCATTCCACTGTCGAACAGCACTGTCGAAGAGCCAGCATGGTGAAGTAGTCAAGGGCAGATGCACTCTAATCTGGAGAACCAGGTTTGATTCCCCGCTCTGCTATTTGAGCTGTGGAGGCTTATCTGGTGAACTAGATTAGCTTGTGCACTCCAACGCATGCCAGCTGGGTGACCTTGGGCTAGTCACAGCTCTTTGGAGCTCTCTCAGCCCCACCCACCTCACAGAAGGCCATTGTTTTCACATCCTGCATGTGAGCTCCCAATGTCACCTGGTGGGCCACTGTGAGTAGCAGAGAGCTGGACTAGATGGACTCTGATCCAGCTGGCTTCTTCTTCTTCTTCTTCTTCTTCTTCTTCTTCTTCTTCTTCTTCTTCTTCTTCTTCTTCTTCTTCTTCTTCTTCTTCTTCTTCTTCTTCTTCTTCTTCTTCTTCTTCTTCTTCTTCTTCTTCTTCCTCTTCTTCTTCTTCTTCTTCCTCTTCTTCTTCTTCTTCTTCTGAATCCCATGAAAGTTACCATTAGTCAATTGGAACTTGACTGTTTTCTTTACATTTATGTATTATCTCAGTACTGCGTAGTGTTGGCTGCCTCACATAGGTTTGGGAGGTTCTCCAGAGGAAATCAGAGGGCAACTCAGATACATTCAGCAACTCCTCAGGATGTCCTCAGGGCCTGTTTGGCCACTGGAAGTGAGTCACCACCGCAGCTTCCCAGAGCCCACCCTAATGACCCCGACCAACCTGCGTGGCAAGAGTTGGCTCTTCTAGGCCCATTAGATACCGCTCGCAGCTCCAGTGAGGAGCAATGACGTAACAAGGAGAGGCAGGCTCGGTGACAGGAGCCTTGCCGGTGGCTATTAATAAGCATTAATAAATCCATTTTTGCCAAGAAGCGCGACAGAGGCTGAGCAGGGACATTCCGCTTGTTGATAAAAAATGAGGAGGAGATGAGATGCGCAAATGGGAGGCCTCGCCTCGAATTGCTCTTGAAGAAGGCCTCGCCTCGAATTGCTTCAGAGCCCCGCTAAAGGCCTTCCGCATCTTCTGGATTATATTCTCTGCCTCAAAGCCTTTCCGTCTCATTAGCGCTCTGAAGTCCCTTTTGTTTGTCTTCCCAGCATGCAACTTTGTCTCCTGGCATCTAAGCTGTGGTTGCATCATTCCTGTTCTCCAGAAGAAAAAAATCTATCAAGGTGATCTCCCTTTCCCTCCACTCTCTGCTTTAAGGGAGAAGATGGTTTCACAGAATTCTTTCCAGGGTCTAAAACGATGCCTTTGAACATCGCTTATTTGTTAGGGTAGTTCTATGCTGCATCTTCAAAGTCTTGCTTGAGGTGGCATTCAACTGAAATCTTGTCACAATGCTGACAACAAGCCATTGCAAACCAAGCATTGGACATAAGCAGCATAAAAATGGTAGTTAAAACAGGAGCAGGGCATTAAGAAGCTAATAAGACAAAAAAACCCCTTATAATGGCCCTTTCCGCACACGCGCGGAAACGAACCTCCACCGGCATAAATTATGCCAGTGGAGGCTCAGGGACTGTTTGCACTGTAGCTTGTGAGCAGCCCCCTCTCCCTCGGTCCCCTCCATTCCCCTCTTCTGCCAGCATCACTCTGGAGGGACATGGCCACACTACCCTCCAACCTCCAGGGCATGGGCATGTCCCTCCAGCCTTCCAGAGTGACGCTGGCAGAAGAGGTGAGTGGAGGGGACGGGAAAAACAGTGTCTTCCCACTGGTGCTGTTTGCATGGCACTGGCAGGAAGATGTTGCTTTGCAAAAACCTCGCTCCTTGAGCAGGGTTTGAAAGTGGAGCCTTCGCGCTGCTTGGGAGGTGCAAGGATGGCCGTGGAAACTCCTCCCCAGAGACGCAGTTTTTAGCATCCCTGGGGCGCTGTTTTCCACCCGTGCAGAAACAGCCATAGAGTTTGGCCTAAAGGAAAGGAAAGTTGCCACCAGATGAGTCACCAGGTGTTATATCCAGTTGAAATCAGATACTCCAAAATAATGCTAAGCACAGACTCCAAGATGTAAGTTTCAAAAATAAGAAAAAAAAGGTTATTTGAAGACAAAGACAATATTACCTCCTGGTCCTAACTCGGCTCCTGGAAAGAAACGGGCAGCCATGCGGAGGGAGAAACCGGGATAAAATAGACCCGGTTTGTATGATACTGTTTTGAACCTGGTATAATTGTGCCATGCGGAAACGGCCCTAGACAACAACCCATGGGGGTAAGATTTGCTGTTCACTCAGGCAAACTGGGCATATGTTTGGCATGTTCAAATCCCCTAGGTATTTTGTTCCACCTTTAGTACTTTATAACATCCCAAAACGTTTGCCTTTTCCGCACGGAGGTGGAAGCGGCTAGGTTGCCGCATTTCGTGCTGACCCGACGACCCTGGGACCGTTCGCATGAAAGAGCCGGGAACGACGGCGCCGCAGAGCGCCGTCGCCCGGCCGACCCGACGTGTCCCCGGCCCTCCGGCACGTTGCCGAGGCCTGGAGACATGCCCCTCGGCCCTGTGCGACTGGTCAAGCGTTGCCGGGCAGGGGGGCATGTCCCCAGGCCTCGGCGACGCACTGGAGGGCCGGGGACAAGGTAAGTGCAGGGAGGGAGTGGGGGGAAGCGCCTGGAAGCTGCTGCCGTTCGCATGGCAGCGGCTTCCAGCTGGCATTTCCACAACAAGTGCGCTTCCAAGCGCACTGTGGAAACGCCGGCTTCGGGCCAGGCAGGTGGCACGAGGGCAGCGCGGCTGCGAAGCAGCTGTGCCCCCTGTGCGAATGGCGGCCTGGGGACGGCGTTTTTGCCGTCCCCAGGCCGCCATTAAACACCCGTTCGGAAACGGCCCTTTTGACATGCACGCCCATAGCATGACAGGAGGGAAAATTTCTAACATGCTCTAGATAGCTCTGTGTTTATGTCTTCTGTCCTGTTGTTTGTTTTTCTTAGTTTGCGACTACGTTCTGTCTTTTATTCTCCACCTTATTTCCCAGGTTGTATTTTATACAATCTTCCATCTTAATCTGCGGCTGTATTCTATTCTATCATACAACCTTATTCTGTCTTTGTCATTTCATCAAGTTACGTGATGGAATAATTTAGACGAAGGTAGAAGAATGCGACAGGCGGAATTGTCAGGCTTGCAGAGCTACAGGGCATTCCCTGGCCCAAAAGGCACCCCAAATCCCAAATCCTCGAAACCCAAATAAAGTCACAAATGTAACTAACGGTGCACAGCCGCTCCTCGGCACATGGGTGCCGTGCATCCTTTCCAGCAGTCATAAGGACGATACAGTCAACTACATGGATGTTTTGTTTCCCGAATGCGGCTATCTGATGATCAGAACGTGTAAGCGTGAGCAAACTCCCAATGCTCTCTTTCTGAGTTTTGCGGTGGAAATCCATTCATTTATCAAAGCTCATTGTTCAGCGCTCCTTCCTAAATTAGATTCTCTATCGCTGTGCAGTGCTTCGTTCTCCATACATCCTGTCTAATCCAGGTCAGGAGGAATACTATATTCTCCTCTGACCCGGCTCATTGTATTCCCATCGCATGTCCTAATTTGTGAATTTGAGTCGTCGGGACAAATCTTCCGTGCCGTAACCTCAAAACATGATTGATGAGAGTCTCGGCCCATGCAAAAGGCGACTTATCAGCCGGTGTCAGACTTGTTCGGGCTTGCTATTTTTCTTATTTTCTTCGCCCTGACCTTGAACGCTTTCCACGACGGTTGATTTTGTGCATAAACAGAAAGCCCTTTGCTGGATAAGAGATGCATCAGTCAGCTAGGAGTGGGGTAGGAATAGCAATGTGCTCAAGGGGTGGGGAGGCAACATCTATTTTAGCCTCAAAATGCCGGCGTGGTGCAGTGGTTAAGAGCGGTGGGCTCTAATCTGGAGAACTGGGTTCGATTCCACGCTCCTCCACATGAGCGGCGGACTCTTATCTGGTGAACTTTGTTTCCCTGCTCCTCCATGTGAAGCCTGCTGGGTGACCTTGGTCTAGTCACAGTTTTCTCAGAACTCTCTCATCCCCACCTGCTTCACAAGGTATCTGTTGTGGGGAGAAGAAGGGGAAGGAGCTTGTAAGCCACTTTGAGACTCCTTATGGCTGAGAAAAGTGGGGTAGAAATCCAAACTCTTCTTCTTCTCTTCTTCTCAGCTTGTCGGGAACTCCAATCCAGAAAAAGTATGAGGTTCATGGCACTAAGCAGGAGAAGGAGAAAATGCAAACTGAGGAATCCCTGAACAATACCATGTTTTGACAGTCAACTGCAGGTTCATGAATTCCACAGACTTCCCTATAATTATCTCATTCATTTTTACAATAACCCTGTCAGTCACACTAGTATTATTAACCCCATATTAAATATTGGAATCCCACGTCTGAGAGACAGTAGGTCATCCAGAGAGCGTACGGCTGCACCAAGGGAAGCAGTGTTACATAGGACCTGGAAGACCTGAGTTCCAATCCTCCCATTCCAGTAAAGCTCACTGGGTGAACCTGAGTCAGTTGCCCTTACCATCTAACCTACTTTGCAGGGTTGTTGTGAAAATAAAACAGAGGGCCGAGAACTACATGTGTCGACTCCTTGGAAAAGAAAGGAGGATAAACATGTACAA
Source organism: Sphaerodactylus townsendi (assembly GCF_021028975.2). Taxonomy (NCBI): domain Eukaryota; kingdom Metazoa; phylum Chordata; class Lepidosauria; order Squamata; family Sphaerodactylidae; genus Sphaerodactylus; species Sphaerodactylus townsendi. The sequence goes on from NC_059437.1 coordinate 51,458,098, forward strand.
ATATAGACAGATTTCAACCCAGGACTTCCAGTTCAATCTATATGCCCCAAAGCACTTTTCTGTTCCTTCTACCTAGGCCAACGTATCCGGAATGCATTCAAGGCTGAGAAATATTTCCTAGGGTTACAAGGGAAACGCTAAATGCTGGCTGGAAGAAGTTAAGAGGGAGCAAATAAATCAAGCGCTCAAAATTTGAGACTTAAAAAAGATCTGTACTGGACATATTTGCCTGGAGTTTGCTGCAGGGTTCTTTTAAAAAACAAAAATTTACAATAACAGGTCTTGCTAGCTATATAAAAATAGACAGTGCACTGGCATCTTCTCGCCTTGCCAATTGCGTTTAACCTTGCCTTCTAGGGTCAGAAATCTCTCTTCTCTTTATGGACTCCCTGGCACTGAAGAGAGCTATCTCAGCAGATTGGGGTCTCTGATGGTGATAAGTCTGTTCGTATTGGGGTTGGGGGGGGGGTGCTCCAGGAGGGAGAAAATACAGCCCGCTTTCTCAAATCACAGCTGCGGAAGAATCTTTCCCCTGGCTGCCCCTCAAACCCACAACTGGCTATTCAGTGTGATCATATAGCTCGCAGTTTTTAAAAATACTAGAAACAGCCATGACAGAGGACATATTAGATCAGTGTCACAAGACCAGGGGGAGGGATTAATGTTCCCAAATCCATTTTCCCAGTTGAAATACACATAACACACACACACACACACCCCAATGCTATTTTCCCAATGGGCCAAAAGACACCAGTATCTGCATTCCGAGCTGTGTTGCTCCTCTCTGCCTACTCATTAGGAAGGCACTATGGTATTCATTTGAAAATGTCACAAAAACGGAGAAGCCGGAATACTTGCAGACAGCATGTTCGAAAACCAAACTTAGCTGGCCTTCGAAGCTCGTTTTCTCCTCTCCAAGTCAAGGATCATAAATGCCCACTTTGCCCATTTCTAGCCTTCCAATTCAATTCGGGAAGCTCCGAAAAGCTGCTATCTGCATCGACCCTGCAGGAAATATTGTGGTGGGAAATGAGGAAGAATAATATATCGGAAAGAGAGGTCCTGGTGGAAGCCATTTAAAGAGCGCGCGCACACCGCCACGGTCAGTTACTTTTTTGGAAAGGGGAAGGGGAGCTTTGGTTTATTGGTAGGAGGGAAGGTGAGCAATTGGGTATAGGGGTGTGCCGATTTATAGACATCCCAACAAATGCTCCGCAATGCCCGTGGAGTATTTTGGATTGTTCAAGAAAGAAGGCTGTCTTGGTTTCCATGCGACTTTTGGTCTTCCTTCAAACAGCATGAGTAGAACAAAAAATTATGCATTCCTGTGCATTTTTTCTTGGTGGGAGGTGCATTTTCAGAATACACCCAAGTCGTGGCTGTATGTGTAACCCCCATGCCCTGAATGGATTGGCCCAGAATGGGTTGACCCAGTAAGGGGGTGGAGACTCGGAGCAGCAGAGAGGCTGAAAGAGCTCTTTTGCAGAAGAACAAGGCTACCAGACTCGGACCTTGATTTCTATAAGCCCTTAACACCTTGTTAAGGTAATTGCAATATTGTTGGAAACTACTGGGAAGGTAGTTGTTGTTTTTGTTATGTTGTAAATGTTGAATTTTTTTGTTTCAGGGTTTTCTTTTGTTGTTATAATGGTTGAGAGTTCTCCTGGAGACCTTCTATCGCTGTTTGCAACCTGTCTCATCAAGCCCTTAGAGTCTTCAGTGAGACCAACCAACTTGCAAAGAAGAATTTGGACTTGGCAAATATCAGTAGACTGTAAATAGAAGGACTTGAAATGCAACCTGAACAGGACCTTGAATTGTAACGTTAAATGTTGATGTTTTAAAAGTGTTAATTGTAAAGAAAAGTAAACCATTTTGTTGTTTAAAAATTGTTGTTGCAACTCATTCCAAGTACTGCCCCACAGAACCCACAAGCTGAGGTTACATATGCATTAGTGGCCGATTACAAATGGGGGAGTGAAGAAGAAGAAGAAGAAGAAGAAGAAGAAGAAGAAGAAGGAGGAGGAGGAGGAGGAGAAGAAGGAGGAGGAGGAGGAGGAGGAGGAGAAGGAGAAGAAGAGGAAGAAGAAGAAGAAGAGGAAGAGGAAGAAGAAGAAGAGGAGGAGGAGGAGGAGGAGGAGTTTGGATTTATAACCCCCCTTTCTCTCCTGCAGGAGACTCAAAGGGGCTGACAATCTCCTTGCCCTTCCCCCCTCACAACAAACACCCTGTGAGGTAGGTGGGGCTGAGAGAGCTCCGAGAAGCTGTGACTAGCCCAAGGTCACCCAGCTGGCGTGTGTGGGAGTGCACAGGCTAATCTGAATTCCCCAGATAAGCCTCCACAGCTCAGGCGGCAGAGCTGGGAATCAAACCCGGTTCCTCCAGATTAGATACACGAGCTCTTAACCTCCTACGCCACTGCTGCTCCTCTCTGCCTGCCACAGCATCAGGTGTGCACCTGAAGGGTTCTTGCTTTCCACAGGGAAAGCCAAGAGCAAGAGCAGGATGCCTACCACAACCTCCGGGTATGTCAGCAGTTTGCTGCACATCACTTCCACTCCCCGTGCACAGCAACATCCTGGTACATCACTGCAGCAGCAGCAACTTCCTTGTATGTTGATACAAGGAAGTTTGCCATGCCAGGATTCAGTTGCCAGCACGGCAGAATCGGCCTCTGCGTAATTGGCCAGCGTGTATTTCTGCAGCCCCTTACAAGAACAGCGGAACACAGTGGCAGTCATTAAAGATGCAGAACATATTTCTCACGGAGAACCAACTTGGGCATAAGGGTAACTCAGCTGGGTCATGCATGTCATAAATTATCAAAGTGCAATGTTGTGGATGCTAAGTAATTAAATTAGGATTCATACCAATTAATATGAATAACAGTTTGTCTTTAAGTGAGCAGTTCATCAAGATGCGCATGCTAATGTCGACAGGAATTCAATTTATTGTCGAAGGCTTTTACAGTCGGAATCTGTACATGAATGGCTGTTACGGGCTTTCCCCACAGCATGCCTCTGAAGGTGCCAGTCATAGATGCGGGCATCACATTAGGAACTAAAAGTGCCAGACCACGCCCCACAGCCCCAAAAACCTGCAACAGCCAGGAATTCAATATTTAGCATAATAGTTTTATCACCTTTGGTCCCTGGCCCCTAGCTATGTTCTTTCACCTTACTAGATTCAGAAATGGGTCTTTTCCATCTAGAACTACAGTGCTGGTTTTAAATTATGCACTGGGGGGAATCTAGGATTGAGCACAAGGATGGGAGGTAGGGTTGCCAATCTCCAGATAGTGGCTGGAGATCTTCTTGGAGATCCCCTGGAATTATGACTAACCTCCCTGTGTATATGTGAGCCATCAAGTCACAACTATTAATGGTGACCTCAGCGAGGGGCTTTCAAGGCAAGTGAGAAGACTCTGCAGAGCCTTCCTTGGTGGTCTCCCATCCAAGTACCAGCCCCAAGAAGAAGAAGAAGAAGAAGAAGAAGAAGAAGAAGAAGAAGAAGAAGAAGAAGAAGAAGAAGAAGAAGAAGAAGAAGAAGAAGAAGAGGAGGAGGAGGAGGAGGAGGAGGAGGAGTTTGGATTTATACCCCACCTTTCTGTTTTGTAAGGAGACGTGGTACAGTGGTTCAGAGCAGGTGGATTCTAATCTGTAGAACAGGGTTTGATTCCACACTCCTCCACCTGAATGGCTGAGGCTTATCTGGTGAGCCAGATGTGTTTCCGCACTCCTGCATTCCTGCTGGGTGACCTTGGGCCAGTCACAGTTCTTTCTGAACTCTCTCAGCCCCACCTGCCTCACAAGGTGTCTGTTGTGGGGAGAGGGAGGGAAAGGAGTTTGTAAGCCACCTTGAGCTTCTCAGTCCTGACAAGATGGGGCTATACATACCACCTTCCCTCTATCCTCCAAAGGGAATATATGTTGGTTTAGAACTTAGAAGTAAGAATGTTACTCAGATGAATTAAACTGCAGATGAGTAAGGAAATGTTATATTTTGTTCATACCTCTTTGGGGAACAGGTAAAAGCGAATAAGGCTTATTATAGGACTTCACAGAGATAGCTATTGCTATTCATTTGCTACATTTGCTCCACTCTTTGGGTTGGCAGAATCACTGTGAAAAGGTCAGGGAGGTTGAAGAGAATATTTTAAAAAGCAAGCTGCCTTATTTTTAGTGGGAGAATGGCTGTTCTCATTCATTCTGATAGAATTTGAAGTACTTGAAAATTCTGAATGTTTAGAATTCCAAATTCTAAATGGCTGCAGTTCCAAATCTGCATGCAGCTGGCCAGAATTTACGTCCGGCTTTCACAGCATGGGTTGAAATCAGCATACAAAAATGGTGCGCGGGGTGTGGGGGTGGGGAGTAATAATGATAATCAACTATCAATTTTAAAAGTAACTGGTAAAACAGTAAGGCCGTTTCCGCACGGCCCTTTTATGGCACCCTGGGGATGGCAAAAACACCGTTCCCAGGGAGCCATTCGCACAGGTGGCGCTGCTGCAACGCAGCAGCACCGACCTGGCTTCGCTTCCCCTCCCCCAGGGCGGCGTCAGGCCACCCTAAAAAACAACCCTTTAAAGGGTTGTTTTTGCCTTCTAGTTTGAAGCGTGTCTCCCGGCTGCTTGTGATTGTGAAGCTGGCACCGCCCGAGAACATAAAAGCTGTTTCCCTTCCCTTTCCCACTCACCTTGTCCCCGTTGTCAGCCTCTACTGCCTCCGAGAGCCCCTCCTGCTGTCCTCCCGGACCCCTGGAGGCCTGAGGAGAACTGGCGTGGAAACGGGCTTCAGAGGCAACTGCTGAGCGAACAAGCGGGAGACAAATGAATGGGAAAAAAGAGAGGCTGGCGACTCCATGAGGAACGCCTGTAAATCCGCCGGCCTCTCCTGAAGCAGCTCGCCGCGCTTGTGTCTGAGCGGCCTCGCCACTACGCTGGCAGAATTCTTGCCGGCATGAAAGAGCCTGAAGGCACGTCGGAAGCGGCCTTAGATTCAAGCAGTATGCCTTAGCATGAAGGAAGAAAACCTCCCTGTCAGAAAAGCGGTTCTAGGGAGATATCTCCAAAGATGTGACAGAAAAGAAATGTTTCACAGCTCTTTTGAAATTAAGACAGAAAACAATCCCACAATTCCAGGGGCAGTCATTCTGCAGTCTTGGAGCCCCATCGAAAAAGGGGAGTGAATTTGTCGAGGGGCACTTTGGCGGGCTCGTGGCAGACTGCCAGCGCCCCCCACCTCCATCAGGCAGGGGCTAGGCGGGGGGCACAAGGGGCCGGGCAGGGGAGCATAGGGGAGTGGGGGCATGGGGGCGGGGGACTCCTGGAGCAGGTGTTGCCCCTGGGTGCCATTTCTCCCTATACGCCTCTGTCCTATAGGGTTACAGGCAGAACATGGTTTTTCCCAGTACTGGCTATGGGAGATCTGTTAGCCAGAAAAACTAGGAAGTGAAGCTGGGACCTTGGCTCATTCCGCACATGCAGAATAATGCACTTTCAAACTGCTTTCAGTGCTCTTTGAAGCTGTGCGGAATAGCAAAATCTACTTGCAAACAGTTGTGAAAGTGGTTTGAGAACACATTATTTTGTGTGTGCGGAAGGACCCCTTGTGTCTGCCAAGCAGTTTCCTTTCTGGGCTCCCTTTCAGGGATATTCAAATGTTGTTCACCATTTCAGCTCAAATTTTGTTCATCAGTGGAAAACAGAGATGGTGACCTGTTTCTTCACCAATGGGTTCAACGGCTGATTGATCTGCACATGGGTCTTCAGCAAGCTGCTTCACAGTTTTCCTTACTCGTCTCACAATACAGCACAATTGGCTTTTGCTTCTCACGCAGCCTGATTGAAGAAGAAGAAGAAGAAGAAGAAGAAGAAGAAGAAGAAGAAGAAGAAGGAGAAGGAGAAGGAGAAGGAGAAGGAGAAGGAGAAGGAGAAGGAGAAGGAGAAGGAGAAGGAGAAGGAGAAGGAGAAGGAGAAGGAGAAGAAAAAGAAAAAAGGAGAAAAAAGAAGAAAGAAGAAAGAAGAAAAAGAAGAAGAAGAAGAAGAAGAAGAAGAAGAGAAGAAGAAAGAGAAAGAAGAGAAGAAGAAGGAAGAAGAAAGAGAAGACACTTGAACATAAGAACATAAGAACAAGCCAGCTGGATCAGAGCAGAGTCCATCTAGTCCAGCTCTCTGCTACTCGCAGTGGCCCACCAGGTGCCTTTGGGAGTTCACATGTAGGATGTGAAAGCAATGGCCTTCTGCGGCTGTTGGGCTCCCGAAAGCACCTTGGACTGTTAAGGCATTTGCAATCTCAGATCAAGAGGATCAAGATTGGTGCAGGCATGCAAATGAGCTCCTCTCTCCCTAAATCTGGCTCTATTCAGCCCTTTTAAAACTATCCAGGTTAGGTGGCCATACTACCACCTCCTCTGTGGCAGTGCATATTCCAAACACCAATCACCGCGTTGCGTGAAGAAGTGTTTCACTTTTATTAGTTCTAATTCTTCCCCAGCACTTTTTCAATGAATGCCCCTATGGTTCTAATATTGGCAGAAAGAGAGAAAATCTTCTCTCTGTCAACATTTTCTACCCCATGCATAATTTTATAGACTTCAACTTCATGTCCCCCCCCTCAGACGTCTCCTCTCCAAACTAAAAGAGTCCCAAGCGGCTGCAGCCTTTCCTCATAAGGAAAGTTGCTGCAGTCCCTCAATCATCCTCAAGTTGCTACTTCTCTGCACTTTTTCAATCTCTTCAATATCCCTTTTTGAGGATGTGGTGACCAGAACTGAACACAGTACTCCAAGTCGCTGATTAGCACCGCATTTATATAAGGGCATGACAATCTCTTGCAGTTTTATTCTCAGATTTCCTTTCCTAATTATCCCCAGCATAGAGTTTGCCTTTTTTCTGGCGCTGCCATACATTGGAGTTGACATTCCCATGTGGAACTATCAGCTAAAGAGCGCCCAAATCCTTTCTGGTCTGTGGACTGATAGCAACTTGGACCCCTGTGGCGATATTAATGTGAAGTTTGGATTTTTTGCCCCTATGTGCAATTCTCACTTTACATCTTTGCTACATTGAACTGCATTTTGCCATTTTCTTAGCCCTCACCTAATTTATCAAGGTCCGCTTTGGAGCTCCTCAGTAATCCCTTTGTGGTTCTCACCACCCTACCACATAATTTTGGTATCATCTGCAAACTTGGCCACTCACGGCTTTACCCACCACCCTACTTCCAGGTCATTTATGAATAGGTTAAAGAGCACTGGTCCCAATACGGATCCTTGGGGGACACCACTCCCCACATCTCTCCATTGTGAGAATTTCCCATTTACACCCCCTCTTTGCTTCCTGTTTCTCAACCAGTTTTAATCCATAGGAGGACTTCCCCTCTTATTCCCTTCATTGCTGAGTTTTTTCTCCAATAGTCTCTGGTGAGGAACTTTGTCAAAAGCCTTTCTTTGGAAATCCAAGTAGACAAATGTCCACTGGTTCCCCTCTATCCACATGCCTATTTACACATCCTCCAAGAACTCTGTAGTAAGCTTTGTAAAGACAGGGATTTTTTTTTTTTTTTTTTGCCTCACAAAAGCCATGCTGACTCTTTCTCAAAAGCAGGTCTTGCTTTTTCTATGTTTAATAATTTTATCTTTAATGACAGATTCTACTAATTTACCAGGAAACAGGATGCCTCAAACTGACTGGCCTGTAATTCTCCAGCGGGTCCCCCCCCTAAGATCCCTTTCTCTCTAAAGATTGGTGTGACATTGGCTGCATCTTCCAGTCTTCAGGGATGGAGCCTGGATTTCAGGATAGAAGTTGCATAATAAAGAGTAGAACATCAGCAATTCCCTTCATGCTTGAGCTCTTTAAGGAGCATCTCTTGGGTGAAATGCAATCTGGGCCAAGGGGATTTGGTAGCATTTAGTTTATCAATGGCTGCCAGAACTGTCTTCCTTGTCTACCACTATCTCTCGTTAGTTCGGATCTCTAGCCTCCTAAGAAGCTTGGTTCAGGTGCAGGAATTTTCCTCACCTCCTCTTGGGTGAAGACAGATGCAAAAGAATTCATTCAGCTTTTTTTCTGCAATCTCCTGTCATCTTTTAGCACACCCTTTGTTCCTTTGTCATCTAACGGGCCTACCTTCCTTGCTGGCTATTCCGCCAACTTTTGATGTAACTTGAAGAACTGGGTTTGTGCTGGTTCTTGCGATGTTCCACAGCCATCGTTCCTCATAATCCTTTTGCCTCCCCTTTACAGCTAACTTGCTAGTCTCTTTGCCACCATTTCCAGTGTTCTCTCTTGGTATTCTTTATCAGTTAACTTGGACTTCCATTCTTCTAAAAGACATCTTTTTTCCCCTAATAATTTCCCTCAACGTCCTTGTTGTTAACCATGGTGGCTTTCTTTTGAACTGGGTACTGCCTTTTCTAACCTGGGTGGAACATTCCAACTGAGCTTTTAAGACTGTGGGTTTCTAAATAACCTCAAGCATCTTGGACATCTTGGACATCTTGGACATTTTGAGAAAGAAGGAGGAAGGAGAAGGAGAAGGGGAAGAAGAAGCTGAGAAAAAAAGGAGAGGCATGAGGTTAAGAGGAGGAGGAGGAGGAGAAGAGGAGGAGGAGGAAGGAGAAGCAGAAGAAGAAGAGGAGGAGGGGGAGGCGGAGGAAGAAGAAGAAGAAGAAGAAGAAGAAGAAGAAGAAGAAGAAGAAGAAGAAGAAGAAGAAGAAGAAGAAGAAGAAGAAGAAGAAGAAATAGAAGCAAGAAGGAGAAGGAGGAAGGAGAAGGAGGAAGAAGGAGGAGGAAGGAGAAGATGGAGGAGGGAGAAGAAGAGAAGGAGAAGGAGAAGAAGAAGAAGAAGAAGAAGAAGAAGAAGAAGAAGAAAGAAGAAGGAGAAGGAGAAGGAGAAGGAGAAGAAGAAAGAGAAAGAGAAGGAGAAGGAGAAGGAGGAAAGGCTATAAGAGGCCATAGGAGAAGGAGAAGGAGGAAGGGGAGAAGGAGAAGAAAAAAGAAAGAAGAAGAAGAAAGAAGAGGCAGAAGAAGAAGATAGAAGAAGCAAGAAGTTAAAGAAGAAGAAGAAGAAGAAGAAGAAGAAGAAGAAGAAGAAGAAGAAATAGAAGACACATAAGAACATAAGAACATAAGAACAAGCTGCAGCTGGATCAGAGAAGAGTCCATCTAGTCCAGCTCCTCTGCTACTGCAGATGGCCCAAACCAGGTGCCTTTGGGAGTTCACATGGTAGGGAGCTGTGGAAAGCAATGGCCTTCTGGGCGGCTGTTGGGCCCCCCCCGAAAGCACCTTGGACTGTTACACGGGGTAATTTGCAATCTCCAGACTCAAAGAGGATCAAGATTGGTGCAGCCATGCAAATCCCACTCCTCTCTCCCTAAATCTGGGTCTGTCCAAGCCCTCTTTAAAGCTTGCTATCCAGGTTAGGTGGCCATACTACCACCTCCTCTGTGGTAGTGCATATTCCAAACACCAATCACACGCGCTGATGAAGAAGTGTTTCCTTTTATTAGTTCTAATTCTTCCCCCCCAGCACTTTTTCAATGAATGCCCCTCTGGTTCTAATATTGGCAGAAAGAGAGAAAATCTTCTCTCTGTCAACATTTTGCTACCCCATGCATAATTTTATAGACTTCCACTTCATGTCCCCCTCAGACGCCTTCCTCTCTCCAAACTAAAGAGTCCCAAACGCTGCAGCCTTCTTCCTCATAAGGAAGGTGCTGCAAGTCCCTCAATCATCCTCAAGCTGCTACAGTTCTCTCTGCACTTTTTCAATCTCTTCAATATCCCTTTTTGAGGATGTGGTGCACCAGAACTGAACACAGTACTCCAAGTGTCGCTGGGTCGACCACTAATGGCTTTATATAAGGGCATGACAATCTCTTGCAGTTTTATTCTCAATTCCTTTTCCTAATTATCCCCAGCATAGAGTTTGCCTTTTTTCTAGCTAAGCCATACATTGGAGTTGACATTCTCATGTGGAACTATCAACTAAGACGCTTCAAATCCCTTTCCTGGTCTGTGGACTGATAGCAACTTGGACCCTCTGTAGCGCAGTAATGTGAAGTTTGGATTTTTTTTGCCCCTATGTGCAATTCTCACTTCATCTTTGCTACATTGAACTGCATTTTGCCATTTTCTTAGCCTTAATTCACCTCCACTTACAAGGTCCGCTTTGGAGCTCCTCAGAATCCCTTTGTGGTTCTCTACCACCCTCCTACATACATTTTGGTATCATCTGCTGCAACTTATGGCTACTCACGGCTTTACCCACCACCCCTACTTCCAGGTCATCATTTATGAATAGGTTAAAGAGCACTGGTCCCAATACGGATCCTTGGGGGACACCCACTCCCCACATCTCTCCATTGTGAGAATTTCCATTTACATAACTGCCCCTCTTGCTTCCTGTTTCAAACCAGTTTTAATCCATAGGAGGACTTCCCCTCTTATTCCCTTCATTGCTGAGTTTTCTCCAATAGTCTCTGGTGAGGAACTTTGTCAAAAGCCTTTCTTTGGAAATCCAAGTAGACAAATGTCCACTGGTCTCCCCTATCCACATGCCTATTTACATCCTCAAAGAACTCTGTAGTAAGCTTTGTAAGACAGGGATTTTTTTTTTTTTTTTTTGCTCTCTACAAAAGCCATGCTGACTCTTTTCTCAAAAGCAGGTCTTGCTTTTTCTATGTTCAGCAATTTTATCTTTAATGACAGATTCTACTAATTTACCAGGAAACAGGATGCCTCAAACTGACTGGCCTTGTAATTCTCCGGTCCCCCCCCTAGATCCCTTTCTCTCTAAAGATTGGTGTGACATTGCTGCCATCTTCCAGTCTTCAGGGATGGAGCCTGGATTTCAAGGATAGAAGCTGTATATTAAAGTGAGAGCAGAACATCAGCAATTCCCTTCATGCTTGAGCTCTTTAAGGAGCATCTCTTGGGTGAAATGCAATCTGGGCCAATAGGGATTTTGGTAGCATTTAGTTTATCAATGGCTGCCAGAACTTCTTCCTTTTGTCTACCACTATCTCTCTCAAGTAGGTTCCTCCCTTGATCTCTACTCCTAAGAAGCTTGGTTCAGGTGCAGGAATTTTCCTCACCTCCTTCTTAGTGAAGACAGATGCAAAAGAATTCATTCAGCTTTTTTCCTGCAATCTCCCTGTCATCTTTTAGCACACCCTTTGTTCCTTTGTCATCTAACGGGCCTACCGCTTCCCTTGCTGGCTATTCCTGTTTTTTGATGTAACTTGAAGAACTGGGTTTATTAAGCTGGTTCTTGATGTTCACAGCCATCGCTCCTCATAATCCTTTTTTTGCCTCCCCTTTACAGCTAATCCTCTGCTAGTCTCTTTGCCACCATTTCCAGTGTTCCTCTCTGGTATTCTTTATCAGTTAACTTGACTTCCATTTTCTAAAAGACATCTTTTTTTCCCCTAATAATTTCCTCAACGTCCCTTGTTAACCATGGTGGCTTTCTTTTGGACTGGGTGCTGCCTTTTCTAACCTGTGGAACACATTCCAGCTGAGCTTTTAAGACTGTGTTTTTAAATAACCTCCAAGCATCTTGGACATTTTGGACATCTTGGACATTTTTGAGAAGAAGGAGAAGGAGAAGGAGAAGGAGAAGAAGGAGAGGGAGAGGGAGAGGGAGAGGAAGAAGAAGAAGAAGAAGAAGAAGAAGAAGAAGAAGAAGAAGAAGAAGAAGAAGAAGAAGAAGAAGAAGAAGAAGAAGAAGAAGAAGGAGAAGGAGAAGGAGAAGGAGAAGAAGGAGGAGAAGGAGAAGAAGATGGAGGAGGAGAAGGAGAAGGAGAAGGAGAAGAAGAAGAAGAAGAAGAAGAAGAAGAAGAAGAAGAAGAAGAAGAAGAAGAAGAAGAAGAAGAAGAAGAAGAAGAGATGGCTTTTATACCCACTGTTCTGCACTTTAAGGAGTCTCAAAGCAGCTCATAAACCACTTTTGTTCCTCTCTCCACGACAGGCACCTTTTGAGGTTAGTGGGGCTGAGAGAGTTATGAAAGAATTGAGACAGGCCCGGGGTCGCCAAGCAGCTTTCATGTGTATCAGTGGGAAATCAAACCCAGTTTCCCAGGTTAGAGTCTGCCACTGTTCACCACCACACCATGCTGGCTCTAGTTCCTCTTATCCTTGCTCTGATCATCAGGCAATCGTTTCGGCGATTAGATTGCATACAAATTACAAAATATTTCACTAATATTTCACAGCCCGGAAACCACACAGCACCCTATTTCACTAATATTTATTTCATGCTGGGAGCTGGCGTGGTGTAGTGGTTAAGAGCAGGTGGATTCTAATCTGGAGAACCAGGTTTGATTCCCCACTCCTCCATCTGAGTGGCAGAGACTTATCTGGTGAGCCAGATGTGTTTCCGCACTCCTACATTCCTGCTGGGTGACCTTGAGCTAGTCACAGTTCTCTCAGAACTCTCTCAGCCCCACCTACTTCACAAGGTGTCGGTTGTGGGGAAAGGAAGCAAAAGGAGCTTGTAAACCACATTGAGTCTCCTTACAGGAGAGAAAGGTCAGCTATAAATCCAAACTCCACCCCCTCCTCCTCCTTTTCTTCTTCTTCTTCTTCTTCTTCTTCTTCTTCTTCTTCTTCTTCTTCTTCTTCTTCTTCTTCTTCTTCTTCTTCTTCTTCTTCTTCTTCTAAATGCTGTTGCCAACCAGCTCAAATGGGCAGAATCTTTGCACTTGGTGGACTTGGGAAACCCAGTGCAACCGGTTCAGCAGACATCCCAACTGCTCGACATGAAGCAAACAGATCAAATGGTTGTTTTGCATCTAACTGCCACCATCAAACGTGTTAAATCTGACAACGGAACAGATCCTTGGTAAAATCTGCAGCATCCCCGCCCTCTTGGACAAAAGCCATCATGGATCACTCAGAATATTTGCACAAATACAGAATACAGTCAGGAACAGGGGCGATTCTCCAGAGTGCGATCCCGGCGTGCCTCACCGGTTTGTCATGCTAACAGGCCTGGCCTCAAAAAGAACTGCAGAATCCACAGATGCGGTCTCTACGGATGCTGCCGTCTGTTGGGTTCCCTGTTGTAAGATGTAGCTCATGCATCACAGAGCGAGGGCTTTTGGATAGCATCAGGCCCAGACAGCCCAGGTATGGGATGAGGACGATGGCTTCAATATGACCTCACGGTGAAGTCAATCACATTAGTCACCAATAAAATGTTTTTCCCACCCCACGCAGCTTTGCTGCCGGAGACTGCAGTGGGAGAACAGAATACTCAAATACATAAAGAAGGCATTCATTCTGTAAGGCTGGGGTTCCTTTTTTTTCCTGTTTTGCTCCACTGATCAAGAAAAAATGAACAGCTGTTGAATTCTATTAATACCTGGTTTGTTCACTGATGTATTGGAGATTCGCTCCCTCTCCACTCAATCTCTTTTCTTTCCCATTTCCTTTTCCTTTTTGCCTGGTCCCAAAACGGAAAATGTATGTTTTTCCCGTGACAGTGTACTATAGCTGCTGCTGGATTTGGAAAGGCAGAGACATTGGCCAGCCAATTATTTTCTGCTCAGTTTCCTCTTTTAATGGGCAGATAGACCACCAATAGGAAAAACAAAACAAAACAAAAAGCCCGCCGTGTCACTAAAATGATTGTGTCACCCCTAAGGAGCCGGAAGATAAATTCCACTTCTCCCAATAAGAATACAAACATTCTTTTTATTTGCTTTCCGAAATATTCCAACTTTGTGTTGTCGGGTTTTTTTAAAAAAGGGACTTCCCGACTAGAAGGCATAGATCGGGGTAAAGGAATGTCATTGTCTGCTCTTAAGAATTCATTTTGACTGCAGGGAGATAAATCCGCCACGCATCCCTGCCTTCCCAAGTAGGCATCTCGTACAAATGGAAATGACTGAATTTTTGTGCCTCATTGAAGACTTTTTTTTTAAGGGTGGAGGGAGATAGAATCCTTTTTCTCATTGTCGTTAAACAATTGTGTGGACTTTTTAATTGTTTCCAGATGTCCCAGTGACAGCCCTTGGAACGTGATGCAGAAAATGTGGAACAGAAAGATTCTGTTGACTGTGGCTAGCGCTGGATTCCAGTATGAGGGTGGGGGAAAGGGGGGGATGAGCATCATGAATGGTTCGTACGGTTGCCAACCGCCAGGTGACACCTGGGGATCTTCTATTATTACATTTAGCCTCCAGATGACCAAGATCAGCTTGAACAAAAGGGTTGCTTTGGAAGATGGACTCTGTGACATTATGGTCTGTCACTTGACAACCAGCATGGTCTAGTGGTTAAGAGCAGGTGGATTCTAGTCTAGTAAACTGGATTTGTTTCCCTGCTCCTCGACATGAAGCCTGCTGGATGACCTTTGGCCAGTCACAGTTCTCTCAGAACTCTCTCAGCCCCACCTACCTCACAAGGTGTCTGTTAGGGGTAGAGAAAAGGAAACAATTTGTGAACCACTTTGAGACTCCTTGTGGTAGAGAAAAGCAGAGTATAAATCCAATCTCTTATTCGGAGATCAACTGTAATAGCAGGAGTAGTAGTAGTATTTATTTGTACAGTCAAAGATTGAACAGTACAGATCATAGAATTAATTAACAAAATATACATCCTAACAAATACAATGATGTCCAGACTGGTGAAGACTAAAGCGAGACTATTAAAACCATATAAAACGAGACTATTAAACCATACAAAACATCCATCTTAATAAAAAATAATAATAAAACACCTTCATAAAAATTATTTTAAAAATAACTTAAGCTAAAACCATTATAATAGGAATCACCTTTTGTTCCTTTTACAGATACTCCAGGTGAATTTGGCAACTTCTGTACCACAACATCTGTTCTGGAGATCAATATTGAAATAAGGGTTCTCTCCCAGGATATTTACATAACACAGGGTTAATTAAATTCCTTCTTTCCTGTTCTAAATTTTTGCAGACTAAGATAAGACGTTCCAGTGATCTGCAGGCACCAACTGGCATCTCTAGTCTAAATTCATTGGTCTCAATGGGCTTGGGCACTCATGTGGTAGGTCAACACTAGCTTCAAATATTAGACTCTTTTTCCTCAAGACATTGCAGAACATACGACTTTCAGTCCACTTTCACAATCATTTGCAAGTGGATTTTGCTTTTCTGCACAGTAAAATCCAGCACAAAGTGCATTGGAAGTGGATTGGAAGTGCATTATTCTGCATGTGCGGAAGGGTCCTCAGTTTTGATTACGTGGCTGAAACTTCTTTGGGAGGAAAGGGAGCCGCTGGAACAAGCAAGAGGTGGGGGGTCCGTGGCAGGGACCCCCCGAACAATTTACGACCACAGCCATGATCTCGGGGCAAGGTCGGATGGAGCCTATGACATTTGCCCATCTTGGAGGATGCCTAGATGTAATTAAGGGTCGGTGGCAGGAATCCCCATGTGACGTGGTGGCCCCCACTGATGGAGCCTGGAGCATGACAGTGAGGGGGGGCGGTGGCAGAGCCCCCAGAACAAATTTCGAGAGTCTTTTGCCTGTGAAACCCTGGAGGAAGTCCCTCTCCTCAACTGAGAAGCTGAAATGTCATGCCTTCATTGGAAACATGTATGGCTGTGGTTCCATGTTGTGATCACTGGGAGCTCATTCATGCTGGATTCTTCTGTGCATGACGCTGCGGACTTGGTCATTAAATTTAATTGCAGCAGTGGCATAGTGGCTAAGAGCAGTGGCTAAGAGCAGGTGCATTCTGATCTGGAGGAACTGGGTTTGATTCCCCGCTCTGCCGCTTGAGTTGTGGAGGCTTATCTGGGGAATTCAGATTAGCCTGTGCACTCCCACACACACCAGCTGGGTGACCTTGGGCTAGTCACAGCTGTTCGGAGCTCTCTCAGCCCCACCTACCTTACAGGGTGTTTGTTGTGAGGGGGGGAGAGCAAGGAGATTGTAAGCCCCTTTGAGTCTCCTGCAGGAGAGAATGGGGGGATATAAATCCAAACTCTTCTTCTTCTTGTGTCCATGTAGGCGTAGTAGATTTAGTGTTCTGAAATCTGGCAGGGTTCCAAATAGTGTTTAGTTAGCAATATGACCTAGGTTGATATATATTTATTGTAGTGTGGTATAGGTAGGATGTTGTTGCTGCTATTAGAATATATTAGTCAGGTTTATTAAGAAGTCGCCATCTATTTGTTTAACTTTATGTGCAACAGGTTAAATAATTGTATTAATTGAAGGGAGTAAGGTTATTGTGGGTGGATTGTGGGGAATTGTATTTTTGATATTGTTCGGTTATTTGTGAAATGTTAGGCTCTTGTGAAATTGTGAAATGTTGTGTTATTGCTGCTATGTAATTATTTATCATGTTATTATGCGATACTATGTGGAACGTTAGGGTATTGTGGTGATGTGATCATTATATTGCTGTTATTACGAAATATTATATGTAATGTTGGTATTATTATATATGTTGAGTTCCTTGTTATGCCTTGTTAACCTGATACATTTGGGAGGCTATTGCATTTGACTACTTGCCTTATATTTGTATATTACGTTATTATATATTATTATAATAATAAGCCTTTATTTGGCATAACAATAATCATAACACAATAAAAAACCTGAGATAAAAGGTGTACAAATACAAAGGTTTAAGATAGAATATAAATTATTGATTGTGCATCACCTCCAGTAAAAATTGTGCTACCAATTCACAAGTTTCATTGTCAGAATTGTCCAGGAAGGGAAAGGGAAGCTCTACCTGATTCTCCCATTCTACTCACTAGGGTGGGTCCTAGGAAAGAATTATTGGAATATTTTGATCTGATATTAGCAGATTTAGGGGCAGCAAAGCCGCTTGATGTGCCAATGTTTCATAATTTGTTGTTCAAGCCACAAGATAGCATACCCTTTCGCCATTACTCTAAGTTGTTAAATCCACCACTTAAAGCTGTTGGAGGGGAAAACATTGAAGCGAAAGGAAAGTGTGAGGGCTCTCCTCTCTGCATTGGATTCCGCCACAAAAATACAAATAAAGGGAGCCATCCTTGTTTTGATATAGGGATATTGAAAGATGTCAGGGTGAACAAGTTTCCATAGCAGCCCTAAATAAATTAATCCATTCGCTTTCCAACAATTTTTGTTTTAACAAGTTGTAGGATTCTGAACTAGATAAAGGGAAAAGCGCAGTCGAGAGATATACCAAGTGATTCAATCTGTCTTTCGATCAGAGAGAACCATGGATTAGCCTGAGTATCAGACAAAAGTAGGTGAGTCAGCGAGTGCTCATCATGCGAGAAATGCAGGCGAAGCCAAAATTTAAAAGCTCTCAACCAAGCCCTATAAACTAATGAATTTTGGCCCAGTTCTAAACAGAGGGGTTTATTATATATTATTATGTATCATTTTGCTGTTGTGCACCGTCCTGAGCCCTCCGGGGGAGGGCGGTATATACATTTAATATCGGATCAGATCGAAAGGAAAAGAAAAAGAGATAAAGTTTGGGGAAGCAACTGCAAATATTTTGCAAGCGGCTGCCCCTGGCATTTGGTGAAAAATAGGTCAGGCAAATTAGTTTGTGCTCTTTTAAAAAGAAAGAAAGAAATACATTTCCACTGGACACATTGCTAAATAGTTTGGGTCTGGGATGATAACAGCAGCTGCAAAATAAATGAGGCAGGGAGAAAGCAGGAAGGGAAACCTGGCCTTGGTGTGGGAAGAGATGTCGAGCGACCCAGCCAAAACAGAAAGGAAGGCTGGTGACTCGGAAGAGAGGCTGGCAAATCGACCCGCCCCTTCCGAGGCCTACACAAATCTCGCCCATTCATCTGCTTTTTCAACTTTCCTGGTCTCAACAATGTAGAGGGGATCTAATGTTGCCAAATTCCTAACGATCCCTTCTGGCAATAATTCAATCCCTCCCTGCTCCGGATGAGTCATTAAACAGGTCTCCCATCCAAATTCTGCGACCTATAAAATTCTACAACTCTGAGTCGGTGTGGTGTAGTGGTGAAGAGCAGCGGACTCTAATCTAGAGAACCAGGTTGGATTCGCTGCTCCTCCACACGAGCTCTAATATGGTGGATCAGGTTTGCTTCCCTGTTCCTACAAATGAAGAGGAGGAGGAGGAGTTTGGATTTATATCCCACCTTTTTCTCCTGTAAGGAGACTCAAGGTGGGTTAGAAACTCCTTTCCCTTCCTCTCCTCACAACAGACACCTTGTGGGGTAGGTGGGGCTGAGAGAGCTCTGAATGTGAGCAGCCCGAAGTCACCCAGAAGGCTTCTAATGGAGGAGTGGGGAAAAAAATCCGGTTCACCAGATAAAAGTCCGCTACTCGTGCAGAGGAGTGGTCTTAACCACCACACCACGCTTGCTCTCAGAAACCTGCTGGGTGGCCTTGGGCTAGTCACAGTGCTCTCAGAACTCTCTCAGCCCCACCTGCCTCAAAAGGTGTCTGTCCTGGGGAGAGGAAGGGAAAGAGAGAAAGGGAAAGCTGCTTTGAGACTCCTTATGGTTGGGAAATACGGGGTTTAAATCCAAACTCTTCTTATATAGCCTAGGAATCAGATTTCGGAATCAGGCAATGGCAAACTACCTCCATCTCTTGCTGTGAAAATCCTATGCCATAAATCAACTAGGATTAAGATGGGATAGCAGCAAATACCCTCTGTTTCTTCTTGTTCTGCAGAGCTAGAAGTCTTCCTTCCTTCCTTCCTTCCTTCCTTCCTTCCTTCCTTCCTTCCTTCCTTCCTTCCTTCCTTCCTTCCTTCCTTCCTTCCTTCCTTCCTTCCTTCCTTCCTTCCTTCCTTCCTTCCTTCCTTCCTTCCTTCCTTCCTTCCTAGTCCATAGTCCCAGGTAGTATTCTTGCTGAACCGGAATTTGAATGAAGAAAATTCTGGAAGCATCTCTTCTCCCAAGTTGGTCAGGAGTGGGTGGAAGAAGTTTGGAAGGGTGGCATCAAAGGATTGGTCCAGCAATTTCTCTTTGCATGTCAGTCTCCAGTTTGAAGTGGATTTTATCCACAAATGTGTTGTGTTCTTTTTTATACCTTTAAGCTCTAAATTGCTATTCCTAAACCACGTTTGCCTCTTTGAGGGCTAGACGATCATCGGATTACTGTACATGCTTATTATAGTGGTTATTCAAATGCCCAGCAATTTCGATCTTTGGTTATTTATCGTGGTTAGCGTGACTCCCTTTTCGAGTTTGCTAAAGCACAGTTGACATTACTGATCTGCTCCAACAGTTGTTAGTGCAGTTGAAGAAGCACCGGTTGAGGAGAGAATGAATATGCCCAAGTTGGGCTTCAGTGAGACAAGAGCAGCCAGGAATCCTGAGGAGGGGTTGTTGTTTTGTAACATCTTCTGGGCATGGAGTAGGGGGTCATCGGTGGTGTGTGGGATGGAGGTAGTTGCAATGTCACCTCATGGCATTTACTAAGGAGATTATGTTGACAGGTTGGTTTGCACTGCCTTCTCCAGTCCTTTACCTCAGCAAGCTGGGTCCTCATTTTACCAACCTTGGAAGGATGGAAGGCTGAGTCAACCTTGAGCTTGCTACCTGAAACTGACTTCTGTCGGGATTGAACTCAGGTTATGAGCAGAGCCCAGACTACCAAACTCCAGATTACCAGACTGTCTCACAGGACACCTGTCCCTTGCTTACACACTACAATTTTTTTTCACTTTCCTGCCGACCAGAGGTGGGATCCAGCAGGTTCTCACAGGTTCCCGAAAGTAGGTTACTAATTATTTGTGTGTGCCGAGAGGGGGTTACTAATTGGTGATTTTGCCACGTGCTTTTTGCCTTAGTTACGCCCCTCCTCCATCTTCAGCAGTAGCTGCCGCAGGAACTTGAAGCAGTCTAGGGCAGGAGGTGCACCAGGCGTCGCGTGGCAGCCTCCAGCCATGCAGGTGCATTCATTCTCCCCAGCCTAAGTGATCTCGCAGCGGCTGCGTCCTTGCCACAGCCCAGCCCAGCAATGCCCCACCCTGGAATGCCCGGCCATGCCCCCATCGTGCCCCACCCAGCCCCATTGGCACTACGCCAGTGTTTAAATCCCACCACCATGGGAACCTGTTACTAAAATGTTTGGATCCCACCACTGCTGCCGACCATTAGAATTTCCTTGTTATGACACTTCTGATAAACCATCTACTGTAAAACCCGGCCTTTCCGTTGACCTGACTGGGTCAATGCCTTTTTGTATCATGGCAGTCGATGTAGTAATTTGGGAAAGAAAGCGAAAAAGCCTAACGATAGAACAAAAAAAAAATATGTGCAGAGACCAAAGTAGAAATAGCACAGCTTTTCCCTGCCTCCGCTTAAGATCTCTTCCCACCTTTTAGCTGTTTGAAGAGATTGTGGACTTGAAAGTCAATGGAATGGTGTGACAGCCAAGAACGGAGAGCCGAGACCTCTAGGAGGAAGGAACAAAGGAGATGGGTTTTATTTAGAACTTAAAAATAGACAGGGTGGGGAGGGGGAACCACTTGATTTTGTTAGGGGGGGGGATCTTCTCCTATCCAGCGGCTGTTCTAAAAGAAATATTACTCCAGGTTGAAATGGTTTCAAAGGGATCGGTGATGCGAGGCTGCCGTTTGAAAACTTCTGAGGAAGGCTGAGGTTATCTAGGCCCTGGCCCTCGGAGCATTTCCAGAGGGCAGAAGAGCCCTGGGTAGAGGGGTAGAAGGCTGGATGGGAAAACCACCAACGCCAGATGCTGATGTTAGAAATGCCAGCCTGCAGGTGGGACCTTGGCCCCCCCCCCTGAAATTACAGAGATTAATTCCCCTGGAAAAAATGGATGCTTTAAAGCAGGGGTCTTCAAACTATGGCCCCCCAGATGTTCATGAACTACAATTGCTATCAGCCCTGCCACTTGGCCATGCTGGCAGGGGCTGATGGGGATTGTAGTCCATGAACATCTGGAGGGCCATAGTTTGAAGACCCCTGCTTTAAAGGGTGGACTCAATAGCATTGTACTCCACTGAGGTCTCTGTCTTTCCCAGACTCCATCCTCAAATATCCCGAGCCAATGCGATTCTGGGCTGCATCAATAGGAGTGCAGTGTCTAGATCGCTGGATGTAATTGTACCTCTCTGTTCTGCATTGATTAGACCTCACCTGGAATATTGTGTACAGTTCTGGGCACAGCAGTTCAAGAAGGACATTGACAAGCTGGAACGGGTCCAGAGGAGGGCAACCAAAAACTGTTGTGGTGAGCAAAGCTGTTGTGGTGGAATATAGGAAGAGAGGCAGATATGAGAGTCCAAGGCCATGAATTTGCACATGATCGAGGGATGTAATTGTACCTCTCTATTCTGCAGGGGTTAGACCTCACCTGGAATATTGTGTACAGTTCTGGGCACTGCAGTTCAAGAAGGACATTGACAAGCTGGAACGGGTCCAGAGGAGGGCAACCAAAATGGTAAAGGGTCAGGAATCCATGTCCTACAAAGAGAGACTTAGGGAGCTGGGGATGTTTAGTTTGGTGAAGAGAAGGTGAAGAGGTGACATGCTAGCCCTGTTTAGATATTTGAAGGGATGTCATGTTGGGGAGGGAGCAAGCTTGTTTTCTGCTGCTCCAGAGACTAGGACCAGGAGTCATGGGTTCAAGGGGAAGGCAGTGTGATTCCAATTCCTAAAATATCAGGAAAAAACTATTTTGGAGTAGTAATTGTCCTTTTGCAAACCTGGACCTCCTGACTCTGTATAATTCTGCAATTGTAGGTTGATCAACACCCTTCTAAATCCATTTAAGACAATGGGCTTTAATAGTGTAGCTTTGCTTGGAATTGCACTGCTAGTAGCACTATACATGGGCCAGGGATGAACACCAAACACAGACATCTTCAATAGATGGCAGAAAAGCGAGCATAGAGTCCACGGCTCCGAGGCCTCCTGACACCAGGAAGGGGATGAGAGCCTCTTACAATCAGGCTGAAAAAGAGAGACAGGGCCAAGATCGCCCAGTGAGATCCATTGTTAAGTAGGGATCTGAACCCAGAACTTTGTCTGACACTCTGACCACTTCACCCCACCGCCTCCGCTACAACTTCCCATCTCTTGAAGAAGCTTCTACAAATGCAGTATGGGCGGGAGAAGTGCTGGCAAGTGTGCCTTAGACTGCTTATGGCTGCAATCTGTAGGCAAGAGACAGTCACAAATGGTTTATCATTGCCCACGTTTGCGGAGTGATCCTGCATTTCCTTGGTGGCCTCCCATCCAAATACTAACCAGGGCCAACCCTGCTTAGCTTCCAAGAGCTGACAAGATTCAGGGTTGTCCAGGTCAGGAACCTTAAATAATTCCTCTTTCAGCCCCTTTGTACTGCAAAACAAGCTATTTTAGCATAAGCATAAGCATAAGCATTTTATTGTCATTGTGCACGCAGTAATGCACAAATTTGTTGGCAGTGCATTCCTCGATGCACACAATTTCCACCTATACCCCATCCCTAATTTCTCCCTTCCTCCACTCCATCCCTACATTACAGCTCCCAAACACATCAACTCAAACTACGCTGAGTTCAGCATCAGCTTCCTAGCTCTAGAGTAGAAGCTGTCCCCTAAGCCTCTTATTCCTAGTTCTTTGATGGACCTTGTAATCAGCCCAATGGATGGGTAACAGTTCAAAAAGAGAGTGTGCTGGATGAGACGGGTCTCTCAGAATATTTTGGGCTTTCTTTAGGCTTCAGGAATTATAGAGTTCTTCCAAGGAGGGGAGAGGGCAGTCGATAATCCTTTGTGCAGTAGTGATCACCCTTTGGAGCACCTTCCTATCTGCCACTGTGCAACTGGAGAACCATACACAGATGCAGTAGGTTAAGACACTCTCCATAGCACAGCGGTAAAAGGACACCAGGAGTTTTCCATTCAGTTGTTGTTTCCTTAAAAGCCTCAGATAGTACAGTTTTCTATCAGATTATCGATACCATCTGGCCAAAATGAAGGCCAAGAGTGTGCGTGTGGGGGGGGGGGGGATCCACAACAGGATTAGTAGCTCTTCAGCTGAAACAAACACGAAATGCGAGAAAGGAGGGGGAAATCAATGTGCGTGTCTGCGCTCCTCGATCCTTGGCGAAACGGCTGGTGAGGGATATGATTCATCTCTGCTGGCGAAAATTGGATTATAAGTGTTGTTGAAGCAGAAAGGAAATGTTGAAAGAGAAATGCGTCCTCGTTCAATGGCTGAGCAGCTGGATGAGGGGCTTTTAATTGTATACCAGGCAGCTTCTGGAGTGGAAGAGCACTTGGAGGATGGAACATACCAAGCCGCATAACCTGGAGCCAGACCGTAGGCCCATTTAGCCCGGAGTCGTCTCCCGTCATTGGCAGTGGCTCTCCAGGATCCTAGAGAAATGTCTTCTTCTCACTCTCCTGCTACCTGAACTCTGTTGAATGACAGATGCTAAGCGAGGTCAGGATTTGGAGGAGACCTCCAAGAAAGACTCTGCAGAGGACGGCAATGGCAAACCACTTCTGCTTCGAAGAAGAAGAAGAAGAAGAAGAAGAAGAAGAAGAAGAAGAAGAAGAAGAAGAAGAAGAAGAAGAAGAAGAAGAAGAAGAAGAAGAAGAAGAAGAAGAAGAATTTGGATTTATATCCCCCCTTTCTCTCCTGCAGGAGACTCAAAGGGGCTTACAATCTCCTTGCCCTTCCCCCCTCACAACAAACACCCTGTGAGGTGGGTGGGGCTGAGAGAGCTCCAAGAAGCTGTGACGAGCCCAAGGTCACCCAGCTGGCGTGTGTGGGAGTGTGGGAGTGTACAGGCTAATCTGAATTCCCCAGATAAGCCTCCACAGCTCAGGTGGCAGAGCTGGGAATCAAACCCGGTTCCTCCAGATTAGATACACGAGCTCTTAACCTCCTACGCCACTGCTGCTCCTCTTACTTGGATGCTTACTTGTCTTGCTGGGGTCACCGTAATTTGTTTGCAGTTTGATGGCCCTTTACACAGAGGGAGACATTTGGAAGTTTGGGAGGGAAGGTGACCTAGTATCACCCAATCTTGTCAGATCTCAGAAGCTGAGAAAGGTCAGGACTAGGATGGGAGACCACCATGAAGATTCTGCAGAGGACAGCAATGGCAAACCACCGCTAAGTTTCCTACCTCTACTCAGGACAGCACCTTCTTAGTCGCCATGAGTCACTCAAGGATTTGGACGCACTCTTGGATACATACATGAAATGTAGCCCCTGGCGATACCTTGGCATGTACATATGTAGGCTATCCTCAACTCCCTCTCGGCCACTCGTAAATAAACTATCTGGAATCATCTGTTGTGGCACATGCGACAGTTTGACAGCCCTGGAATGTCTCAACAAAAGTGGCTGATTTTCTGTGCCCGACGCCTACAGACGCAACCTGATTAAAGAGGCTCGCGAGCTTGTGAGGCGGCATCCGAGATGGTAATTAATTCCGAAAGTTCTGATCTTTCACTCTCATTCTCTAATAGGCAATAGGAATGAGGACTTAATAAAAAAGGGGGGAAGGAAATCAGAAAGGTTTTAATTATCATCAGCAGGACGCGGTGGCGGCATTCGCACCATCTTTTCTTGGAGAGGGGAGAACTTAAGTTCTTGTGCCCACCGAAGCATGATTTCGGCCCTTTTGTTTGGGAGGCGAGCGAGTCCGCAACCTAATCATTTTGCTCTGCATGCAGATTAATAATTAGAGCCGTCGTGGTTCGGAGCGGACGGGAGCCCAGCGAAAGGGAACGGCGGCAGCTGGTGGATCCTCTGACCTTTTGCGATTCAAAAGCCGTTCCAGGATGACCCAGCTGCCATCTGCGGACACGCAGCATAATTTGCACGCTCCCTTTGCGCCGCCTGCTCTGGTTGGCTTTTCTCAGTATGTTTCACGCTGGGACAAAACGCACACAGAAAGCAAGGGCCCTGCTCGCAGGTGTGGATTTGGATGCTGGAGAAGGTGAGACTTCTGGCCTAAACTGAGGCATTCCAGCCTCCAGGTGTGACCTGTGGATCCCCCAGAGTTGCAACTCATTTCCAGACTATGGGCATCACTCCCGCTGGAGAAAATGGATATTTTGGAGAGAGGACTCTGTGGCTTAGAAGAAGAAGAAGAAGAAGAAGAAGAAGAAGAAGAAGAAGAAGAAGAAGAAGAAGAAGAAGAAGAAGAAGAAGAAGAAGAAGAAGAAGAAGAAGAAGAAGAAGAAGAAGAAGAAGAAGAAGAAGAGGAGGAGGAGGAGGAGGAGGGGGAGGAGGAGGAGGAGGAGGAGGAGGAGGAGGAGGAGGAGGAGGAGGAGTTTGGATTTATACTCCACCTTTCTCTCCTGTAAGAAGACTCAAGGTGTCTTACAATCTCCTTTCCCTTCCTCTTCCCACAACAGACACCTTGTGAGATCAGTGGGGCTGAGAGAATTCCAAGAGAACTGTGACTGGCCCAAGCTCACCCAGCAAGAACGTAGGAGTATGGAAACACATCTGGTTTACCAGATAAGCCTCTGAGTACTGCCAGTGTGCTAAGCTCCAAGGACAAGCATGGACCTTCTATTGGGATATGGTCCTCATGATGATCAGGAAGAGTCTAGCTGCATCTACGTATTCCATTATAATAGAACAGGGATGCTCAATAGACTACCAGTTTGGTCATTTGACATCACACAAAGGCAACATTTATCCAAAAGTCATATTACACGTTTTAGTATTGCAGACGACCAAATGCAGACTATTTGTATGCATGGTAGACAGGCAGATGGGCAGAGAAATACGAGCTATCCATTGTAGATGTTATGAAATGTGGATTGGATATGGATTTTCCCTATTCCTCTGAGATCATCTTGTTAAGCTATAGATCCAAGTCTCGGAAAGAATTTTGGAATATGATCTTTCATATGATAACAGCAGCTAGAATGACCTTTGCAAGATGTTCGAAGTGAAATAATCTTCCACCAATGGACAAATGGATCATGAAATCCAAAGAATTACCTTCTTGGTAATCAAAGTGATGTTCTTGAAAAGAGGGAAGGATATATCTCAGTTAGATATCGTTTGACAAACCTTTTCTTCATGTAATTAAATGGAGAGCAAGGATTTTAGTGGAACGTTATCTCAAATTTTTGATTAATGTAGTGATGCACTGCTGACCCAGCAGCACCGCGGGTAGAACGCTAGACGCTTTAACGGACTCCATTGGCCTTCGTTGGTCGCGATCAAGACTCTGCACTTCTACCTCATCCCATGAGTCACGGGTCATGAACTGTTTGGCTCAATCATCTGGCTTAGGGACAATGGTCTCTAAGTCTCTAGGTGAGGATTAGGCTCCAGACGCTTTACGCCCTTCTCCTCAGATCGTGAGATAGATGAGATCATGCATCACAAGATGATCTCCACCTCACGCTCCACCTGAACTCCCGGGTCCTCCCTCCTACACTATAGCAGAGTAACAATAAAAGGTGCTAGGAACTGCAGATTTGAGACTTCGCTTATGAACACGGACCTCCGGGTCTCCATTGCTGTTGGCGACTTCCACCAGATGTTATCTCCGGCCTCTGGCCTCTGCTCTTTATGTACTTTGACCACGTGGTCAGACTCATAAGCTGGTGCCTAAAACCTGGGAATCTCTAACCTGTTCCTGCTCCACCGTCATTTTGGGAAGGGTCACATACTCCGGAAAGTCCGCTTGGATCGGCGATCCAGGGACCACTGCTTCATCGCTGTCCTCTGGATCGGCGATCCAGAGACACGTTGGCCCTTTAGGATTAACACCTCATCCACTTGAACACCGGTGAGGCGGGAGCTGTAAAAGCAGGGCTTTATGGATAAGCACGCTGATTTAACTGAAAGCTGCTTAGCGGTAAATGCTGCAGGGTCCCCTCAGAAGAGAAGGGAGCTGCATGAACTATTGGAGAGATTGAAGCTTCAGTGTCCAAGTGGTACCCAGAGGGGACATTGAATCTAAAGGACTGGGAAACATCATGCACTCTTTCAAGATAGGAGCCTCGCTACTGGCTGTCATTAAGCTACTGGACGTGGAGCATAATGTTACGTTGCCTATCAGCCTGCAGACCTATGGACTCCATGGTCTTGTTGTAGGTCACTCTCCTTCGACCTTTCAACCTTCAACTCCAACTCCCCGGAATTTCTATCCAATTAAATTGGATTGGTCCCTCCTTCTGCCCCTTGCCTCTTCTCGGCCACTTCCAAACTCTCCTTCCAACTCTCCCAAGGCCTCTCCCCTTCGTCTACTTCATTCTTCCAAGCCGGCCAGACCTCCGGCTACGCCATTTATCAGAATGGCTGGTTCTGAAACTTTCCTTAGAGCCGTGATTAGCCACTTATTCAGTAGAAGAAAGAAACCCTGACGGAAGACGGCGGCCATTATCCCTTTGCATTGTGCCCCGTCCACTTCACAGAAACCCTGTGGGAGGATGCATAGTTCAAGGGTTGTCGAATCACTTCCTTGAGCCATAATATTCCTACTGAAGGCCTGCGAAAGCGGTGCGACGGGGAGTCACCAGTCCATATGTGAGAAGCATGCCTGTAGGCGTCGCAAGTGAGTCACCTCTAATGGTCTGGACGACTGAAGACCTCACCTTCCTCAGATGCTCCTGAGCCCGGTTACACCTTCCAGGACCTTGGGAGAGGTTTAGTTCCGCTTAGCAATGTCTCTTTAGTAGGGCAATTCCGGCCTCAAGGGCGGCCATACCATGTCGCCATGTTTTGACGGGCTCTCATGCCTCTCAGTAACCCTACCAATCTGACTGTCCTGCTCTTGAGGCCACTCCTTACGGGTCACCTCCTGAGGCTTTTACAAGGCTTTGTCAGGGTCCCCAACCTGGGCTGTGGCCTCCACACAGGAGCCTCAACATCCGGCAAAACCCTAAGAACTCCTGTGCCGAAGCTTCTGTGGAGCAGGCTCCAGGAAGCTCCTGGTGAGGCAGGGTTGATAACGCAGGGAGGCCTAGGGCGAACTCCCTGCTGCCTCGCCAAGGAGAACGCCTCACGGCTGTCAGCAGCAATCACAGGGCCTAGGGTAAGAACCCCTGAACTGGCCGGCTATGCTTAAGGCTCTTGCCAGGATATCGGGTCCTTCTCAGCCCCACCACGCTGGACCTCCTCCTGGTCTGCCCTCTCCACTGCTAGGAAACAGCCCTCGAGGTGGGCAGATGTTTCTAATTGCCACTAGTCCGATTACTCTCCGTAGAGATTGCAGGCTGCCCAGTAGGGGGGGCCTACAACTCCGCGACTCTAGGTCTCCCTCAAGGAGAGGGACTCCTAGGGAGGCCTCGGCCCTCGAGCCTTCTCCCACCTTTAAACAAGAACTATCCCTTATTGCAGGGGCCACTTGGATCTCGCCATCGAGCCCGCAGACACCCCAATGTGGGCTGGCATCCTGCAGGTGGAACGGGCCTCTACCACGAGGGCAGCCGTGATGTCAAGGGCCCCTACGCCTCTAAGAGCAATTTCCAGCCTATCCTACAGCCTAGAGGCTCAAGTGAACTCCCAGGGTGAAAGGGAGCCTGCACGCCATCAGCTTAAGTGGACCGGGCGGCCTGATCAGTGGCCGGGCTGGGGTACATTTGGGCACCTGGGAAGAGGAAGGGAGCGAGGCCACACACTGAAGCTCCCCCCCTCAGGAAATCGGCGGGTAACTTCATCGCCTCCCCATTGCTATGGGAGAGCTCTGAGACGAAGTAAGCTTCCGCCCCACTGCCCTCCCCCCCCCCAAGCATGGGACCACGTAAGACCCCAGTATGGGTGCAGAACATTATGGCCACTGCCCAGAGAGAAATTGACTGCCATGCACCAACCTGCGGAGGGAACAGCTACCGCTGGCCACATTGAGACCTCAACATCACCAAGAACAGCACCTGTCTTTGTAATAAAAGAAGAGTGGCCGATGGCTAAGAGCAGCAGGATCTCAGGAGCAGTAAATGCCTGCATCCAACCCATGGGCCCTCTTTCAAAGGGGTTACTCAATTCCTAAATCTTATCCCCTGGACTACCAGGTCCTGGCTGTTGGACTCAGTTGGGATTGCCTTTCGAAGCCTCCCTCTCCCCGGGTGACTGAAAATATTTCTCGCTTTCTAATGGGTGCCGGGTGCTTTAATCATCAGCAGCCCACGGCCAGATACAATACCAATGGAGAGGCTGCCCCAGGGAATGCCTGGGGCTCAGCCCTGCACCTTGTGTCAGCCTCCCAGTCTATCACGCTTCTAGTCTCTTCTGCCAAGGCCAAAAGCCTCAGCTAGTAGGGGTCATCCACAGCATGGATGATATCCTAGTAGCCGTGACCACTCATCCTCTGGCGGAGTGGGTAGCGCTGCTGGCTGCAATGCTAAAACAGCTCAGGGCTTCATACATCGCATTCCAAAAAGGTGCAGAAGAACGAGCCATTCCCTTGCATCTGGGGTAATAAACTCTCCCACTCCTACTCCCACTCTCTGTCACAAGTACCTAGAGATGCAAACTCTGTGACACGCTTCTACACTCTCCAGTTGCAGTAGCTGCTCGAACCCTCAACTGGGTCCGCCACTCTCTTTGCCCCTCACTCACCTCCTTGTCTAGCTCAGCCCCTGTTCCCTTTTACTCCCACTGGCCAAAAAATCCAGGGACAGGGATCCAACTCACCTAAAAGCACAAGGACGCTTTTCGGGCAGTAAGTGAGGTCTCTAGCCTCACGATGGACAAGGATCTGGTCCCCTCTAAGGGATCAACTCTCTCCCTCTTCCTCTCTTTTTGAACACCCTCTCCCAACCTGAGTCCTAGGGGTACACACGGGTCAGCCTACAAACCTTCTTGCAGTATCGAATGGCCTCTACTCTACCCCATGTGCCCAGTAAAATCTCTCCACCCCCTGGGCTAGCTTTTGATGCAGATCTCATCAACCATGGGCCAGCGCATCTATGGTGGTGGGGCCATGGTGGGTGGGACTCCGGGGTGCAAAAGATCTGCCATGCCTCTAAACAGAAATAGAATTCCAGCATCTCTTGAACGCTTCTACCCTCCAGCTGGTCTTAGAGGATTTCGCTGTGGGAGATCCTCTTCTGACTTCCCAGATCTCACTCTCCTCCACTCTCTACCTCTGTCCTGTTTCTCGCCTTTTTTTTAGCTGCCTCTGTCTCATTCCAAGGCTTCCTACCATCTTTCGGGCTGACGGGTAAGCGCTACGGCCATTGCATTTCCTTAAATAAATGGCTGTTTGGTAGACTGGGCTTACACTGGCCGTCCAAGCCTCCTCACCAACGGAGCTGACCCCGCTGCCATTCTTGGCCTTCCTCCAAACTTTCCTTAACCTCTTTCAACCTTTTTGGTCAGATTCCCACACGTATGACGTGGATCGGGCTTCACCTACCCGGAGCCCATGTAGCCCCCCCCTCGAATCGGGACTTTAAACCTTCATGAGTCTCTTCCCTGATGACAGCCAATCCCATTTAGTATCCAGAACTCCTCAATACTCTCAGAGGGGCTATGCCATGCAGCCACACGCCTCCTCTAGGCTCCCCAGCTTAGGGGTTCAGTAAAATGCATGGACAAAACGCTTACCCACATCTCCCACCCTCTCCACCCTTCTCTAGTCACACGATTTCTTCCACTAGGGGCAAAAGCACTCCTCACCGGATCCTGTAGTGCATCCCCCCCCCAACCAGGCACACAATCCATCAAGTAATCTTGTGCTCACTGCTCACGCTTTGGCCTTGCCAGACTCCCCTGTAAACCCCAGGGGGTCAGCAAGTCGGGACTTGTAAGTAAAATGGATCGTGAACTCCTGGTCCCTGCCCCAGCCCCCTGGAAGCTAACTTCCCCATGTAACTATAGATACCTAATTGGGCATGGCCTTGGGCCACCACTCCAGGCTTGTACAACCAATAAATCACACCATATCCAGCACCTCCTTTGCATGAGCATATCAGAATTGCGGGCCATAATACTGGGCTTAAAATAGAACGGACAACGTATACCAGATATTCTTCCTATGCCATACTCTAGTTCCCTTGTACTAACTGGGAATCGCGGCAATACACGGAATTCCTGGCACAGCACCGCAAGCAATCGCTGAGAGAGAGCAAATCGCAACTTCAAAGAAATTTTAGCCAGACAACTAAAGAAAGGGGAGGAAGCCCCCCCATTTAGGCCACATACAACAAACAGTTTCAAAAGTACTCTTCACTATCAATCATTAAAGTGCTCACCTCTACCATCAGGGCAACAGATTCACCCCCTCGTGACCACTGTCCTAGGCATCCCTCCCCTAATGCCAAGGTCTACTTCATCATTAGCTCCCTAGATCGAATCCTGACGGGGACCCGCCCCTATAACCCAGCAAGGGGAAGGGGGTGGCGTTTCAGTCCTTCTCCCTACAGGTCTCTAAGGGATTCCCAGCCTCGGGAGCATGTCCTCAATTTGGGCTCGAGGAACGTATGCCAAACCTAAGCCAGACCTACACCAAGGGAGATGGAACATTGTGGTCCCCCCGAGTACCTCTGGCCCCATAGCTTCAGCAGACTTCACAATCAGCATCGAACTAATTCAAGATCCACAGAGGATCCGCTTCTAACTCCAAGACTCCTGTGAGTAGCCGCCCGCTCTAGACGCCTAAGAATCCTGCAAGCTGCAGCCTCCCAAGTGCTATCACTCAAGTGGATTTCCACAGCCATCTGCAGCTACTCATCACAACTACTCCCCACCGTGACACAATCGGGTCAAACCCCTGCAGGATCTCTGCCTACAACCGGCCATCCTCCTTTCTTCCCACCGCTGAATTTGAACTCCGCAGCCTGAACATCCCTGATGGGTTAACTCCCTTGGAACTCTCCTTCATTCGTTTCAGCCACTTGAACATTGTCGGAACACGCTTCTTTCACAACCCTGCCTCGCAGAGTCAACCAACTTCCTAACGCTTAAAGACTATCTTGGCTCTCTACAATCCTTAGAGATCCATGGACTCTAACGCCATCACTCTATAGTTTTGATAGTCAAACAGCAAGAGCCATGCTTTATTGTTTAAGTTTATTGCATGCCCCAATTTTTGAAGTTATGTTATTTGTTATTGTTGCATCATTCATTCATTGCTCGACTCTCATCGAGCCTTCTCAAGGTCAGCTCACCCCCCCCACCCTTGTGGCTCCAGCACCCTAGGAGCCCGGACGCTACCGGGGCTTCCACTCTTGCCTTTTCGGGATCCCTCCTCCTCGTCGGAACGCGTGCTGTTCCCCTCTCCAAAGCCGGAGTCTATCTCCCCTCGCACTTCCCCTTCAGGGAGCCCCCCCGGATTTATTTCCTGTACCCATCGGCCAGCTGGGTCTGTTCCTTGCTATGGGTCCACTGACTTCCACTCCCCATTGCCCTGGATGCCCTTGGCCTCCGAAAGCAAATAAGAACTTCGTTAAGAATACCTTTGATAATCGTACACATTGGACTGCACTCACCAAAGCGTGAGAATGTAGCATAATATGTGTTGTCTTGATCTTTCCATAATTCCCAATTGATTTCATGCGGAACTGCAAGTAGTTGTATCTAATCTGGAAGTATAATGCCTTGTCTCTACTGGTGGTCAAAGCCTCTGGAGCTGGTCTGCCGGAGGATGGTTGAATGCCATTGTGGCCAGCCTCTGTAATTGGTTTAACGGTGTCCCTCATATCGGATCCTTGGCTTCGGGCTTCAATGTAAGTCTAACATTGCCTGTAACGTAGCCCCTAATTTCCCCTTTCACCCCGCAAACTAAGTTCTACTGTTACGGCAGTCTGCCTAGCTGAATTAGGCTGCTATGAGATAAGCTGCCCCTTTAAATCACCGCTTCTTGTGGGGGCATTTCCTCTCGCTTCGTCCCCCTTTTTTCTAAATGTGCGAGGATGGGGTGATGCACTGCTGACTCCAGCAGCACTGTATGGTAGAACGCTAGACGCCAACGTGGATCACGTGGGCCTTGCTGGTCGCACTGCACTCCCACTCCCTCATCCCCCCCATGAGTCACGGGTCATGAACTGCTCTGGCTCCAATCACTGGCTTAGGACAAATGGTCTTGCCCCTAGGTGAGGATTAGGTCAGACGCTTTCACGCCCTCCTCCAGACGTGTAGACAGATGATCATGCATCAGCTAAGATGATCTCCGACTCTCCCGCTTCTCCTGAACCCCGGTCCCCTCCTACACTATAGAGTAATAAATAAAAGGTGCCAGGAACTGCAGACGGGAGACTCAAGTTAGGGAACACGGACCTGGTCTCCCTGGGCCACATGACCCCACCAGATGTTATCTCCACAGTCTCTGCCCTCTCGCTCTTTAAGAGGCTTGACTACTGCGGGTCGTAATTAAGCAGGATTAATTTGGTAACATTTTGGCCAATTTATTATTATGCAATCTTAATTATGTTAAAGCTTAAACATTTGAGCTAACATTTTTTAAAAAACCACCAATTCAGGACTCATCCTAGTAGCTGGTTATGGTTGGGAACTTGGTTGTTTGCCAAGGTGTTCTGATGTATGCAAATGAATTCAGATGTACCCAATTAGACTGCCTCTGTCAACTCCAACAGATAAAAACTCAGGTATTAAAAAATTCCATTTAAGATTTTTCAGTTGAGACCTACTACTTAGATATGTGGGTGTGCCTTGGGTACATGAACTTAGCTCATTAGTCTGATAGTCAGCCTTTCAACTGAATGCCCAGGTGCATAAGTCACACAGTGGATCCTGAGAACCAGAGTGGTATAGTGATTAAAAATGGGTGGAGTCTAATCTGGAACAGAGTTTGATTCCCACTCCACACCATGAAGCCTATTGGATGAGCTTGGACCAAGCACAGTTCTTTCAGAACTCTCTCAGCCCCACCTTCCTCACAAGGTGTCCGTTGTGAGGAGGAGAAGGGAAGGAGTTGTAAGATTATTTGAGATTCCTTAGGGTTGAGCAAAGTGGGATATAAATCCAAACTCCTCCTCTTGTTCTTTCTCAGTTAAAGATGCTGTGAATAGAAAGGAGCAAATTTTCCTTCTCTTGTCTCTATTTGCTGTATTGTCATCAACAGTTTCAATTCCCTACATTTCATTCTTAGCTTTAGAAACCTATTCATATTGTGCATGTTGTAGCTCTTGTACGCAATCGATCTTGTTTTTATACATACAGCAGATGTCATCTATACATTGACACAGAACGCTGATTAATTGATGCGTGAAAAATGCTTACATTTTTACTGGGGTGGGAAAAGCTGTATGAAAATGGCAGAAAAATGAAGAGCAAAAGAACAAATTAAGATCCATGGGTTTGATTCACGAAGAGAGCGAAGCAGAATCCAAGCGGGTGGAAATACCAGAAACAAACAAACAATGAAATCATTGCCAGCTGTAAAATCAGATGGGCTCTGATCTTTTTTTCCCCAACAGGAACATCCATTTTGAAGTCCAAGAATTTGGGGAATGGAATGCAAACCTGTGTATTGGAGAAGGCTTTCGTGAGTGGAATCAGCCGGCTATTGTGGGTTTTCTGGGCTGCGCAGACATGGTCTGGTAGTTTTTACTCCTAGTGTTTTGCCTGCATCTATGGCTAGCTATGCCTCTGAAGATGCCACCATAAATGCAGTTGAAACAATAGGAGCAAACACAAGGGGACCGAGGCCACGCAGCCCAGAAAACCCACAACAGGCTGCCAAATGGAAACCTGCTCAGGTGCCAGTGGGAAGCCAACACTACCATGCCAGTCAGAGGTGGCATGCCTATTTGCACCTATTCGGTAGAACCAGTTACTAAAATTTTCTCAGTTCGGAGAACCGGTTATTAATGATTAACTCCATTAGGGACAAAGAGGTAATATCTGTCCCTGGGTACAACAAATCTCGCCAAGTGGGGGATGCAAAATCGCCCCCAGGGCCCCCTGTGGCCCCCCTTCCCCCTCATGGCATCCCCCCCCCCCATCAGGTGTAATGAACTGTACAGCCAAATACAATAAATGGTAATACTCATTTTGTTTCCATTTATTTATTTCACTTTAGGCTTCTAGATCACTTCCCATCCCCGAGGGAATTTGGTTTGTTGGTGCATAAAAGATTGGGGAAAAGTACTTTAGGTAAAGATTTTTCATCTTTTTTTTTCCCCTTGAAATTTATGCATTGGAAAGAGAGTTTTAAACCAATTCTCTTTAGGACTAAGGATTTTGGATCTCTCCTCCTGTTAGTTTTCTCTCAAGTAGAAGAGATAAAGCAGTTACAGTGGGAATCCAAGGGGAAGTAGAAAGCAGAGAGGGAGGGAACACAAGCAGGGAGGTACATAGGATGTTCTTAGTCTAGGGTCGGAGAGAGATATACAATTAGGGATATGTTTATGGTATACAATAAATTGCAAACAGTTTTTGGTTTCTCTCCCCACTTATGTTATTATTAAAAATCAATCATTGAGTAACTACATAAAAAAGAAATAACACCTTTCGGGTGCATTTTTTACACTTTAAGCAGTCATTATTTGAATCTAGAGGTGGGGCGAAGGGGAACTGCACCTGGGGCATGCGCGCCCTGCGTCCTTGCCACAGCCCCGCCCAGCAATGCCCTGCCCCCGTCATGCCCCGCTTCCAGCCCTAATTAGCGCCACGTTTGTTCGTTTGAATCCCACCACCATCGGAACCTGTTACTAAAATTTTTGAATCCCACCACTGATGCCAGTCCTAAATGAGGCCCAAGGTTTGTTTGGGGGAATAATCAGAAAGGCATCTAATGGGACGCCCATTTCAAAACACAGTTGAAGTCTGGCAAAATGGGAACGTTCAAATTCAGACTCAAAAAACTCTGATGTTCACAAATGGTGAAGGAATAAGGCAGAGGTGTCCCACTCTGGCGCTTCAGATGTTCATAGACTACAGTTCCCATCAGCCCCTGCTGGGGCTGGTTAATCACCACAAGATCCTTCCCTCTCCAATTTTACCAATGCAACAGTCCTACGATAGGTTAAACTGAAAAACGTAGAAATCAACAGAAACAATAAAAAAAACCTGCAACCAACTGTCCCAATTCCCAGTATTATAATTAATTTTAGACCTTCCATTAAGCCTGAATTCTATCAGGGTGAAATGCAGCACCGGGTACATTTCAGAGCAGAAGAGAAAAACAGAAAGAAAATCCGCTCATCCCTAGCAAATTCCTCATTTCTCCCACAACAAAAACACGTCTTTAAGAAAATCCACAGATCTAACACTCCAGGATCTTGCAAAAGACTGTTGTGAAAAGAAGGGGGCAGGTGGGTATCGATTGTGAGGTGTGTACGTTCAACAAACAGCTTTTGGGCTTTGTTGCGAAAGCAGTAATCACCGCAGCATAGCAAAACGTCTGTTTGTCCTCCCAAGCCCACGATTCCTCCCGTTTTTTCCCTGACAGCAAAGCAGACTCCATCACATCGAGAGGAGTGGGAAGAGGCTGTGTAATTAAGGGATTTGCCTGGACTCTTGCAATAAGCAGGATGAAAAAAAAAAAAAAAAAAAAAAAAAAAAAAAAGAAAAAAAAGAGACAAAAAAAAAAAAAAAAACAAAGAAAAAAAACAAAGAAAAAAAAAAAAAAAAAAAAAAAAAAAAAAAAAAAAAAAAAAAAAAAAAAAAAAAAAAAAAAAAAAAAAAAAAAAAAAAAAAAAATGAAAAATAAATATGAATACGGGTGGGAAAATCAATGCAAGAGACGCCGCGTGGTTTAGAGAGGCTTAAGGGGAAGATTTTCGTGGCTTACGGTTCCTCCCCTAAACATTCTTTTTTAACTCAAATCAAGGGTATGATTGACCGGTATTTCTTTCTTTTTTAAAATCAGATTTGATGGAAGAAGAAGAAGAAGAAGAAGAAGAAGAAGAAGAAGAAGAAGAAGAAGAAGAGGAGGAGGAGGAGGAGGAGGAGGAGGAGGAGGAGGAGGAGGAGGAGGAGTTTGGATTTATATCCCCCCATTCTCTTCTGTGAGGAGACTCAAGGTGGCTTACAAGCTCCTTTCCCTTCCTCTCCCCACAACAGACACCTTGAGAGGTAGGTGGACCTGAGAGTTTTCCGAAGAACTGTGACTAGCTCAAGGTCACCCAGCAGGAATGTAGGAGTGCAAAAACACATCTGGTTCACCAGATAAGCCTCCACCACTCAAGTGGATGAGTGGGGAATCAAACCTGGTTCTCCAGATTAGAATCCACCTGCTCTTAACCACCTCTTGGAGCAGCCAGCCTTCTGCTTGGGGTTGGATCTCAGGAGTGCATCTACCAGTGACCTGGAATTTACACAGACTTCCAATTGCCAATTCCAGAGAGAGAGAGAAACAGAGAGGGAAGGATGCTTGTTGCCAACGGGATGGATCCAACTACCCTCCAAGCTGCCTTCCTCTCAGGAAGTTGCCTTCCTTTCAGATCACTGGCCAAAAGGAGATTTGGCTTGCCACAACCAGGGGCAGGGCTTTCTCGGCCCTGGCCCCAACCTGGTGGAACACTCTGTTGAGTGAGACCAAGGCGGCCCTGAAGGATCTTATGCAGTGTTGTAGTGCCTGACAGGAGCCAGCTGGGTAAATCTTGTGGTGCGGCGGTTGAGGTCTGCCATGTTTTTAAGAGATTCCAAAGTCTCCCTTCCTCCTCAGCGTTTTAATAATAATAAATAATATGAGGGCAGATGCCCTCTGATACCCTCCCTTGCATGGTGGTTCTATGGACCTAAGCTATATAGGACTTTGAATTTCAAAAACAGGAGCTTGAGCCTGGAAACCAGTGTAAATGGTAAAGTACTGGTTTAATATGACAGCTCTGGTAGTTGCCTGCAAAGACCTCAAATCACGGCAATCTGGACTAACTGAAGTTTCTGAGCTGACATCAAGGGCAGCCGCGGGTACAGGGCATTGCAGTAGCCAAGCCTGAATATCACCCCAGCATGTGCGCCTACGCCCAGGTCCACTGAGGCAGAAATCTGAAAGGCAGTCAGTTTTATCTGTACGATCCTGTACGACACTGCATGCACCTTATGACCGAAGACTAGTATTAAGTTTGGCATCATATGTGGGAAGCTAGACGCCGTTCCTGTAATTTTGCCTGCGTGTTTTCCAGTCTCCATCAAGATGGAGGCCAACACAACCTCTCCACCTTTGCCCTGGTAAGCTGCACACGCGGCACATCAGATCTACCTGCACTTGTGTGACAGGTAGCAATAGAATAAGGGGAGTCTGGGCTTACTGACTTCCACACTTCATCCTCTTTGCAGAAACCATATTTGCCAGAACTGTTCGGCGCTGGGAAGATGGATCTGAAAGGCTTATCATTATCCCAGCGCTCAGAAGACAGCCTATTTTTCACGCGCTAAAAATAAAACCACGGTCTTGTATAACTCTACAGGTTTTATTGGCTATGTATTTATTCTGTTTTGTGCATTCAACAATAGGGGAGCATATTCAAAGTTGACAGGAAGCCTTCCCTTTTCAAGTGAACATGAAATAGCTATCAGCCTCAGAAAAGATCACAACAAGTAATTCTCACTTCTAATGTGCCCTACATAACACTGATTGTGGAGCCCCGGTTCCTGACACAGACGGGCAGCGCTTGCTGTCTGTCAGAAGTTTGGGGAACTTGTAGTCTGCTTAGATCTAAAGCAAATGCACAGTCTGGTTCCCAAAAAGGGTGGCGAAACAGTCGTAAAACATATATTTGAAACACAAGTTCTTGTGCCCATCTTAGATCACTACCCACATAAACACAATTCTATACTCTTAAACTGCCAAACCAGACTTCTTCAACTGAATTACCAAGACCAAGAAATCCAGAACAGTGGTTCTCAACCTTCCTAATGCCGCGACCCTTTAATACAGTTCCTCATGTTGTGGTGACCCCCAACCCTAACATTTACCCATTTTACAGATGGAGAACTCTGATGCAGAGAGTCTTAGGCAACCCCTGTGAAAGGGTCGTTCGACCACCAGAAGCTTTTTATATCCCCACCCATAGGTGGGGTCCAGCAGGTTCTCACAGGTCCCTGAGAGTAGGTTACTAATTATTTGTGTGTGCCGAGAGGGGGTTACTAATTGGGGATTTTGCCACGTGATTTTTGCCTTAGTTATGCCCCTCCTCTCAGCAGTAGCGCGCAGAACTTGAAGCAGTCTAGCAGGAGGTGCATCGTGCGTGGCAGCCTGCGCCTGCGTGCAGTCGTTTCCCACCCAAGGACCGGCACAGTGGCTGCATCATTGCCACAGCCTTGCTTAGGAATGCCCTGTCATGCCCCGCCCATCCCCATTGGCGCTACGCCACAGTTTGAATCCCACCACCATAGGAACTGGTTACTAAAAATGTTGGATCCCACCACTGTCCCCACCTTTCTCTTGTGTATTACCTTGGGTAATCTCCCTACCTCGGCTTCTATGCCCTGATCTAATTCCAACCTGTTAGTGATCCGTGATGCTAAATATATCTGGCTGTCCTCAACCAGAACCACAGCTTTTTCGGCCGTGGCTCCAACCTGGTGGAACTCTCTGGCCCCTGGCAGAATAATGCACTTTCAATCCACTTTCAATGTACTTTGCAGCTAGATTTTACTGTGCGGAATAGCAAAATCCACTTGCAAACAATTGTGAAAGTGGCTTGAAAGTGCATTATTGGGCATGTGCGGAGGGGGCCTCTGTCTTGTAAAACCAGTGTTCTGTAGGATCTAGCTCAGTTCCGCAGGGCCTGTAAGGCAGAGAAGTTCTGCTAGGCCAGTGGTGGCGAACCTATGGCACTCCAGATGTTCATGAACTAAAATTCCCATCAGCCCCTGCCAGCGTGGCCAATTGGCCACACTGGCAGGGGCTGATGGGAATTGTAGTCCATGAACATCTGGAGTGCCATAGGCTCGCCACCACGGTGCTAGGCATACGGTTGAGGACAGTGACAGTTGGAAAATTCCAAACTGGCCTCCCTCTCTCTTCCCCCCTCTGTTACAAAAAAAAACCATGGGTGTGGGGGGAGCTCTGCTTTCAAAGTATGTACTCCTACCCATTCCGCCAGCATCGCAGGGTGGCCTAGTGATGCAGTGTCAACACAGACACCATCCTCTGCATGAGCTCAGTGTCGCCCACGAGGAAAGTAAAACCTGCCTGGACTTGCCCTCATATATTTTATTGGAGTTTTATTGTAAGCTACGGTTTTAAATTCCATGTTATATGTATTTATATGGTAGTATTTGTACGCTCGGATGTAAGCTGCCCTGAGCCCAGTTTCCTGAGAGAGGGAGAGGTATAAAAACAATTTCCATTCATTCATTCATTGTCGTCCCTTTAGGGCATAAGTGTCAAACCCGCGGCCCTCCAGATGTTATGGACTACTAATAAATGTACTAATGTACTCATTAATGTATGGGACTGTAGTTCATAACATCTGGAGGGCCGTGAGCAGTGGTGGGATCCAAAAATTTTAGTAATAGGTTCCCATGGTGGTGGGATTCAAACTGTGGCGTAGCGCCAATGGGGCTGGGAGGGGCTCAATGGCGGCGTGGCCGGGCATTCCGGGACGGGGCATTCCTGGGGGGCTGTGGCAAGGACGCAGTTGCTGTGCTGGTCCTTGGGCGGGAAACGAATGCACGCAGGCTCAGGCTGCCACGCACGCCGGTGCACCTCCTGCTAGACTGCTTCAAGTTCTGCGCGCTACTGCTGAGAGGAGGGGCGTAGGTAAGGCAAAAATCACGTGGCAAAATCACCAATTAGTAACCCCCTCTCGGCACACACAAATAATTAGTAACCTACTCTCGGGAACCTGTGAGAACCTGCTGGATCCCACCCCGGCCGTGAGTTTGAGAAATGTGCTCGAGGGCAACTGGTCGCCAATGTATGGAACAGGAAGTTGAACTAGGTGTCAAACTCGCGCCCCTCCAGATGTTGTGGACTACAGTTCCCGTCATCCCCTGCCAGCATGATGCTGGCAGGAGATGATGGGAACTGTAGCCCACAACATCTGGAGGGCCGTGAGTTTATGGACCAGTGGTTTGACCCAGGAGGGCTGCTGATCCACTCCGCTTATGGTGGCATTTTCCCCCTTAGGCACAAAGATTTCTCTTATCCCAAAAACAAGAAGAAGAGTTGGGTTTTAAACCCTGCTTTTTCTCTACTGTAAGGAGTCTCAAAATGACTTACAATTGCCTCCCCCCCCCCACACACACAC
Source organism: Sphaerodactylus townsendi (assembly GCF_021028975.2). NCBI lineage: Eukaryota > Metazoa > Chordata > Lepidosauria > Squamata > Sphaerodactylidae > Sphaerodactylus > Sphaerodactylus townsendi. Next base: position 51,499,146 of record NC_059437.1, read on the forward strand.
ACACACAACTCATGAGAATTGTGACTGGCCCAAGGCCACCTAACAGGCTTCATGTGGAAAAGAGAAGATTCAAACCCAGTTCTCCAGTTTAGAGTGAGGAATCAAACCCAGTTCTCCATATTAGAGTTCACTGCTCATGTGGAGGAGTGAGGAATCAAACCGGGTTCTCCAAATTAGAGTCTGTTGCCCGTGTGGAGGAGTGGGGAATCAAACCGGGTTCTTCAGGTTTGAATCCACTGCTCTTAATCACCACGCTACTCTTGTGATGGAAGAAGGCTATGTGTACATCTTGGGAGGGTGGGATACCTACTAGAATATTTCTGTGGGATCCTGCCCAGTGACTGGCCCAAGGGGATTAGAACTCGGCTCTCCCCAAACTTTTGCCAACGCTTCTGCATCCCACTGGCTCAAGTCCCTGGGACAAAATAATCAGCAGTTCAGTGCTTTCTCTTATTTCCACAAAGGACCAGTTGTTGGCTTCAGCGTCTCTGCCAAACCACTGCGCAGGCTCTACTCATTTTTCTTTGCATCCTTTGGCACGGGTTTTCATGTTATTCCCGGTGCAATATCTTAATCTGTTTTGTGTAAGAGCTATTGGGAAGAGCTGCAGCAAAGAGTTTCCAGCTAGATTTCGACACCTTGTCAACGATGCACGTTTTACGGAGAAAAGAGGTAAAAGCCTAATAGGGAACGACAGAACATATGTGAAAGGCAGGAAGGAACAGCAGATTAGGGCTAGCAACTCAGCAGGGAGAACAGAGAGCAAGAAGATATTGACGGACACCTTTTCTTCCTCCTCAACCTCCCCAGATTGCAGTAAATTTTGTAGAATGCATTTACTTTAGTACATTAATTAGTAAAAAAAACCCCAATAACTATTCCTTTGATTAGCTGTTTTAATTATGCACTAGAGTTTTTCTATAGGCCTCAGGTGTCTATGGTGTGTTCAAATCTCTTCTAGGAATAATTCCAAAGGCTGTTTCCTTCCTTCCTTCCTTCCTTCCTTCCTTCCTTCCTTCCTTCCTTCCTTCCTTCCTTCCTTCCTTCCTTCCTTCCTTCCTTCCTTCCTTTCGTTGAATACATATATTTACAGAATATTCAGAAAGTTACAGAATATTCAGGAATGGCAAAGCTGACAACTAAGGGACAACAGTATGGACATTTTTAGAGAACTGGAAACCTTTGACAAAATGTCTTTTAAAAACTTATTCAAATAAAGAAGCAGCAAGGCTCGAAATCTCAAAGAAAACAGTAGATCACAAACACTACACTATGTTTAAAAATAATTATTGCAGTAATGTAACTAAATGCATGAACCTAGAGTTAATTTTCAATCCAAGGTGAGATAGCAGGAAGTTAATAGATGGTATGTAATGGGTTGTGCTTTGTTTTTTTTCCCCCCGTTTGTGTGCCTTGTTTGTTTCATATGTGACAAAATAAAAAGTATTATCATGTATTTACTTACTTACGGTTTTCCACTTGAGTGAAGAACTGAAATAGTCTGAACGGCACCAGTACAAACCTGCCTGCTAGTTTAGATCTCACAAAAGGAGGGGGGAGAGGAGAGGTACGCATGGTGCATAATTACATGATCATAAAACCGTGCTGCCATGCTGTTGGAAATAACAAATAATAACACCAGATAAGCCTCTGCCCCTCAGGTGGAAAAGTGAGGAATCAAACCTGGTTCTCTAGATTGGAACCTACCTGTTCTTAACCACTACACCACACTGGCTCTCAAGGTACACATATCTTTGAAACTACATTTCCCAGTATCACCCATGGAAGATGCTTCAATCCTCTGATACTAATCTGCTGGTGGTCCCTGGCCTCAGGGCCCTTCGGGACCTTTGTTCCACAGGCCCTGCAAGACAGAGATGTTCTACTGAGCTGCTGGTTGAGCTATCCCGTGATCTGTACATTGCATCTGAAATAGGCGGCCCCATATTCATACCCATATACCCATAGCATCATACCCACCAGATGCTCCAGCCAGCAGGTTCCGATCAGAGGTGGGATCCAGCAGGTTCTCACCAGTTCCCGAGAGTGGGTTACTAATTATTTGTGTGCGCCGAGAGGGAGTTACTAATTGCGTCTGATTTTCCGTTAGAAATTCCATTAGGTCCAAAAATCATACAGTCCTGTTGTTTCCTATGTGGCTGGTTAGCGAAGGTAGAAAACGGGATAATTCTCCCTGTTGGGCTGTTTTAAAAACATGTTTTAGAAATATGGTAAAGTTCCTTGTTTAAGGAAAGTATCCTTCTTTTGATTTCTAGAAACAAAATTAAGTATTTGAAAGTATTAAGTATTTGACAGGCAGTCAATTAGAGGAGAAGTAGTTGTTTCTGTTGACAGTAGACAATAGGACTTGCTATAATGAGTTTAAATGATGGACAGAAAGATACCAGCTGGAAATTAGGAACTTTTTTTTTTACAGTAAGAGTTTTTTTACAGTAACAGAGAAATTATTAATGCCCCGCCCCTGGAATGCCCGGCCACGCCCCGGTCATGCCCCGCCCCATCCATTATCAGTTAATCTACTGTTGGAATCCCACCACCATGGGAACCTGTTACTAAAATTTTTGGATCCCACCATTGGTTCCACTCCTCTGAAGCCGAAAGATACAAAAAAAGATGATCACCTCTAGTGCTATTTCTGTATTTGTCTGTGAAGCATGAATGCATTGTGACTTAACTATCACTCAAAACTACAAAACCCATGATGCATTGTAAAAAAAGCAAAACAAACAAATCTAGAAATTGGGGCAGGGGAATCTTTCACTGAAGGGGGTTTGTACATATGGAAGGCAAACTCAACCATCTGAAACTTGATTTTTTGCAGAAATCTGGTCTTCGTGACCCTACTTGAGTCAATGCAGTTTTTTTCTTGCTATTTTTATTCTCTTTTTTTGCCTTTAATATACTTTGCAGTGAAATCAAGTATCTCCGCTTTTGAATATTTTTTTTTTAATTGAAGGGCAAGCTGCATGATGCAGAAAACTTCAAAGAAGTAAGTTAGTTGCTAATGAGGGAAGTTTTCAATTCATTAACCTTCGTTTCCCTTCAATTATATATTAGTAAGCTGCCTGCCTGTTATGGGCTTTCAGGATTTATTTATTAATTTTTGCCTCCAACACTTCTTTCCAAAGCTGGCTTTTCGAGTAATCTCTTTCCTCTAGAGTCAATTGTGAATATATATTGTGAATATATATATTCAAAAACAAAATCTTCTTTGGCCACAATCACGATCCGAAGTTTGAACAATCTCAGTTTCCAAACATGAACGTGATATTTCCAGACACAGTGGGGGAAAAAGGCGATTCTCTATTTCAGGTAAAGATGTTAGTAGACTGCATATTCCTCTGCCACAGAACAAAGCATGCTGGATCTTCTTAGTCGTTGAATGCTCCACCTGGATCCTAGTGCCCACCTAGCCCTGCTGCCCCTATTTTTTTTGAAGTCTGAAAGTAAAAATACATTTTGGCATAAACGCTCTCGTATCAAAGTACCATGTTCAGTAATGCACAAAATAATGCTTTTGACAAAGACAGTGGGTAAAAATGAATGATAATTCCCATATTTGTTCAGGACTATATTCTAATGTGGATGCATACAACTTTCTCAACCACTGCACCTCAACTAACGAAACTAACATCTTTACGTGAAACGGGGTATACTCACCTGAAACTATCTACGCAATCATCATCATCATCATCAACATCCTTTATTAATATGGTCATAGACCTGCACAAATCACAGCAGAGTTCAAAACAAGTAAAGGAAAACAATTACAATTAACTCCCACATATACATTGTCTTATAATTTAGGGGAAATGCAAATTAAATAGAACAAGGAAGTTGTCAAACTAGCCATGGATGTGCTCTTCCCACTGGCTGTATTGACCAAGGATTCTTTTAAAAACTACACACATTATTACACATTACTTACTATTTACATTATTATTATTATTACATTATTAATATTATTATTACATTATACACATTGCTATTAAGGTTGTTGTTGTTGTTGTTGCTTGTTGTTGCTCTTATTTGTTTGTTTGTTTGTTTGTTTGCCTGTTTATTCTTTCAATTTATTAGGACTGCCTTACCCCTGGTTGGGTCATTAATCCTTTTAATGTTTCAGCCACTCCACTTTGTAGCTGCCATCTTCCAAGGTATGGCCTGGTGAAATGTATTATTCTCACCATGACATGCCACTGAAGATGCCAGTCACAGATGCAGGTGAAACGTTAGGAGCAAAAACAACCAGACCATGGCCACATGCCAAGACGCTGCGACTTTAATAGAAACTATCCTAAGGAGAAGATGGAGAAGAGCAATGGATTATGTGGAGAGAGACCATATGTTCTGGCACGCTAGACAATGCCAGGCCATTCTGTGGGGTCTGTCATACACAGATGCTTCCTTTCTTCACAGACACAGAGCCAAAGCTGAACTAACGCTAGCTCTGCTCTCTGCTTGGCAGAAGTTCTCCCTGCTTTGGTGTGACGCTAGGCTTCATCCGCAAGGATTTGTGCCCTTGTGCAAAGGAATGGCAGCCTGTGACCTTGAGGGACAGATGCATTTACTTTACCGGAAGCACAAACCAATTCCCCTTTCCTCGTTAAAGAAAAATGGCTTTGTCCAGAAGTGTCGAAAGTGGGCAAGAAGAAAGGCTTGAAGGAAAACGAGCATGTGAATGTTTATGGGGTGGGGTGGGGATCAAGGAAGAGCCTGACATGAATAGAAGAAGAGTTTGGATTTGAAGAAGAAGAAGAAGAAGAAGAAGAAGAAGAAGAAGAAGAAGAAGAAGAAGAAGAAGAAGAAGAAGAAGAAGAAGAAGAAGAAGAGGGGAGGAGGAGGAGGGAGGGAGGAGGGAGGGAGGAGGAGGAGGGGAGGGAGGAGGAGTTTGGACTTATATCCCCCCTTCCCCCTTCCTCTGCAGGAGACTCCAAGTGGCTTGCAATCTCTTTGCCCTTCCCCCCTCACAACAAACACCCTCTGAGTGTAGGTGGGGCTGGGGTCAGAGATTCAAATAGCTGAGACTAGCCTTAAGGTCAAATCTAGCTGGCATGTGTGGGAGTGCACAGGCTAATCTGAATTCCCCAGATAAGTCTCCACAACTCAAGCAGCAGAGCTGGGAATCAAACCTGGTTCTTCCAGATCAGAGTGCGCCTGCTCTTAACCTCCTACGCCACTGCTGCTCCTTATACCCCACCTTTCTCTCCTGTAAGGAAATTTAAGGTGGCTTACAAGCTCCTTTCTCTTCCTCTCCCTACAACAGACACCTTGTGAGGTAGGCGGGGCTGAGAGAGTTCTGAAGAAGGGTGAATATCCAGCAGGAATGTAGGAGTGTGGAAACACTTCTGGTACACCAGATAAGCCTCTGCCACTCTGGAATCAAGTCCGGTTCTCCAGATTAGAATCCACCTGTTCTTAACCACTACACCACACTGGCTCTCAAGCTACAGATATCTTCGAAACTACATTTCCCAGTATCACCCATGGAGGACGCTTCAATCCTCTGATATGAATCCGCTGGTGGTCCCTGGCCTCAAGACTATCTACATTTCTGGTACAGAAAGGTCTTTCTCACCACTTACACAAGATTCTTTTCCAGGAAGCCACATTCTGGTGGCAGTGTATAAAATATGACACGCTTGGGTAGGCTGAATGTGATACCGTTTCAAGCGGAAGAAGATTTTAACGGTTAGTTATGCTACACATTATGTGTTATGCAAAAATGTTTAGCTTATGCATATTATTTTTGTGTTGTCATGGCAATTCTCTGACACTGGATTAATAAATAGGATTTGATGTGATATGAGAGGTTCTGGGGATGGAATCATGAAACTTCTGCGTGCATCTTCCCGCTGAGCCATGGGGCCTCCCCCAAATGTAGGGTAGCCAGGCCAATGCTCTGCAGGCCCTGCAAGACAGAGATGTTCTACTAAGATGTTGGCTGAGGTCATCCTATGATCTGTACATTCCATCTGAAATAGCCAGCCCCATATTCATACCCATAATCTGTCCCATCTTCTTTTCTTAAAATCATGGAGTTGGAAGAGACCACGAGGACCATCAAGTCCATTTCCCTGCAATGCAGGAACATACAATCAAAGCACTCCTGACAGATGGCCACCCAACCTCTCTTTAAAAACCTCCAAAGAAGGAGACTCCACCACACTCGAGGTAGTGCATTCCACTGTCAAACAGCCCTTACTGTCAGGAAGTTCTTCCTGATGTTTAGGTGGAATCTCTTTTCCTTCACCTTGAAGAACCCATTACTCCTGGTCCTAGTCTCTGGAGCAGCAGAAAACAAGCTTGCTCCCTCCCCAACATGTCATCCCTTCAAATATCTAAACATGACTATCATCATATCACCTCTTCACCTTCTCTTCACCAAACCAAACATACCCAGCAGCAGCAAGTGCGATCCGCCCCCCTCTGTGAGAGCTGGGGAGCAGTGGCAATGTGTTACACAGTGTGCAACAGACTTCTGTCTGTGATACACCTCTGAAGTTGCCAGGCACAGATGCAGGTGAAACGTTAGGAGCAAGATCTACCAGACCACGGCCACACAGCCCAGAAAACCCACCAGAACCAGTTGAATCCGGCCGTGAAAGCCTTTGACAATAGAAGCCAGAGCCTTCAGAGCGTTCTTCCTGAACCTTCAGAGCCTTTAAGGAGGTCTACCACAAGCTCGAGGAAGATGGCTTGGAGAACGGTTGGATTTACGCCAGCAGAATTCCTTAACACAAGGCTGGGGGGAGGAATAAAAGGAGAACTCGGACACCTGCGGAGAACACCTGTAGAGAATAAGGTGTTGTGGGTTTTTTGGCTTCAGCAGATGCAACTGCAGACCATCCACCGGCAATAAAGGGAAAGCAGTAAAATTTAGAGAGGAGCAAGGTTCTGGTAGCCAAGAGAGGCTGGAGGAAACAGTTGTGTTGTGGAACCATCTGAGACAACTTTAGGGAGCGATCTTAGTGGAACTGTGCTTTCCAGATGTTAGGAACCCATAATCAAGTCTTCTGTCAGCATGGCCAATTGGCCATGCTGGTAGGGGCTGATGGGAATTGTAGTTCCTGAACATCTGGAGAGCCGCAGGTTCCCTACCCCTGCCCTAGTGTGATGTGTGTAAATATTGTAACTGTACCTTTAAGCACAGGTCCTGGTCTTGCTTTGTTTTTTCCCTTTGATCTGGGAGTGCTGGCTTGAGGTTGTAGTTAGCAGTGTGCTCTGTGTATGGTTGCATGTAAGTAATAGCTCCTCTCGAGTTCTATTTATGAATGTTTGGTGTCCAATAAAGTCAGTTGAGACCTCATATTGTGTATGTGACTGAGGCCCAACCTAACACTTGGGAGTATTGTATTAAAATAAGTATTTTGGAAGATTCGGGGACAAATTTCCACTGAGGCAATCAAATGATATAGCAGGTATATTACCAAATTTCACCATTAGTAAAAACTCTTCCTGCGTCCTTTGAGGTGATTACAGTCACGGTTCGTGCCTGAAAGCACCGAAGCTGAAAATGCTGCAAAAAGACGCTTGCAATCCATAGTGCCGCTCAAGCTTTTTCTCTGCATATTTTAAGATACAATGAATGGTCACCTGTATTGCCTCACCATCTTTCCTGCTGTAGTCTGTCACGAATTCTGGTTTGCAATTTTATATTTAAAAAGCGGGTTTTTTAAAAAAACCTGCCATTTCCAGGCAGAATTGAATTTCAGTACATTTCTTTTTAGAAATTTACCTGTAGTTTTAGCAGGACTTCCTTTGTTCTGCTGATGAATACAGTGGTTCATGGGCACCTACGTTTCTCAGTAGTAGCCTGCTTTAGCCAGGTTTGGAAAATGGTGACCATCAGTCTAATTACACAGTCTTACTTCTAAATCGCTTTTCAGGCCAAAAAATGCTACTTGTTGTAGATTAAACCTGAGAGTCTACCTTTGTCTCTCCTCCCCCCCCCCCCTTGGTGTCATTATGAGAAAGATTGATAAAGCATTTTACTCCCAGCAAATGATTTCGCAAAGGCGCCGTTAGATAAATGATAGAACCGACTTCATTTTAATATGCAATCCTTATCTGCTGGGAATGAACATGTCGCTCCTTAACCTTGCAAGAAACGGTTAGCCTTGTTGATCGACTTTTCTCTGTTGCATATATTTGAATTTTTAATTGGTATCCGAGACGTATTGATATAACAAAATACCCGGCAAACTGTGGAAATGTGTGCAGAGCAGATGAGCTAGTTCCTGCTCACATGTAGATGATCACAACAGCTGTAGGCCTGATAAAAGGAGGAGGAGTTGTTTAGATTTATACGCCAGCTCTCCAGTGGTGGGATCCAAACATTTTAGTAACAGGTTCCCCTGGTGGTGGGATTCAAATTGTGGTGTAGTGCCAATGGGGCTGGGCGGGGCATGATGAGGGCGTGGCCGGGCATTCCGGGGCAGGGCATTCCTGGGCAGGGCTGTGGCAAGGACACAGCCACTGCGCCGATCCTTGGGCGGGAAACAAATGCACGCAGGCTCAAGCTGCCACGCATGCCGGTGCACCTCCTGCTAGACTGCTTCAAGTTCTGCGCGCTACTGCTGAGAGGAGGGGTGTAACTAAGGGAAAAATCACGTGGCAAAATCCCCAATTAGTAACCCCCTCTCGGCACACACAAATAATTAGAAACCTACTCTTGGGAACCTGTGACGAGGAGGAGGAGGAGTTTGGATTTATATCCCCCTTTCTCTCCTGCAGGAGACTCAAAGGGGCTGACAATCTCCCTGCCCTTCCCCCCTCAAAACAAACACCCTGTGAGGTAGGTGGGGCTGAGAGAGCTCCGAGAAGCTGTGACTAGCCCAAGGTCACCCAGCTGGCGTGTGTGGGAGTGTACAGGCTAATCTGAATTCCCCAGATAAGCCTCCACAGCTCAGGCGGAAGAGCAGAGAATCAAACCCGGTTCCTCCAGATTAGATACACGAGCTCTTAACCTCCTACGCCACTGCTGCTCCTGCTGGATCCCACCTCTGCAGCTCTCTCTCCTGCAAGGAGTCTCAAGTGTTATAACCCCAATCGCATAGTAGTGAGACAGTGACTGGGGAGACCTGGATTCGAACCCTATTCTGCCATGGAAACTTGCTGGGTGACTATGGGCCAATCACATACTCTCAGTGTAACCTGCCTCAGTGGATTGTTATGATAATAAAATAGAAGAGAAGAGAACAATTTCAGTCGCTTCGGGTTCCCATTGGGGAGAAAGGCTGGCTATCAATGAAATAAATAAATCCTTCCTATGCCAAGTCCATCATTCATGCTAAAAGAAAGGCTTGAAAGGTTTTGTCAAAAGAAATGAAAACATGATGATTTGGCCCATAATTGTCTTGTCCATGGTCCTTGAGAAAGATATAACAGCTGGCAAGGAGTTGGATACAGGCAGAGCCATAGTGGGGGGGGGGACTGTGCCCAGGGCATGTGTGCGCCCTGTGCCCCTGCTACACCCCTGCTACACCATGCCACACCCCCAGAACACCCTGACATGCTCCCGCCACAATTCCCCCCACTGGCACATGCCTGGTGCAAGTGTCCCCCCTGTCCCTTGGGCGCTACGCCACTGGATACAGATTTCCACATTCCAAATCCAAGCGCCATCCAAGGATGATTTCAAAATTCTCATCTGTCATGATCAGCCCCCATTTGATCCTGCCATGTCTCCTGTCTCCTGTCTCCTGCCTAGGATGTGTGGGGACTGTCCTCATTTCCCCTCCCTGCTGTGCATATGTTTTTCTGCTTTGCTTCTCAGGCCTTATCAGCTCGTTGGACCCTAACCCTAACCCTGCCTCAGCAACTCCTTCCTTATGAGGAGAGGCTGCAGCGTTTGGGACTCTTTAGTTTGGAGAGGAGACGGCTGAGAGGGGATATGATTGAAGTCTATAAAATTATGCATGGGGTAGAAAATGTTGACAGAGAGAAATTGTTCTCTCTTTCTCACAATACTAGAACCAGGGGGCATCCATTGAAAATGCTGGGGGGAAGAATTAGGACTAATAAAAGGAAACACTTCTTCACGCAACGTGTGATTGGTGTTTGGAATATGCTGCCACAGGAGGTGGTGATGGCCACTAACCTGGATAGCTTTAAAAAGGGCTTGGACAGATTTATGGAGGAGAAGTTGATCTATGGCTACCAATCTTGATCCTCTTTGATCTGAGATTGCAAATGCCTTAACAGACCAGGTGCTTGGGAGCAGCAGCAGCAGAAGGCCATTGCTTTCACATCCTGCATGTGAGCTCCCAAAGGCACCTGGTGGGCCACTGCGAGTAGCAGAGTGCTGGACTAGATGGACTCTGGTCTGATCCAGCTGGCTTGTTCTTATGTTCTTAAAGGTTAACTGCTCTTTAATGTGGAGTTTCCATTGAGTCATTATACCTAACCATAGACATCCACTTTAGGAATGTATTTAATCCCCTTTTGAATTTATCTAATCTCCTTTGGGGAGCGACCTGAAGCAGGCCTACTAATTAGTAAGCCCCGTGTTATTCAACTTACTTCGAGGAAAGGGTTCTTAGGGTTGCTTGGGATTCTTAGGATTGCTTTGTCTCTAACTTACCGCCCTAAATTTCAGTGGGTGGCCCATAATATTCTCCCAAAGAGGGGATATATATTTCAGCACTGCCAACATCTTATGCACAAAAGAACGAGTTGGAAGAAACGAGAGGTCGTTTATTAGTAAATTCCCTAGATCCAAAAGGCGGTTACAAATAGCTCGCATGGTGTTTATCAATATGCAAATGCTACTCAATGAGGCAACTTCACTTCCAGTTCCGTCGGCCTCATGCTCACTTGTATGTAAACGCGTTTCAATAATTTATCTCCCTGTAACTTTTCTGACACTTTATTACACTTTTCATCCCGGCTGTAAATATGCAAAACACCGTTAATCAACCTTTTGTTCCCGAGTATTTGATTAATAGCTAGCAGATGCAACTTGCCTGTGTGTATACAACGTTAAATGCAATGTACCAATACACAATTCATTATTTTAATAACGTGTAGGGATCATCCATCAACAAAACACTTCAGAAGACAGAAACGGAGAGGGAGGAGAAGCCGTGTTTGATCCACGAGATTCTGATCAGATTGCAAAATCTGCTCAGAGCAACACTTGCTTGCAAGCTCAGCTAGACACAGACTGGCCAACATACCTGTAAGCACATCTATATATGAGGATCACTCTTAGCTAGTATTTCTTGAAGTAGGATGGCATGGTGTAGTGGTTACGAGCAGGTACATTCTAATCTGGAGGAACCGGGTTTGATTCCCTGCTCTGCCACTTGAGCTATGGAGGCTTATCTGCGGAACCAGATTAGCTTGTGCACTCCAACACATGCCAGCTGGGTGACCTTGGGCTAGTCACAGTTCTTTGGAGCTCTTTCAGCCCCACCTACGTCACAGGGTGTCTGTTGTGGGGCGGGAGGGAAAGGAAATTGTCAGCCCTTTGAGTCTCCTTACAGGAGAGAAAGGGGGATACAAATCCAAACTCTTCTTTCTCCAGATGCTGTCTCATGGGTGATTGAGAGTGTTTATAACACTACTTTACAGGGTTATTGTTCTGAGGTTGAGGAGCAGGGTTGCCAGCCTCCAGGTAGGTCCTAGAGCTCTCCTAGGATCACAACTGTTCCCCAGGCAACAGGGATCTGTTCTCCTGGAGAAAATGGCTGTTTTGGAGGATGGACTCCATGGCATTATGTACCAGTAAGGTCCCTCCCCTTCCCAAACCCTGCCCCCTCCCAGCTTCACCCCTTGATTCTCCAGGAGTTGACAACTGTGCATGAGGAGGGAAATGTGACAAGCCACTTCAGGTCCTGATCAGGAACAAAGCAGGATATAATGGGGAGTTCCGCAGGGCTTGCAAAACTGAGCTGTTCCACCACCGGGCTTTTGGGGGGACCGGCCGCTGATTCCGCCCCCTTCTTATTGCCCTGTTTACTGGCTGTGCACCTGACCATCTGACCATCTGCCAGCCCCCTCCCAGAATCTGTCCACTCCCAGGTCTTGATCGCCGGGGTGTGATGCCAGACGCCCCTTATTATTAATTATTAACTATTTATTGTGGATTGCTGCTGCTATAGTTTCAAGATTTGTATTTTAACTGGGGTTATTTGATTTGTTTTATTATGGTTGTTCTCGTTTTGTTGTACACCGCCCTGAGCCCTTCGGGGGTAGGGCGGTTTATCAAACGGAATTATTATTATTATTATTATTATTATTATTATTATTATTATTATTATTATTATTATTATTATTATTATTATTATTATTATTATTATTACAAAACAGTTATACACAGCAAACAAGATCAATATGTTGATTTTGTATTACATCACACTGGACACTTCCCAAGCATCTAGGACTGTGTGGATGTATTGATGAATAATGCGCAGAGCCAAGTGGTGGCCTTTGCAGCCGATATATGGTGATTTTGTCAGCCAATTGCTTTGGCGCTATCTGATCTTTAGGCACTGCACTCAGTGTAAAATATCACCACTGGGACCAATTCCTTTACTGGTTTGTTAAAGAGTCTTTGTAGTTCAACTTAAATCCTCGTGACGTGTGTTTTTTCCAGTTGCTTCCTCATTATTATTATTATTATTATTATTATTATTATTATTATTATTATTATTCATTATTATTCATTATTATTCATTATTATTACATTATTATTATTATTATTATTTACATTACATATATTATTATTATTACATATTACAAAACAGCTATACACATAAAACAAGACTCACATGTTGATTCTTGCATTACATCACACTCTACTGGACACTCCCAAGCATCCAGGGACTGTGTGATGTAATTGATGAATAAATGCAGAGCTGCTTAGGTATCTTTGCAGCCGGATACATGGTGATCTTTGTATTTCTAACTGTTTTAAGTGCCATCTAAGATCTCTTTTAGGCACTGTAATCTAGTGTGTGTCATCACCACTGGGACCACCTTTACTGGTTTGTGCCAGAGTCTCTTTGTAGTTCAATCCTTAAATCCTCGTATCGTGTAAGTTTTTCCAGTTGCTTCTCATTATTATTATTATTATTATTATTATTATTATTATTATTATTATTATTATTATTATTATTATTATTATTATTATTATTATTATTATTATTATTATTATTGGTGGTGGTGGTGGTGGTGGTGATGATGATGATGATGATGATGATGATGATGATAAAGAAATAAAATGAACAAGCATGGATAGACATGACATACAGGGAATGTTTAAATATCAAATCCAAATCTGGCAACAGGCATACACACAACAGAGAGTCTTTTTAAAAAAAAAATCAACAGCAAACAGCAGAGAACAAATGAAGAAATGAATGAGAAGCAGAAGGAGAAATGAAGCAGAGAATAATCAGCTCGTTGCTCTTTTCACACGGTGGGGTGTTCTTTGGCTCCCTCCTCTGAAATGTTCAGCCGCATCATTCAAACCAACTTTGGCTAGCAAGTCTGGTCTGAAGAGGATGGATGCCTGGGAGCAATTCCCGAGTGTTCTGCGATCTGCATGCATGCAACTTTATTGCTGGCATGTCAGCGTCTGCGGCATGCCATCCTGCAATGTAATGTTTCCCCAAACACTGTGCATTATCGACTGCATGAAACTGTGGCAGGAATATTGGGGATTAGGGTTCAGCAGAAGGTCAGGATGGCCGGCAAACTCCGGCACCTTTATAACTTGCCCTAAATTGCACGCACGAAACCAACTGCTTTTTGACAGAGCTCTTAGGTGAAAAAATGAGATCATGGTGAAAGCTTGGAGAATTATGGGAAATGTAGTACAAAAACTAGGTAGACAAACTCCAGCTAGGGCCTGGAGCTGTCCCAGAAATAAAGCCAATCTCCAAACTCTCTCACTGGCAGCCATGTGTTCAAATAAAAATGCAGTATTGATTGATTGATTGATTGATTGATTGATTGATTGATTGATTGATTGATATTTCTTTCTTTCTTTCTTTCCTGCCCAACCCCCTTAGGGCTCAGGCAGTGGTGGGATCCAAAAATTATAGTAACAGGTTCCCATGGTGGTGGGATTCAAACTGTGGTGTAACACCAATGGGGCGAGGTGGGGCCAGACGGGGGCGTGGCCGGGCATTCCGGGGGTGGGACATTCCTGGGTGGGGCTGTGGCAAGGTCGCAGCCGCTGTGCCGGTCCTTGGGCGGGAAATGAATGCACGCAGGCGCAGGCTGCCACGCACGCTGGTGCACCTCCTGCTAGACTGCTTCAAGTTCTGCGCGCTACTGCTGAGAGGAGGGGCGTAACTAAGGCAAGTGAGAACCTGCTGGATCCCACCTCTGGGCTCAAGGTGTGTTACAACACATTGTCCAAACATATACAAATAAAACTTAAAAACGTTAAAAATACACATTGTTCCCTGGATAAGCCTTCACAGCTCAGGAGGCAGAGCGGGGAATCAAACCCAGTTCCTCCAGATTAGAGTACACCTGCTCTTAACCACTACGCCACTGCTGCTAAGAATAAACTCTGTTGGATTGAAAGCTTATTTTCCATTATACTGGAATGCCATTTCCGGGGGGGGGGGGGGGGCGGGATTTTTGCCTGTTTTCTCTCCCTACTACAGCCCTCTGTATGGTTACCGGCACAGTTCATAGGAGCTCGCTCATCTTCACTAGCATCCAAAACAAATCAGTACAATAAAACCCAGCTGGCCATCGTTGCAAACCATTCAAAGCCAGCAGCAGGATATTTATTTATTTGCATCATTTATAATCCAACTTTGTCCTGGTGGATGCCACAGCGCGAGACAATGAAATCAACCGGAACGGGGCATCCAATAAACAATACTGTAGGGTTTGGATCGCTGCCATCTGAAAACAAGCGGAAATCTGAAAACAGCCAAAACAAAGCATCAGCGTTAACACGACATGCTAACTGGTGCAGAAATTAATGAGCAGGATCATACGTATAACAATAGACAGCATGCACTATGTATAGTAGTATAGTCTACTGTCTCTACTATCCCTTTGCCAAAGCAACTTTCTGAGTAGTTTCATTATAATACGACCCTACTCTGGGTGTGTAATGGGGTGGCACAGGACACTTTCTGCAAATTCACAAACTGTACCCAAACAGATCATAACTTCATTATCCATATCTATTCAAAGCAAATTTCCGTGTCACAGGTCAATATTCCATATACAACATACTTATAAATAAGCACAAGCTTTTAAACAATGGCCGTTTCCGCATGGCCACGCTGGGGGGTGCACTCAGCCGATGATAATGACGCCAACAACATCACACTTCGGGACCGCTGGCTTCGCATCTAACGGTCTCGGTAAAGGCATGGAAAAATCGACTTCAGAAAGGCCATACCACGCCGCTAATCGATTGTACCTTCCCTGCAACCTTCTGGCGCGTTGCCCAGGCCAGGGGACACGCCCCCTGCCCTGCGTGACCGCTCTGGAGTCGCAGGGCAGGGGGTGTGTGTCCCCAGGCCAGAGCGACGCGCCGGAAGGTCGCAGGGAAGGTAAGTCATTCGGGAAAGGGGGCATGGCGCCTTCCAGCCGCTGCCATTCGCACGGCAGTGGCTGGAAACTGCTGTTTTCCAAAAACCTTGCTCGGGGAGCGAGGTGGGAAAATGCTGGCTTCGCACCACTGGAGGGGAGCGAGGGCGGCACGGTACCAAGCGAAGTGCAGCAGCGCTCACCATGTAACAGCTCCCTAAGGATCTTGGGCATTTTTGACTCGTAATTGGTCACGCAGAGGAAAGGGCAAATAGATAGTTAGGGTGTTGTAGGGTTTTCTCGGGCTGTAAGGACAGAAAGTAGCATTCTCTCCTGACGTTTCACCTGAATCTGTGGCTGGCCTCTTCAGAAGATCTGATGGTAGTAAAGCAAGTGGAGTATATTGTGCTTTTCTACCATTAGATCCTCTGAAGATGCCAGCCACAGATGCAGGTGAAACGTCAGGAGAGAATGCTACTGGAACACGGCCATACAACCTGGAAAACCCACAACACCCTAGTGATTCTGGCCGTGAAAGCCTTCGACAATACATGTGTCTGTTCATTATAATTTGTTTGTTTGGTATCCAATCACCTCTTTCCACTCAGTGGAAATTGCTAATGAACTTTGATTTGTTTGTTTGGGTACAGTTTGTGATTTTGCAGCGAGGAACCTTCAGGTGGTTGCTGGACACCTCCTGGAATTATAACTGATTTCCAGGTGACAGAGAAAAGGGCTGCTTTGGAAGGTGGACTTTGCAGCATTATAGTCCTTCCCCAACACCCAAATCCCCAGGTATTTTCCTACTAGGGGCTTGCCACCCTATTCAACAAGGTTGGGGATCCCTGGTCTGTCTTCAATAGCAGCGGTTGTCCAGGGTCACAGGTAGAGAGGAGTTCTTGCTGACATCTGCTAGCCAGAATTATTTTAACGAAGGAAGTTTGAGGTTCAATCTGGGACCTTCTGCGTGCGAATGCCCCACCATTAAGCCACTGTCCTTCCCATGAGCCAGGAAACCCCCATCTTTTATCTACCTCAAGTTCTTCTGTCTTCTTTCAACACTTCTTCACGCAACGTGTGATTGGTGTTTGGAATATGCTGCCACAGGAGGTGGTGCAGGCCACTAACCTGGATAGCTTTAAAAAGGGTTTGGACAGATTTATGGAGGAGAAGTCGACCTATGGCTACCAATCTTGATCCTCCTTGATCTCAGATTGCAGATGCCTTAGCAGACCAGGTGCTCGGGAGCAGCAGCAGCAGCAGGCCATTGCTTTCACCTCCTGCATGTGAGCTCCCAAAGGCACCTGGTGGGCCACTGCGAGTAGCAGAGTGCTGGACTAGATGGACACTGGTCTGATCCAGCAGGCTAGTTCTTATGTTCTTATGTTCTTTTCCTGCCTACTATCTTCCTTCATACAGGAAATAAAGGATATTAACAAAGCTGGCAGCTGATGGACAGGCCTTGAGCATTGTTATCCGCGGCTGTACGTGGTGCATAATAAGCTGCGCAGACACGGGCGAGCAATTTGAGCAATTTGTTTTATTATCTGGCAACGCATTTCAGACAGTGTTGCGTTGCGTGGTGACCTTGTCTCCTCCTGCCTGCTTTGCCAGGCGAGCGCCCGGATTTGGAGAAGGGATTATCAGATTTGATAGACCTTGTGTGTTTAATTCTGCTTCTTGTTCGCGAAGTCTCCCAGCTCCACATCGATTTCCACGGGCAATTAATACGTTTTGTCGGCGGCACGTTCCCCTCCCTGCGAGGATATAGGGATGCGTTCATGTTTTCTCATTTATGATCTCTGATCTTAGCAGCGTCTGGGAAAGAGAGAATCCGGAGATGAAACTCATTTGAGAAATTGAGGGGGCGTGCATAATCGTGCATTATTTTAGCATTTTCGTTTGAGGGGGAGGGCAAAGTGGGGGGCATCTCGATGGCAGAGAAGATGCGGGGCTCTGCCAGCAGCTACATGGAGGTATGGATGCAGATCTCTCTTCTGGGTTGTTGGAAGGATCATGGCGAAACATTCTGAATCTGAATATTCTCAGGTCAGTTTGAGGAATGCTCCAGGGCTCTCAAATGGGCTAAAAGTCAAGCTTGCTTGCTTACACTACTTGATTTCGCTCCAACTGAGCACTCCACGTTAATATTTGCAGCAGCCCTTAATTGAACATCTGAGACACTAACTAAGCTAAGCTTTACTAATGGCTGGCTTTCAGTAAAAGATGGCACTGTCCTAACTTTTGAGCTTGAATTTCTGTCGAAAAAGCATCCTTCTGCAGCTGCTAGAATGGGGGGCGGGGGAGACCTACCTTGGCTAGCGTTCCCACCGGCTTCATGTATCCTCATCAGAACATAAAACTGTACCAAGCAGCTGATTCCAGAAGAAGAAGAAGAAGAAGAAGAAGAAGAAGAAGAAGAAGAAGAAGAAGAAGACCCCCCCCACCCCCCCCCCCCCCCACCCCCCCCCCCCCCCACCCCCCCCCCCCCCCCCCCCCCCCCCCCCCCACCCCCCCCCCCCCCCACCCCCCCCCCCAAGGCCCACCAGGTGCCTTTGGGAGTTCACATGTAGGATGTGAAAGCAATGGCCTTCTGCGGCTGTTGCTCCCGAGCACCTGGACTGTTAAGGCATTTGCAATCTCAGATCAAAGAGGATCAAGATTGGTAGCCATAAATCGACTTCTCCTCCATAAATCTGTCCAAGCCCCTTTTAAAGCTATCCAGGTTAGTGGCCATCACCACCTCCTGTGGCAGCATATTCCAAACACCAATCACACGTTGCGTGAAGAAGTGTTTCCTTTTATTAGTTCTAATTCTTCCCCCCAGCATTTTCAATGAATGCCCCCTGGTTCTAATATTGTGAGAAAGAGAGAAAAATTTCTCTCTGTCAACATTTTCTACCCCATGCATAATTTTATAGACTTCAATCATGTCCCCCCTCAGACGTCTCCTCTCCAAACTAAAGAGTCCCAAACGCTGCAGCCTTTCCTCATAAGGAAGGTGCTGCAGTCCCTCAATCATCCTCGTTGCCCTTCTCTGCACTTTTTCAATCTCTTCAATATCCTTTTTGAGATGTGGTGA
This sequence comes from Sphaerodactylus townsendi, assembly GCF_021028975.2. NCBI lineage: Eukaryota > Metazoa > Chordata > Lepidosauria > Squamata > Sphaerodactylidae > Sphaerodactylus > Sphaerodactylus townsendi. The sequence goes on from NC_059437.1 coordinate 51,517,759, forward strand.
CCAGAACTGAACACAGTACTCCAAGTGCGGTCGCACCACGGCTTTATATAAGGGCATGACAATCTTTGCAGTTTTATTCTCAATTCCTTTCCTAATTATCCCCAGCATAGAGTTTGCCTTTTTCACAGCTGCCATACATTGAGTTGACATTCCCATGGAACTATCAACTAAGACGCCCAAATCCCTTTCCTGGTCTGTGACTGATAGCACTGACCCCTGTAGCGTGTATGTGAAGTTTGGATTTTTTGCCCCTATGTGCATCACTTTACATTTTGCTACATTGAACTGCATTTGCCATTTCTTAGCCCACTCACCTAATTTATCAAGGTCCGCTTGGAGCTCCTCGCAATCCTTTGTGGTTCTCACCACCCTACATAATTTGGTATCATCTGCAAACTTGGCCACCACGCTACCCACCCCTACTTCCAGGTCATTTATGAATAGGTTAAAGAGCACTGGTCCCAAAATGGATCCTTGGGGGACACCACTCCCGACATCTCTCCATTGTGAGAACTTCCCATTTACACCCACTCTTTGCTTCCTGTTTCTCAACCAGTTTTTAATCCATAGGAGGACTTCCCCTCTTATTCCTTCATTGCTGAGTTTTCTCAATAGTCTCTGGTGAGGAACTTTGTCAAAAGCCTTTTGGAAATCCAAGTAGACAATGTCCACTGGTTCCCCCTTATCCACATGCCTATTTACATCCTCAAAGAACTCTAGTAAGTTTGTAAGACAGGATTTGCCTCTACAAAAGCCATGCTGACTCTTTCTCAGCAGGTCTTGCTTTTCTACATGTTTAATAATTTTATCTTTAATGACAGATTCTACTAATTTACCAGGAACAGATGTCAAACTGACTGGCCTGTAATTTCCCGGGTCCCCCCTAGATCCTTTCTTAAAGATTGGTGTGACATTGGCCATCTTCCAGTCTTCAGGGATGGAGCCTGATTTCAAGGATAAGTTGCATATTAAAGTGAGAACATCAGCAATTTCATGCTTGAGCTCTTTAAGAACTCTTGGGTGAATGCAATCTGGGCCAGGGGATTTGGTAGCATTTAGTTTATCAATGGCTGCCAGAACTTCTTCCTTGTCTACCACTATCTTCGTTAGTTCCTCGGATTCGCCTCCTAAGAAGCTTGGTTCAGGTGCAGGAATTTTCCTCACCTCCTCTTGGGTGAAGACAGATGCAAAGAATTCATTCAGCTTTTCTGCAATCTCCCTGTCATCTTTTAGCACACCCTTTGTTCCTTTGTCATCTAACGGGCCTACCGCTTCCCTTGCTGGCTTCCTGCTTTTGATGTACTTGAAGAACTGTTTCCCCCCCCCCCCCCCCCCCCCCAACCCACACCCCCCCCACACCCCACCCCCCCCCCCCCCCCCCCCCCCCCAACCCCCCCACAACCCCCCCCCCCCCCCCCCCCCCCCCCCCCCACCCCCCACCCGCCCCCCCCCCCCACCCCCCAACCCCCCCCCCCCCCCCCCCCCCCCCCCACCCCCCGCGGCGCCCCCCCCCCCCCCCCCACCCCCCCCCCCTCCCAACCCCCCCCCCTCCCCGCAGTTCAACCCCCCCCCCCCCCCCCCCCCCCACCCCCCCACCCCCCCCCCCCCCCACCCCCCCCCCCCCCCACCCCCCCCCCCCCCCACCCCCCCCCCCCCCCACCCCCCCCCCCCCCCACCCCCCCCCCCCCCCACCCCCCCCCCCCCCCACCCCCCCCCCCCCCCACCCCCCCCCCCCCCCACCCCCCCCCCCCCCCACCCCCCCCCCCCCCCACCCCCCCCCCCCCCCACCCCCCCCCCCCCCCACCCCCCCCCCCCCCCACCCCCCCCCCCCCCCACCCCCCCCCCCCCCCACCCCCCCCCCCCCCCACCCCCCCCCCCCCCCACCCCCCCCCCCCCCCACCCCCCCCCCCCCCCACCCCCCCCCCCCCCCACCCCCCCCCCCCCCCACCCCCCCCCCCCCCCACCCCCCCCCCCCCCCACCCCCCCCCCCCCCCACCCCCCCCCCCCCCCACCCCCCCCCCCCCCCACCCCCCCCCCCCCCCACCCCCCCCCCCCCCCACCCCCCCCCCCCCCCACCCCCCCCCCCCCCCACCCCCCCCCCCCCCCACCCCCCCCCCCCCCCACCCCCCCCCCCCCCCACCCCCCCCCCCCCCCACCCCCCCCCCCCCCCACCCCCCCCCCCCCCCACCCCCCCCCCCCCCCACCCCCCCCCCCCCCCACCCCCCCCCCCCCCCACCCCCCCCCCCCCCCACCCCCCCCCCCCCCCACCCCCCCCCCCCCCCACCCCCCCCCCCCCCCACCCCCCCCCCCCCCCACCCCCCCCCCCCCCCACCCCCCCCCCCCCCCACCCCCCCCCCCCCCCACCCCCCCCCCCCCCCACCCCCCCCCCCCCCCACCCCCCCCCCCCCCCACCCCCCCCCCCCCCCACCCCCCCCCCCCCCCACCCCCCCCCCCCCCCACCCCCCCCCCCCCCCACCCCCCCCCCCCCCCACCCCCCCCCCCCCCCACCCCCCCCCCCCCCCACCCCCCCCCCCCCCCACCCCCCCCCCCCCCCACCCCCCCCCCCCCCCACCCCCCCCCCCCCCCACCCCCCCCCCCCCCCACCCCCCCCCCCCCCCACCCCCCCCCCCCCCCACCCCCCCCCCCCCCCACCCCCCCCCCCCCCCACCCCCCCCCCCCCCCACCCCCCCCCCCCCCCACCCCCCCCCCCCCCCACCCCCCCCCCCCCCCACCCCCCCCCCCCCCCACCCCCCCCCCCCCCCACCCCCCCCCCCCCCCACCCCCCCCCCCCCCCACCCCCCCCCCCCCCCACCCCCCCCCCCCCCCACCCCCCCCCCCCCCCACCCCCCCCCCCCCCCACCCCCCCCCCCCCCCACCCCCCCCCCCCCCCACCCCCCCCCCCCCCCACCCCCCCCCCCCCCCACCCCCCCCCCCCCCCACCCCCCCCCCCCCCCACCCCCCCCCCCCCCCACCCCCCCCCCCCCCCACCCCCCCCCCCCCCCACCCCCCCCCCCCCCCACCCCCCCCCCCCCCCACCCCCCCCCCCCCCCACCCCCCCCCCCCCCCACCCCCCCCCCCCCCCACCCCCCCCCCCCCCCACCCCCCCCCCCCCCCACCCCCCCCCCCCCCCACCCCCCCCCCCCCCCACCCCCCCCCCCCCCCACCCCCCCCCCCCCCCACCCCCCCCCCCCCCCACCCCCCCCCCCCCCCACCCCCCCCCCCCCCCACCCCCCCCCCCCCCCACCCCCCCCCCCCCCCACCCCCCCCCCCCCCCACCCCCCCCCCCCCCCACCCCCCCCCCCCCCCACCCCCCCCCCCCCCCACCCCCCCCCCCCCCCACCCCCCCCCCCCCCCACCCCCCCCCCCCCCCACCCCCCCCCCCCCCCACCCCCCCCCCCCCCCACCCCCCCCCCCCCCCACCCCCCCCCCCCCCCACCCCCCCCCCCCCCCACCCCCCCCCCCCCCCACCCCCCCCCCCCCCCACCCCCCCCCCCCCCCACCCCCCCCCCCCCCCACCCCCCCCCCCCCCCACCCCCCCCCCCCCCCACCCCCCCCCCCCCCCACCCCCCCCCCCCCCCACCCCCCCCCCCCCCCACCCCCCCCCCCCCCCACCCCCCCCCCCCCCCACCCCCCCCCCCCCCCACCCCCCCCCCCCCCCACCCCCCCCCCCCCCCACCCCCCCCCCCCCCCACCCCCCCCCCCCCCCACCCCCCCCCCCCCCCACCCCCCCCCCCCCCCACCCCCCCCCCCCCCCACCCCCCCCCCCCCCCACCCCCCCCCCCCCCCACCCCCCCCCCCCCCCACCCCCCCCCCCCCCCACCCCCCCCCCCCCCCACCCCCCCCCCCCCCCACCCCCCCCCCCCCCCACCCCCCCCCCCCCCCACCCCCCCCCCCCCCCACCCCCCCCCCCCCCCACCCCCCCCCCCCCCCACCCCCCCCCCCCCCCACCCCCCCCCCCCCCCACCCCCCCCCCCCCCCACCCCCCCCCCCCCCCACCCCCCCCCCCCCCCACCCCCCCCCCCCCCCACCCCCCCCCCCCCCCACCCCCCCCCCCCCCCACCCCCCCCCCCCCCCACCCCCCCCCCCCCCCACCCCCCCCCCCCCCCACCCCCCCCCCCCCCCACCCCCCCCCCCCCCCACCCCCCCCCCCCCCCACCCCCCCCCCCCCCCACCCCCCCCCCCCCCCACCCCCCCCCCCCCCCACCCCCCCCCCCCCCCACCCCCCCCCCCCCCCACCCCCCCCCCCCCCCACCCCCCCCCCCCCCCACCCCCCCCCCCCCCCACCCCCCCCCCCCCCCACCCCCCCCCCCCCCCACCCCCCCCCCCCCCCACCCCCCCCCCCCCCCACCCCCCCCCCCCCCCACCCCCCCCCCCCCCCACCCCCCCCCCCCCCCACCCCCCCCCCCCCCCACCCCCCCCCCCCCCCACCCCCCCCCCCCCCCACCCCCCCCCCCCCCCACCCCCCCCCCCCCCCACCCCCCCCCCCCCCCACCCCCCCCCCCCCCCACCCCCCCCCCCCCCCACCCCCCCCCCCCCCCACCCCCCCCCCCCCCCACCCCCCCCCCCCCCCACCCCCCCCCCCCCCCACCCCCCCCCCCCCCCACCCCCCCCCCCCCCCACCCCCCCCCCCCCCCACCCCCCCCCCCCCCCACCCCCCCCCCCCCCCACCCCCCCCCCCCCCCACCCCCCCCCCCCCCCACCCCCCCCCCCCCCCACCCCCCCCCCCCCCCACCCCCCCCCCCCCCCACCCCCCCCCCCCCCCACCCCCCCCCCCCCCCACCCCCCCCCCCCCCCACCCCCCCCCCCCCCCACCCCCCCCCCCCCCCACCCCCCCCCCCCCCCACCCCCCCCCCCCCCCACCCCCCCCCCCCCCCACCCCCCCCCCCCCCCACCCCCCCCCCCCCCCACCCCCCCCCCCCCCCACCCCCCCCCCCCCCCACCCCCCCCCCCCCCCACCCCCCCCCCCCCCCACCCCCCCCCCCCCCCACCCCCCCCCCCCCCCACCCCCCCCCCCCCCCACCCCCCCCCCCCCCCACCCCCCCCCCCCCCCACCCCCCCCCCCCCCCACCCCCCCCCCCCCCCACCCCCCCCCCCCCCCACCCCCCCCCCCCCCCACCCCCCCCCCCCCCCACCCCCCCCCCCCCCCACCCCCCCCCCCCCCCACCCCCCCCCCCCCCCACCCCCCCCCCCCCCCACCCCCCCCCCCCCCCACCCCCCCCCCCCCCCACCCCCCCCCCCCCCCACCCCCCCCCCCCCCCACCCCCCCCCCCCCCCACCCCCCCCCCCCCCCACCCCCCCCCCCCCCCACCCCCCCCCCCCCCCACCCCCCCCCCCCCCCACCCCCCCCCCCCCCCACCCCCCCCCCCCCCCACCCCCCCCCCCCCCCACCCCCCCCCCCCCCCACCCCCCCCCCCCCCCACCCCCCCCCCCCCCCACCCCCCCCCCCCCCCACCCCCCCCCCCCCCCACCCCCCCCCCCCCCCACCCCCCCCCCCCCCCACCCCCCCCCCCCCCCACCCCCCCCCCCCCCCACCCCCCCCCCCCCCCACCCCCCCCCCCCCCCACCCCCCCCCCCCCCCACCCCCCCCCCCCCCCACCCCCCCCCCCCCCCACCCCCCCCCCCCCCCACCCCCCCCCCCCCCCACCCCCCCCCCCCCCCACCCCCCCCCCCCCCCACCCCCCCCCCCCCCCACCCCCCCCCCCCCCCACCCCCCCCCCCCCCCACCCCCCCCCCCCCCCACCCCCCCCCCCCCCCACCCCCCCCCCCCCCCACCCCCCCCCCCCCCCACCCCCCCCCCCCCCCACCCCCCCCCCCCCCCACCCCCCCCCCCCCCCACCCCCCCCCCCCCCCACCCCCCCCCCCCCCCACCCCCCCCCCCCCCCACCCCCCCCCCCCCCCACCCCCCCCCCCCCCCACCCCCCCCCCCCCCCACCCCCCCCCCCCCCCACCCCCCCCCCCCCCCACCCCCCCCCCCCCCCACCCCCCCCCCCCCCCACCCCCCCCCCCCCCCACCCCCCCCCCCCCCCACCCCCCCCCCCCCCCACCCCCCCCCCCCCCCACCCCCCCCCCCCCCCACCCCCCCCCCCCCCCACCCCCCCCCCCCCCCACCCCCCCCCCCCCCCACCCCCCCCCCCCCCCACCCCCCCCCCCCCCCACCCCCCCCCCCCCCCACCCCCCCCCCCCCCCACCCCCCCCCCCCCCCACCCCCCCCCCCCCCCACCCCCCCCCCCTACCACCCCCCCCCCCTCCACCCCCACCCCCCCCCCCCCCCACCCCCCCCCCCCCACCCCCCCCCCCCCCCCCCCCCCCCCCACCCCCCCCACTTCTACTTCTACTTGAACAGGCCTAAGCAGGGATGTTGATGGTTAACACTTGGATGGGAGACCACCAAGGAAGTCCAGTATTGCTAATTAGCGGACCACCTCTGCTCATTTCCGTAAGTCTCGACAACACTCAGTTTCTAAAAGAATGGAACCCCCAGTGTTTTACTGAGATCATGCGGCTAGCTTTGAAATCTAAGGCACAAAGTTGCCTCAGGTCTTCCAGCCGGTCCTCACCTTCCATGTTCCTTTTTTACAGGTACCACTATACACCTCTGCCGAGCACATTCATCCCTTTTGCATTTAGCGTTCCAACTCGGGAATGCTTTATAGGCTCCATTTTTCCTCAGCATTTTGAATCTTTCTTCATTAGAAGACTGGAGCCTCTGACAGGTCATTTGCTTGCTTACCGCTTCTTCCATTAACATTACCCTTGGACAGAGTGAGTCTGAGGAAAGGGATAATGGATAGTTTGCCATTTAATGGAGTCCCCATCTCTCATCCGCTTCTCCCCTGCCAGGTCGTCTCCCCACCCCCCTCCTAGTACTCTGTCTTGGTGCCAGATCTTTGATGTCAACCCAATGGACATATCTTTTGTTTACCATGGTTAAGGATGGACACTTGGGGTGTCAACTTCCCTCAGCCCATTGAGGTTATAAGACTAGGCCGAGCCAAAGACCTCCTGCCCAAAGGTTCAGCTTTTCATAACAATGTTTGACACAAACTTTGATTTAAAAAATCACAGCAATCCAATCTGGAGCATGCCTAAAGGCAAGGGAGCGCACTCAAGGTAAATTCACCTGGTGAGTGTGTTCACGTTGATGTCCTCAGCATCCCTTTGACTGGGAGTCCAACATGCCCATCAGATGCAGTAGGGGGCTGCAACCTGCGGCTCTCCAGATGTTCATGGACTACAATTCCCACCAGCCCCTGCCAGTTGGCCATGCTGGCAGGGGCTGATGGGATTTGTAGTCCATGAACATCTGGAGAACCACAGGTTGCAGACCCCTGCAGTAGGCTATCTGGTTATGCCCTTCCACAAATGTCCCAAGAACTAGGGAGGCCAAGAGGGGCCTTTTATATGGTTGAACGGGGCTAAACTGTGCCGCTCAGGGATAAGGGAAGAAAATGATATCCTAATCAAATTCGGCAGCGGTAGTGCATTGTAATTACAAAGTGCCGCAGGCGCCTTTCAGACTATGAGTACTTTTGGGGTAGTTTGCATCTAAATTAAAATTGAACTTCAAAGTAGTTAGATGGGGGATGCATTTCCAAGGAGTTTGAGAAAAAAAAACCCCACAAGAACTGGAGAAGAAGAAAAAAACCTGTCAATGAAAGACGCTAACTGATTAGTATTATGTTGCACGCCAGCTGCTTGCTAGCATTAGAAATAGCCGCAAATGTTGATAATCAGAAGCTACTCTTTTGAATCTTATTAATTTTGCTTCTGAATTATGTATGTGGTTCGGATTTTTTTTTGGGGGGGGGGTGCCCTGTTTGTGCCATTCGTTCAAAATGTTTGTTTAGATTTCCTCAGACGAGCACAGACAAAAAAGCCAGAAAATTAAAAGAGGGAACTGGAAAGTATCCAAAAAGGTGCTCCGTTCAGAAACGACACAGATTTGGTTCCACGTCCCCTTTGCTCAAAAGACTGTCAACCTGTTCAATATGTATGTCAAAATTCATAAATGGATCTTTCTCGCCTCCCTGAAGTAGTGAAACAAAAGAATGAAAAGGTTCTTTTAAAAAAAAATAATAAAGGAAGAAATCGTCGGGTTCTGGAGAAATCAAATCCATTCAATGGAGTTGGGATCGTTAATGTGTGTTGATGTCTTTGAGTGGGGAAAATGCAGAGCTCTACCCTGCAAACATCTGCTTGCCAGCTTTACAGATGTTCTGCCCGCAGGTTTGTCGTCTTCTGATTAGATTTCAAGACAACAGTCAGGGAAGAAAAAGAACCCTTTTCTGGCCCAAGGAGATGTTCTCTTTGTTGTCATACAGCACGCTTGCTGATTGAGAACAGCAGCAAATTCTTGGGGGCTCAATTCGACCACGATATGGGGGCGGTGGGGGGTTATGTACTCTTTGGATTGATGCATGTTCTCGGGCAAGCCTGTTGGGGAATCAAAAATGCCACCAAATTTCAGCAAAGAGGCCGATTTGCAGGTTCCCTCTGACTCCAGCAAAGCTAGTGATGAGAGAACTTAGCAGTTCATAGACTTCCTAGGACAGCGATGGCGAACCTTTTCGAGACCGAGTGCCCAAATTGCAACCCAAGACCCACTTATTTATCGCAAAGTGCCAACACGGCAATTTAACCTGAATGCTGAGGTTTTCGTTTAGAAAAAATGGTTGGCTTCGAGGCGTGCATTACTCTGGAGTAAGCTTGGTGGTAGTTGGTGGCTTTGCTTTGAAGCAACCGTGCAACTCTTCCAACAGGTGAATCACGACCCTAGGAGGGTTTACTCAGAAGCAAGCCCCATTGCCAGCAACCAAGCTTACTCCCAGATAAAGGATTGCGCTTTAGTTCTTCGCATGAAAATCAGTGGGGTTTAACAGCGCTTAACAAGGTTACCTATACTGCTTCCCCAAAACTAGGTCTGAAGTTTAATGCTAATAATCGAGCCCAGTGGTCCAGGCCAGCCTAGATGTGTGGGGGAGGGGGGCGACTCTGTTTGTGCGTGCCCACAGAGAGGGCTCTGAGTGCCACCTCTGCCATAGGTTCGCCACCACTGTCCTAGGAAAATGACTGTTTAGACTTTAGGAGCCAGTGTGGTGTAGCGATTAAGAGCAGGTGGATTCTAATCTGGAGAACCAGGTTTGATTCCCCACTCCTCCGCCTGAGCGGCAGAGACTTATCTGGTGAACCAGATCTGTTTCCGCACTCCTACATTCCTGCTGGGTGACTTTGGGATAGTCACAATTCTCTCAGAATTCTCTCAGACCCATTTGCCTCATTTTAAGGTGTCTGTTGTGGGGAGAGGAAGGGAAAGGAGCTTGTAAGCCACCTTGAGTCTCCTCCTCTTCTTCTTCTTAGTGTCTGTATTGCTCATTTTTCATATTAACATATAGGACTCTGATATATACTGAGACCTACTGGTCCATCTAAGTCAACAGTGGCCCTTCCAGCAGGAAATAAAACCTGTCCTCTGTGGAGTTCTGCATTGTCCCCCCCCCCCCCGCAAAAAAATGTTTTATTTGCAGCCTCAATATGTTTTAAATGCATCCTCTTTCCTAGCAATTCTTTTGGTGGAAACATTTTTTAAAAGCCTTCATTTGCCTGAGCTGTTCCTTTAACATGCCATTTTGTGAGTTCACTCGTTGCCCGCAGAAACCCCTTGCCCTGTTTTTGAAGCATTTCAAAGCGTTTCAAAGGAGAGAAAGGAGGGGGTTTTTTTTGAAGAGAAAACTCCTAATCTTTACAGCACCAACTACAGGAGATTCATGGAACTGCAACCTGAGGTTGTGAAGCATAGAAGCACTGATTTATCCAAGCACTGGGAATAAACAGGGAAAAACAGAGAATGGTGGCCAGGAATCGTTTCAAGGGCATGAGTGCGAACAAAAGAGAGGGACAGAAAATGTTTTACAAACATTTAACAAATATTTTAGTAGATTTGTGCGGAAAGCAGGGGCGTACTGCCAAGAGGGACATATGGAGTCAAATGCCCCTGGGCTGCAACCATTAAGTCACATGGGGATTGAAAATCACCCCCACACCCCTCCTCCTTCCCTGATGACCTGGTGCAAAAAATGTTTGGTCATGGTGAGGGAGGGTAATCGTCCATACTGGGGGGAGGGAGCAGAAAACTCAGATTTTGCACCAGGCTACATTTTCCCTAGATCAGTAGTGGCGAACCTATGGCACGGGTGCCAGAGGTGGCACTCAGAGCCCTCTCTGTGGGCACACACAAACAAAGTGCCCCCCCCCACATCTAGGCTGACCTGGGCTGCTGGGCTTGATTATTAGCATTAAACCTAAGACCTAGTTTTGGGGAAGCAGTGTAGGTAATCCTGTTAAGTGCTGTTAAACCCCACTGATTTTCATGCGAAGAACTAAAGCGTGATCCTTTACCTGGGAGTAAGCTTGGTTGCTGGCAATGAGGCTTGCTTCTGAGTAAACCCTCCTAGGGTCATGATTCACCTGTTGGAAGAGTTGCACAGTTGCTTCAAAGCGAAACCATCAACTACCACCAAGCTTACTCCGGAGTAACGCACGCCTCGGAGCCAACCGTTTTTTCTAAACTAAAACCTCAGTATTCAGGTTAAATTGCCATGTTGGCACTTTGCGATAAATAAATGGGTTTTGGGTTGCAATTTGGGCACTTGGTCTCGAAAAGGTTCGCCATCGCTGCCCTAGATACACCCTTGGCGGAAAGGGCCACTGTTTCTTCTGAACCCCATCTATCCTCAAACCAACCCTGTGAGGTAGACCAGGTTGAAAGCATGTGACTGGTCTAAGATCACCCAGTGAACCTCTTGGCAGGTCATAGGGATTTGAACCCATGTCACCCAGATCCTAGTCCTGCACACTAACCGTTGCACTATGTCAACAGTCATAAATATTTGCAAGGCTGGGGAGAAGGAAATGTCTTAGCTAGCTGCAAAATCCATCCTGATAACTTCCTGAAGTGCCACCTCAATGAACTTTTTCATCAGGTGGACTCTCAGACAGAAAGGAAACAACAGAGTTGTCTCGCCGCGGCAAGTATTACAAATAAATCGGGCATTAAATTGCTAGGTGGTGGAGACGATCTAGATTTCCTCTCCTCCCGTCAGCAAATAATGGATCCCCCCCCAAAAAAACATTTACACGAAGTTCATTATTGCTTTTCAACGAATTTCAGTCTGACCTTCCTCTGCCGCCTCCAAGTGTTGACAGCTGTTGTGTTTTATGCCAGAGATGGCGCTGGCTGCTTGACCCGTCGGTGCTCAGCATCCATCACGAGCAGCCGGTTCTCCGTTCCTCTCTTTATTGATTTTCCACCAGGATGTGGAAGAAAGATACACTTCACGCACGACAGGGAGAGTCCTTTGAAAATAACTCAAACGGCAACTTCATAAACAAGAAGGGGAGATTTTGGGATGGGACCAAGTGGGACATGCCAGAAATAATTCAGCGCACAATATGCAGGAGGGTGGATGCTGGCCAGTGAAGACGTTCCAGCCTATTGAACTCATAATCGGTTTGAGAAAGGGCCATTCCGGTCCTCGGAACCTTTGAACTGCATCTCAAAGCGCCTTGGCACAGGAATGGGTGTTTGTTGGGGCTTTTTATTTCTTTCTTCTTCTTTTTTTGAAACATTGTCAGTACTTAAAACTTTATTTACTTGCACAGACTCCACATCTTTCTTTTTTGTAGTCTGTTCAAAAGCTGGAGCTCATGGTTTTTGGAAAGATTTTCTGCAGCACATGTCCAAAAGAAACAAACGTCTCCTAGATGCTGCCATTTACAAAATCCAGTCCCGTCTCTCCCGCTGTGTCCTTACTCGGCCTCTGTGATCTAGGGAGGCAAATTTGCTGGTGGTCTCCGGCCCCTGAACCATGTAACTGGTGAAGGCTTTCACTGCCGGATTCAACTGGTTGTGGTGTGTTTTCCGGGCTGTGTGGCCGTGGTCTGGTGGATCTTGTTCCTAACGTTTCGCCTGCATCTATGGGCTCAATCCCTCATATCCTGCTTTACTGTTCAAGGTATAATGAGATTAGAACCGATCTGGGAGCTTTACTACCTCTAGAATTTATGTTTCTCTCAGACAAACTAAAAATGTCTAAGCTACTGAACAGCCCTCATGTAGAAATTTCTGAAGCAGTTGCTACATTTTTAAATCCATGTTCTGCATGATATATAACAATGATCCTGTTTTTGTACTTGGAATGTATGGTACTTCTGGTTTATGCCTAATAAAGGTTTTTGGATTGGATTGGATTGGCTGGCATCTTCAGAGGTGTAACAGACTTCCCTCTGTGATACACCTCTGAAGATGCCAGCCACAGATGCAGGTGAAATGTTAGGAACAAGATCCACCAGACCACGGCCACACAGCCCGGAAAACCCACCACAACCAGATGTAACTGGCCTCCACTGGGGCCGGGGCCTTTACCACCTTGGCCGCTGCCTGGTCGAACACTCTGTCTTCGGCCATCATGGCCTTCAGGACCTTGGATAGTTCCTCAGGGCCTGTAAAATGGAGTTGTTCCACTGGGCTTTTGGGGAGGCTGGTTGCTGATGTGCCACTGCCCCCCCCAGCCATCCCCATTTATCATAACATCTGGTTGCCATTATTGTGGTGCCCAGCCCCCTCCCAAGGGGGTGGGAGGTCCTTCTCTAAGTCACCCTCTGTTCTTCAATCATTTGGTTTTACTGTTTTAAATGATCCTGGTTTTAATTATGTTATAATTATATGTTTTAATGGTATTTTGTCTGTGGGCGGGCAGTATAGCAAGTCTCACTACTAAATAAATCAATCTCTGAGCTCTTCTCTGGTTTTTAAAACTAATCATGATTAAGTCAGCTATGGCTGAAAAGCAGACCATGATCCTTTTAAATACCCGTCTAGAAGTATGTGTCTCACAATCAGGAATGCCTGAGATATATTGAACAGGTACAGTAGTTGTTTCCATGGCACCTGCCTTTCTTGACACCTGCCAAGTGTTTTTTTTTTTTTTAAATTAGGCACAATGGCCAGCAGTGAGAGCTCTCGAAGCTTTGATATTTCTGGCTCCTAAGTTTTAGGAGAGGGAAGACAGCGCATCATTATGAACTATCTTGTCAGATCTTGGAAGTTAAGGAAGGTCAGTAATTGGGGGGGGGGGAAATGCTGCCACAGGGAGTGGTGATGGCCACTAACCTGGATAGCTTTAAAAGGGGCTTGGACAGATTTATGGAGGAGAAGTCGATCTTTGGCTACCAATCTTGATCCTCTTTGATCTGAGATTGCAAATGCCTTAGCAGACCAGGTGCTCGGGAGCAGCAGCAGCAGCAGCAGCAGCAGCAGCAGCAGCAGCAGCAGCAGCAGCAGGCCATTGCGTTCACCTCCTGCAGGTGAGCTCCCAAAGGCACCTGGTGGGCCACTGCGAGTAGAAGAGTGCTGGACTAGATGGACTCTGGTCTGATCCAACAGGCTAGTTCTCATGTTCTTAAGGCCATTGCTTTCACCTCCTGCATGTGAGCTCCCAAAGGCACCTGGTGGGCCACTGTGAATAGCAGAGTGCTGGACTAGATGGACTCTGGTCTGATCCAGCAGGCTCTTTCTTATGTTCTTATGTTCTTCAAAGCATCCACTAAGAAAGGTTCTGCAGAGAAAAGCAATGGCAAACCATGTCTGCTTCACACATGCCTTGAAAGCCAGAAGGAAGAAGTGCTTGGATTTATATGATGCCTTTCTGTCCTGTAAGGAGACTCAAGGCATCTTGCAAAACCCTTTCCCTTCCTCTCCCCACAACAGACACCTTGTGAGGTCGGTAAGGTTGAAAGAGTTCTGAAAGCCAAGAGAAGAAACATTCCCCGCCCCCCCCCCCCGACTTTTCATTTTGCATAAGTGTGCCAGATGCCTGCAAATGAAGACACATACGGCCAGAGGAGGGATTCATAGCTCACTCAGTATGCATGTTCTGTATGTATGCTAGAAAATATTTTTAAACAATGTGTCAATTTTGAAAGGTGTGCCCTTAAACAGAGCTGCTGCTTCAAAATGTCGAAGACCAGCTCTCAGAGCTAAACATAACCTCTTGTTCTACCATTTTGCGGTTTGCTCAGTCTCTTGCAGGAGCCATTTTGCCATCGGCTCCTCCTCTCATGGAAGCCATTTGTATTGGCTCCACCTCCTGTGGCAGCCATTTTGTTGCTGATCAGAATTCTAAAGATTCCTGCAGATGGGAAAAAGCTTGGGGATCCCTGCAGTACCTTATCCATCTTCCTCCCCCTTTTCATGTTGCTATTTCCACTCCACCACTATCCGATCCCTCTCGTCTGTCTCCCCAGCTTGTCCTGCGTGTCATGAAACTTCAACATTACAGTCGAGATGGCAGGGAGATGTGGACTGCAGCAATTCAGACTGTCTGACCCAGGCTGAGTGTGACAACAGATCTCTGGAGTCCACGCAACAGTTTCAATCTGGTCTCGTGCTTTCCTTAATCATTACCATAAATCGAAGAATTAAATCATTCATTGCCTTTCTGTCGGAGGAATGGCCTTTTGCTCCAGAGACATGGCCGAGAAATTGGACCACAGGACGAGGGGGCAGGAGCAGCCCTTGAAGGCCAGAAGCGCTTCTCCCGATGCCTTTTGTGACAGCTGGCGCAGCACAAACTAAACCTGGGTCTATTTGCAAGTTAAGCAGAAATTAGCATAAACAGCAGCTGGTGCATTACCCCGAAACGTGTAACAATAAAGATATCTCCCCCAGCCCCCACCCGGGCTTTGCCTTCAGAAACAAAGGTAGGCAAAGAGGCATCTTGCAGTAATGAGTTTGTTAACCACCTGTTAAAAGTTCCCTGCGCCATTAACAGGATATCATCGCTCGCGCAAGGCATATGCGGGGCATTTGTTCTTTCGAACCGGGTTTCCTAATTAAAACCAAATCGACCCTCATGATTAAAAGGGAGCGATTGCATGGTGATGGAGCAACTGTTTCCATGATGGCGAATGCTTCTTCTCTCCAATTTATGTTCGTTGCTTTCCCCCCTTTCACAACCTCGGTGTTGTCTGTATGGTGTCGTCAAGTCACAGTCACCTTACGGTGACCTCAACAAGGGGCTTTCAAGGCAGGTGAGAAGCAGAGGTGGCTTGCCACTGCAGAGGCTCCTTCCGCACATGCAGAATAATGCACTTTCAATCCACTTTCAGAATGGGGTGCTGTGTGGTTTCCAGGCTGTATGGCCATGTTCTAGCAGCATTCTCTCCTGACGTCCAGGGTGGAGGAAAGAACCATTGTCTGTTAACAAGTAAAGGGTACAATTAGCAAGCTAGATTTACATGTGTTGAGTGGGATCGATCCACCAGCATGTGAGTAACAATGAAGATAGCAAGGTCACTAGGTGAGGGCATCTGAATAGAAGTAGCCTGGCCTTCGTTCCCTTTGATTGTTTACTGCCTATAGTCATCCTGTGTTTGGGTGGAGCTGATTAGTCACTGTCTTGACTCTGGTGTTTTTCAACACTGGTAGCCAAGTTTTGTTCATTTTCATGGCTTCTTCCTTTCTGTTGAAATTGTCCATGTGCTTGTGGATTTCAATGGCTTCTCTGTCATTTCATTCTGTCATTGGCTCTGTCATTTCAATGGCTTCTCTTTCAAACCACTTTCACAATGGTTTGCAAGGTGAGCTTGCTATTTTGCACAGTAATATCCAGCTGCAAAGTGCATTGGAAGTGGATAGGAAATGCATTATTCGGCATGTTCAGAAGGGGGCAGAGTCTTCCTCTCTGGAATCTTCCTCAGAGGTCTCCAGTCCACGGGATGACCCTGCTTTGCTTCTGAGATCTGGAGGCAAAACTTGTGCCACGTTCTGTCCGTTGGAGCCATGTGGCCATGATGCTTTGTTTTGTGTCGAGGAGATCTGGTCAAAGTTTCTTTGGAAGTTAGCTTTTTCAAACCGAACCTGAAACACACACATGCAAAACCGATCACCAATGGGAAAGCAGAGTCCACAGGGCAGGGTGGCACAGTTCGTATCCTCCTTTCTTCACGCCATCTTTCCTTTTTTGAGACCAACCTTGATTTGGGTTTATTTTTGGACATTTCTAGTTGGCTTTTGACTCGGAAGAAATCGGATTGTCATCAGATTGCCAGAACGAGTGAAATATTCACCACTTTGAGACGAGTGGGCGGTGCTTGGATTTTGCTCTGGACTGGGGGGGAAAAAAGAACTAATTCCATCCTACTTATATGGAGCCATGATCTGGTTTTATATTTTATCAGTATTTACATTTGTATCTTGGCCTTTCCCTAAGGGTCAAGGCTGGGCTACCTGGTTCCTCCCCATTTTATATTTAGATAGCATAGGCCAAGGGATTCCCAAACTTTTTGAGCCTGTGGACATGTTTGGAATTCAGTCGCACGGTGGTGGGCACACACAATTACCCTCAATGGATAGCTTTAAAAAGGGTTTGGACAGATTTATGGAGGAGAAGTCAATCTATGGCTACCAGTCTTGATCTGCCTTGATCTCAGATTGCAAATGCCTTAGCAGACCAGGTGCTCAGGAGCAGAAGCAGCAGAAGGCCCTTGCTTTCACCTCCTGCATGTGAGCTCCCAAAGGCACCTGGTGGGCCACTGTGAGTAGCAGAATGCTGGACTAGATGGATTCTGGTCTGATCCAGCAGGCTAGTTTTGATGTTCTTATGTTCTTATGTAAGCATGTAATGGCTGCCATGATAGGAAGGGTGCATCGCTCACACACACACACACACCGCCACCTTGGCACTACACCACTGATTAACTATTGCATGGCAATAAATCCAGGAACAGGAAGAGAAGATGGAGAGAGCTGATGAGACCAGGCCTAGGGAGGAGGAAAGGCAAGAGGGGTATCCCCAAATCGGTGGGTGCTATGAACTCTTGGGTGCTGATGCAAGCATCAGGGAAGAGGTTGAGGATAAAGAGGGAATTGATGATGCGGGGCCAAGGGGGCAGGAAAGGAACAAGGGGTTGACTCCCTCAATGGGTACCATTAACCCAACAGCAGTTTTCTAGACCCTGTTGTGTTTTTTCATACAATGGGCTTTACTGATAGTATTTTCCTTACCGTCTTAAAATGTTGTTTTTAATTTATGCTGTGCTCATTTGTACTGTTTCCCAGTGTAATCCTAAAGGGAGTTACTCCAGTGTAAGCCCATTTATCTCAATAGCTTAGACCGGCGAAAACCTGCACAGGATTGTAAATCACCAGGGGACCACTTCGGGTGAGCAGCAAGTAGAACACGCTCATAAATAAATAAATAAATCCCAGTGTCTTCATTTAATGGCTTCCAACCGCAACAGCTTCAATTCCACATCTTGTCTTCCGAAGCAACCGCTTTATGCTGATCCCGATTCATGCCAGGAAAAAAAATCACAGACTATTTTGCATCTCAGAGGCACTGGCAGGAACGTATCAATTTTTGCATTGGCGGTCAGTCTCACAGAGAGACACACACAAACACACCCTCTTCATGGCACAGTGGCAGTGAAGGACCACTTCACTGTCTCTGTGCATTGTGTATGAACTTCCTTTATGTATATTTCTCAATGGGGGAGCGGGAAGGGGACGGATGCCAATTTGCACAGAGGGGTTTTCCCACTGATGGAGAAAAATGCTTGGAGTCTGGAAAACCTTTGAAGGTTGAGATCAAGAAGTGGGTGATGGACGACCTCATCAATTCCAGCATCAGCTGCCCTCATTTCCCCTGATTGCAAAGGTGGCACTTAATTGATAGATAATTCCCACGACATCCTGCTGCCATCCCAACATAGTGTATAGTTAAGCTGTCTTCAGTGACTGGCTTTGCTTTCTGTGCAGCACAGATAATGGGAACGATTGCCACCACCCGGTCTGCTGTTTGCTCCGATTTCACAGCGTTAATTCTTTTTCTTACAATATTCACAACTGCTCGGGGCTTGGGGAACCCTGCTGTGTTCTGGCAGAGGCTGCATTCCTTGCCAGATGCTCCTAAACAACACCCAGAGGAAAATCAGTTGGGGCATGAGTCTAGCAGTATAGTGCCAACAGTCTGATTACTAAGGTTATCAGAGAGCCAGCGTGATGTAGTGGTTAAGAGCAGGTGGATTCTAATCTGGAGAACTGGGTTTGATTCCCCACTCCTCCACCTGAGTGGCAGAGGCTTATCTGGTGAACCAGATGTGTTTCCTATATTCCTGATGGGTGACCCTGGGCCAGTCACAGTTCTCTCAGAACTCTCTCAGCCCCACCTACCTCACAAAGGTGCTTGTTGTGGGGAGAGGAAGGGAAAGGAGCTCGTAAGCCACCTGGAGTCTCCTGACAGCAGAGAAAGGCGGGGTATAAATCCAAAATCTTCACCATCTTTTTCTTTCTCTTTGTATTAACACTTCTGACTAAATAACACTTCTGACTTTATTAGCGTCACTTGTAAAGCTTGGTTTATTCTATAATTATATTTTGTGTTTGTACCAACTGCTGTCTATCTCTGTGTCTTTGTTGACAGTGTGGGATCATTGTGTTGCCTTTTCCCACTCAGATTGCTGGGTGCGTTGGTGTCGGATCTATTTTAGCATGTGGGAATTTCTTGCATTCTGTTTCTTTAAACTACTGATCTGAGTAGCATCAACATTGCTTTTTGGTAACTGGAGATATTTTAGCAACTATTTTGTTGGCTGCAGTTTTTTATTTTGTTATTTCTTTGGGTACTGCTTATGATACAAAATTAAATGTTCGGTTTTTGTACTGTTAAGTTGTGGTGCAGTTTATACGTTCTTAATTAGGGCATGTGAAAATGGCAGAAATATCCCAGAAATAAAATCCTTCGTTCTGCAACAATTTACTTGGAGAAAAAGAAACTCCTGCAAACAAAAGCTTGGGAAATCCTAGCAGATACTTTGCCATTAAAGATAGATGAAAGGTTTTGAAAAACATAGACCCTTAGTAACCTCCCAGCTAGCTCTGGACTGGAAATGTCCATTCATTCATTTATGAATGTCCATTCATTCATTTATTTAGGAGCAACAGTGGCGTAGGAGGTTAAGAACTCGTGTATCTAATCTGGAGGAACCAGGTTTGATTTCCAGTTCTGCCGCCTGAGCTGTGGAGGTTTATCTGGGGATTTCAGATTAGCCTGTGCACTCCCACAAATGCCAGCTGGGTGACCTTGGGCTAGTCACAGCTTCTCGGAGCTCTCTCAGCACCACCTACCTCACAGGATGTTTGTTGTGAGGGGGGAAGGGCAAGGAGATTGTAAGCCCCTTTGAGTCTCCTGCAGGAGAGAAAGGGGGGATATAAATCCAAACTCTTCTTCTTCTTCTTCTTCTTCTTCTTCTTCTTCTTCTTCTTCTTCTTCTTCTTCTTCTTCTTCTTCTTCTTCTTCTTCTTCTTCTTCTTCTTCTTCTTCTTCTTCTTCTTCTTCTTCTTCTTCTTCTTCTTCTTCTTCTTCTTCCATTCACTAACTTCACATTATCAAAGGTGGATTCCACACACAAAAAAATATAATGTCTTTAGGACGTCATAAAAAGATTCGTTTGGGGATTTTGTGTTCCCACAGCACGGGAGAACACAAACTTTGCCGGTCAAAATGAATCTTTTTTCCCGCCTGCTGCCGGAGCTCTTGTCAGATTCACCGTGGTGCTCACCATTTTGCGTGCTGCAGGAGATTCTCCACGGAGAGTCCCCGTGGAGGTTTCCTCTGCTGGCAGCTCATCCATTTGCTATTTCACTGTAATAAGTAGATGAATAAAGTTTGTTTAGCCTAGGGATCCCATACACGTGTTGTTTTTTCCTTTTTTTGTTTTGAGGGGGCTGTCTGCAAAGCTACAGAGACACAATTGCAGATTCTCTAGTTGTGTCACCATACCTTCACAGACATCCCTTTTAAAAAAAAGCCCTTCAGGATCCCTGGCCAATCCAGCCTGGAGGAAAATCCCTTCCTGTCCCCAAAGCAGTGATCATCATTACCCTGGCCATGTAAGAAAAAGTCACAAGAGCCAAACCCTCTCATGATCCCCCTTCTTTTGCTATCCTTTTGATGAGAACAGGGTTTGATTCCCCACTCCTCCACCTGAGTGGCAGAGGCTCACCTGGTGAACCAGATGTGTTTCCGCACTCCTGCATTCCTGCTGGGTGACCTTGGGCTAGTCACAGTTCTCTCAGAACTCTCTCAGCCCCACCTGCCTCACAAGGTGCCTGTTGTGGGGAGAGGAAGGAAAGGAGCTTGTAGGCCACCTTGAGTCTCCTTACAGGAGAGAAAGGTAAGGTATAAATCCAAACTCCTCCTCTTCCTCCTCCTCCTCCTCCTCCTCCTCTTTCTTCTTCTTCTTCTTCTTCTTCTTCTTCTTCTTCTTCTTCTTCTTCTTCTTCTTCTTCTTCTTCTTCTTCTTCTTCTTCTTCTTCTTCTTCTTCTTTATTGTGGTTCATAGTCCAAGTCCCTGGAGGCTTGGCCACTGCCCAGTGAATCCAGCCTAAATGGGATGACTCAAGACTCCCTTTCCAGGGAGTCTTGAGTCATCCCATTTGCCATTAGTGAGAAGCCCTTGAGATGTATTGTCGAAGGCTTTCACAGCCAGAAGCAGCTGGCTGTTGTGGGTTTTCCGGGCCATATAGCTGTAGTCTGGTAGTTTTCTGTCCTAATGCTTCACCTGCATCTGTGGCTGTGTCTTGGAGAGAAACACTGTTGTGGGGAGAGGAAGGGAAAGGAGCTTGTAGGCCACCTTGAGTCTCCTTACAGGAGAGAAAGGTGGGGTATAAATTCAAATTCTTCTTCTTCCTTTTAGCTAGAGAAAATGTGCTGGCCCATAGATTGCAAAGAGGATTTCTATGCTGGCTCCTTGTGCCCTGGGTTAAAACCCATAGATGGGTCTGTTCGAGCAGGGAGAAGAAGAGGAAAGCTGTTTTAAAAAAATCAAAGCAAAGTCAGCGAAAAGGACATCTGAGATCAAGAGGCACTGGAAAAGATGTTTCTTCTGGGTCATCACATTCTCCAATCGTTTGCATCGTGATTTACTTCCCAAACCTCAAAGTCTCTGCTTTGTTTCTCACAGCCGGGCCTGCTTCCAGATCACAACTTCAGCAATGTTCCTTTTTGAACCGCAGCCCTACTGCGAAGTTTTAAAGATAATTGATCTTCAAAACCCATTAGGCCCGTGGTGTCTTTTGCCTCTTCAAACCAGCCTTCTTAATATCCCCTCATTTTTCAAGCATATGGTAATTAAACCTCATCATATTCGAGCGCCGGAGAAACTTAGGCGAGAAAATAAAAACAGACCAGGCTCGTGGTGGGCCACTGTTATATCCTTTAATGTTCTGTTTTTATGTCTTATTGCCAGGGCCGATTGCACTAATAAGCTTTTAATGGCTGTTCCCACTGCTGCGGTCGTACGGGATCCTTTGAGCACGAGCTTTATTTTCTGGAAGAAAAAATCAATTAAGCCCCACAACTCCCCGACCTCTTCTTGCATTAAGGCTTAGGCCGACAATTAGGATCTCGTTACGGAGTTGAGTCTTAAAAGAACGAAACCAAAAAAAACCGGTTCGGCGGTGGTTCCAGCCGCTCAGATGCCACCGGAAAGATTAACTTTACTGCGACACGGGTGTCATATCTTAGGGGTGATTGCCGGTGGAACACTTTATTGGCCTAATTAGAACTTCCACATGATTCACGGTTACAAGCCGCTGACAGATCCAGGCCTGCATTTCCTCTCTCCTCCCTGGAAACGTTCTTTTTCGCATTAAAGTTGCAGATAACAAGTTGGGAAAAGGAAACCTGGATGCTGCATCTTTTATTAGCTCCTGTATAAATTCTCCATCCCAGATGCAATTAATTGGTTCATTTTAATAAGGGCCAGGTTGGTCGTCCCCGGGATACTGATGGATCGGGTCATTCTGACCGCGTCTTCTTGCTTCCCTTCTGCGTCTCCACAAAGCGCTCCACTTGAGAGGGAATGCAGATTCTCTTCCACGCTTACACTCAGTGTGGTGAGAGCCAGCGTGATATAGCGGTTAGGAGCAGGCAGACTCTAATCTGGAGAACCGGACTTGATTCCTCACTCCTCCATATTTATCCATATTGGAGAGGAAAATTCATTCTACTATAGATGAGAAATAGGGATTAATGTATTGTCGAAGGCTTCCACGGCCGGAATCACTGGGGTGCTGTGTGGTTTCCGGGCTGGCATGACTGCATCACTGAATTTGGCTGCCAGTATTGAAAAACTCTGGAATCAAGACAGTGGCTAATCAGCTCCACACAAACACAGGGCAACTATAGACTATAGCAATCAAAGGAAACAAAGACCAGGATTCTTCTATTCAGATCCATTCACCTATTGACCTTGCAATCTTCATTGTTACTCCCATGCTACAGACTTCTCTGTGATTCACATGCCAGGCTACTCTATTCAGATGGCCTCACCTTTTGACCTCACAGTATATATACTCCATTTGCTTTCCATTCCTACCATCAGATCCTCTGAAGATACCAGCCACAGATGCAGGCGAAACGTCAGGAGAGAATGCTGCTAGAACACGGCCATACAGCCCGGAAACCACACAGCACCCAAATAGGGATTAATAGCTATTTCCTACTTTGAATAGGCAGATACACCTGTGCAGGTCTTCTTCTCCCTTTTGTGATTGGTTTTGTAGATCTTCATTATGAACACACGTGCAAGATTTGTATGCACAATTTATGTGGCATTCATGTCTTTAACGCACTTTGAAGATATGGTGTAGTGGTTAAGAGCGGCGGACTCTGCTCTTTGATTCCCCACTCCCCTGGATGAGTGGCAGACTCTAATCTGGAGAATTTGGTTTGGTTTCCCTCCACATGAAGCCTGCTGGGTGACCTTGAGCCAGTCACAGTTCTCTCTGATCTCTCCCAGCCCCACCTGCCTCACAAGGTGCCTGTTGCGGGAAGAAGAAGGGGAAGTGATTTTAAGTCAATTTAAGAAAAGCGAGGTATAAATTCAAATTCTTCTTCCCCTTGGATCAAGGGTTGTGCTTCACAGGTGGGGACATGCATAGTATTGTGTACACCATGATATAACTTCTGGGAAAAAACCCAGAAATGGTTTGGGAGGTAGCTCAGGCTATTGCTGGAAACACTATGGTTTTACCACAGAATTTCCACTGATTCCTAGAGCTACCCAACATCACTTTCAAATGCTCCTGGAAGTCATGTCATGGCACCTGGCAATGCTGCTTGGATCTTATTTAACTCTATCATGAGGGAAGGCAAATGGTGGATTTGGGAGGATGGTGGCCCCCTCCTCACCCTTTACGCCTTACATGTTTATACTGCTTTTTCACCTGATCAGGGTCTACAAGGTGGAGAACATAAGAAACATTTTAACAGTTAACATACTTTTAAATTATGCAATAATTTAATTTAAAACATATAAACAAACAATGCTAAAAGACAGGCCAGTAACTATTGTTGGAAGCAGGAAACCAAAAAGCTACTGGCAAAAGACGCCAATAGAGGAAGACAAACAAAACTCCCTGGGGAGGGTGTTTCAAAGTTTTGGAGGTGGAGAAGACTCTTTCTCGGGATTCCTCTGAGATGACCGGAGAGGCCATGTGGGTTTGTATGAGAGGAAGCGGTCCTCAAGTTACGCCGGTCCCAGCCTATACAAGGCGTTAGAGGTCAACATCAGCACCTTGAATTGAGCCCAACGGCAACTTGGAAGTCACTGTAAACTGAACAAACTGCAGTGATATTGTCCCCTGTGACCCACTCCAGTCAGAGCTTCGGCTGTCGCTTTCTGTGCCAATTGTAGCTTCCAAACAGTCTTCAAGGATGGCCCCACGCAGGGCACATTGCAGTAATCTAATCGAAATGCTCCCAGAGCAAACATGATAGGAGCAAGATATTTTCTGCTCAGGAAAAGCCACAGCTGGCTTGCCACCGGAAGTGGCTGAAAGACACCCCTGGCCTCCCCTGCCACCTGTTTATCCATACTGGCTTTCTAAACAAGGCCTCGCATTCTACCGCCTCCCCTGCAATCTCCTTCCCTCTCAGGAGGCCTGCCCTGACATCTCTGCTGATGAGGACAGCGTGTTCCACTTGGATACTAATGTGGTTGCTACGGCAACCGGGAGAGCAGCGAGGCCTTTGAGTCAGCATTACCCACAAATGCTGGGGTCAGCTTGGGAGGGTCCTGTTTGGAGCCGCATTTGCTAAATTTCGAGGGAGAAGAAAAGATGCGGGTGAGAGTATGCCTGCTATGCATTGTTCCAAAAGTAGTGTACAGATTGCTTTCAGGGGCAAAGCTTCATGAAGCGGCATCCGGGGCTTACCCTGGGCACCACATCCTCCCACACAGTTGTGCCCCTGCTCCAAGCTCCCTGGGTGTTCGGGGCAGAGGTGCAGTTGAATGCCAGCAAGCAGGGCTCACCCTGCCCCCTGGGAGCAGCAGTGGCATAGGAAGTTAAGAGCTCGTGTATCTAATATGGAGGAACTGGGTTTGATTCCCAGCTCTGCCTCCTGAGCTGTGGAGGCTTCTCTGGGGAATTCAGATTAGCCTGTACACTCCCACACACGCCAGCTGGGTGACCTTGGGCTAGTCACAGCTTCTCGGAGCTCTCTCAGCCCCACCCACCTCACAGGGTGTTTGTTGTGAGGGGGGAAGGGCAAGGAGATTGTAAGCCCCTTTGAGTCTCCTACAGGAGAGAAAGGGGGGATATAAATCCAAAACTCTTCTTCTCTCTTCTCTCATTTCCGCAGGAAGATCAGGAGCAGCAAGGGCCCGTTTGACCCTGGCCTCAGCGAGGCTTTGGTCCAGCTTTAAACTCCTTAAAAGCAGGGGTCAAGCTCTAAGCCAGGGGTGTCCAACTCTGGCACCCCAGATGTTCATGGACTACGATTCCCATCAGTCCCTGCCAGCATGGCCAATTGGGGCTGATGGGAATCATAGACCCAATCAGGCTGAGGTCAGGCTCAGACTGAGCACAGGGGCTGTCCGTTCAAGCGTTATATTGTTGGCTCCGCCTCCGAAGATCCACCTCTGGACAGGTGGAGCTTGGGGGTGGAGCCAACAGTATATAGCTAGAGCGGGCCAGGACCCGTGCTCTGTTTGATCCTGGCCTCAGCGAGGTTTGGAATGAGCTGTAAGCTGCAGGCTAGCAGCCTGCAGTTAGTTAGTTAGTTAGTTAGTTAGTTAGTTAGTTAGTTAGTTAGTTAGTTAGTTAGTTAGTTAGTTAGTTAGTTAGTTAGTTAGTTAGTTAGTTAGTTAGTTAGTTAGTTAGTTCGCCTGCTCTGCTCTGCCTGCTCGCTCTGCCTGCTCAGTTTGCTGCCGTTCGTTCGCTACCGTCATGTCTGCCTGTCTGCTCGCTCAGTCGCTCTGCCAATTTATAAACCGCCCACCCCTGAAGGGCTCTGGGCAGTGTACACTGGGCCAAACATACAATGGCCAAAACAACATACACCAAATAATATAAATTAGAACAAGTTAAAACAGTTTACAAAATTCATAAAACTAGCAGCATCAGTACAGTATACATAACAATACGATTATAAAAATGTGTGGTGCCCGATCCCAAGGCCGGGCGGGGGTAGCAGTGGATTCTACCCCCAACAATGTAGTTGTGGGGAGCTGCAACACAACCCCATCACACTCATGGCTTCTTTTTTACTCCCCTCCCCAGTCAAAGCAACTGCCCCTTCTCAGGATACTTCACTTTGTGGTTCCTGTGCTCTGGGCCTTCTCTCCTCCTAGGGTAAGGAGGTACAAAAATGTCAGCCAGGAGTAGCAAACCAAAGAGGTTTTGGCAGATCGCACATTTGTCCTTTGTTTTAGCAATGGACCCGACCCTCACTGAGACCAGGGTGAAATGGGCCTTTGCCGCTCCCAATTTCCACATGGAGATCACTGGTGTTCAACTGTGCCCTGAACTCCCAAGGACTTCGGGACTAGGACACAGTTGCAAGGGGGATTCAGCCCTGCAATGGGCCCCCAAGAAATGGCACCCCAGGCTCCATCCCCCTCCCCCCGTGCCCCCAGCTACACGACTGATTCAATGAGATCCCTGTGTCTCAAGCTATGTCTTTTTCTCCTATAAAAAACCCCACCCTTACACTGTTGTAACACTGAAACCATAAGATTAGCTAAGACCATTAAAATATTATTCACTGTGTGCAGAGGATTAGACAAGGCTTTCTTTTCTTCAACGGGCCCTATCCCCAAGGAAAGATTACAGAAATTGAAGTTTGTAAGCCCCTGGTGGCAGGATTACAAGGCAAAGCAGGGGGGGGTGTCCCTCCCCCTTAATATTCAAAACACAAAGAACCGGGGAAGGAAAGGAGATTTTGAGATGGATCTTCAAATGATCTTGGGAGATACTTCACATGGGCACCTCCAAGACACGAATTCTCCTCAATGTTCAATAGTGTATAACTAAGTGTGGGAAAGAACATTGCATCAGAGGTGAGTCGAGGGCTTGTGTGGAGGGATTGCCAGCTCTGGTTTGGGAAATTCCTGGAGACTTTAGGGGTAGAGTATGGGCAGGGTAGGGTTTGCCACGAAGAGGGATCTCACGGACGTTTAATGCTGCTGAGTTCGTTCTAAAGCAGCCATTCGTTCTAAAGCAGCTGAGTTCGTTCTAAAGCAGCCATTTTCTTCAAGGCTACAGGTCTTTGTGGTACGTGGAAGAAGAAGAAGAAGAAGAAGAAGAAGAAGAAGAAGAAGAAGAAGAAGAAGAAGAAGAAGAAGAAGAAGAAGAAGAAGAAGAAGAAGAAGAAGAAGAAGAAGAAGAAGAAGAAGAAGAAGAAGAAGAAGAAGAAGAAGAGGAGGAGGAGGAGGAGGAGGAGGAGGAGCGGGAGGAGGAAGGGGAGGAGGAGCGGGAGGAGGAAGGGGAGGAGGGGGAGGAGTTTGGATTTATATCCCCCTTTCTCTCCTGTAGGAGACTCAAAGGGGCTTACAAACTCCTTGCCCTTCCCCCTCACAACAAACACCTTGGCCCCTTCCGCACACGCAAAATAATGCGTTTTCAAACCACTTTCACAATTGTTTGCAAGTGGATTTTGCCATTCCGCACAGCTTCAAAGAGCACTGAAAGCAGTTTGAAAGTGCATTATTTTGCATGTGCTGAATGAGCCCTTGTGAGGTGTCTGGGGCTGAGAGAGCTCCGTAGAGCTGTGACTAACCCAAGGTCACCCAGCTGGCATGTGTGGGAGTGCACAGGCTAATCTGAATTCCCCAGATAAGCCTCCACAGCTCAAGCGGCAGAGCGGGGAGTCAAACCCGGTTCCTCCAAATTAGAATGCACCTGCTCTTAACCACTATGCCACTGCTGCTCCTGTGTGATAAGACATGGCCTGGAACACCTCTGTCCTGACCAATGAACTGTTTACTCAGATAGAACAGATGGAAGGTTCAGGGCAAAAATGGAGACCCAGGCATTCAAAAATAGTACACTGACTAGGGATGCCAACTTCCAGGTGGAGTCTGGAGATCCCCTGGAATTACAGTTCATCTCCAGACTACAGAGGTCAGTTCTGCTGGAGAGAAGGGATGCTCCACCCCCCAAATCTCCAGATAATTCCCAAATTGGATCTGGCAATCCTAACAGCAGTGGCGTAGGAGGTTAAGAGCTCATGTATCTAATCTGGAGGAACCGGGTTTGATTCCCAGCTCTACCACCTGAGCTGTGGAGGCTTATCTGGGGGATTCAGATTAGCCTGTCCACTCCCACACACGCCAGCTGGGTGACCTTGGGCTAGTCACAGCTTCTCGGAGCTCTCTCAGCCCCACCCACCTCACAGGGTGTTTGTTGTGAGGGGGGAAGGGCAAGGAGATTGTCAGCCCCTTTGAGTCTCCTGCAGGAGAGAAAGGGGGGATATAAATCCAAACTCTTCTTCTTCTTCTAACAGTGAAATTCTACACAGAATTTCTCTGGTGTAATCCCATTTAAACGAATGGATTTAGGCTGGAGTAACTCTCTCTAGGACTGCACTGCAATCCCAGCTTGTTTGTTGTAACTTCCTGCTCCCGTGTCCTTGAAATGAAAAGCAGCGTTTGGCTCTGCCTGAAAAAGCCGTGTCACTCTCGGCTGCTCGAAGCGCTGCAAAACTGTCGCAAAGGTGCCATAAAAACCCAGACCCGGAAAGTGTAGCAAAACAAATTGCCTGAGCCGCCTGTGTTTTTGTTCTGTGGTTCATTTAATCCATTTGAACTGTCGAAATTCCCTGGGCAAACACTCTTCCCTTTGACCGTCCCTTCATATTTGTTCAGCTTTGTAATATCGCAAAGCTGTAACGTTACAGGGTTTCTACATCTCAAGCTCTGCAAGATCGTCTTTGTTCTCAGCGCCAAGGTCACCTTGATCTAAAACATTTAGACACTTCTTTCCTGGAAGGGTTCTTTCATTCTTAATGTTAAGTGACATCCCATAATCAATCAAAATTCAAGACTCGGTGTATCATTTCCCCAAAGAACTTCGAAATCCAATTTTGGATTCATTTAGAACCATCCACCTGGAGGGCTTTGTAGAGCAGAATGAATCAAGGGCTAGCCAAATTTTGTCTTAACAGATGGTCCCGATCCCATACCTCCTGGCAGAATGCAAGGCGCTCCCTGGAATGTAATCAGGTTGATTTTAGACTGCAGATAACAGCAATTGCATGTCTGAAAGCCACAGAAAAGTAAGCTCAAATCACAGAGATGAAGACTATGTGATCTAGTGTTTGCTTATTTTTTTAAAAAAAATATCATCTTCTGTCTGAGAAAAGCCACACTGGCAACCATGGACAATAACGCCGGGGTTCCCAAAATCTTTGAGCCCAAATTGGCTGCCACAAGAAGAGGAGCCAACCACAAAATGGCTGCCGCAAGAGGCAGCACAAAATGGCTGCCGCAAGAGGCAGAGCTAACCACAAAATGCCAGGGAGTGAATTCATGCGTAATTCTAATCATAACTCTTTAGCATTTTAGGCAGAAGCTCTGTTTCACGACACGAAGAAGGCGAAGAAGAGTTTGGATTTCTACTCCGCTTTTCTCAACCAAAAGGAGTCTCAAAGCAGCTTACAAACTCTTTCCTTTCTGTCTCCCCACAATAGACACTTTGTGAGCTAGATGAGGCTCAGAGAGTTTGGAGAGAAAAGTGCCTGGTCCAAGATCACTGAGAAGACTTTGTGTATAGGACTGGGGAAATAAATCCAGTTCACCAGATAAAAGTCTGCTGCTCATGCGGAGGAGTGGGAAATCAAACCCAGTCCTCCAGATTAGAGTCTGCTGCTCTTAACCACTACTAGCAACACCATGCTGGACTAGCAACCAGAGGATCATTTGGGTTTAACAGCTGTGGATGGATCTCTGCCCAGTGGTGGGATCCAAAAATTTTAGTAACATGTTCCCTTGGTGGTGGGATTCAAACAATGGCATAGCACCAATGGGGCTTGGTGGGGCACGACGGGGGCGTGGCCGGACATTCCAGGGGCGGGGCATTAATAATTTCTCTGTTACTGTAAAAAACTCTTACTGTAAAAAAAAAATTCCTCATTTCCAGCTGGTATCTTTCTGTCCATAATTTAAACTCATTATAGCAAGTCCTATCATCTACTGCCAACAGAAACAACTACTTCTCCTCTAATTGACTGCCTGTCAAATACTTAATACTTTCAAATACTTAATTTTGTTTCTAGAAATCAAAAGAAGGAGACTTTCCTTAAACAAGGAACTTTACCATATTTCTAAAACGTGTTTTTAAAACAGCCCAACAGGAAGAATTATCCCGTTTTCTACCTTCGCTAACCAGCCACACAGGTAACAACAGGACTTTATGATTTTTGGACCGAATGGAATTTCTAACGGAAAAACAGACCCAATTAGTAACTCCCTCTCGGCACACACAAAGAATTAGTAACCCACTCTTGGGAACTGGTGAGAACCTGCTGGATCCCACCTCTGCCTTTGTCCCCATAAATGTGTCCAATTCCCTTTTCCGCCCCCTCAAACCAGCAGCCGGCACAACAACTTGAAGTAGCCAGTTCCACAAACTAGCCACTCGTTGAGTGAAGAAGTTATTCTTAATCTAACTGTTCAGGGAGAGCATAGGCTGTATATCAGCGATGATATCTCTGGCTTCCTCGGCATAACTTTAGAATACCTGAAGCCAAAGAATTTGCATTAAAGGTAAGCTGAAATGAAGATGACCCGTATGCACAAAACCGCAAAGCGTCTGGATGGCCCCTGCGGCGTGCTCTCGTGTTGGCTTAATCCTTTGCCGAATTTCATGGTTCCTGAGCATCTCTGCCCCTTAATACGGTCTTAATGAAGTCCTCGCAAATGAGCTTCCCTGGCCTTTTTCTTCTCGTCGCTGTTCAAAATGAATTTGCCCTGGATTATCGCTGTTTGATGTATTTACTGCAACTCTGGCAACGAGCACAATTACTCACGATAACATCATCGGATTTCTCCTGGCTAGGTGGGGAGGGGAGGAAAGGAAATGAGTTGCTCCTTGCGACGTATGACAATTTCAGGAGTGAGGCAGAGAGGAAAAGCAAGGCCGAAGTACTGCGTGGCGACGGGTTTCCTCAAACGTTATAGTCAGTGGTGGGATCCAAAAATTTTAGTAACAGGTTCCCATGGTGGTGGGATTCAAACTGTGGCTTAGCACGATGGGGGCGGGGCCATTCATTCTGGGGGCGGGGCATTCCTGGGCGGGGCTGTGGCAAGGACGCAGCTACTGCGCCGGTCCTTGGGTGGAAAACGAATGCACGCAGGCGCAGGCTGCCACGCATGCCGGTGCACCTCCTTCTAGACTGCTTCAAGTTCTGCGCGCTACTGCTGAGAGGAGGGGCTTAACTAAGGCAAAAATCACGTGGCAAAACCACCAGTTAGTAACCCCCTCTCAGCACACACAAATAATTAGTAACCTACTCTCGGGAACCTGTGAGAACCTGCTGGATCCCACCTCTGGTTACAGTCCAGAGTGGTGAAGAATATGTTGGCTGAGAGAATCACGTGTATAGACACGTGTTGCCTGGCATTGCTGCATCAAAGACGGTATGGACAACTTGAACTGGCAACTGATCTCCTGTGGGGCAGGCAGGCAGGGCGTGGTCAGGTCCTGTCTCGCAGGACAGAACAGGCAACAGACAAGAGCGCAGTCAGAAGACAGTCCAATGGGTCAAGGCAGGCGGCAGGCGAAGGCACAGTCACGAGTCATTGCTATCATCATAACAACAACAATGTTGGTTACATTAACTATTTGCTACTGGTATACAGTACCTACCTCTGCCAGTAACCTGTAGGTTCACGGTCACCCAAAGTCAAATAACCTGTGGGTGATTCATTGAGAGATGTCGTAGTTTTGTTATTGATTGCCAGATGGTGTGACAACTGAAGGCTGTGGCAACCTATGGGAGTCAAATCAATTGTTTGCCCATTACCTCGCCCCCTATCCCTTGTTCTGTGTTAGGTGCCACTCTAACAAACTCTGTGTTTTATAGTGGAGTGTTGATACGGTATGCTGTTGTGATGCCTGGGTTCTGTTGGTGGGTCTTCAGTCTGGTCTGTGGAGAGGTGTATAGGAATGGCACTTTTGATGAGTCCATTTGGACTAAACTATTGATAAGACTCTGAATGGTTGTTGTATCTATCTGTCTTTTATGGACAATTGTTTTATTGTATTTTGGAATGCCAATAAAGGCTTGTCTATCTATTCATAGTCACGAGTCAGTTCAACAGGTCACAGCACAGAAGACCAGGCTGGGAATCAGCAGTAGACCAGGCACACAGAGGCAACAGGAAACACACTTGCAGAGGTTAAGCGAGGGTGACCAGGGAGGCTTTCTCAGGGGTGACTTCTCATCTCTGGAATGCCTTCAAGGTTTACCTGGCACCTACTTTTGAACTTCACCAGGTAAGATTCCAATGCTCGTGTGGAAGAATGGGGAATCAAACCCAGTTCACCAGGTAAGAGTCTGAGGCTCATTCCGCACATGCAGAATAATGCACTTTCAAACTGCTTTCAGTGCCCTTTGAAGCTGTGCGGAATAGCAAAATCCACTTGCAAACAGTTGTGAAAGTGGTTTGAAAATGCATTATTCTGCGTGTGCAGAAGGGGCCTAACACTCACACGAAGGACTCTGGAATCAAACCTGGTTCTCCAGATTAGAACCAGAGACTCACATGGAGAAGCGGAGGGACAAATCTGGTTCACCAGAAAAAAGTCCGACATTCATGTGGAGGAGTGGGGAATCAAACCAGGTTCTCCAAATAAAAAATCCAACGCTCACATGGAGGATTGGGATAGCAAACCTGGTTCACCAGATAAAAGTCCACCACTCATGTGAAGGAGTGAGGAATCAAATCCACTCCCCCAGATTAGAGTTCACCTCTCTTAACCACTATCCCATGCTGGCTTTTACTTTTGTTTAGGCACCAGGCAAAAATACATCTCCTTACCCAAACTTTTAATGCAGGATTTAATGGGCTCCGTTCTTCTATGGATAATTGTTGTGCTGCTGACATCTAATGTCTTGTATTTTTTAATGCCTTGTGTTTTATACTCAAGTTTTTTTATTGTCAGCTACCTCTAGTCACTAGTTGCTACTCTACATTGGGTTTGACTGAAACAGTTACCTGTACAGTTCAAAGTCTGGGAGAGGATTCCCACAAACAAATGCTTCTTCAATACAAAAAGAATCCCCCTGCACCTAAAACTAGCAACCTAGTTAGATTCAAACCCTTTCCCTGACATCTAATTGTCAAGGAGCAGGGAGTTCCTTTCCTATGGCACGTGTCTACCTGCAGGTCGAAATAATACAGCTGAGAAATTGGCTGAAGAAGAAGAAGAAGAAGAAGAAGAAGAAGAAGAAGAAGAAGAAGAAGAAGAAGAAGAAGAAGAAGAAGAAGAAGAAGAAGAAGAAGAAGAAGAAGAAGAAGAAGAAGAAGAAGAAGAGGAAGAGGAAGAGGAAGAGGAAGAGGAAGAGGAAGAGGAAGAGGAAGAAGAAGAAGAGGAGGAGGAGGAGGAGGAGGAGGAGGGGAGGAGTTTGGATTTATATCCCCCCTTTCTCTCCTGCAGGAGACTCAAAGGGGCTTTCAATCTCCTTGCCCTTCCCCCCTCACAGCAAACACCCTGTGAGGTAGGTGGGGCTGAGAGAGCTCCGAGAAGCTGTGACTAGCCCAAGGTCACCCAGCTGGCGTGTGTGGGAGTGTCCAGCTAATCTGAATTCCCCAGATAAGCCTCCACAGCTCAGGCGGCAGAGCTGGGAATCAAACCCGGTTCCTCCAGATTAGATACACGAGCTCTTAACCTACTACGCCACTGCTGCTCCTTATCCACTTATTATCCACCTAATATTAACCTCACACATTTTTACTCCATGTTTTTTCTCCTGTAAAGAGCTCAGAGCCGTTTCATGCCTCTCCTCCCCCTCAACAGCTGACGATCTCCTCCTATCAGCTGCTGGCGCGTTTCTCCCTTCCCTACCCCTTTAAAGAAAATTGTTTGATAGACATATTGCTGGGACAATGATTTCCGAAAGGAGACCAGAGCTGTTCGGGTTTCCCATTGAGCGGCTGTCAGCGAAATGTATTCCCAAGCAAGCTGAAGAGCAAGAGACAGCAAAGATGACAAATTATATCAGGAGGGGGGGGGGAAATGGAGAAGGATACGGTTGTCAGGAAAACAGACCTCAGAAGAACAAGTTACAAACACGGCACGAACATCGGACAGGCAGACTGATGCGAAGATAATCCCCTTTTCTCAGGTGCTTGAGCGGCTGATCTTGCTTGCACAGGTAAAGCGGATGGCTGCCAGGTTGTGAGGAATTGCGTCTACCTCCAGCCGGAGGCGTATCTAAGGAAAATGTAGCCCGGTGCAAAATCTAAGCCCCTCCTCACATAGGGATGGCCGCCCTCCCCCCACCACAACCAAACAATGTTCTTTGCACCAGGTCTTGAAGTCAGTGTATGGGCCGAGGGAGGAGGAGGGGTGTGGGATGATTTTCCACCACCCCTCCACGTGACTAAATGTTGTTGAATTTGTTGTTCACCGCCCGGAGCCCTTCGGGGATCGGGCGGTATAGAAATTGAAACAATAAATAAATAAATAAATAGACAGACAGACAGACAGATGGTGGCAGCCCACGGATATGTGACCCCCATATGTTCCCCTGGGCAGTACACCCTTGTCCCCAGCAATTGCTCATTCTGAAGGCTGATTCACAGCAGGTTTAGAAGTTGCCAGTCATCTGAGTGACCCCTGTTGTTAAGCTTTTAATACCATGGTGGCGAACCTTTGGCACTCAATATGTTATGGACTACAATTCCCATCAGCCCCTGCCAGCATGGCCAATTGGCTATGCTGGCAGGGGCTGATGGGCCCCACCACCCCCCACCCCCCCCCCCCCCCACCCCCCCCCCCCACCCCCCCCCCCCCCCCACCCCCACCCCCCCCCACCCCCCCCCCCCCCCCCCCCCCCCCCCCCCCCCCCCCCCCCCCCCTCACCCCCCCCCCCCCCCACCCCCCCCCCCCCCCCCCCCCCCCCCCCCCCACCCCCCACCCCCACCACCCCCCCCACCCCCCACCCCCCCCCCCCCCCAACACACCCCCCCCCCCCACACCCCCCCCCCCCCACACACCCCCCCACCCCCCCCCCCAAACCCCCCCCCCCCACCCCCCCCCCCCCCCACCCCCCCCCCCCCCCACCCCCCCCCCCCCCCACCCCCCCCCCCCCCCACCCCCCCCCCCCCCCACCCCCCCCCCCCCCCACCCCCCCCCCCCCCCACCCCCCCCCCCCCCCACCCCCCCCCCCCCCCACCCCCCCCCCCCCCCACCCCCCCCCCCCCCCACCCCCCCCCCCCCCCACCCCCCCCCCCCCCCACCCCCCCCCCCCCCCACCCCCCCCCCCCCCCACCCCCCCCCCCCCCCACCCCCCCCCCCCCCCACCCCCCCCCCCCCCCACCCCCCCCCCCCCCCACCCCCCCCCCCCCCCACCCCCCCCCCCCCCCACCCCCCCCCCCCCCCACCCCCCCCCCCCCCCACCCCCCCCCCCCCCCACCCCCCCCCCCCCCCACCCCCCCCCCCCCCCACCCCCCCCCCCCCCCACCCCCCCCCCCCCCCACCCCCCCCCCCCCCCACCCCCCCCCCCCCCCACCCCCCCCCCCCCCCACCCCCCCCCCCCCCCACCCCCCCCCCCCCCCACCCCCCCCCCCCCCCACCCCCCCCCCCCCCCACCCCCCCCCCCCCCCACCCCCCCCCCCCCCCACCCCCCCCCCCCCCCACCCCCCCCCCCCCCCACCCCCCCCCCCCCCCACCCCCCCCCCCCCCCACCCCCCCCCCCCCCCACCCCCCCCCCCCCCCACCCCCCCCCCCCCCCACCCCCCCCCCCCCCCACCCCCCCCCCCCCCCACCCCCCCCCCCCCCCACCCCCCCCCCCCCCCACCCCCCCCCCCCCCCACCCCCCCCCCCCCCCACCCCCCCCCCCCCCCACCCCCCCCCCCCCCCACCCCCCCCCCCCCCCACCCCCCCCCCCCCCCACCCCCCCCCCCCCCCACCCCCCCCCCCCCCCACCCCCCCCCCCCCCCACCCCCCCCCCCCCCCACCCCCCCCCCCCCCCACCCCCCCCCCCCCCCACCCCCCCCCCCCCCCACCCCCCCCCCCCCCCACCCCCCCCCCCCCCCACCCCCCCCCCCCCCCACCCCCCCCCCCCCCCACCCCCCCCCCCCCCCACCCCCCCCCCCCCCCACCCCCCCCCCCCCCCACCCCCCCCCCCCCCCACCCCCCCCCCCCCCCACCCCCCCCCCCCCCCACCCCCCCCCCCCCCCACCCCCCCCCCCCCCCACCCCCCCCCCCCCCCACCCCCCCCCCCCCCCACCCCCCCCCCCCCCCACCCCCCCCCCCCCCCACCCCCCCCCCCCCCCACCCCCCCCCCCCCCCACCCCCCCCCCCCCCCACCCCCCCCCCCCCCCACCCCCCCCCCCCCCCACCCCCCCCCCCCCCCACCCCCCCCCCCCCCCACCCCCCCCCCCCCCCACCCCCCCCCCCCCCCACCCCCCCCCCCCCCCACCCCCCCCCCCCCCCACCCCCCCCCCCCCCCACCCCCCCCCCCCCCCACCCCCCCCCCCCCCCACCCCCCCCCCCCCCCACCCCCCCCCCCCCCCACCCCCCCCCCCCCCCACCCCCCCCCCCCCCCACCCCCCCCCCCCCCCACCCCCCCCCCCCCCCACCCCCCCCCCCCCCCACCCCCCCCCCCCCCCACCCCCCCCCCCCCCCACCCCCCCCCCCCCCCACCCCCCCCCCCCCCCACCCCCCCCCCCCCCCACCCCCCCCCCCCCCCACCCCCCCCCCCCCCCACCCCCCCCCCCCCCCACCCCCCCCCCCCCCCACCCCCCCCCCCCCCCACCCCCCCCCCCCCCCACCCCCCCCCCCCCCCACCCCCCCCCCCCCCCACCCCCCCCCCCCCCCACCCCCCCCCCCCCCCACCCCCCCCCCCCCCCACCCCCCCCCCCCCCCACCCCCCCCCCCCCCCACCCCCCCCCCCCCCCACCCCCCCCCCCCCCCACCCCCCCCCCCCCCCACCCCCCCCCCCCCCCACCCCCCCCCCCCCCCACCCCCCCCCCCCCCCACCCCCCCCCCCCCCCACCCCCCCCCCCCCCCACCCCCCCCCCCCCCCACCCCCCCCCCCCCCCACCCCCCCCCCCCCCCACCCCCCCCCCCCCCCACCCCCCCCCCCCCCCACCCCCCCCCCCCCCCACCCCCCCCCCCCCCCACCCCCCCCCCCCCCCACCCCCCCCCCCCCCCACCCCCCCCCCCCCCCACCCCCCCCCCCCCCCACCCCCCCCCCCCCCCACCCCCCCCCCCCCCCACCCCCCCCCCCCCCCACCCCCCCCCCCCCCCACCCCCCCCCCCCCCCACCCCCCCCCCCCCCCACCCCCCCCCCCCCCCACCCCCCCCCCCCCCCACCCCCCCCCCCCCCCACCCCCCCCCCCCCCCACCCCCCCCCCCCCCCACCCCCCCCCCCCCCCACCCCCCCCCCCCCCCACCCCCCCCCCCCCCCACCCCCCCCCCCCCCCACCCCCCCCCCCCCCCACCCCCCCCCCCCCCCACCCCCCCCCCCCCCCACCCCCCCCCCCCCCCACCCCCCCCCCCCCCCACCCCCCCCCCCCCCCACCCCCCCCCCCCCCCACCCCCCCCCCCCCCCACCCCCCCCCCCCCCCACCCCCCCCCCCCCCCACCCCCCCCCCCCCCCACCCCCCCCCCCCCCCACCCCCCCCCCCCCCCACCCCCCCCCCCCCCCACCCCCCCCCCCCCCCACCCCCCCCCCCCCCCACCCCCCCCCCCCCCCACCCCCCCCCCCCCCCACCCCCCCCCCCCCCCACCCCCCCCCCCCCCCACCCCCCCCCCCCCCCACCCCCCCCCCCCCCCACCCCCCCCCCCCCCCACCCCCCCCCCCCCCCACCCCCCCCCCCCCCCACCCCCCCCCCCCCCCACCCCCCCCCCCCCCCACCCCCCCCCCCCCCCACCCCCCCCCCCCCCCACCCCCCCCCCCCCCCACCCCCCCCCCCCCCCACCCCCCCCCCCCCCCACCCCCCCCCCCCCCCACCCCCCCCCCCCCCCACCCCCCCCCCCCCCCACCCCCCCCCCCCCCCACCCCCCCCCCCCCCCACCCCCCCCCCCCCCCACCCCCCCCCCCCCCCACCCCCCCCCCCCCCCACCCCCCCCCCCCCCCACCCCCCCCCCCCCCCACCCCCCCCCCCCCCCACCCCCCCCCCCCCCCACCCCCCCCCCCCCCCACCCCCCCCCCCCCCCACCCCCCCCCCCCCCCACCCCCCCCCCCCCCCACCCCCCCCCCCCCCCACCCCCCCCCCCCCCCACCCCCCCCCCCCCCCACCCCCCCCCCCCCCCACCCCCCCCCCCCCCCACCCCCCCCCCCCCCCACCCCCCCCCCCCCCCACCCCCCCCCCCCCCCACCCCCCCCCCCCCCCACCCCCCCCCCCCCCCACCCCCCCCCCCCCCCACCCCCCCCCCCCCCCACCCCCCCCCCCCCCCACCCCCCCCCCCCCCCACCCCCCCCCCCCCCCACCCCCCCCCCCCCCCACCCCCCCCCCCCCCCACCCCCCCCCCCCCCCACCCCCCCCCCCCCCCACCCCCCCCCCCCCCCACCCCCCCCCCCCCCCACCCCCCCCCCCCCCCACCCCCCCCCCCCCCCACCCCCCCCCCCCCCCACCCCCCCCCCCCCCCACCCCCCCCCCCCCCCACCCCCCCCCCCCCCCACCCCCCCCCCCCCCCACCCCCCCCCCCCCCCACCCCCCCCCCCCCCCACCCCCCCCCCCCCCCACCCCCCCCCCCCCCCACCCCCCCCCCCCCCCACCCCCCCCCCCCCCCACCCCCCCCCCCCCCCACCCCCCCCCCCCCCCACCCCCCCCCCCCCCCACCCCCCCCCCCCCCCACCCCCCCCCCCCCCCACCCCCCCCCCCCCCCACCCCCCCCCCCCCCCACCCCCCCCCCCCCCCACCCCCCCCCCCCCCCACCCCCCCCCCCCCCCACCCCCCCCCCCCCCCACCCCCCCCCCCCCCCACCCCCCCCCCCCCCCACCCCCCCCCCCCCCCACCCCCCCCCCCCCCCACCCCCCCCCCCCCCCACCCCCCCCCCCCCCCACCCCCCCCCCCCCCCACCCCCCCCCCCCCCCACCCCCCCCCCCCCCCACCCCCCCCCCCCCCCACCCCCCCCCCCCCCCACCCCCCCCCCCCCCCACCCCCCCCCCCCCCCACCCCCCCCCCCCCCCACCCCCCCCCCCCCCCACCCCCCCCCCCCCCCACCCCCCCCCCCCCCCACCCCCCCCCCCCCCCACCCCCCCCCCCCCCCACCCCCCCCCCCCCCCACCCCCCCCCCCCCCCACCCCCCCCCCCCCCCACCCCCCCCCCCCCCCACCCCCCCCCCCCCCCACCCCCCCCCCCCCCCACCCCCCCCCCCCCCCACCCCCCCCCCCCCCCACCCCCCCCCCCCCCCACCCCCCCCCCCCCCCACCCCCCCCCCCCCCCACCCCCCCCCCCCCCCACCCCCCCCCCCCCCCACCCCCCCCCCCCCCCACCCCCCCCCCCCCCCACCCCCCCCCCCCCCCACCCCCCCCCCCCCCCACCCCCCCCCCCCCCCACCCCCCCCCCCCCCCACCCCCCCCCCCCCCCACCCCCCCCCCCCCCCACCCCCCCCCCCCCCCACCCCCCCCCCCCCCCACCCCCCCCCCCCCCCACCCCCCCCCCCCCCCACCCCCCCCCCCCCCCACCCCCCCCCCCCCCCACCCCCCCCCCCCCCCACCCCCCCCCCCCCCCACCCCCCCCCCCCCCCACCCCCCCCCCCCCCCACCCCCCCCCCCCCCCACCCCCCCCCCCCCCCACCCCCCCCCCCCCCCACCCCCCCCCCCCCCCACCCCCCCCCCCCCCCACCCCCCCCCCCCCCCACCCCCCCCCCCCCCCACCCCCCCCCCCCCCCACCCCCCCCCCCCCCCACCCCCCCCCCCCCCCACCCCCCCCCCCCCCCACCCCCCCCCCCCCCCACCCCCCCCCCCCCCCACCCCCCCCCCCCCCCACCCCCCCCCCCCCCCACCCCCCCCCCCCCCCACCCCCCCCCCCCCCCACCCCCCCCCCCCCCCACCCCCCCCCCCCCCCACCCCCCCCCCCCCCCACCCCCCCCCCCCCCCACCCCCCCCCCCCCCCACCCCCCCCCCCCCCCACCCCCCCCCCCCCCCACCCCCCCCCCCCCCCACCCCCCCCCCCCCCCACCCCCCCCCCCCCCCACCCCCCCCCCCCCCCACCCCCCCCCCCCCCCACCCCCCCCCCCCCCCACCCCCCCCCCCCCCCACCCCCCCCCCCCCCCACCCCCCCCCCCCCCCACCCCCCCCCCCCCCCACCCCCCCCCCCCCCCACCCCCCCCCCCCCCCACCCCCCCCCCCCCCCACCCCCCCCCCCCCCCACCCCCCCCCCCCCCCACCCCCCCCCCCCCCCACCCCCCCCCCCCCCCACCCCCCCCCCCCCCCACCCCCCCCCCCCCCCACCCCCCCCCCCCCCCACCCCCCCCCCCCCCCACCCCCCCCCCCCCCCACCCCCCCCCCCCCCCACCCCCCCCCCCCCCCACCCCCCCCCCCCCCCACCCCCCCCCCCCCCCACCCCCCCCCCCCCCCACCCCCCCCCCCCCCCACCCCCCCCCCCCCCCACCCCCCCCCCCCCCCACCCCCCCCCCCCCCCACCCCCCCCCCCCCCCACCCCCCCCCCCCCCCACCCCCCCCCCCCCCCACCCCCCCCCCCCCCCACCCCCCCCCCCCCCCACCCCCCCCCCCCCCCACCCCCCCCCCCCCCCACCCCCCCCCCCCCCCACCCCCCCCCCCCCCCACCCCCCCCCCCCCCCACCCCCCCCCCCCCCCACCCCCCCCCCCCCCCACCCCCCCCCCCCCCCACCCCCCCCCCCCCCCACCCCCCCCCCCCCCCACCCCCCCCCCCCCCCACCCCCCCCCCCCCCCACCCCCCCCCCCCCCCACCCCCCCCCCCCCCCACCCCCCCCCCCCCCCACCCCCCCCCCCCCCCACCCCCCCCCCCCCCCACCCCCCCCCCCCCCCACCCCCCCCCCCCCCCACCCCCCCCCCCCCCCACCCCCCCCCCCCCCCACCCCCCCCCCCCCCCACCCCCCCCCCCCCCCACCCCCCCCCCCCCCCACCCCCCCCCCCCCCCACCCCCCCCCCCCCCCACCCCCCCCCCCCCCCACCCCCCCCCCCCCCCACCCCCCCCCCCCCCCACCCCCCCCCCCCCCCACCCCCCCCCCCCCCCACCCCCCCCCCCCCCCACCCCCCCCCCCCCCCACCCCCCCCCCCCCCCACCCCCCCCCCCCCCCACCCCCCCCCCCCCCCACCCCCCCCCCCCCCCACCCCCCCCCCCCCCCACCCCCCCCCCCCCCCACCCCCCCCCCCCCCCACCCCCCCCCCCCCCCACCCCCCCCCCCCCCCACCCCCCCCCCCCCCCACCCCCCCCCCCCCCCACCCCCCCCCCCCCCCACCCCCCCCCCCCCCCACCCCCCCCCCCCCCCACCCCCCCCCCCCCCCACCCCCCCCCCCCCCCACCCCCCCCCCCCCCCACCCCCCCCCCCCCCCACCCCCCCCCCCCCCCACCCCCCCCCCCCCCCACCCCCCCCCCCCCCCACCCCCCCCCCCCCCCACCCCCCCCCCCCCCCACCCCCCCCCCCCCCCACCCCCCCCCCCCCCCACCCCCCCCCCCCCCCACCCCCCCCCCCCCCCACCCCCCCCCCCCCCCACCCCCCCCCCCCCCCACCCCCCCCCCCCCCCACCCCCCCCCCCCCCCACCCCCCCCCCCCCCCACCCCCCCCCCCCCCCACCCCCCCCCCCCCCCACCCCCCCCCCCCCCCACCCCCCCCCCCCCCCACCCCCCCCCCCCCCCACCCCCCCCCCCCCCCACCCCCCCCCCCCCCCACCCCCCCCCCCCCCCACCCCCCCCCCCCCCCACCCCCCCCCCCCCCCACCCCCCCCCCCCCCCACCCCCCCCCCCCCCCACCCCCCCCCCCCCCCACCCCCCCCCCCCCCCACCCCCCCCCCCCCCCACCCCCCCCCCCCCCCACCCCCCCCCCCCCCCACCCCCCCCCCCCCCCACCCCCCCCCCCCCCCACCCCCCCCCCCCCCCACCCCCCCCCCCCCCCACCCCCCCCCCCCCCCACCCCCCCCCCCCCCCACCCCCCCCCCCCCCCACCCCCCCCCCCCCCCACCCCCCCCCCCCCCCACCCCCCCCCCCCCCCACCCCCCCCCCCCCCCACCCCCCCCCCCCCCCACCCCCCCCCCCCCCCACCCCCCCCCCCCCCCACCCCCCCCCCCCCCCACCCCCCCCCCCCCCCACCCCCCCCCCCCCCCACCCCCCCCCCCCCCCACCCCCCCCCCCCCCCACCCCCCCCCCCCCCCACCCCCCCCCCCCCCCACCCCCCCCCCCCCCCACCCCCCCCCCCCCCCACCCCCCCCCCCCCCCACCCCCCCCCCCCCCCACCCCCCCCCCCCCCCACCCCCCCCCCCCCCCACCCCCCCCCCCCCCCACCCCCCCCCCCCCCCACCCCCCCCCCCCCCCACCCCCCCCCCCCCCCACCCCCCCCCCCCCCCACCCCCCCCCCCCCCCACCCCCCCCCCCCCCCACCCCCCCCCCCCCCCACCCCCCCCCCCCCCCACCCCCCCCCCCCCCCACCCCCCCCCCCCCCCACCCCCCCCCCCCCCCACCCCCCCCCCCCCCCACCCCCCCCCCCCCCCACCCCCCCCCCCCCCCACCCCCCCCCCCCCCCACCCCCCCCCCCCCCCACCCCCCCCCCCCCCCACCCCCCCCCCCCCCCACCCCCCCCCCCCCCCACCCCCCCCCCCCCCCACCCCCCCCCCCCCCCACCCCCCCCCCCCCCCACCCCCCCCCCCCCCCACCCCCCCCCCCCCCCACCCCCCCCCCCCCCCACCCCCCCCCCCCCCCACCCCCCCCCCCCCCCACCCCCCCCCCCCCCCACCCCCCCCCCCCCCCACCCCCCCCCCCCCCCACCCCCCCCCCCCCCCACCCCCCCCCCCCCCCACCCCCCCCCCCCCCCACCCCCCCCCCCCCCCACCCCCCCCCCCCCCCACCCCCCCCCCCCCCCACCCCCCCCCCCCCCCACCCCCCCCCCCCCCCACCCCCCCCCCCCCCCACCCCCCCCCCCCCCCACCCCCCCCCCCCCCCACCCCCCCCCCCCCCCACCCCCCCCCCCCCCCACCCCCCCCCCCCCCCACCCCCCCCCCCCCCCACCCCCCCCCCCCCCCACCCCCCCCCCCCCCCACCCCCCCCCCCCCCCACCCCCCCCCCCCCCCACCCCCCCCCCCCCCCACCCCCCCCCCCCCCCACCCCCCCCCCCCCCCACCCCCCCCCCCCCCCACCCCCCCCCCCCCCCACCCCCCCCCCCCCCCACCCCCCCCCCCCCCCACCCCCCCCCCCCCCCACCCCCCCCCCCCCCCACCCCCCCCCCCCCCCACCCCCCCCCCCCCCCACCCCCCCCCCCCCCCACCCCCCCCCCCCCCCACCCCCCCCCCCCCCCACCCCCCCCCCCCCCCACCCCCCCCCCCCCCCACCCCCCCCCCCCCCCACCCCCCCCCCCCCCCACCCCCCCCCCCCCCCACCCCCCCCCCCCCCCACCCCCCCCCCCCCCCACCCCCCCCCCCCCCCACCCCCCCCCCCCCCCACCCCCCCCCCCCCCCACCCCCCCCCCCCCCCACCCCCCCCCCCCCCCACCCCCCCCCCCCCCCACCCCCCCCCCCCCCCACCCCCCCCCCCCCCCACCCCCCCCCCCCCCCACCCCCCCCCCCCCCCACCCCCCCCCCCCCCCACCCCCCCCCCCCCCCACCCCCCCCCCCCCCCACCCCCCCCCCCCCCCACCCCCCCCCCCCCCCACCCCCCCCCCCCCCCACCCCCCCCCCCCCCCACCCCCCCCCCCCCCCACCCCCCCCCCCCCCCACCCCCCCCCCCCCCCACCCCCCCCCCCCCCCACCCCCCCCCCCCCCCACCCCCCCCCCCCCCCACCCCCCCCCCCCCCCACCCCCCCCCCCCCCCACCCCCCCCCCCCCCCACCCCCCCCCCCCCCCACCCCCCCCCCCCCCCACCCCCCCCCCCCCCCACCCCCCCCCCCCCCCACCCCCCCCCCCCCCCACCCCCCCCCCCCCCCACCCCCCCCCCCCCCCACCCCCCCCCCCCCCCACCCCCCCCCCCCCCCACCCCCCCCCCCCCCCACCCCCCCCCCCCCCCACCCCCCCCCCCCCCCACCCCCCCCCCCCCCCACCCCCCCCCCCCCCCACCCCCCCCCCCCCCCACCCCCCCCCCCCCCCACCCCCCCCCCCCCCCACCCCCCCCCCCCCCCACCCCCCCCCCCCCCCACCCCCCCCCCCCCCCACCCCCCCCCCCCCCCACCCCCCCCCCCCCCCACCCCCCCCCCCCCCCACCCCCCCCCCCCCCCACCCCCCCCCCCCCCCACCCCCCCCCCCCCCCACCCCCCCCCCCCCCCACCCCCCCCCCCCCCCACCCCCCCCCCCCCCCACCCCCCCCCCCCCCCACCCCCCCCCCCCCCCACCCCCCCCCCCCCCCACCCCCCCCCCCCCCCACCCCCCCCCCCCCCCACCCCCCCCCCCCCCCACCCCCCCCCCCCCCCACCCCCCCCCCCCCCCACCCCCCCCCCCCCCCACCCCCCCCCCCCCCCACCCCCCCCCCCCCCCACCCCCCCCCCCCCCCCCCCCCCCCCCCCCCCACCCCCCCCCCCCCCCACCCCCCCCCCCCCCCACCCCCCAAC
Organism: Sphaerodactylus townsendi; assembly: GCF_021028975.2. Lineage (NCBI taxonomy): Eukaryota > Metazoa > Chordata > Lepidosauria > Squamata > Sphaerodactylidae > Sphaerodactylus > Sphaerodactylus townsendi. The sequence continues at coordinate 51,562,016 of NC_059437.1, forward strand.
CCCCCCACCCCCCACATCCCCCAACCCCCCCCCCCCCCACACTCCCCCCCCCCCCCCCCCACACTCCAGATGTTCATGGACTATAAATCCCATTAACCCCTGCCAGCATGGCCAATTGGCCATGTTGGCAGGGGCTGATGGGAATTGTAGTCCATGAACATCTGGAGAGCCGCAGGTTGCAGACCCCTGAGCTAGAGAAAGGTGAGGCATAAAAACCAACTCTTAGCACTCTTGCGGCTTGGGAGTTTGTCGTTCAAGTTGGATTCGAATCCACAGCTCCATTGCTATGCAAACTGTTGGGAGAGAGAGAGAGAGAGAGAGAGAGAGAGAGAGAGAGAAAGCCTAAACAATAAAAAGCTGACTGTGTTTTCCAAAGACTCTAAGTAATTACAGTGTCGCACACATCTATTTTCCATTACAACAACTTATCTTTCCGCTCCTCCCAGTCCAATGTCAGAATGACTCATCCGCCCTCTCCATTAGGATATCCGAAAAGCAACAAGAAAACAGCCCCGGTTGACAGCCAATCAAAGCCGCCGAGCGATGATAAAGACGTGTTCTTTGTGTTGTTTTTACAGAAGGCCTGGAAGTGGGCAAAGGCCAAGAAAAGCCAATCACTTTGCATCATTTCCCCATGATCTCCCTTCACCTCTTTAATAAATGGAATCTCAATGACTCCGAAGAATGCACAAGTCGAGCAGCTTCCTCCAACTCGGGGCGCATAACGGCGCATTTCTGCCATCAGAGCCCTGATGGATGCTGCTGAGTCAGCGGTTGCCCAGTTCCATTTGGATGGGAGGATGGATGCAACTGGCAGGGATTTTTTCGTCTGCAGTGGATTCCTGTGCGGAGTCACTCCGGTCTAGAGGCGTATCTAGGAGAAATGGAGCCTAAGGACAAAAATCTGAATTTTCCACGTCCCTGGCCCCCCTCAGGCTCCCAGGTCTACCACCCAGAGCCCAGGTCTACCGCCTGGAGCCCCCGTCCAGGTCTACTGCCTGGAGCTCGCACCAGCATCCAGGGGCGTTTCCCCACTCACCCTGATCCCACCTATGCTGTGCACTGCTCTCACGCACGCACAACGAAATTTACAGCAGCATTCCTCGATGCACACAATTTCAGACTCATACCCCATCCTCACTTTCCCCTTCCTCCACCCATCCCTACACAGCCCCAAACACATCAACACGAAGCCACGGAGTTCAGCATCGCCACAGCTCTAGAGTAGAAGGTGTCTCTAAGCCTCTTTGTCCTAGTTTTTATGGACCTGTATTGTCTGCCGGATGGTAACAGTTCAAAGAGAGAGTGTGCTGGATGAGACGGGTCTCTCAGAATATTTTGGGCTGGTTATAGAGGTGTAAGATAGGAAAGTATGCTCCCTGGGCATCCATGTTTCAGGACTACGTATCGCCAACCACAGTTTTCTTTCTACACACTGGCAACAACAGCAAAGTTCTGCGGCTTCTCCCACTACTGGAGCGATAAGGTTGAGTGTGCCATTAAAAATAGCAATCATTCATTTTAGGGACTATAACAATGGGTAACGGTTTTTCACCTCAAAACTGCTGTCCTGCAGGGGAAGCTACAGAAAAATGGTGTTCTTCGGCTTTCATTTTAGTTCTGAGTAGGTTTTTTTTTAAGTTATTTAAGGAAGAAGAGTCTGGAAAGAGATTGCCATTTAAATTAAACATCAGAATCCTCTTTGTTAGGATGCGGTCCAGCCGAAAAAGAAAAATGCAGCATTTAGGCAGAATCAGATACTCCCAAGGGAATCTACGGAACGGGAGAGTTCGCTGAGTCGGCAGGCCTGCATTCAGCCAATGGAATGATCTCGTGATCCTTGTAATGATCCTTGGAAGGATTTCATAAGCCCAAACAGCCAAAGCACAATTGAACTCAGTGGTTTTTACCAATCCAGGGGTAAATTGGTCTCATCAAGCATGGTGTAGCGCCCTGGTCGCGAACCTTTGGCACTCCAAATGTTATGGACTACAATTCCCATCAGTCCCTGGAATTGTAGTCCATAACATCTGGAGTGCCAAAGGTTCGCCACCACTGGTGTAGTGGGTAAGAGCAGGTGGATTCTAATCTGGAGAAGTGGGTTTGATTCCCCATTCCTCCAGTTCAGTGGTAGAAGCTTATCTGGCTAACCAGATGTGTTTCCGATCTCCTACATTCCTGCTGGGTGACCTTGGGCTAGTCACAGTTCTTCAGAATTCTCTCAGCCACACCTACCTCACAAGGTGTCTGTTGTGGGGAGAGGAAGGGAAAGGAGCTTGTAAGCCACCTTGAATCTCCTTACGGGAGAGAAAGGTTGGCTATAAATCCAAACTCCTCCTCCTCTTCTTCTTCTTCGAACTCCTTGAGAAGACCACGCTGGACTCAGTTCCACAGAACACAGACTAGAAAACTGGCCATTTCTTTTCCAGATCTGCTGCTATCGGTGCTTCTGCATTTCCGCTTTTCTCTGTCTGCTTTGCAGACTGGCGTCCTGTGAAACTATCATATGTGATTGAAAAGGTATTTATACAGACAGCTTCCACTGTGGAGTAGGGTCTACCAATGTAGAATGCTGATGGGGTGGTGTGCAAATAAATGCACGTGCACGCTTTACAGGAGAAATTTGGGGCAGGGAAACGACAAGTCGGGGACATAAAGAGCCACAGGTTCGACAGGCAAAACAGAGGAGTGAATTGTGGGTTGAAAAAGGAGCTGTGGGCAATCATTCTTAAGCGGCAAGAGATAGGTTGCAAATCGGAGGCTTGCTCTGAAGTTCCAGTGCGCATTTAACTTGTGTGCTTAGGTCATGAGAACCAACCCTCTGTAGAATGAAGATTTCTACTGTCTACAAAGCACATAGCTTTTCAGGCCAGCCTCTCCTCATTACATTAATAAGGAAATGATGGCAGCCCATCCCAAAACTATGTTTCAAGAAACAGGGAGGTGGTTCAATGTATTGTCGAAGGCTTTCACGGCTGGATTCAACTGGTTGTGGTGGGTTTTCCGGGCTGTGTGGCCGTGGTCTGTGGTCTACCAGACCACAGCCGCACAACCCATAAAACACACCATAAGGAGGGGGTTGTTTCCCCATCTGGTGGTCTGAAATCCGCCACCCCAACTTGCGTAACGTAATCTCATTTCCACACACTCTCTAGCACTGAAACAGAAAGGAGATGCTATTTAAAAGGAACCATTATTTTGAATTTTTTGTTGTTAAGTTCCCACACTGGGGTCTTTTGTTCTTGGCTTAATTAGATCAGCCTCCCGAAAAATGCCTTGAGTTTGTCACAAATTCTGAAGTGGATTTTTTTCTCTCCAAATGCCAAAGATAACTTCATAGCGAAGATGTTCTCACAAGGTGACTTTGAGTTTGCTATCTAGATGCTGCAGGAAGGAGAGTTCTCAGACGTCTTCCTTTGGTGAACCCCTTGGGTGAAAAACAAGAAGCTAAGCCGTGTGAGTAGGACAGTCATGTGGCGCAGAGCTGTGAATGGACTGTTTCACATGGAAGGTGGGGAGCTGCATATTTCAAAGGAGCATTTAAGTCAGGGTGCCAGTCTCCAGGTGGGCCCTAGGGACCCCCCAGTATTATAGCTCATCTCCAGAGTACAGAGATCAGTCCCCCTGGAGAAAAATGGATGCTTTGGAGGGTACATGGAGGGTACATGAAAAATGGATGCTTTGGAGGAGCAGCAGTGGCGTAGTGGCTAAGAGCAGGTGCACTCTAATCTGGAGGAACCGGGTTTGATTCTCAGCTCTGCCGCTTGAGCTGTGGAGGCTTATCTGGGGAATTCAGATTAGCCTGTACACTCCCACACATGCCAGCTGGGTGACCTTGGGCTAGTCACAGCTTCTCGGAGCTCTCTCAGCCCCACCTACCTCACAGGGTGTTTGTTGTGTGGGGGGAAGGGCAAGGAGATTGTCAGCCCCTTTGAGTCTCCTACAGGAGAGAAAGGGGGGATATAAATCCAAACTCCTCCTCCTCCTCCTCCTCCTCCTCCTCCTCCTCCTCCTCCTCCTCCTCCTCCTCCTCCTCTTCTTCTTCTTCTTCTTCTTCTTCTTCTTCTTCTTCTTCTTCTTCTTCTTCTACATTCTACATGGCATTATCTTCCCAGGCTCTATCCCAAATCTCCAGGAATTTCCCAGCTTGCACCTGGCAACTCTACCCCCCCTCCATCCCCTGTCAGTGATGAGAGAGGACCTGGCAACCTTCCATTTGAAGGAGAAGGCATCATGGTTTACCTTGATTTCATCAGATCTCAGGAGCTGAATCGGGTTGGTGCTTCGAAGAGAGACCACCAAGAAAGACTCTGCAGAGGAAGGCAGTGACAAACCACCTCTGCTTCTGACTTGCCTTGAAAGCTCCTCACTGAAGCTAAGTCAGAAGCTGAGCAGGTTCCATACAAAGATAGGAGATCACCAAGGAAGATTCTGCAGAAGATGACAATGGCAATCCACCTTTGCTTATTATTTGCTTTGAGAGCCTCTTGCTGTGATTGCCATGAATCGGAAGGTAAACAGGTTTTGCCGAAGGCTTTCACAGCCGGATTCAACTGTTTGTGGAGGGTTTTCTGGGCTGTGTGGCCATGGTCTGGTAGATCTTGTTCCTAACAGCAGCAGTGGCGTAGGAGGTTAAGAGCTCGTGTATCTAATCTGGAGGAACCAGGTTTGATTCCCAGCTCTGCCGCCTGAGCTGTGGGGGCTTATCTGGGGAATTCAGATTAGCCTGTACACTCCCACACACGCCAGCTGGGTGACCTTGGGCTAGTCACAGCTTCTCGGAGCTCTCTCAGCCCCACCTACCTCCCAGGGTGTTTGTTGTGAGGGGGGAAAGGGCAAGGATACTGTAAGCCCCTTTGAGTCTCCTGCAGGAGAGAAAGGGGGGATATAAATCCAAACTCTTCTTCTTCTTCTTCTTCTTCTAATGTTTCACTGCCATGGGGAGAAAATGTGTTTAGGGGACTGTGCACCCTGTTGGGCGCTCAGAGAATCTGCTCGCAACCTGCTGAGCGACCGACACCGAAGGGCAGACCTTCGAATTCTCCCTGACAGTTGACGGCACAGAACTTAAGATGAAAGTGTGGAAGGGAGGGAAATAAAGAATCTCATTCCGGACTGTTCACACAGGATCAGCTCCAATCTGGGATTTTGCAAAAGAATTGCTGGTTTATCGATTTTCAAAAATCCCAGGTTGCGGGAGATGAAACAAGGCAAACTCACTTGGGGGACAGCACATGTGCAAAGTTCCCCTCCCCCCAAAATGGTTTGTATTGCACCCTACATCCATTATAGTTGCCCTGTGCGGAATCCACCCTTTACCTATCAGTGGTCAGTCTCTAGGGAGTTCGAATCTTTTCCAGTTCCAAGCAATTATGCATTCTGAAAAGTAGCTTTAAAACTGATGCCAATGTGCCCACTTCCAGCGTGGTGTAGTGGTTAAGAGCAGGTGCACTCTAATCTGGGGAACTGGGCTTGATTCCCCAGGCTGCCACTTGAGCTGTGGAGGCTTATCTGGCGAACCAGATTAGCTTGTGCACTGCAACGCATGCCAGCTGGGTGACCTTGGGCTAGTCACAGTTCTTCGGAGCTCTCTCAGCCCCACCTAGCTCACAGGGTATTTGTTGTGGGGGCTGGAAGGGAAAGGAGATTGGAAGCCCCTTTGAGTCTCCTTACAGGAGAGAAAGGGGGGATATAAATCCAAACACCTCTTCTCTTCTTCTTCTTCTTCTTCTTCTTCTTCTTCTTCTTCTTCTTCTTCTTCTTCTTCTTCTTCTTCTTCTTCTTCTTCTTCTTCTTCTTCTTCTTCTTCTTCTTCTTCTTCTTCTTCTTCTTCTTCTTCTTCTTCTTCTTCCATATGGAATTTCCAAGGCACTGTGCTTTTTGTGAAAAGTTCGGGTCCTGAAATGTCTATCCGTTGACGGAAGCCTCCGAGATTGGATGTGACAGCAATGTTTGTCAGTCAGAACGGATGCTGGACATTCGAGTTCAGGTTTCGAATGCATAACTTAAACATAGCCTCTCTGTACAATCTGCACTTGACTGTGTCCGCCGCAACCTGTCCTTCAAAACCCATCAGGAAGGTTTTGGCCTAATTTGGGATTATTGGCTGAAAACGGCCGACGCTCATTAGTGACAATGCAGGACTTCTTCAACCCCCAAACATTGAAAATAAAACAAATGCCGTCTATTATTTAAAATTCTTCTCCTGGCCCCCGTCTCCTAGTTTTTAAAGGTTCGCGACCAACTTAATTGGGATGGAGTTGGTCCGTGTGCAGCCGCCCAGGTTTGCAAGGACGGGAAAGGGCTTAAGGTAATTATACCTCCCACTTGTGGGTAAACAATTGGTCCAGATGGGCATGAAATTCTGCACTGCACATCCGTCTAAATAAACAGCGACCAGCCACATGAAGTTATCCCCTATTTAGAATTGCAGGTGCTGTTGTGTTGCGAGAACACACACCCCCACAGAGAAAGTAGGTCACTTTTAGAAGTTCTGCTCAGTTTGAGACCGTTGCTTTGGAAGTTAGGTGAGAAATGGACAGCTCCAGGACAGATATTTCTACAGGCAGGTCACATTTTTGGTGGGGAAAACTTTTTAAAAATATTTTTGGCTCGCACATGAAATTAAAAAATTATTTTGAAGCAGCGTGTGATACCTATCAAGAAGAAAAAAGGTTAATACACAAATAAATTTACTCCATTTATACAATACTCCACTTTCTTCCCAATGGGAATTCCAAGTGGCTAACTTTCGTCTCCTTTTCTCAGAGAGCCAGTGTGGTGTGGTGGTTAAGACCAGGTGGGTTCTAATCTGGAGAACTGGGTTTGATTCCCCACTCCTCCACTTGAGCGGCAAAGACTTATCTGGTGAACCAGATGTGTTTCCACACTCCTGCATTCCTGCTGGGTGACCTTGGGCTAGCCACAGTTCTCTCAGAACTCTCTCAGCCCCACCTACCTGACAAGGTGTCTGTTGTGGGGAGGGGAAGGAAAAGGAGTTTGAGTCTCCTTACAGGAGAGAAAGGTGGGATATAAATCCAAACTCTTCTCTGTTTTATCCTCATCACAACCTTGAGAGGTTAATTAAGCTAAGATTATATGGCTCATCCAAGGTCACCCAGCAAGCAACTAAGGCAGACCTGAGATTTGAACCTGGGTCCACCCAGATGCCAGATCCTCTTATCACTGCACCACACTGGCATAACAAACAATACAAACAGCAGCCCTGTCAAAAATATCTAGTCCAAGGCCCTTTCCACATGGGCCAATAAACACAGGTTAAGGGCAGGATAAAATATGGGTTGGGGGAGGGGAACTTTGCATGGATCCCACTCCTAAAGCAAGTCCGCTCCGCATTCCCCCCCCCCCGGGTTTTCAAGTATCTTGTTATGTGCGATTCTTTGGTTTTAATGTGCAAACGGCCGTGGCTGTGAGGCGATCCAACAAGAGAATCACAGGTTGATTCCCCACTTACCATCTGCTGCGCGCTACTCTCGCCAAGTAGCGTGGGGTCCTGTGGCACTCCCCACTACAGGGGCAGCAACAACGCAGCTGCCCCGATGCTGCCGCTCTCGCGCCCCCTCAGAGTGCGTCATTCCTGGCGCTCCTCAAAACGGTGCCTTTTGATGACCCACGCAAAGCGTGGGGTCGTGGGGAAGCCCAGGAGCGTGCCTGGTGAGAATAACTTGGCTGTGTAGCATGAGTAGCGTGCAGCAAAGGGTGGTTGATGGTAAGTGGGGAATCGACCACAGTCTCCAGGTTCCAACTGCAGAGCCATGCAGGGACAAAGGGCCGTTTCATGGTCCTGGGGGTTAGTTGTACCTGTCTCTGAAACTGGACAGCCAGCCATGCGAACGGGCTCATGTAACCTGCCTTTCCCCCCTGTTTATTGGCCAGTGTGGAAAGGGCCCATGTTTCACCCATCTTTCTTCTCAGGAGCTCAGAGCAAGGCACATAGCGTTCCCCTGCTCTGCTTAATATTTACAACAATCCTATGAAGTAACTGGCTATTGTGGGTTTTGCGGGCTGTGCGCCCATGGTTTGGTAATTGTTTTGCTCCTACAGTGGTGTGTCTCTAAAGATGCATGCAGACAAAACACTACGAGCAAAGACTACCTGACCATGGCTACGTAGTCCGGTAAACCCCAGCATCACTAGACACGTCAAATGTTATTTCAGTGAGAAATTATGCAGAATGATCCAAAGAAGAGAGAAAACATTTTTAACATGTGTATAATCAGGGGTCTGCAACCGGCAGCTCTCCAGATGTTCATGGACTACAAATCCCATCAGCCCCTGCCAGCATGGCCAATTGGCTCTCCATGAACATCTGGAGAGCCACAGGGGCTGATAGGATTTGTAGTCCATGAACATCTGGAGAGCCACAGGTAGTCCATGAACATCTGGAGAGCCACAGGAGAGCCACAGGGGCTGATAGGATTTATAGTCCACAAACATCTGGAGAGCCACAGGGGCTGATAGGATTTGTAGTCCATGAACATCTGGAGAGCCACAGGGGCTGATAGGATTTGTAGTCCATGAACATCTGGAGAGCCACCGGGGCTGATAGGATTTGTAGTCCATGAACATCTGGATAGCCACAGGAGAGCCACGGGGGCTGATAGGATTTGTAGTCCATGAACATCTGGAGAGCCACATGTTGCAGACCCCTGGATAGCTAAATGGGGACAAAAAGGGCAAGCAACGCCATGTCCGTGTGCCCCACTATTGTGCAAAGCACAAATGAAAATGGGATCCAATCGAATGAAGAAGGGCCAATCAGCGCAGGCTTGACCACGTCCCCGTGAACATCTGCTTGCAATGAATAGCAAGATCAACTGTGCAGATAAACACCTGGATGAGGGACAACTGCATTGTCTTGCGAGCTGTCGAGTCCCCAGGTTTGTTGAGGCCATGTCTCAGAGGGTCAAATTAATTTGTAAAGCTTGTAACTTCTTGCAGTGTTAGCATTGGTTGTGTAATGTATTGACAGCCATTGAAAATAGCCGTGCATTATGTGGTATTTTCAGTTTAGAGTCAGCAGATACGCTTCTGAGCAACAGATTTAAAGAGAGAGCAAGAGAAGTTGGCTTTCTCAAAGGTTTACATATCAGACGTCTCTCCTGCCCTTCCCCGTGGAGTCCTAGGGGAGCATGAAGCATTTTCTTCTTTGCGGTTTTCCATTTTAACACTATTCTCCATTTCATTCGCACGACTCCAAGATGTGTTAGGCTGAGAGACATTGTCAAGAGACTCCCTCCAATGATACCAACGTAAGAAACCAAAGCTAACCTACACTGCCTCTAATATCTACCAAAAGCCATCTTTACTGAAGTGTTGACAATATCCAAAGGTATGTAACTAGATCGGTGATGGCGAACCTTTTCAAGACCGAGTGCCCAAATTGCAACCCAAAACCCACTTTTTATCGCAAAGTGCCAACACAGCAATTTAACTGAATACTGAGGTTTTCGTTTAGAAAAAACGGTTGGCTCTAAGGCGCACATTACTTGGGAGTAAGCTTGGTGAAGCAACTGTGCAACGCTTCGAATGGGTGAATCACGACCCTAGGAGGGTTTACTCAGAAGCAAGCCCCATTGCCAGTAACCGAGCTTACTCCCAGGTCATGCCTAGCTAGCCTAGATGTGTGTGTGTGTGTGGGGGGTGATTTTCCACACACACCCCACACACATGATGAACTCTGTGCACGTGTGCCCACAGAAAGGGCTCTGAGTGGCACCTGTGCCATAGGTTCGCCACCGCTGAACTAGATGATAATCACAGGAGAAGAAGAAGAAGAGTTTGGATTTATACCACACCTTTCTCCCCTGTAAGGAGACTCAAGGTGGCTTACAAGCTCCTTTCCCTTCCTCTCCCCACAACAGACACCTTGTGAGGTAGGTGGGGATGAGAGAATTTTGAAGAATTGTGACTAGCCCAAGGTCACCCAGCAGGAATGTAGGAGTGCAGAAATGCATCTAGTTCACCAGATAAGCCTCTGCCACTCAGGCGGAGGAGTGGAGAATCAAACCCGGTTCTCCAGATTAGAATCCACCTGCTCCTCTGTTTTGGGTTTTGGAGGGTGTATTCCCAATCCAATCCAAAAACCTTTGGCATAACATCCAGGAAATATCGAACATTCCAGATACATTAAAAGATCACAGTTACACATCTTGTAAAACACGAATTAAAAGATACATCTTGTAAAACACGAATTAAAAATGTAGCAACTGCTTCCGAGATTTCTGCATTTAGAATTGTTCAAGAGCTTAAACATTTTTAATTTGTCAGAAAGAAGCATAAATCCTGATGGCAATAAAGCTCTTAAGTCAGTTCTAATGTTATTGTACTTTGAACAATAAAGCAGAATATGGGAAATTGAGTCCGTTGTACAGGGACGGTACCGACAACAATGCTCACTTTGTGGGATGTTAAGGAAACGACCCTGAAGATAGACTGAAGGGAAAGAGTTACACCTTGCTCTGGTCATGACCCATCTACACTTATAATTGATAAGCTGTTCTAAATATACAACAGGACTAGATTTCTGGGGTATAATCCCAAAGCATAGGGGGGAGCAACAGTATTGACTGCACCCATTCATGACAGGGCAGCAGTCTCTGCCATAGTGCAATTATCAACCGAACTACACCCTTCCCAGCCTGTAGTGGACTTCAAAGGAGGAGGAGGAGGAGGAGGAGGAGGAAGAGGAGGAGGAAGAAGAAGAAGGAGGAGGAGGAGGAGTTTGGATTTATATCCCCCCTTTCTCTCCTGCAGGAGACTCAAAGGGGCTTACAATCTCCTTTCCCTTTCCCCCCCCCCAACAAACACCCTGTAAGGTAGGTGGGGCTGAGAGAGCTCCGAGAAGCTGTGACTAGCCCAAGGTCACCCAGCTGGCGTGTGTGGGAGTGCACAGGCTAATCTGAATTCCCCAGATAAGCCTCCACAGCTCAGGCGGCAGAGCTGGGAATTAAACCCGGTTCCTCCAGATTAGATACACGAGCTCTTAACCTCCTACACCACTCCTACTCTGCCAAGCCTAACGCAGTATGGCTCTTTTCACTGTAGGAAGGCTCCACTCTTAGTTAAGCTTGGTGATGGGGAGTAACCCATTGGCATTCTCTTTCCCACTGATGAGCTTTCACCTGTGCGGTCACATTACCTCCCCCGAGAACACATCCGTCTTTGAAGAGCCAGCTATGGGAAGAGATAACGTAGCCCGCTTACACAAGCTGCATTTTTATTAACACGATGATAATGCAGGTCACCTTTTAAAAAAAAAAGTTTCCTGGATAAATGAAGAAAGATGGTTGCGGACTTCTTAGAAGCAAATAATTGACTTCAGCGGCGAGCAGGCGGTGTTTTTAAACTAATGTTCTCTGATATATCCATGTCAGCAACTCTTTTTTTGTTTAAGTCTCCATGGGGAATAGAATGGCTTCTTGAGGTCTGAACAGCTCCAATAGACACACTTTGTGGTGTTTGCTAAATAACTGGCTTTCATTTTTATTTATTTATTTCATTATGTTTGATACCCTGTTCTTGCCAGCCAAACCTGGGCTCAGGGAAGCTCACGTACATTATTGAAAACAACACTCCAAACAATATTTAAATGTATTTGTGGAGTTTGCAACAAATATTTCCTATATTTATATATGTGCTCCCTCCTGGATTCTATCACACTTTAGTGTCACAATTTTGTGTGATTAAAAAAATAATGGTAACAAGAATTGTTGTTGTTGTTGTTGTTATATTAAATTTATAACCTGCCCTCCCCCTAAGGGCTCTTGTATTGTCACAGCCAAAATCAACAGGGTTTTCTGTGCTGTGTAGCCGTGGTCTGGTGGTTTTAGCTCTGAAAGGCTCTTCACCCATATTTCTCCCCCCAATTTTTGGAATTCTACATTACTTTTTTTTGTGTTCCAAAGTAGAATCAATGGGTTTCTGCACGGTCAAAATATCCTGGGTTGAGCAAGAAAAATGTCCCTGTGCAGCCAAGACCAAAGAGAGCTCAGAAAATGGTGTATGACATCATTTCTGGCGTGACCCCGGAAGTGATATCATTGCACTGGGATGATGCTCTAAGATTGCAACCACAATTTCCCTAGCATTGGTCTTTTGCTGCCCTACAGAGCAGGGGGCTGGGGGTTGCTAGTGGGAAACTTGGTGGTCCTAGGTGAGAAAGAGGGACTCCACTTCACTCAGATACTTGCTGGTGTCCAACTGTGGGTTTTGTCTTCTTCTAATATCTTAAGAAGAGACATTATCTTCATCTTCCATCTAGGAAAAAACAAGAATACCTCCTCCAGGAAAGTACTTCTATTGATCAGGTGTTTGTGGGTGGCGGTAGTCATTAAAAAGGATTCTTTTTGGGGAGCTGGTTGATCCTGCAGTTTGATTTATTGCAGGCATCCTTTTAGCAGATCCAAAGGATTGCAATCAATTATTCTAACTTTGTATTGTCGAAGGCTTTCACGGCCGGAATCACTGGGGTGCTGTGTGGTTTCCGGGCTGTATGGCCGTGTTCTAGCAGCATTCTCTCCTGACGTTTCGCCTGCATCTGTGGCTGGCATCTGTGGCTGGCATCTTCAAAGGATCTGATAGTAGGAATGGAAAGCAAATGGAGTATATATACTGTGAGTATAAATTCTGTGAGGTCAAAAGGTGAGGCCCTCTGAATAGAGTAGCCTGGTATGTGAGTCACAAAGAAGTCTGTAGCCTGGGCGTAACAATGAAGATAGCAAGGTCAATAGGTGAATGCATCTGAATAGAAGTATCCTGGTCTTTGTTTCCTTGGTTGCTATTGTCTATAGTTGTCCTGTGTTTGTGTGGAGCTGATTAGTCACTGTCTTGATTCTAGAGTTTTTCAGCACTGGCAGCCAAATTCTGTTCATTTTCATGGTTTCTTCCTTCCTGTTGAAGTTGTCCATGTGCTTGTGCTTATGACTCACATACCAGGCTACTCTATTCAGAGGGCCTCACCTTTTGACCTCACAGTATACATACTCCACTTGCTTTCCATTCCTACTATCAGATCCTCTGAAGATGCCAGCCACAGATGCAGGCGAAATGTCAGGAGAGAATGCTGCTAGAACACGGCCATACAGCCCGGAAACCACACAGCACCCCAATTATTCTAACTGATTAAGTGATTGTAGCAGCAGATGTTATCATGTATAATGGGATCCAGTTGTGTAGCAGAAACTGGAACAGCAAAAGAAACAGGATACAAAAAGGCTTGCAAAAGGGAACGGCATACATCTGCCTCTGTTATGTTTTTAAAAATTCATTCAGCCACTTCTGCAGAAACAGGGCATTGTGGGTTTGCGTGTCTATGTTTCTTTGTCTATGTATTCAGACACGCACATATAGATGCCCAGCTGTGAAGTGTGGAACAGCTGTTAATCTAAATAATTTACTGTTAATTGGTACCATGGGTGTTGGTGCAATGGTCATGCCAAGAACTTGCATAGGACGATGCCAACAGAAGAGATGGTGGCTTTCCGAAGCCAAGTGTTTTCTGCACGCCTTCTGAAAGACAACTTGGGGTGTGTGAACGTCATCTGGCTCAATGCAGCTGTCAGCCCCACGGGTGATCAACTGCTACAGTTACAATTGCGCTGCCCACCCCACCCCACCACAACCATGAGCTGGCATGGAAGAACAAGAAGCTAGAAGCGTATGGAGCGAGAATGCGACCAGAGTGAATGGCAATAGAGAAGACCTCACAGGAAGGAGGAGGAGGAGGAGGAGGAGGAGGAGGAGGAGGAGGAGGAGGAGGAGGAGGAGGAGGAGGAGGAGGAGGAAGCGGAAGCGGAAGCAGAGGATCACACCATAGATCCATCTGGTCCAGCATCCTGTTGCCAGGTACCTTTGGAAAGCCACAGTCCAGTATGTGAAGGCCATGGCCTTCCGCAGATGTTGCCTTCTAGCAATTGATCTTCAGAGGAGGACACCTCTGCATCACATTTCATCCCAACTTCCTTCAAAGTACCCCCTGCAGATACACTTCCTATCCTTAAAATAACCCTGTGCGGCAGGTTGCACTAGAGAAATGGATTGTCCCAAGCTTTGAGGCTGACTGAGGATTTACCCTCAAAGCTCAGAGACCAACATCCACGACCTCTACATCACACCGTATCTCCAGAGCAACATCATGGCGGTTATAAAGGGCAATAGAGCACAAGGAGGAACCGAGGACACTTTCCTTCCAGGTCAAAAGGCAGAGCTGAGAGCAGCAGTCAAAATGTTTCCACTTTGTATTAAGAAAAAGTTTGAGAACGACTAACAAGACTTTCTGCTGGGTCAGGCAGCAGTTTTTATACATGCAAAATGTGGATAGAGCAGGTTCGGGGGGCCCCCCTCCAATAAATCTAAAAGGAATCTGCTTTTGATTACAAACAAAAATGACACCAGTGAATCGCTCGCTGCATAGTTAGGAGCATCATTTTCTATCGCTAGGCAATCTGTGCCAATTGTCTTTTGCTCCGTTCCGAGGGAGGATGGAGTTTCTTTTGACATTTCCAAAAACACAAGGCAGAAACCGCAACTGCAGCCCCTTCCTTCCCACCCACCCCTTTTCGGTTTTCTCTCCCCCCCCCCCCCGTTTATTACTCAATTCCTTCTGCAGCTGCTGCAAAGTACTATTTACATTTTGTATATCTCAGCTGCATTCACAATCAACCCGTGCCCATAAAAGAGATGAAAAGATAAGCTGGCGAGGAAGGAGGAAAGTTGGCAACTTGAGATTTTCAAAGCAACTCCCTCACTGCGGGGGGGGGGGTGCAGCCCAGGTGGGAACGAGAATAGACCATGGTGTGCCAAGGGCACAAGAGACTGACAGGTCGAGGAGGGAAAGAAGCCGGAATCTAGTGTTTGGGAGCACGTGGGTTACGGGTGAATCCCTGCATAATATGACCAGCCAAAGACAGAGATTGCCTGTTCTTGAGAGCCAGCGTGGTGTAGAGGTGAAGAGCTGATGAATTCTAATATGGAGAACTGGGTTTGATTCTCCACTCCTCCACCTGATGGCGGGTTCTTATCTAGTGAACATAAGAACATAAGAATATAAGAACTAACCTGCTGGATCAGACCAGAGTCCATCTAGTCCAGCACTCTGCTACTCGCAGTGGCCCACCAGGTGCCTTTGGGAGCTCACATGCAGGAGGTGAAAGTGTAACCCCCATGCTCAGAATGGGTTGACCCAGTAAGGGGTGGAGACTCAAAGCAGCAGAAGGCTGCAGAGCTCATTTGGAGGAGACAAGGCTACCAGACTCAGACCTTGATTTGTCTAAGCCCTTAACACCTTGTTAAGGTAACTGCAATGTTGTTGGGAACTACTGGGAAGATAGTTGTTTGTTTTTGCTATGTTGTAAATGTTGGAGTTTATTGTTTCAAGGTTTTTGTGGTTGTAATGGGTGAGAGTTCTCCTGGAAACCTTCATCATGTTGAATACTGTTCACCAAGCCCTTGGAGTCTTCAAGAGCCAACCCACTTGCAGGAAGAATTGGACTTGGCAATATCAGAAGACTGTAACTAGAAGGATTTGAAATGAAACCTGAACAGGACCTTGAAGTGTAATGTTAAATGTTGATGTTTGATGTTAATATGTTAAGAAAGTAAACCATTTTGTTTTTAAAAATTGTTGTTGCAAACTCATTCCAAGTCCTGCCCCACAGAACCCACAGATAGAGGTTACAAAAGCAATGGCCTTCTGCTGCTGCTGCTCCTGAGCACCTGGTCTGCTAAGGCATTTGCAATCTCACATCAAGGAGGATCAAGATTGGTAGCCAGAGATCGACTTCTCCTCCATAAATCTGTCCAAGCCCCTTTTAAAGCTATCCAGGTGAGTGGCCATCACCACCTCCTGTGGCAGCATATTCCAAACACCAATCACACGTTGCGTGAAGAAGTGTTTCCTTTGATTAGTCCTAATTCTTCCCCCCAGCATTTTCAATGAATGCCCCCTGGTTCTAGGTTCTAGTGGTTCTAGAATTGGATTTGTTTCCGCACTTTTACATTTCCTGCTGGGTGGCCTTGGGCTCGTCACAGTTCTTCAGAACTCACTCCGCCCCACCTACCTCACAAGGTGTTTGTTGTGGGGAGAGGAAGGGAAAGGAGATTGTAGGCCACCTTGAGACAGGAGAGAAAGCTGTATACATCCAAACTCCTCCTCCTCCTCCTCTTCTTCGTCTTCTTTGTCTTAACTTTTCAGACTGGGAGGAACTGGGACATAGGGTCGGATTTACCAGCGTTACATTGGCATAGCAGCTTCTGGCTTCTGGCTTCCAGGAGGTCCCTGTGTTTGCTGGTAAGTCCAGGGGTGGGGCTGCCAGTTGTGAGGAGCCCTGCAGTCCCTGAGCAACCAACTGGGCAAAGTAACGGGTTGAGGAAGACTGCGGGGTGATAGGAGGCAGCCCTGTCCCCAGACATTTTTTATCCCTTCCTTGTGGGACTCGCCCTTGTGGTTCTTTAGTTTCGCATCATTTTTTTCTGTTTCTCTGCACAGAATTTTGTCTCAGGAAATGTTCTTGTTTCTCACTGGTGTGTGGACGTACACATGACTGACTACCTTGGTGAACCTTGTTTTCTCGTAGGTCCCTTCCGCACATGCAGAATAATGCACTTTCAATCCACTTTCAATGCATTTTACTGTGCGGAACAGCAAAATCCACTTGCAAACGATTGTGAAAGTGGATTGAAAGTGCATTATTCTGCATGTGCGGAAGGGGCCATCATGTGACCAAAGCGCAGTAGCTTCGGGTTAGCCATTTTATCTTCTAGGAAGAACTAGTCAGCAAGTGGGAAATCTGCTCATGGTTCTTTGGATCTGACCCATAACAAGTCATGCAAACAATTCATCTGAACTGGGCTTGACACATTAAATCCAGGGATGCACAAACACCTGTTGATTCCACTGAGAAACAGAGACCTGATTTTTCAACCGCCAGTTCGATAGTTCGTTGATCTGTTTGCCAGCGATCGGCAGGCTGTTCCATTGAATTCCTTACAGACAGTGCAGTGCGGCGCAATTAGCTATTTGGGCCAGTGTGTTTTCACACCGCTCGATCGCATTCTACAACTGTCCCATCCTTGCTTTGTAAGTGCTCTGCCAGGCAGGAAATTGTTTAAACAAACAATGAAGTCACTCATTAAATCACTCATGAATCGCATGAACCAGTTCTCAGTGAATACAGCATTTCAGTGAAAACTTATCCCAGGATAGCCTGATCTCAACAGATCTCCAAAGGCTGACCCCAGAGGCATAGCTCCAAGGGGAATGGGGGGCGTGACCCACTGGGCATGCGCCCCTGTGGGGGTGTGGTGGGGTGGGGGCATTCCGTGGCGGGCCGGGGGACGCACCGGTGTACAGGGTGTTTTTCCCCCTTGCTACGTCTCTGGCTGACCCTGCTGAGTATTTGGATGGGAGACAACCAAGGAATATCACGGTCACTTTGCAGAGGAATGCAAAAGCAAACCACCTCTGACAGTCTGTTTCCTTAAGAGTCCTATGAGTTAGACCTAAGTCTGCAACTTGACGTCACTTTACACACAGAGGAAAACACCCATTGCTATTTGTCTGCATAGTCCTTAGTGGAGCAAATGGTCAACAATCCGTTTAAATCTGCAGCTACACTCTGCATTACGTAGTCGCTCTATAATTCCGATTATTAAAGCTAAAACAAATTTACCTTCGGCTTATGTAGTGAAGTATTTACTTAGTGATGCATCTTCTGAGATAACCTTTAGGGTCGCTACATATCTAGCAGAAGTAATATCTCAAAGACGGTACTAAAATGTGTCCCTCGATGTATCAAACCATCTAAATTACATTGATTTAATGTCTGAGGCTCAAGTCATTGTAATAAACATGAGAAGTCATTCAAATCGATTTTAATTAACATACGGATATCACAATAGGTCCCCAGAAAGTTTGTGTATAATTCATCCTAACTTAGTGTACTGGATTCCTCGTTGTATTGTTGTTTATCATACAAACATACTGTATGCAGAATTATTTATGCCTAATAAAGGTTTACTGTACTGTACTGTACATCTTTGTGCAGTTTTGTGAAAACCCAATGCAAAACCAGTTCAGCAGCCATTGGCAGCCGTTTGCCGTGAACCAAACACACCAAGCAACTGGCTCGCATCTGGTCACCACTTTCGTATACAGTAAATTCAACAGCTGAACAGGTTTGCGGTAAAATCTGCAATGTCTCTAACCAAACTGAATTTAATTTCTGGTTGTAGTTTTTGCAACCTTTATAACACGAAGGCTTACCAAAGAACATAATGTTGATTATTTTAATTTTTTCATTGTCTTTAAACCGTTGGAGGAGTGAAGCTTGCAAACCTGAAAGGAATGAATGGGTGGAGAGGAGAATGAATGAATAGAATTTCGTGTTCCAAGCTACATAACAAAATAAGCATTAAGGAGAAGGGCTGAATAATGTTTAAGTCTTTCATGTCATGTTATTTTTACATCCAAAAATTATTACCCTGGTCTGCCTTCTGCTTTTAGAACACCCCCCCCCCCCCACACACACACAAGTAGGTACAAAAAATCTTTATGGTAATATCATCTGGCATAAACTAGAGATAATGAGGATAAAAACCTATTAACTTCAATGTTCTCCCAGCTTAGCAGAATAAAGGATCGACGTTGGGAAGACTCCCAAATTTCTGCACAATGAACGGGCTGCTTCTCTTCTTAAAAACACAAAGGAGAAAGTGGGCCCTGTATTATGAAGTCGTAACAAAAATTATTTGATTGTACATTGTTGCCGACAGACGTGGTAGAAGAGAGGCATTCCCTATTCCCGGCCCACACAGTCTGTTCATGCTTAGTTTCTTCACAGTTTGGGGATGGTTTTGGGAAGGAGAAGGATGAAGGCTATGATAGCCCGTTTTTCTCAAGTGCGCTGAAAGATCCCTCTACTGAATTTTCAGATTTCATCAGTTTTTTGGAGCGGCAATGTCCAGCTCTTTTTCTTCCAGATATATAAAGGAAACAACCTTGGTCGTATTTTATCCACTTCCACAGTAGTTACTGTCATTCAGAGGTGGGATCCAGCAGGTTCTCACAGGTTCCCGAGAGTAGGTGACTAATTATTTGTGTGTGTCGAGAGGGGGTTACTAATGGGTGATTTTGCCACGTGATTTTTGCCTTAGTTACGCCCCTCCTCTCAGCAGTAGCGCGCAGAACTTGAAGCAGTCTAGCAGGAGGTGCACCGGCGTGCGTGGCAGCCTGCATCGCGTGCATTCGTTTCCCACCCAAGGACCAGCACAGTGGCTGCGTCCTTGCCACAGCCCTGCCCAGGAATGCCCCGCCCCCGGAATGCCTGGTCATGCTGCCATCGTGCCCCGCCCAGCCCCATTGGGAACCTGTTACTAAAATTTTTGGATCCCACCACTGCTATCGTTGTATGTTGTAGTAAAATGGCCAAACCCTGTGTGAGTCAAGAAGAAGAAGAAGAAGAAGAAGAAGAAGAAGAAGAAGAAGAAGAAGAAGAAGAAGAAGAAGAAGATTTAGACTCCACTTTTCTCAATTATGAGGAGTCTCAAAGCAGCTCACAAACTCCTTCTCTTTCTCTCCCCAGAACAGACGTTGTATGAAGTAGGTGGGGTTGAGAGAGTTTGAGAGAACCATGAGTAAGCTAAGGTCACCCAGCAGCAGTGCC
The DNA here is from genome assembly GCF_021028975.2 of Sphaerodactylus townsendi. Lineage (NCBI taxonomy): Eukaryota > Metazoa > Chordata > Lepidosauria > Squamata > Sphaerodactylidae > Sphaerodactylus > Sphaerodactylus townsendi. The sequence goes on from NC_059437.1 coordinate 51,581,698, forward strand.
GGATTTACCTATAGGCTCGGCAGTCTGAAGCCTCGGGTCTCCTAATCTAGGGGGCCTGCATCCAAGGTGTATCATTTTGTCTCTCCAATCATTATTACGGAATTTAACAATAACAACAATAAACATTTTGAGGCTGCAAATAAAATGTTTTGGGATAAAAACAATGCAGAACTCCACAGACAAAGCATTTTGTTTCTTGCCTCCAACATTTTTAAAGTGACTGTGTGGAAAGTACCATTGCCCCCTGCATCCATTTTGGGGGTCCCATTCCTTAGTTTGTGTCAGTTGATGGGTGCAAAAGGAAACAAAAAATGTTGGTAGGTATGAGGGAGGAAGGGCAGGAAGAAAACAGGGGCTCCCAGAAGAGGAGATTGTGTTAGGATGCCAACCTCCAGGTGGGAACTGGGCATTCCCTAGAACAGTGGTGGTGAACCTTTATCACTCCAGATGTTATGGACTACAATTCCCATCAGCCCCTGCTAGCATGGCCAATTGGCCATGCTGGTAGGGGCTGATGGGAATTGTAGTCCATAACATCTGGAGTGCCAAAGGTTCGCCCCCACGGCCCTAGAATTACAGCTCCCCTCCAGACTATAGACTTCAGTTCCCTTGGAGAAGATGAATCTCTTGGATGGTGGACCTGTGGCATTGGGCCACACTGTGCTCCCTGCATTCCCCAGACTCCATCCTCAACATCTCCAGAAGTTTTCTTAACTTGGCAATTCGATCCTCCCCCCTCCCACCCCTCTAGTGACCTGGCGACCCTCAATAGTATAGTCAGGAAATGTGGCTGCCCCCCCCCCCGAGTCCTGACCGATCCCCTAGTTGTGACATGATAAATATTGTCAGAATGGTATACAAATAGGGAAATAATGTCAAGGAAGAAAAGAACCACCAATAATAGCAACAGAAATGGAGATAAGACCCAAAACTGATGATAACAACAATGTACGCATTAAAAACGGTCATATCGGCCTGACCCAAATGGCAATGCTAAAAGTAGGCGAGTTTTGCAACCAAGCTGACCGAGAAAACATTTATGAGATACCTTTTCATTGCTTGCGTCTTTCTTTCAGACGCAGGGAGTTCATAATTGAATTTCAAGCTTTCATAAACCATGCACAAGGCTATTAAAACAGAGCCAACTACCGTGAGAATCAACGTCTGGTACCTTTTGTAATGAGATGGATGCTTGTTATCGGCCTCACAGTTTCTTCCTGACAATATCATTTTTTGACACCGTGCAGAAGGTACAATTACGCTGCAAATTTAATCCAGTGGGTCGGGGGGAGTGTTCAAAAACAGATTAAATGTCACAGCCTTTTCTAAAACAAAACCAGGGAAAATTTTAGGTTTGGACCTTCTATAGGCAGTTATACTCGCCTTATTATAGTTATTATAGAGGTAAAATAACTTTATTTCATGTCCTTATCCTGGTCAGCATTCCAAGAATGGAATGCAACTTAATTCTTGGCACTGAAGGATTGTAGCGGACTTTTTTGGAAGAAGAAGAGGAGGAGGAGGAGGAGGATGTGGTGTTTGGATTTACACTGCACCTTTCTCTCCTGTAAGGAGACCCAAGGTGTCTTATAAGCTGCTTTCCTCTCCCCACAACAGACACCTTGTGAGGTAGGTGTGACTGAGAGAGTTCAGAGAGAACTGTGACTAGCCCAAGGTCACTCATCAGGAATGTGAATGTGCGGAAATGCATCTGGTTCCCCAGATAAGCCTCCACCACTCAGAGTGGGAAATCAAACCAGGTTCTCCAAATTAGAATCCACCTGCTTTTAACCACTACACCATGCTGGCTTTTGCCAGGTGAGATGCCAGCTGGAGAATACCTGCCTCACTAGCCATTGTTGAACAGGGTTCAATGTGTTCACCATCTCTATTCCTCTCTCTCCCTCCCCCCCCCACCCTTCTCACTTTCAGCTCCCTCCCCCCAAGTCACCAGCGAGCAGATTTCAATATTCAGACTCCATTAGCCCAAATGTATGCTTTGAAATTCAGGGCAAAGGAACATATGGAAATTGCTACGGCGAGGAGGAGGAGGTAAGACGAGAATAGGAAATCAGCCACCGTGCAATATTGAAATGAGGGCCATTATAGGTTATTTTTGAAATGGGACATGATATGATTGGCAATGTGGTTCGCTCCTCAACGTTTCGAGGGCCAAGAGGCTTGACAAGTGCGAGCGCGAGGTGTAAAGGATTAAGAAAACAAAGAGCCGGCGTTGTTTGTAATTTTCCAATAATGTTTTGTGGGTTTGACACTTACTGCCTGTTGCCGAAACCTTGTTGCCGGTGCATTGTAAATATCGTTTACAGCCCGATTCTCCAGCTGCTTTGCAGCTTGTGGATTTCTTGGTCACTGTTGAACAACCCACAATTGATCTTTCCTGCCATACGTTCCTTCCCTCAACCACCGGCAGGAAATGATGGCTCTTGTTTACGACTCTCCTTATTGCTCAGAGTCTTCATTACAATGAAAATCTAATAGAGTGGAGTATGTTCGGCTGATTTCATACTGTTGCCTCGTTCGCTCTATTTCTGTTCAAGAGGTCGTTCCTCTTTTACGATACTGTCTGGGAACAACAAATGCAACTTTGGAAGGTGGGATGTCGGGTAGCAGCTGAGGTAGTTCTCAAGATTCACAGCTCAACTTGAGAGTCAGATACCTTTTGTTTATTAACATGTTTACAGCCAGGGCCCAGCCTATCGAGTCATTATTGTCTGAAATTTTAAGTAAGCATTTTATTATGCATGGTCAACAGAAAACGACATTTAAAAAAAATAACATTTCAGTTTATTTCAAATTTTATTTTAACTCAGTGACCACATGCAGATTCTGCATATCTTTCTAATTCTTACTTTGTGCATACTGTACCAGTTTAGATGATGATGGACTGATAGCAGTGACTGCGTATCATCTGGAGGGACCACCCTAGTTCTTCTGTTAGGTTTTCACCAAGGCTTATAATCTGCTTTTGCCACTATGCATGGTGGCTCAAGGAGGAGGAGGAGGAAGAGGAAGAGGAAGAGGAAGAGGAAGAGGAAGAGGAAGAGGAAGAAGAGGAAGAGGAAGAGGAAGAGGAAGAGGAAGAAGAAGAGGAAGAGGAAGAGGAAGAGGAAGAAGAAGAAGAAGAAGAAGAAGAAGAAGAAGAAGAAGAAGAAGAAGAAGAAGAAGAAGAAGAAGAAGAAGAAGAAGAAGAAGAAGAAGAAGAAGAAGAAGAAGAAGAAGAAGAAGAAGAAGAAGAAGAAGAAGTGGTTTTCTCTAACTTTAATGAGTCTCAAAGTGACTTAGAGTCACACTCCCTTCCCCTCTGCACAACAGGCACCCTGTGAGGTAGGCGAGCTGAGAGAGTTCTGAGAAAATTCTGACTGGCTCAAGGTCACCCAACAAGCTTCACGTGGAAGAGTAAAGAATCAAACCCAGTTCTCCTCCTCCTCCTTCTCTTCTACTTTTCCTCCTCCTCCCTCCTCCTCCTCCTTCTTGCATTTTCTCCCCCTTCCCCTTCATCTTCTTCTCCCCTACTCATTATCTTTAGCCAAACTGAGATTGCAAGCCCTTTGAGTATACCGCTTTGCCAATGCCTCGCCAGCATCCGATGGCATCACATATGCTCCATACCCAGTTAATGGGTAAAACAAATGATGGTAATCAAACATCCTAAAACAGAGGCCAATCCCCTCCCAACAAGATCATACCTTCTGGTGATCAGGTGGCCAAGCAAAGGCAGAGCTAAGTCCAGCAATGATTTGAACCTACAAAGGCCTTTCTGATCTATATTTGACAAGCTTTCTAAACTTCTGCAAAGGTCAAAACAAAGGTGCTTTGACTCCCTTTTCCTATACTAGATGTATCTAATTGTATAAGGATGCTGACATTAATTGATCATTAATGCACCTCTCCGGAGACTAATGGCCCATTAAATTTCTCCTGTCATAATTCCACTCACATTTTCAAGCCCTGATGACAGACTCTCTCACACAAACATACACAGACCAAAAAAAAGTGTTTATGTGTTCCAGCCATTAAGATCACAGATCTAAGACTTGAGGAGAAGATGAGAGAATGAGGAGGGGGTGGGAATCCTCATTATTCATTGACATCCTTCAACACCAACAACGTCTTGACTGACAAGATAAACTCCAGGCACAGAAGATCTCAGGCAGGGAAGAGCTTAATCCATTAACACCCCAGCTCCAAACAAAGGAGCCATCTCTGTGACCAGGTCTCAGGCACCCAGGAACACTTTAATGAATACCGTAATTGCTGTCTCAAGCCCTGTAGGCTGAAATTTGCACTGACAAGCTGTTTGAAATGCTACCTTCTCTAAGGCAACCCCAGGGAACAAATCCAGCCCATCTGGAGATCAGTTGTAATAACAGGATATCTCCAGCCACTGCCTAGAAGTTGGCAACCCTAACACCCCAATAGGAACAAAGAATCCAAACATTTCTGAAGCTGGAGTGACAACAAGTCATGAGGCCAGTATTGCTGGCTGGGCAAACATATAACAAAAGGATCTGTGGGAAGAGGGCGGACTCTTTTGTCCTTTCAAGCAAATAGGAAACATCAGTCCTAATAGATTTTTTGCCAGAGTGGTGTAGTGGTGAAGGTGAAGGTGAAGGTGAAGGTGAAGGTGAAGGTGAAGGTGAAGGTGGAGGAGAAGGAGAAGGAGAAGGAGAAGGAGAAGGAGAAGGAGAAGAATTATTAATCTGGTTCAGTATAGCACTGTTTCAGAAAATCTGTGGGACTCTTGACTTGTCTGTGGGAAGTTGTTTTTATACCCTGCTTTTCTCTACCTTAAAGTAGACTCCAAGTGGCTTATAATCACCTTCCCTTCCTCACCGCACAACAGGCAACTTGTAAGGTAGGTGGGACTGAGAAAGTTCGGTGACTGGCCCAAGGTCCAATAGCAGGATTCATGTGGAGGAGTGGGGAATAGAACCTTGTTCACCTGATAAGAGTCCACCATCCCTAACCATTACACCACACTGGCATAGGGGAAGCCGTTGAGTAATGTTCTGACCAAGGCAGAAGCCCAGGGAAGGAGTTTATTATTTGGGTGCTGTGTGGTTTCCGGGCTGTATGGCCATGTTCTAGCAGCATTCTCTCCTGACGTTTCGCCTGTATCTGTGGCTGGCATCTTCAGAGGATCTAGTCTTAGAAGAGAAAGCAAATTAGGAATTATATATCTGTCTGGAGTGTATCCCAGGGTGGGTGGAGAAATTATGTCTATGAGTAACAAAGGTAGCAACCAGGTCCAATGGTTGAGGAAATCTAGACTAGAAGTATGAAGTAACAATGAGAGACTATAGCACAGGGTAGCTAACCCTGCAGATATAAAGTCCTTGGTGGGAACATCTGGTAGAATTTATTATTATCAAAGTGAGGATCATGGCTGCTAAAATAACTAGGTTTTACCATGCTAAACTTCCAAGGATGCCATGCAATTATCGTCCCCACATGGGATTATTTCATGAAATAGTGATAAGAAAGATAAGAATTAGAATTTGTGTAATGTTTTCATGATTGAAAGCACTGTGCATGTTGACTTAGTTCAGACATGACACCAAACTGTGTGAGGTTTTTTAAAACAACAGCCTCAACAATGTGGTTAGTTTATGAAACCAGGATTTGGTTCACAGATGATTACCTATATTGTGGGTTACCCATGGAAGCTTCAAATGCAGGTTTCATTACCTTCAGTTTGGTTTATTTATGGTTTTGTTGGTTTATTGAATGGTTGGATGGTTGCATGTTGGATGGTTGGATGTTGGATGCCGTGCTGTTGGATGGTTGCATGTTGGATGGTTGGATGTTGGATGGTTGGTTGGTTGGTTGGTTGGTTGGTTGGTTGGTTGGTTGGTTGGTTGGTTGGTTGGTTGGTTGGTTGGTTGGTTGGTTGGTTGGTTGGTTAGATTTGTTGACCATTCTCTCCTGTCAAACAAGCTCAAAGTGGGTCATGTGCTTAAATTATATAATAAAACAGCTGCATAACTTACTCATCCAATTCAATCTCACAGCACCCTTCCCTTGTACACAAACCCAGTGAGGACGAGAGCTAATTTCAGAACTGAACTAAACAAGCAGAAAAGGAAAGGAATGCAAAGAAAACAAAAAGAAATAAAGGGGGAAAATAAAATTGAAAAAGGGAGGTCGGCTAAAGTATTCCATTGCTGCCCTTAGCCATAGACCTGGTAGAACGTTTCTGTCTTACTGGCCCTGCAGAAATGAGATTAATCCCACAGGGCCCCAGTCGCATTTGACAGAGAGTTTCACCAAACCAAAAAGGCTATGGCTTTGGTCAAGGACAGACAGACAGATTTCAGGCCAGAGATCACCAATAGGTTGTAACTTGCTGAGTGCAATGCTCTCTACAGGACATATTGAGAGAGGAGATCTTGCAGGTATGATCGTCCCATTATGTATAGCCTGCCGTTCTCAATGAGACAGGTTCCACAATGTAATTCAATACAGTGAACAGGATGGGGCACCCGGTAAGCCATGCAAATCGGATTAGCACTGCAGGACTCTGCAAACAAGCAGAAATCTGAAAACAGAGCTGAAACAAATCACAAGTATCAGCATGGCATGTTCGACAATGCAGAATTGTCATGGTATAATGCACAGGCTTGACGTAGAGGAGGAACAGCGTGAGGAATGGGATTTTGCCTTGTGAAGCCCCACAAGACCGATCCCACTGACAAGAACTTCTGAGTCTGATCTGCAAGAAACGCTCTCAACCAGTCTCGAGGCAGCTTGCAAACTCCTTCCCTTCTTCTCCCCACAACAGACATCTTGTGGGGTAGGTGAGAAAGAGTTCCGACAGAACTGTGACTTGCCCAAGATCAGGCTTCTTGTGCAAGAGCAGGGAAACAAGCCCATTTCACCAGATAAGAGTCAGCCACTCATGTGGAGGAATCGATCCTAGTTCTCCAAATTAGAGTATGCCATTCTTAACCACAACACCACACTAGCCTATCCCTTTGTCGGGAGATGCCCACAGGGATTGATTAACAAACCAGCCTCCAACTGTATGGGTTTAACTAGGTTTTATTAATGGCTGATCAAAATCAGTGTAACACTAAACCTAATTTTTAAGGTCCATTGCTACTAACAAGCATCCTACCATGACTACTAGCACTCTGGGCAGTCCCTGTTTCCATAGCTGGCCACAATTACCATCAGCTTGCACATAAAAGAGTGCTGGGGATGGGCTAAATCTCATGTCCATCTCATAACATGCTGCTCCAGCAATTAAGGGCTTGGTGGATGTGGATCAGTACCAAGGACAACTCCTCTATCCACTAGAACAGTGGTGGAGAACCTTTTTGTGACCTAGTGCCCAAATTGCAACCCAAACCCCACTTATTTATCGCAAAGTGCCAAACCCACCAATTAAACTGAATGCTGAGGTTTTAGTTTAGAAAAAAAACAGTTGGCTCCCTCATCCTCCGCCCAACCGGCTCGAGTAGGGGCCAGCCTGCTCTAGTCTCCAGCAAGTCCCGTGTGCACCGCTCTGTGCCTCTCTAGCATCTCTGCCTCCTCTGCGTCCCCTCCCCCCTTGAGCAGCAGCCACCCAGAGCACAAGCACCAGGCCTGCCAGCTGAGTCCTTCCTGCTCTCCGCAGTGTGTGCATGTTGTGCTCTGTGGCCCAGGCCAGCCTAGATATGTATGTGGGGGTGGGGGGTGATTTTCCACCCCCCACATGACAAACTGTGTGTGCAAGTGCCCACAGAGAGGGATCCGAGTGTCACCTGTGGCACCTGTGCCATAGGTTCGCCATCACTGCACTAGAAGTACCAGACTGGTACTAGAAGTACCAAACCATCCACTAGAAGTACCAGACTGATTTAGGAATGCCACTTCATCCATTGACCCCTCAGGCTGGTCATCAAATAACCAAATGTACGGTCTAGCAACCAGCATTGTTCCTGCCAATATAATAGATATAATAGCTTAACAGCCTTCATGACCAGAATCAACAGGGCTGTGTGACCGTGGTCTAGTAGTTTTTGCTCCTAACACTTTGCCCACATCTATGACTTAAGTGGCACAGTAAGATGTGTTTCTTGCCATAGCATAGTATGGAGTGATTGTGTGGTGGGCTATTTTTTTTGTTCATCTCGCAGGTAGGAGGAGGGATGTGACGCACACTTGCATGTGTCTGGGTGAAGTTCAATTGCATTGCAGTTGCACTCGCATCTGCAATTGCAGCTGCATTTGCTTTTGCAAATACCCATGGAGTTCATTTGCAGTGCATTTGAAGGTTTTTGGTTTTGGTGTTTTTAGTACTGGTAGCCGGGTTTTGTTGATTTTCAGAATTTCCTCCTTTTTGTTGAAACTGTTCCAAATGCCAGTTGCCAGTTCCAAGTTGGAAAGTTCCTGGAGATTTGGGATGGAGAGTAGGAAGAACGATGACCTGGGGGGAGGGGATATAATGCCATACAGTCCACCCTCCAAAGCATCAATTTTCTCTTAGGAAACTGATCTCTGTAGCCCCCTCTTTGTTGTTTCTTTCGCTCCATATGTCATCTGCTGATTGAATATCAGCCAGTCCCCTCCCGGGGGTTAATGCCGGACATCATCTATTTATTTTAATTATAGAAGATTATTGCTGCTAATGTCTTAATGTTTTAATCTATTTATTGTTTTAATTGAAATCATATGTTGTATTGTGTTTGATTGTTTTGTGAACCGCCCTGAGCCCTTTGGGGGTAGGGCAGTCTATTAAATTAAATCAATCAATCAATCAGTCAGTCAGTCAGTCAGTCAATCAATCAATCAATCAACCAAGGAGTAGTAGTAGTAGTAGTAGTAGTAGTAGTAGTAGTAGTAGTAGTAGTAGTAGTAGTAGTAGTAGTAGTAGTAGGAGGAGGAGGAGGAGGAGGAGGAGGAGGAGGAGGAGGAGGAGGAGGAGGAGGAGGAGGAGAAGAAGAAGAAGAAGAAGAAGAAGAAGAAGAAGAAGAAGAAGAAGAAGAAGAAGAAGAAGAAGAAGAAGAAGAAGAAGAAGAAGAAGAAGAAGAAGAAGAAGAAGAAGAAGAAGAAGAAGAAGAAGTAATAGTAGTAATAGTAGTAATAGTAGTCTGGAGGTAAATTATCATTCTTTGGGATTCCCAAGTTCCACCTGGAAGCTGGCATTTCTAGCTAGAACAAAGGCCATACCCCAGCATTATAAGGCAGGACTTATATTATTTTCCTACATACTCAGCATTTTCTTCCCTCTTGTTTTCTTCCTTTTGCGTTTTCCTTTATGGTGTCATGACATCCTTTGAATGCCAAAGCAGGGGTCAGCTGTGATGTCAACCATCAAACGTTGTTATTTTTGTCAGGGAGGAAGGGGGCCATAACTGGATCTTAAGCGCCGAGCCATCAGTAAAGAGACTCCAACTATCCAATCAACCCAGAGTAGCTGCAACGCTGTGTAACATCCCTCATTTTTGAGCACTGCCTTGAAAAGCATTTGGGGAGCGAGGGTCGCAGACGACAAACCATGTTCTCTGTGCTCCCTTTAATTGCCGAGAATGTAATTGCAATACATCATCTGCTTTTTTAATGTTCCTGCATCTAATAAGAACAGCACGGCAAAGTTTATTTTCTCTCTGTGCAGCCTTCACACCAAGAGGGTCTCTTCTTGGGAAAGAACATTCAGCAAATCAGCCAGCAGTATTGTTGATAAGGCATAGTGCAGATATAATGATGGGATTAAGTTCCGCCACGCGCCGATTCTCTCATTATGTTAAATTGTGCTGGGAAGGCAGGCTGTGTCGAACATTCCCAGCAAGTGTTGTGACTGTTGTGGCAGAGCAGCAACATGGTAAAGCCAGAAGCTAGTGTTGCCAACCTCCTGGTGGGGCCTGGAAATCTCCCAGAATTCCAATTGATCTCCAGAGATCGATTCCCCTGTAGAAAATGTCAGTTCTGGCAGGTGGACTCTATGTTAGTCTGCCTGGCTGAGGTCCATCTCTAGAGCCCACCCCCAAATCTCTAGGGATTTCCCAAACTGAAGCTTCATTTGAACCCAGGTCTCCATAGCTATAATTTGACACAGAGTCCACTACAGCATACTATTTCCCCTTTCCATTTGGGGAGGAGGATTTACATCCAGCTCAAAGAAGCCTTTTAGCAAACTTGGAAACTTATTTATTAGTTTTTGATTATTATTACTTAGCAACATCTGAGCAGTTTTGGAATAGCGGATAAGTGCTTCTGTGAAGAAGAAGAAGAAGAAGAAGAAGAAGAAGAAGAAGAAGAAGAAGAAGAAGAAGAAGAAGAAGAAGAAGAAGAAGAAGAAGAAGAAGAAGCCCCCCCCCCCCCCACCCCCCCCCCCCCCCCCCCCCCCCCCCCCCCCCCCCCCCCCCCCCCCACCCCCCCCCCCCGCCCCCCCCCACCCCCCCCCCCCCCCCCCACCCCCACCACCACCCCCCCCCACCCCCCCCCCCCCCCACCCCCCCCCCCCCCCCCCCCCCCCCCCCCCCACCCCCCCCCCCCCCCACCCCCCCCCCCCCCCACCCCCCCCCCCCCCCACCCCCCCCCCCCCCCACCCCCCCCCCCCCCCACCCCCCCCCCCCCCCACCCCCCCCCCCCCCCACCCCCCCCCCCCCCCACCCCCCCCCCCCCCCACCCCCCCCCCCCCCCACCCCCCCCCCCCCCCACCCCCCCCCCCCCCCACCCCCCCCCCCCCCCACCCCCCCCCCCCCCCACCCCCCCCCCCCCCCACCCCCCCCCCCCCCCACCCCCCCCCCCCCCCACCCCCCCCCCCCCCCACCCCCCCCCCCCCCCACCCCCCCCCCCCCCCACCCCCCCCCCCCCCCACCCCCCCCCCCCCCCACCCCCCCCCCCCCCCACCCCCCCCCCCCCCCACCCCCCCCCCCCCCCACCCCCCCCCCCCCCCACCCCCCCCCCCCCCCACCCCCCCCCCCCCCCACCCCCCCCCCCCCCCACCCCCCCCCCCCCCCACCCCCCCCCCCCCCCACCCCCCCCCCCCCCCACCCCCCCCCCCCCCCACCCCCCCCCCCCCCCACCCCCCCCCCCCCCCACCCCCCCCCCCCCCCACCCCCCCCCCCCCCCACCCCCCCCCCCCCCCACCCCCCCCCCCCCCCACCCCCCCCCCCCCCCACCCCCCCCCCCCCCCACCCCCCCCCCCCCCCACCCCCCCCCCCCCCCACCCCCCCCCCCCCCCACCCCCCCCCCCCCCCACCCCCCCCCCCCCCCACCCCCCCCCCCCCCCACCCCCCCCCCCCCCCACCCCCCCCCCCCCCCACCCCCCCCCCCCCCCACCCCCCCCCCCCCCCACCCCCCCCCCCCCCCACCCCCCCCCCCCCCCACCCCCCCCCCCCCCCACCCCCCCCCCCCCCCACCCCCCCCCCCCCCCACCCCCCCCCCCCCCCACCCCCCCCCCCCCCCACCCCCCCCCCCCCCCACCCCCCCCCCCCCCCACCCCCCCCCCCCCCCACCCCCCCCCCCCCCCACCCCCCCCCCCCCCCACCCCCCCCCCCCCCCACCCCCCCCCCCCCCCACCCCCCCCCCCCCCCACCCCCCCCCCCCCCCACCCCCCCCCCCCCCCACCCCCCCCCCCCCCCACCCCCCCCCCCCCCCACCCCCCCCCCCCCCCACCCCCCCCCCCCCCCACCCCCCCCCCCCCCCACCCCCCCCCCCCCCCACCCCCCCCCCCCCCCACCCCCCCCCCCCCCCACCCCCCCCCCCCCCCACCCCCCCCCCCCCCCACCCCCCCCCCCCCCCACCCCCCCCCCCCCCCACCCCCCCCCCCCCCCACCCCCCCCCCCCCCCACCCCCCCCCCCCCCCACCCCCCCCCCCCCCCACCCCCCCCCCCCCCCACCCCCCCCCCCCCCCACCCCCCCCCCCCCCCACCCCCCCCCCCCCCCACCCCCCCCCCCCCCCACCCCCCCCCCCCCCCACCCCCCCCCCCCCCCACCCCCCCCCCCCCCCACCCCCCCCCCCCCCCACCCCCCCCCCCCCCCACCCCCCCCCCCCCCCACCCCCCCCCCCCCCCACCCCCCCCCCCCCCCACCCCCCCCCCCCCCCACCCCCCCCCCCCCCCACCCCCCCCCCCCCCCACCCCCCCCCCCCCCCACCCCCCCCCCCCCCCACCCCCCCCCCCCCCCACCCCCCCCCCCCCCCACCCCCCCCCCCCCCCACCCCCCCCCCCCCCCACCCCCCCCCCCCCCCACCCCCCCCCCCCCCCACCCCCCCCCCCCCCCACCCCCCCCCCCCCCCACCCCCCCCCCCCCCCACCCCCCCCCCCCCCCACCCCCCCCCCCCCCCACCCCCCCCCCCCCCCACCCCCCCCCCCCCCCACCCCCCCCCCCCCCCACCCCCCCCCCCCCCCACCCCCCCCCCCCCCCACCCCCCCCCCCCCCCACCCCCCCCCCCCCCCACCCCCCCCCCCCCCCACCCCCCCCCCCCCCCACCCCCCCCCCCCCCCACCCCCCCCCCCCCCCACCCCCCCCCCCCCCCACCCCCCCCCCCCCCCACCCCCCCCCCCCCCCACCCCCCCCCCCCCCCACCCCCCCCCCCCCCCACCCCCCCCCCCCCCCACCCCCCCCCCCCCCCACCCCCCCCCCCCCCCACCCCCCCCCCCCCCCACCCCCCCCCCCCCCCACCCCCCCCCCCCCCCACCCCCCCCCCCCCCCACCCCCCCCCCCCCCCACCCCCCCCCCCCCCCACCCCCCCCCCCCCCCACCCCCCCCCCCCCCCACCCCCCCCCCCCCCCACCCCCCCCCCCCCCCACCCCCCCCCCCCCCCACCCCCCCCCCCCCCCACCCCCCCCCCCCCCCACCCCCCCCCCCCCCCACCCCCCCCCCCCCCCACCCCCCCCCCCCCCCACCCCCCCCCCCCCCCACCCCCCCCCCCCCCCACCCCCCCCCCCCCCCACCCCCCCCCCCCCCCACCCCCCCCCCCCCCCACCCCCCCCCCCCCCCACCCCCCCCCCCCCCCACCCCCCCCCCCCCCCACCCCCCCCCCCCCCCACCCCCCCCCCCCCCCACCCCCCCCCCCCCCCACCCCCCCCCCCCCCCACCCCCCCCCCCCCCCACCCCCCCCCCCCCCCACCCCCCCCCCCCCCCACCCCCCCCCCCCCCCACCCCCCCCCCCCCCCACCCCCCCCCCCCCCCACCCCCCCCCCCCCCCACCCCCCCCCCCCCCCACCCCCCCCCCCCCCCACCCCCCCCCCCCCCCACCCCCCCCCCCCCCCACCCCCCCCCCCCCCCACCCCCCCCCCCCCCCACCCCCCCCCCCCCCCACCCCCCCCCCCCCCCACCCCCCCCCCCCCCCACCCCCCCCCCCCCCCACCCCCCCCCCCCCCCACCCCCCCCCCCCCCCACCCCCCCCCCCCCCCACCCCCCCCCCCCCCCACCCCCCCCCCCCCCCACCCCCCCCCCCCCCCACCCCCCCCCCCCCCCACCCCCCCCCCCCCCCACCCCCCCCCCCCCCCACCCCCCCCCCCCCCCACCCCCCCCCCCCCCCACCCCCCCCCCCCCCCACCCCCCCCCCCCCCCACCCCCCCCCCCCCCCACCCCCCCCCCCCCCCACCCCCCCCCCCCCCCACCCCCCCCCCCCCCCACCCCCCCCCCCCCCCACCCCCCCCCCCCCCCACCCCCCCCCCCCCCCACCCCCCCCCCCCCCCACCCCCCCCCCCCCCCACCCCCCCCCCCCCCCACCCCCCCCCCCCCCCACCCCCCCCCCCCCCCACCCCCCCCCCCCCCCACCCCCCCCCCCCCCCACCCCCCCCCCCCCCCACCCCCCCCCCCCCCCACCCCCCCCCCCCCCCACCCCCCCCCCCCCCCACCCCCCCCCCCCCCCACCCCCCCCCCCCCCCACCCCCCCCCCCCCCCACCCCCCCCCCCCCCCACCCCCCCCCCCCCCCACCCCCCCCCCCCCCCACCCCCCCCCCCCCCCACCCCCCCCCCCCCCCACCCCCCCCCCCCCCCACCCCCCCCCCCCCCCACCCCCCCCCCCCCCCACCCCCCCCCCCCCCCACCCCCCCCCCCCCCCACCCCCCCCCCCCCCCACCCCCCCCCCCCCCCACCCCCCCCCCCCCCCACCCCCCCCCCCCCCCACCCCCCCCCCCCCCCACCCCCCCCCCCCCCCACCCCCCCCCCCCCCCACCCCCCCCCCCCCCCACCCCCCCCCCCCCCCACCCCCCCCCCCCCCCACCCCCCCCCCCCCCCACCCCCCCCCCCCCCCACCCCCCCCCCCCCCCACCCCCCCCCCCCCCCACCCCCCCCCCCCCCCACCCCCCCCCCCCCCCACCCCCCCCCCCCCCCACCCCCCCCCCCCCCCACCCCCCCCCCCCCCCACCCCCCCCCCCCCCCACCCCCCCCCCCCCCCACCCCCCCCCCCCCCCACCCCCCCCCCCCCCCACCCCCCCCCCCCCCCACCCCCCCCCCCCCCCACCCCCCCCCCCCCCCACCCCCCCCCCCCCCCACCCCCCCCCCCCCCCACCCCCCCCCCCCCCCACCCCCCCCCCCCCCCACCCCCCCCCCCCCCCACCCCCCCCCCCCCCCACCCCCCCCCCCCCCCACCCCCCCCCCCCCCCACCCCCCCCCCCCCCCACCCCCCCCCCCCCCCACCCCCCCCCCCCCCCACCCCCCCCCCCCCCCACCCCCCCCCCCCCCCACCCCCCCCCCCCCCCACCCCCCCCCCCCCCCACCCCCCCCCCCCCCCACCCCCCCCCCCCCCCACCCCCCCCCCCCCCCACCCCCCCCCCCCCCCACCCCCCCCCCCCCCCACCCCCCCCCCCCCCCACCCCCCCCCCCCCCCACCCCCCCCCCCCCCCACCCCCCCCCCCCCCCACCCCCCCCCCCCCCCACCCCCCCCCCCCCCCACCCCCCCCCCCCCCCACCCCCCCCCCCCCCCACCCCCCCCCCCCCCCACCCCCCCCCCCCCCCACCCCCCCCCCCCCCCACCCCCCCCCCCCCCCACCCCCCCCCCCCCCCACCCCCCCCCCCCCCCACCCCCCCCCCCCCCCACCCCCCCCCCCCCCCACCCCCCCCCCCCCCCACCCCCCCCCCCCCCCACCCCCCCCCCCCCCCACCCCCCCCCCCCCCCACCCCCCCCCCCCCCCACCCCCCCCCCCCCCCACCCCCCCCCCCCCCCACCCCCCCCCCCCCCCACCCCCCCCCCCCCCCACCCCCCCCCCCCCCCACCCCCCCCCCCCCCCACCCCCCCCCCCCCCCACCCCCCCCCCCCCCCACCCCCCCCCCCCCCCACCCCCCCCCCCCCCCACCCCCCCCCCCCCCCACCCCCCCCCCCCCCCACCCCCCCCCCCCCCCACCCCCCCCCACCATGAACATCTGGAGAGCTGCAGGTTGCAGACCCCTGACCTAGAACCTTCTGCATCCAAATAAGACTAAAAAGAGTCCAAATGACACAATTATTAGTCAGACTGAAAAGAGTCCAAATAACCCAGGCCATCCTGAAATGCCCTGGAGATGACCGTGTACTTCACTGTCTCAAGTACCTTGTTGAAGGAAAGCAAATCTGACAAGGAATAAAAAATGGGCTCAGGTCAAGAAATTCAGGAATATCTCACGGGGCTTGCAGTATGATGTTTCGCTGTTGGCTTAGTTGCTGGCACCGCTGGTGAGGATTCCAACCGTACTTGTGTTTGGGCATGGAAACACTCATCCATTAGTGGCTGGATCACGACCAACATTTCACAGAGGCCACAAGAGCTGCGAGTAGATGGCCATAATGTTCAAGGGGGAAGGTTTTCCCTCCCTTAAAAGCATTTTTGAATGTTAGCCATGATTTCCGCCTTCCCAGCTTCTATTGCTCAGCACAGCGATGCAAGCGACTCCGGTTCATTTGGCAGTAGATATTTGCCCACGAAGGTCCTAATTCAAAGGTGAGAAGATCTGGGAGGAATTTCATTGCAATCGGGGGTGGATCGGAAGCCTGCACCTGGCAGACAGACCCAAGATGAACTTCAAGTGGTCACAAAGTTCAGTTACAGCTTGTGTTGAGGGGATCGACGTCAAAGAAGCAATGGAAGAGAAGACATTTTGCTTCCAGCCTGGTATAAATGTCTAGGAGCAGCAGTGGCGTAGGAGGTTAAGAGCTTGTGTATCTAATCTGGAGGAACCGGGTTTGATTCCCAGCTCTGCCGCCTGAGCTGTGGAGGCCTATCTGGGGAATTCAGATTAGCCTGTACACTCCCACACACGCCAGCTGGTGATCTTGGGCTAGTCACAGTTCTTTGGAACTCTCTCAGCCCCACCTACCTCACAGGGTGTTTGTTGTGGGGGAGGGCAAGGAGATTGTAAGCCCCTTTGAGTCTCCTGCAGGAGAGAAAGGGGGGATATAAATCCAAACTCCTCCTCCTCCTCCTCCTCCTCCTCCTCCTCCTCCTCCTCCTCCTCTTCTTCTTCTTCTTCTTCTTCTTCTTCTTCTTCTTCTTCTTCTTCTTCTTCTTCTTCTTCTTCTTCTTCTTCTTCTTCTTCTTCTTCTTGTTCTTCTTCTTCTTCTAACGTGAGGATGAGTCCAGCAGGGTGGTTCTTATAGTTTTATGTTCAGTGCAACACAAAAATTGGGTACAAAAATATTTTTCATGAATCCATCAAAACTGCCTAGAAGCCACCCAGAACAATGGTGGGGATTTGGCTTTGGTGGGATTTGGTGGGAGAGCAGCAGTGGTGTAGTGGTTAAGAGCAGGTGTACTCTAATCTGGAGAAACCGGGTTTGATTCCCCGCTCTTCTGCTTGAGCTGTGGAGGAATCTGGGGAATTCAGATTAGCCTGTGCACTCCAACACATGCCAGCTGGGTGACCTTGGGCTAGTCACAGCTTCTTGCAGCTCTCTCAGCCCCACCCACCTCACAGGATGTTTGTTGTTGGGGTGTGTGTGTGTGAGAAGGAGTTTGTTAGTCCCTTCGAGTCTCCTTACAGAAGAGAAAGGGGGGATATAAATCCCACTCTTCTTCCTAATAACAATCACCAGGAGGATGAGTCTGAGGGTCTTTAAAGATGACCGGGCATCTGTGTGCTCTGATCCAGGCTGTGTGAAATTCGCCCCATTATTGAGGAATTTGCATTTGCTCACGCAGCACGCGTGTAGCCAGCTTCTAGATGCAATGTGGCCGTCTGCTCTTCATTAGAAGAGAAAATTGTTTCTGTCCCTCACAAAGTCCCTTCCTGGCCTGCAAATGCTGATGAGCGCCCATTTGGGTTCAAAGGGGAGCCCGTGTGGTATTCGCAGTTCCGTTTCTGCTGTAGCCATCTATTTAAATTGCAAAGATGTGGCAACGATTCATTTATTGAGAGCATTAAGAACGGGGCGCCAGCATTTGTGAAGCCATCTCAGTTATGATCTATGGCCGCCCTGAATATCAATGGACTTTCAATAACAGACATGGGAAGCCAACACACTGTTTCCTGTCAAGCTTCCAATGCCCACCGCCCCACCCACACGCCCTGTGACTGGTAAACATGTTTTGTGTCTTTGAGCTGTTTTTTGGGAGGTGTCCATTGGATGCATAAACAGCAAAATGGGGGGTGTTGGCAGCCCCGTAAGCATTCCCAGACAGAGTGGTGTAGTGGTTAAGAGCAGGTGGATTCTAATCTGGAGAACCGGGTTTGATTCCCCACTCCTCAACCTGAGTGGCAGAGGCTTATCTGGTGAACCGGATGTGTTTCCACACTCCTACATTCCTGCTGGGTGACCTTGGGCTAGTCACAGTTCTTCAGAACTCTCTCAGCCCCACCTACCTCACAAGGTCTCTGTTGTGGGAAGAGGAAAGGAAAGGAGCTCGTAAGCCACCCTGAGTCTCCTTAAAGGAGAGAAAGGTGGGATATAAATCCAAACTACTACTACTACTCTTCTTCTTCTATAGCGTGGCAGCTGGGAAAGGGCCTTTTTAGTGGTAGTGCCATGATTGCGGAATTCTCTCCTTCTCAAGGCGGACTTGGTATGTTCGCATTTGGTGTGAGGGTTGGCAGGCCAAGCCTGGCAACTGACGAGAGGGCCATGGAAGTGGACACCACTGATGTTACATCACTTCCCAGTAGCTTATAAGAGGAGGAGACATCTGAGGGGGGGATATGATTGAAGTCTATTAAATTATGCATGGGGTAGAAAATGTTGACAGAGAGAAATTTTTCTCTCTTTCTCACAATACTAGAACCAGGGGGCATTCATTGAAAATGCTGGGGGGAAGAATTAGGACTAATAAAAGGAAACACCTCTTCACGCAACGTGTGATTGGTGTTTGGAATATGCTGCCACAGGAGGTGGTGGTGGCCACTAACCTGGATAGCTTTAAAAGCGGCTTGGACAGATTTATGGAGGAGAAGTCGATCTCTGGCTACCAATCTTGATCCTCCTTGATCTCAGATTGCAAATGCCTTAGCAGCATCCAGGTGCTTTCGGGGAACAGCAGCAGCAGCAGCAGCAGAAGGCCATTGCTTTCACATCCTGCCTGTGAGACTCCCAAAAGGCACCTGGTGGAGCCACTGCAGAGGTGGCAGAGTTATAACTGAGACTAGATGGACTCTTGGTCACGATCCAGCTGGCTTGTTCTTATGTTCTTATGTTCTTAAAGAGATTGTAAGAAATGCCTTTAGCAGACCAGGGTGCTCAGGAGCAGCAGCAGCAAGCAGCAAGCAGAAGGCCCTTGCTTTCCACGTATCCCACTGCACGCAGGCTCCCAAAGGCACCTGGTGGGCCACTGCGAGTGGCAGAGTGCTGGACTAGATGGACTCTGGTCTGATCCAGCTGGCTTGTTCTTATGTTCTTATGTTCTTAAGAGATTGTAAATGCCTTAGCAGACCAGGTGCTCGGGAGCAGCAGCAGCAGCAGCAGCAGAAGGCCATTGCTTTCACATCCTGCACGTGAGCTCCCAAAGGCACCTGGTGGGCCACTGCGAGTGGCAGAGTGCTGGACTAGATGGACTCTGGTCTGATCCAGCTGGCTTGTTCTTATGTTCTTATGTTCTTAAGAGATTGTAAATGCCTTAGCAGACCAGGTGCTCGGGAGCAGCAGCAGCAGCAGCAGCAGAAGGCCATTGCTTTCACATCCTGCACGTGAGCTCCCAAAGGCACCTGGCGGGCCACCGCAGAGGCAGAGTGCTGGACTAGATGGACTCTGGTCTGATCCAGCTGGCTTGTTCTTATGTTCTTATGTTCTTAAGAGATTGTAAATGCCTTAGCAGACCAGGTGCTCGGGAGCAGCAGCAGCAGCAGCAGCCGCAGAAGGCCATTGCTTTCACATCCTGCACGTGAGCTCCCAAAGGCACCTGGTGGGTCACTGCGAGTGGCAGAGTGCTGGACTAGATGGCTGTTCTTAAGAATTGTGGGAAACTCTTTACCATTGAGTTCCCCATAATTCCCAGAGCTACCCATTGTGACTTCTGGGTTGAACTTGGAAGTAATGTAGAGATATCACCAGCATTGCTTTTCACCCCACCCACTGCCAAATACCAATTAAAACAAATAAATGGTTAAAGCCGTTCATGCAAAAACCAGTGTTTAACAGAAAGGTAATAAATCAGCTTCCTCCAGAACGGCATTGAGTCATTCTGGTTCAATGATTGTGGGTTCTTATGGTTTCTTGCTTGCCTTCAGGTTGGTGTCTCCAAGGCTGTGATCTTTGAGATGTCAAAACGGCTGCTATTTTTATGGTAGCAGCTATTTTGGTTTCCGGCTGCTAATTGTGCGCTTTGAAGCCGGCGCTTAAAAAAAAAAAAAAATAGCACGATTTGTTTTCGTTCTATGGGAAGCTGCTTTGAAACGGAGGCAAAATATATTTTCATCCCTTCCCTGAATATTTCCTCCGAATAGCTAACCCAGAGAGGGTCATCTTGCTTCCTCACGACAACTCTGTGAAGTAGGTTAGCTTCAGAGTGGGAGAGCAAGCACGATTTGCCCGAGGTCATTGAGGGAGCCTTGAGGACTGAGCAGGAATTCAATCCCAAGTTCCCTTGCTCCACATCCAAGGCTCTCACCACCGGTGGTATGAACCTGAGGACCACCCCATGACCGGGGCTGGCAGAGTAGTTACAGCAACCAAGTAGGATGCGGGAGACTTAGGTTCGACTGCCCACACTGCCATGGAAGTAGGCTTGTAAACCTCAAGACAGATTCTGTTGACTCCCAGAATTAGCTTTCAGACTGCAGCAATCAATTCCCCTGGATGAACGGGCTGCTTTATTTACTTCCTGTGTGCCTCAGCTTTGTCCCCAGTGGGTACCCAAAACAGCTAACAGGAGCAGCAGTGGCGTAGGAGGTTAAGAGCTCATGTATCTAATCTGGAGGAACCGGGCTTGATTCCCAGCTCTGCCGCCTGAGCTGTGGAGGCTTATCTGGGGAATTCAGATTAGCCTGTGCACTCCCACACATGCCAGCTGGGTGACCTTGGGCTAGTCACAGCTTCTTGGAGCTCTCTCAGCCCCACCTACCTCAGAGGGTGTTTGTTGTGAGGGGGAAGGGCAAGGAGATTGTAAGCACCTTTGAGTCTCCTGCAGGAGAGAAAGGGGGGATATAAATCCAAACTCCTCCTCCTCCTCCTCCTCCTCCTCCTCCTCCTCCTCTTCTTCTTCTTCGGAGGGCAGACTCTATGGCACTAGATTTGGCTGAGACCCTGCCTCTCCTCTAGCTCCGCCCCCTTCAGGTTCTGCCCCCCAAATCTCCTGGAGCTGGGAACCCTATATGGAAGTTTGCTGGGTGTGAGCTTGGGTCAAGGACGCATTCCAAGTATAACCTACCCCCAGTGCTGTGGTGAGGATAAAACAGAGGAGAAGGGAACAATGTTAGCTGTTCTGGGTACCCACTGGGGACAAAGCTGAGGCATACAGGAAGTAAATAAATAAAACAGAGACTGGTAAAATGATATGGGAACCTGCCCTTGAAAATGTGGGTGTCACCTTATAATTCAGTAGTAGCCCTGCATGCAAATGTCATAGACAGGCCCTCAGGAACCAAGGCTAGTCCACACACAGGTCTTAGCAGGTTCAGATGTTTAATGTGCACAGAGCAAGGAATCCAGACAAGATAAGAAACAGTAACCTACAAACCAAACCGCAACGTTGCTGCCACAAGCCAGCTCAGCTGCAACCTCTCTATTATAGCCAGCCTCCCATTCCCTGGTGCAATAACCTCTTGCAACTGAGTTCCTCTAGTTTGGCTACTGAAAAGACTCTGCATCTACTCTAGCTCACCCCATAGATGCTAACCGGCTGCTGTGTCTCCTTTGCTGTAAGTTAGCATGTAGTCTCCTCCTGCATTGCTCCTGGGGCTCTGGAGAGGGGGGGAGGGGGCTCTGTATCAAGGGGCTGAAGAGTCTCAGAGCTAAGTTCTTGCTGGGGAATCTCCAAGCTTAGACCTGGCTGTGGATCCCAGCCTGAATGCTCTGCCTGAGCCTGAGGACCCGATCCTGCAGGAACCTCTGGCTGCTCAGTCTCTGCATCGACAGGTAGTGCCTGCGAATCTGGAACCAGCACTGCCCCTCTTCTCTATCTGAGTCTTCCTCCCAGGGGTTCCCATTCGGACCAGGCTGAGCCCTAACAGCAAACTACCGTTGAGTTCCAGAGCTACTAGAGAACTTTTCGCATATGCAGTCGATATTTCATTAGTGCCCCGGGATCTGGACTCTGGTCTGATCCGGCTGGCTTGTTCTTATGTTCTTATGCTTTCACCTCCTGAATGTGAGTTCCCAAAGGCACCTGGTGGGCCACTGCAAGTAGCAGAGTGCTGGACTAGATGGACTCTGGTCTGATCCAGCAGGCTAGTTCTTAAGTTCTTAAGGCCATTGCTTTCACATCCTGCATGTGAGTTCCCAAAGGCACCTGGTGGGCCACTGCAAGTAGCAGAGAGCTGGACTAGATGGACTCTGGTCTGATCCAGCAGGCTAGTTCTTATGTTCTTATGCTTTCACCTCCTGCATGTGAGCTCCCAAAGGCACCTGGTAGGCCACTGCGAGTAGCAGAGTGCTGGACTAGATGGACTCTGGTCTGATCCAGCTGGCTTGTTCTTATGTTCTTATCTCCCAGCCTGTACATCTTTTACAGGGATTGCCACGTTCAATCTTTGCGCCCGGCTGGCTTCAGGTGCCTAATGGCCAGTTGGTTTAAGGGGACTTGCGTGGACTAATTTTCCTAATTAATACGTTTGGCTGGAGTGCAAAAGAGTCCAGTTGACCGTGAAATGACCAAGGCACGCTCAGATGTTTTCCTGCTGAAAAAACTGATTTATGGGCACCAGAAATTCCCCCCTCTCCAGAAACAGAGTCAGTTGATGGCGGGCCATTTATACAAATTAAATGTTGGGCATGTTACAATGATTGGAAACTCCCCTCCCTTTCCCAAGTATCTGTTGCTAGGTTTTATTGATGCCCCTGATCGAACTGTTTGGGCGAGTCAGGTTTTTTTTCCAAGCTGTGTTTCTCAGCATCCCTGAAAATCCAGACACCGATTTCCTTGGGCTTACTTCACAGCCTGAAAGAATATTATTCAGTTTACACACACGGATTCGCTCAGTCTTGGATCCAGACCAAACAATTCCGTGGGCAGAAGGGTTACTGTACCCCTGCCATCCTGTTCTTTTGGGAGAAGGGACCCCATAGGGCAGTGGTGGCGAACCTTTGGCACTCCAGAACTACAATTCCCATCAGCCCCTGCCAGCATGGCCAATTGAGCTGATGGGAATTGTAGTCCATGAACATCTGGAGAGCCACAGGTCACAGACCCCTGATCTAAAGGGAGCTCGTCCCACATGAGATCATTAAGTCCAGGGCCTAACACAGTGGTGGTGAACCTTTGCCACTCCAGATGTTCATGGACTACAATTCCCATCAGCCAATTGGCCATGCTGCCAGGGGCTGATGGGAATTGTAGTCCATTAACATCTGGAGTGCCAAAGGTTTGCCACCATGGCTATAGGGCATCTGAGGCTGCTGTAGAAAGAGGGGAAACTGCAGGAGGGCGTATTGCCATAGAGTCTGCCCTCCAGAGTAGCCATTTTCTCCAGAGGGACTGACATTTGCAGGGTGGAATTCATTGGCAATTTCAGGGAGGCCCCACCTGCAGTTGTCTGGGTGGCCTCTGTTATCTGCATTAGGGTTGTCAGTAGAGTCACCAGCTCAAGGTTGGGAAGGGCCACTGGTGGAAAGGGCCACTGGCACCTGGTGGGCCACTGCGAGTAGCAGAGAGCTGGACTAGATGGACTCTGGTCTGATCCAGCTGGCTTGTTCTCATGTTCTTATTGTCTTATGTTCTAAGGGACCTCAGTTGGCCATGATGCCATCGAGACCATCTTCCAAAGCAGTCAGGGGAATCGATCTCTGTTACATGGAGCAGAGTTGTAACCCAAGGCAAAACCATAGAGTTTCTGTCAATTCCTAGATGCACCTGTATGACAGTTCCAGGTGTTTTTTTTAACTGTACATGGCACTGTGGGGATTTTTTCCTCCCGCCATCACTTATAGTAATGGTGGACAATGGGAGCAGGGGATGGGGGACCCCCCATTTTTCACTGGGAGAACAGGATCCCTAACCAGCAGCTGCCTGTCACAGCAGCCACAAAACTTGCAAGGTAGATGGAGTCAGTTGAGAGGCACAACCTTTCTGGCTTAGAGAGACTCATCATGGGTCAAATCCCCACTACCGTCTTAGCCAGGTTTCAGAACACAAACTAACCAGGTTTGAGGGACGACCTCCCCATTGCTTGCGTGGCAGATTCCGTTTCTGGTGCTCGTTCTCCCCATTAATCCGCGTTCCTGCAGGACCTGGTTGCAAGTGGCATAGACCCCATTAACACGGGTCAGAGCTGATCCGGGGGGAAGGATAAGGGTTGAAACCCTGACTCGTTTCCTGCCCTGGAGTGTGACGTGGAATATGGGCAACCAATCAGCACTGCGATGCACACACAGCCTTTCCTTGGTTTCATTTCCGCTTTTGTGATTGGCCAGCAGAAGGGGATGCAAACATTAAACAGTCAAATGCGTAACTTTAAATCATTCATGGTTTACACATTGCAGTTAAACAGTTAAACGTTGAACTTTTACACGCTGTTTTTTTTTTAAATCACACCCCTACAATGTACGTTTCCGCAGTGGGAAAAGGTCCTGCCCCATCAAGGCATACCAGCCAATCAGGGGAGACCGGCAAAGCGAGCTCGCCTGGTAGTAGGGATTGCTAAGAGTTCTGCAACCAGGTGTGTCTGCTGTGTGCTCACTGTGGCGGGGAGGGAGAAACTCCGATGAAGAGGACACGGTTTCACAATGAACAGGTTTGGATCTGCGTGCAAATTTCAAGTGGGGATTTGACCAGGGTTACTTGAGGGAAGTCATTTTGAATGGTCAAAGCTTCCCTTCTGAGTCCAGGAAATACAGACTCCGTTGTCCCCTCCATCGCAGCCTGAAGAGAACGAGTTTGACAGAGGCCCCACAAGCCTTTTTCCTGCCTATAATTCCCTAACATTTTGCCCTGCAAACTACGAAATAATTCCAATCCAGCTCTCTTGTTCTTTGCTTCTTTCCCACAACTCCTCAGATTCCATTCAGTCTCCGCGGCTGTGAAGGAACGGCAATTCTGGCCCGGTGCTGCTTCCCCTAAACAGGACCCCAAGCTATCATTATCATTACAATCAAAATTCTTTCTCCTGAAAATTGCTGCAAGAAAAATTCAAATCCCTTAAAATAGAGGCTGGGGGGCGGGAGAAAGGGAGAGATTCTTTGCAAAACGTTAAAGCAAGTCGAGATCCTGGCTTGATAATTGGAAACAGATGCTGGGCATAAACAGCAGGGAAAGACCATCATCACCTCTGTGGCCTCCGAGAGGTCTTTCAGAGGCATCTGGCTGGCTGCCATTGGAAACAGCGCTGGACTAGAAGAACCTTTCTACAGATCAATCCCTGCTTTCCCTACCTCCAGAGTTTCTCCCTTCCCTGGCATCTCAGAAGGTATTTCAGGAGCCAAGGGGCATCCTGGCAAATGCAGTCCCCAGGGTGCCTGATTTCAAAATGGCGGGGCTGTGCTTGGAGCCAGCATCAGGAAGGCATGCCTTCAGACTGTGGAGAAATAGCTTTCCCTTCCCCCGCCCTTCCTATCTTCCCCTTTTGTCCCCAACCAGGCACCACAGAGCGGGTGGGCAGAAGTTGCAGTGAGCCTGGTAACAACATCAGGGGAGCGAAAAAAGGGAGGGAAGAAGAGGGAGGTAAAAACCAGCCAGAACCCTGTGGGTGGGTTCTTCTTCTTGTCTTGCTGGGCTCTGGGAAGAGGAAGGCTCTGCCTGGGAGAGAAGGCAGCGGCCATTTCCCTGCAGGCCGTGTGCTAGGTCCAGTGATGGGAGCTTCCTCATAAGCAACACCTACTTAAGCCGAGGACCTACCCTGGTGGGCAACAACTAGTAGGCAGGGTATGTGGTAGCGACAGGGCCAGAGGACTTGCCGTTTGCTTTTCTCTAGTTTGTGTTCCTTGTTGTCTTTGGGGGGGCTGTGCCAGAAAAGCTCTCTAAATTATTCTTCTGTTATTAAAGAATTGACTTTGTTAAATCTTTACCAGGAGTGGACCGTTCTCTGTACCACGTGTGCTCCCCCCATTTTGGACACGCTAGTGGGAGAGGAAACTGGGAAGTCCTGGTCCTTCCCAGTGGACAATCCAAAAACTGACCAGGTGGTGGCAGCGAACCCTGGAAATAAGATAGCCCTCTCCACGGGAAGGTTGGCAACTCTGGGAGAGGTCAGAGGGCGAAATAGGGCCTGCAAGCCATAGGCAAGCCTGTTTCACCACACAGACCCATGACACAGTCACCTGATTATACTCGTGTGACCTCAGCTTGTGAGTTCTGTGGGGCAGAACTTGGGATAAATCTCGCAAAACAATTGAGAAAACAAATTTCCTTAAATTTTTTTTATTTAACAAACCGTATGTTGACATAAAACTTAGCAATACAACAAACCCATGATATTTTTCAAGCTGAACAATTAACTTTTCTCTTTTTGACATATTGCCTACCCCAAGTTCATTTCTTTCCTCTCATAGGTGGCCCAGGAAGTCTCCAGGTGAACTCTTGGTGCACTGGCCTCAAAAGATGAAGGTCCCAAGAGAACTTCCACCAACTAAACACAGCCCTGAAACAAGAAATTCTAAAATTTACAATTCAAAACAGAAGTCTCCCTCCCTTACAAGTTCCCATACAAATATTATAGTTACCTTAAACAGGGTGTTAAGAGCCTATAATTAAATTTCAAGCTCCCAGTCGGATAGCCTCGCTTCCTTCTTCTGCTTTCCATACATTCTGCACCCTTCTGCCTCTAGAGGCTCCACCCTGGTCGAATCTCCACTTGAAATTTGCACGCAGATCCAAACCTGTTCATTGTGAAACCATGTCCTCTTCTTTGGAGTTTCTCCTTCCCCACCGCAGCGAGCACACAGCAGACCCACCCGGTTGCAGAACTCTTAGCAATCCCCACTACCATGCGAGCTCGCTTTGCCGGTCTCCCCAGATTGGCTGGCATGCCTTGATGGGGCGGGACCTTTTCCTACTGCAGAAATGTAGATTGTAGAGGCATGATCAAAAAAACCAACGTGTAAAAGTTCAACGTTTAACTGTGCAAACAGTTAATCGTTACCTGTGTAAACCATTAATGATTCAAAGTTACACGTTTGACTGTTTAACGTTTGTGTCCCCTTCTGTTGGCCAATTGCAAAAGTGGAAATGAAACCATGGAAAGGCTGTGCACGCATTGCAGTGCTGATTGGTTGCCTGAATTCCGCGTCACACTGCAGGGCGGGAAACGAGTCAGAGTTTCAACCCTCATCCCTCTCCTTGGATCAGCTCTGAACCGTGCTAATGGGGTCTATGCCACTTGCAACAAGGTCCTGCCGGAATGCGGATTAACAGGGAGAACGAGTGCCAGAAATGGAATTAGCCATGCAAGCAATGGGGAGGTCGTCCCTCAAACCTGGTTAGTTTGTGTTCTGAAACCTGGCTAAGACAGTAGTGGGGATTCGACCCCTTTCCAAGCTCATCCCATTCCTATGCAGAGGTTACCTTTGGTCAGTGTTTAGATGGGACAAAGTCCCCATGTAGGGTGGCCAACTCTGGACTGGAAAATTCCTGGACCTTTTCAGGTGGACCCTGGGGAGGTCAGGATTTGGGAAGGAAGGGAACTCAGTGAGGTATTATTCTATAGAGTCCACCCTCCGAAGCAGCCATTTTCTCCAGAGGAACTTATCTTTGTAAACTGAGGATCCACTGCGATACTGTGTGATCCTCAGAACTGACCTGGACGTCGGCATCCCAAATCCCATGCATGACCTCCATCTCAACCTGAGTTCCAAGATTCAAGAAATGTAGGGTATAAATGCACAGAATAAATACATATCTACTCCTTAGCTCTTCGTTCTGAAATTGCTACAAGGCAGACAAATTTACATCGGATGCAGAAAAGGAGACAAATGAAAGCTACTCACCTTAAAACATATATCAAGCGTGAGGCGCAACATCTTGTTCAGAGACATTCTGGGAGAAAATATAGCTGAGGATTTGTACAGGTGAGCAGGAACACAATGCCGATAACCACAGCTGCCGAATCATCAGTGGCTGAACAAACGGAGATAAACACTGATAAACCGATAGATTTTCCTGGGAAATACATGGCGGATTACAGGTTGTTGCTGTGTTGTGCGTGGACACATGACCACCAAATGGCTCACAGGAGTCCAAGCCTTTGCTAGGGCTGCAGAAATAAATATATCCCGCCCATCTCCTTTCAGGTAGAAAATAATAATTTCAGCTCCCGTGGAAATTTCCCCTGAAAAATACTTGAATTGCGAGAATACTTTTTTTTTCAGTCTAGATACGTGGATTGGTCACACTGGGGTTAGGGGTTAGGGTTAGGGTGGCGTAGTAGTTAAGAGCAAGGTGCATTCTAATCTAGAGGAACCGGGTTTGATTCCCCGCTCTGCCGCCTGAGCTGTGGAGGCTGATCTGGGGAATTCAGATTAGCCTGTGCACTCCCACACACGCCAGATGGGTGACCTTGGGCTAGTCACAGCTTTTCGGAGCTCTCTCAGCCCCACCTACCTCACAGGGTGCTTGTTGTGAGGGGGGAAGGGCCAGGAGATTGTCAGCCCCTTTGAGCCTCCTGCAGGAGAGAAAGGGGGGGATATAAATCCAAACTCTTCTTCTTCTTCTTCTTCTTCTTCTTCTTCTTCTTCTTCTTCTTCTTCTTCTTCTTCTTCTTCTTCTTCTCCTTCTTCTTCTTCTTCTCCTTCTTCTTCTTCTTCTTCTTCTTCTTCTTCTTCTTCTTCTCCTTCTTCTTCTTCTTCTTCTTCTTCTCCTTCTTCTTCTTCTTCTTCTCCTCCTCCTCCTCCTCCTCCTCCTCTTCTTCTTCTTCTTCTTCTTCTTCTTCTTCTCCTTCTTCTTCTTCTTCTTCTTCTTCTTCTCCTTCTTCTCCTTCTCCTTCTTCTTCTTCTTCTCCTTCTTCTCCTTCTTCTTCTTCTTCTTCTCCTTCTTCTTCTTCTCCTTCTTCTTCTCCTTCTTCTCCTTCTTCTTCTTCTTCTTCTTCTTCTTCTCCTTCTTCTTCTTCTTCTTCTTCTTCTTCAAAAGCCTCATGATGCTGTGGGGCTTAGGGATGCCAGCCTCCAGGTGAGACCTGCGCAACTACAGCTAATCTCCTAACTACAGAGATCCGTTTTCCTGGATAACAGGGGATGCTTTGGAGGATGTACGGCCTTGTACCCCACCGAGGTCCCTGCCCTCCCTGGTTCCATCCCCAAATCTCCAGGGGTTTCCCAACCTGGATCTGGCAGATTCATCCCCTTCCCGATGCTTCACCAGGGAGACCTGGAAACCACAACTGGTCTACATAATGACATAGGGCTATTGAAGGTAAGTAAGGCCCTTTCCGCACGGGCCAAGAAACACAAGGTGCAGCTGGGGTACATGAGCCTGGTGCAGCTCCAGGCCCTTTACACAGCTCTAGGTGGGTGGCCCTGGAGCCAACGTGGCTGGCTGATGTGCTTTCGCACAGAGGAGTGTCTGTTGTGACTGTACCTGCCTCTCCCGGCTGCGTAGCAATGCAGCCAGCCCTGGATGACCCCCACAGCTGTACAGAAATCTCTGGACATCTGTGCTCTCCTGTGTAGCCCTGCAGGAGAGAGGAGTAGGAGTAGGAGGAGTTTGGATTTCTATCCCCCCTTTTCTCTCCTGCAGGAGACTCAAAGGGGCTGACCATCTCCTTGCCCTTCCCCCCTCACCACAAACACCCTGTGAGGTGGGTGGGGCTGAGAGAGCTCCGAGAAGCTGTGACTAGCCCAAGGTCACCCAGCTGGCGTGTGTGGGAGTGCCCAGGCTAATCTGAATTCCCCAGATAAGCTTCCACAGTTCAGGCGGCAGAGCTGGGAATCAAACCTGGTTCCTCCAGATTAGATACACGAGCTCTTAACCTCCTACACCAGAGGCACAAAGGGCAAAACTAATAAGGCACGGCTGAGTAATGCGTCTCCCACGTGGGGCCATTCGCATGGTGCCCCCTCCAACCCAGCCTTTCCAAAAAGAATCACTGATAGCGCAGTTCTCGTTTATGCCAGGTTGGGGCAGAAAAACCTGGGCAAACCCAATGCAAGGGTGGGTACTGTGCGAAATTCCCACCCACAATGGGTTTTATCCAGTGGTGGGATTCAACTAATTTAACAACCGGTTCCGATGGTGGGATTCAAATAATTTAACAACGGGTTGTTTACAAGCACGATTTCAACAACCTGTTCTGCCGAAGTGGTGCAAACCTGCTGAATCCCACCACTGGTTTCATCCCATTGTTATGCCATGTTAGATGGCTCGTGCGGAAAGGGCCTAAGTGAAATTGAAAAGGAACACTTTCATCATGGTGGTTGGAAAAATCTCCCTTTGCCTACAAAAGGGGGCATTTTCAATACTGCTACAAACACCCCCCCCCCCTCACATGAACAGTTTTATTTTGATTCTGTTATCCTACCATTTGCCAATTGCTGATGCATAACAGCTCCCTTCATAAAGGTAAGTATTTCCCAGGTTATGGAGCTTGCCGAAGGAAACTGTGAGACACAGAACCATCCTTTTCTTTCCCAGTGATGATATCCAAGACGTGGAGCACTTAAGCTGTTTAGAATGTCAGAAGAGCCCATAAAGGAATGAAAGCAGAGCGCTCGAACCGGTAGGCAAAGGTGTGGCCTGCCGTCGGAGTAATTATCACGAGCCTTAATGGAACGGGGACAGAAAAGGAAGCAATTTGATAGCAAAGGAATTTGGAACAGAAAGCTGGATAATGAGGGTGGGGACAATCTTGGGGCCCAGATTTGCACTCAGCACGGATTCCCTGCGAAATCATTCCAGACCGGCTCGTCAAAGCAACGGGAACGAAAGACCATTTGGAATCTATTAAAGGCCACTGTGCAAATGGCAGAAATGAAAGCTTGCTGGTAAGGCTACACTTCCATGATTGCTGCTATCACCCACCCACCCGCCCACCCACCCTTTTTTTTCAAAAGGTACTTTTCTCGTCAATGATAGGACTTGAGTACACAAAAGGGGTTTTATTTCCTGCGATAGCCCCTTGCTAAGGTGGCTATTTTCCCTCCTCCTGGTCAATACCGATTTCCACGCAGTCCTCAACGTGGCGATACCGGGCAGTTTTCACTGGGCTTGGCCGGTTCTCCTTCTGGAAATTTGACTGCTGAAACTGAATGGGCTTGAATGTGACTCTCTCTCTCTCTCTCTCTCTCTCTCTCTCTCTCTCTCCCTGTGTGTGTGTGTGTGTGTGTGTGTGTGTAGTCTTACAGCAACAGAGACAGCATGTCGTTTTGGCAAGTGAGAGATGCAGGGGGCAACTCTGCCATCCCGTTTCTCCCCAAGCCCTTTCATTGACAGTTTACAAGAAGAAAAACAAACAAGGCAGGCAGGGGTTTGCAGCACTTGGATACAAGACAATGAACAGGGCAAAGGGCGCAGGGGGATTTGGGCAGTTGCACGTACACATTGGAGCCAGGAGGTCTTGCAACCTCAGCGGTTTCTCCGAATCCACATTTTGGAAGGAGAGGTCAGTCGGGGCAGTGTGAGAGACCCTTTTCCGGCGGTGTGCCCCCGTACTCGAGCGTGTGTGTGTGTGTGTGTCTAAAACATGGGTCTGGATGATATAGCGTTCAGTGTCAGGCTATGAACGGAGAAAGGTGATTTCAGATCCCCTTTCTGACAAGGAGCTCAATTGTAGGTCACTTTTTCTCAATCTAAAGTACCCCATTGGGTTGTTGCGAGGATAACATGGATAATGGAGAACCCTGTGTGCTGTTCGTTACAGGAAGGGTGGGATAAAAACCTACTAGATAGATGCAGATCCCCAGCTTTCTGCACAAAGATCTGCAAGGCGTCTTTCCACAACTGCTCTATATCAAGACAACAATAATAAAATGATACCAGGAGAGCAGCAAAACAGAGCGTTATTGCAGATTAAAACAGCAGCAGATTATAACTGGGAAGACTAACACTGCCAAAATCAGAGAAAATAGTCTTCTAAAACAGTGATGCAGCTGATCAATGCAAAGCAGAGAGGAATTGAAAACACCCATGCAAATACAAATGCCTTCACCTCAAAGATTGCGCCTCAAAGATCGTCTGTTCTCTGCTTCTTCAACGTGTGTAAAATAAAGAATATTCTTGCAATTGAGTATGTGACAACATCGGCATGGATTGTGTAATGATTTCCCCCCACCCCACCCCACCCCCGCCCCCATTCTGTGTGCATTGATGTATTGATCAGAAGAAATAGAAAGCTGCAGCAAATTGCAGACTCATGCATTGGAAACAAGAGCCGGGCAGCCTGGAACACCAAAATCTGGGGCAAATTTTGGATTTCAGAAGCATCCTACTGGAGGATTATTGAATTGGGTCCGTAGAGAACAACACTATGAGGTGTGTCAAAAAAGCCAATAAAGTGAGCTCCCTATTTTTCACTGGTCAGAGCTCAGTGTTGACATGGAGCTCCCCATAAGCAGGTCTACGGGGGAAAGGGCTTCACAATCTCTTGTTTTTGCCCATGAGGATGTGAGAGAGCTATTGCTACTGTTCTGTACCTTGGTGTAGAGGTTAAGAGCAGGTGGATTCTAATCTGGAGAACTGGGTTTGATTCCCCACTCCTCCACCAGAGTGGCAGAGGCTTATCTGGTGATCCAGATGTGTTTCCCCACTCTTAGGCCGTTTCCACACGGCGGCGGAAGGGGTCGGGTCGGCGTAGATGACGCCGACCCGACCCCTCTGGGACTGTTCACATGAACGGTCCCAGAACCTCCCGGGACGATGGCGCAGAGCTGCGCCGTCGTCAGGGCGACCTACCTGTCCTGCGGCCCTCCGGCACGTCGCCGAGGCCAGGGGACATGCCCCCCTGCCCTGCGCGACCGCTCCAGAGTCGCAGGGCAGAGGGGGCGTGTCCCCAGGCCTCGGCGACGTGCCGGAGGGCCGCAGGACAGGTAGGTCGCCCGGACATGGGGGGGAGGGAAGGCGCCGTGGAACCGCTGCAGTTCACACGGCAGCGGCTCCAAGCCGCCGTTTTCCAAAAACCTTGCTGGGCAAGCGAGGTTGGAAAACGGCGGCTTTGCGCCACTCGGGCGGCGCGGCTGCAAAGCAGCTGCACCCCCTGTGCGAACAGCTCCCTGGGGATGGCGTTTTTGCTGTCCCCAGGCCACCGTATTCCGCCCGTGCAGAAGGGGCCTTAGGCTCATTCCGCACATGCAGAATAATGCACTTTCAAACTGCTTTCAGTGCTCTTTGAAGCTGTGCGGAATAGCAAAATCCACTTGCAAACAGTTGTGAAAGTGGTTTCAAAATGCATTATTTTGCGTGTGCGGAAGGGGCCTTAGATTGCTCCCTCACGAACATGACATCCCTTCAATATCTAAACATGGCTATCATGTTACTTCTTAACCTTCTCTTCGCCAAACTAAACATCCCCAGTTCCCTCAGTCTCTCTTCGTAGGGCATGGATTCCAGACCTTTTTATAGCCTCTGATTCTAAGTGGAGTGTAAGCCCAATTATGATAAATGTATATAGATATAAATTTTGCGTCTAGCTGAGGTGAAACCATAAAGAAGACTCTTGGTAGTGAAATGTATGGCACTGTAAATGGAATGATTGCAAGCAAACAGGCAAATCACATCATTTTACTGGGTTACCATTTAAGAATGAGGCATGGGTTCCTGACAGATCTTCAGTTTATCTTTAGTTTATTGACTGTTAGCAAAATGCCCATTAGTTCAAGAGTTATCACCCATATTCCCAATCCTGCTACATCATTCCTTG
Source organism: Sphaerodactylus townsendi (assembly GCF_021028975.2). Taxonomy (NCBI): domain Eukaryota; kingdom Metazoa; phylum Chordata; class Lepidosauria; order Squamata; family Sphaerodactylidae; genus Sphaerodactylus; species Sphaerodactylus townsendi. Next base: position 51,614,992 of record NC_059437.1, read on the forward strand.
GTGCTTGGACTTCTCTTACATGTGTGTGTGCACACACCCTCAAAATTCAATTTTTAATAGTACTCAAAACACTCGCAAAAAGCAAAGACAATAAAAAAGATCAAAAACTATTCAAAAGTACACTTAACCTAAGGACTCCCAATTTCATCTGCATAGAGTGTGAACAATAAAAATTAATACCACTTGCTCTTTAAGCGCATATAATTCCAATTTAATAACCACTACTGATAATTAAAATACTTTTCTCTGTTAAGTCTTATAATAACAATCCTCTAATCTTCAAAACCACGCATCATTTTACTGTTTTCTGTTTTACCCAAGTCATCCATTAACATTTGGGTGCTGTGTGGTTTCCGGGCTGTATGGCTGTGTTCTAGCAGCATTCTCTCCTGACGTTTCGCCTTCATCTGTGGCTGGCATCTTCAGAGGATCAGAGGCATCTTCAGAGGAAACCACACAGCACCCAAGTGATTCCAGCCATGAAAGCCTTCGACAATACATCCATTAACAGTTTCCAATTGTCTAAAATTTTTACTATTTTTTTGGTAACGAAGTGAGTTTGGCCATCTCCGCCAAATCCAAAACCTTCACCCACCATTCTTCTACTGCAGATATATCTGGAGGTTTTTTGCCCATAAAGTATTCTATTTTTTTGCACATAAAGTATTCTTGCAGCTGATGTCATGAATAAAAACAAAGTTCCATGTTTTCTTCCCCACGGATCTCTCTATAAATCCCAACAACAAAGCTTCTGGTTTCAATTGTATATTCATTTTTAAAGTCTTTTGTATTATTGAATGTATGGACCTCCAATACTCATTCGCTTTCTCACACGTACCCATGTGGTAGAGCACATGTTAGATTGACAATGACCCTATTCTAGCCCCCATTATCTCTGTGTCTTGTGTAACAGGTGTTACAGGAAATATCCTTTTCTGCTTGATACTTTGCAGAGCCGCTTCAAGTTAGAATAGCCAGTATTGAGCTACATTGACCAATGGTCTAACGCAGGAGAAGATTGATTCATATGTTTATATACCACAGGATATCAGTGGAAGGTGCACCAAAAGAAATCCACAGAGAATAAACCTTGATGCATCTCTGTTCTTGTGTGTCCCTGGAAGGGAGAGAGTGGAATATTTCTGAAGCTATCATAAGGCGCAGTCTCTTTGCTTCAATTTGAAGCAATTGCCTAACAGCCAGAAAGGCACATGAATTGATTCATCAGTATTCACTCTTGGCTGCATTGCTCATTATAAAAGAAAGAGAAGGATCCTTGGCAAAGAACTGAGATGAAAGAAGGGAGAACTGGGGGAGAAAATTGTGCCTTTTAGCAGCTCGACTAGCCTGCCTCCTCCTCTCTCTAATTGGTCCTTTTGGTAGTTTGCTTTATCCACATAACCTTCCCCTCCCTTATATAACATTTGAAAACAACAATTCAATCCATTTTATTCATGTTAATCAGAATATGGCCCGCTTTGGAGGGGGGTTAACAAGTCAGTTGGAAAAATGAAGGGACAAGGAAGAGAATTCTTAACATTCAACTGACAACAGGTATTGGAAAGGATTCCTTCGAGCCAACTATCGAATTTCACAAGTTCACGGGTTCAATTCCATTCAGAGCCAGTTTTTTTGCTAGTTTTGTTTGCTGATTACCACGATCTACTTTTACCCCCATTTTCTGTTTCTTTACATTCTCCTTATGTCCAACTGTACATATTTTTCAGTGGGCATCTGTCAACCACATTATACATGTTTTATATATACGTAATATAGAAGTCCACCAGAACCATGGGTTGCAGTGTTTACAGAAAGTATCCAGATGTGGACCCACCACAAAAGTCATTCACAGAAATTTTCAGTGGGTCATCCAAACATTGCGCTCTGCTGAATGTTACCTCTGTGGTACAGGAAAAATGGAGGTTCCTATTTAAAACCTTTTAAAAAATGTCTTATTTGTACATCAGGTCGAGATAAATTTCTTCCCCAGAGGTGTTCAATGTATTGTCGAAGGCTTTCACGGCCGGATTCAACTGGTTCTGGTGGGTTTTCCGGGCTGTGTGGCCGTGGTCTGGTGGATCTTTTTCCTAATGTTTCACCTGCATCTGTGGCTGGCATCTTCAGAGGTGTATCACAGAGGGAAGTCTTTTACACACTGTGTACTGGACACAGTGCCACGACCTGGACCCAGTGTGTAGCGGACTTTCCTCTGTGCTACCCCTCTGAAGATGCCAGCCACAGATGCAGGTGAAATGTTAGGAACAAGATCCACCAGACCACAGCGACACAGCCTGGAAAACCCACCAGAACCAGTTCTTCCCCAGATGTTGTCGGAGAGAAAAAAACAGCTCAGATCTCTGAAATCTGCTTATTGGTAACAACTCTCAGCATCAGACAGTTCATTCAGCTGTTTTAGCATTATCAACATTCTATGCTGGTCTCCTTAAAATGCATGTTATTAATTGCTTTTATGGTTCTTGTAAAAACCACTGTTCCGTCGCTTGTTTCATTTGACAGATCTGCTTTTCACGTTAATTGGTTATTTCTGTTTTGGACATTGGCTGATGGACATAAACCTAACCTTGGACACAGGATACATCAGAATGACAGAAGAAATAAGAGATGGAACAAATCGTACCAGCCCATATTGCAAACATATAATCCAAACACATGTTGACTCAATGCACATGGATAGGGCGCGGGCACAATGGTCCTATGCCTTATCTAGACGTGATTACTAGCTTCTGAGCTCAGCATCTATGTACATAGGAAATGCCCATGCATACACTTGGTGCCCATGATGGGTGTAGAGAAATGCTCTGCACCAATGGTGGGATCCAAAAATTTTAGTAACAGGTTCCCATGGTGATGGGATTCAAACTGCGGCATAGCGCCAATGGGGCTGGGCGGGGCACGACGGGGGGGTGGCTGGGCATTCCGGGGACAGGGCATTCCAGGGGCGGGGCTGTGGCAAGGACCAGCCACTGCGCCGGTCCTTGGGCGGGAAATGAATGCATGTAGGCGCAGGCTGCCATGCACGCCTGTGTACCTCCTGCTAGACTGCTTCAAGTTCTGTGCGCTACTGCTGAGAGGAGGGGCGTAACTAAGGCAAAAATCACGTGGCAAAATCACCAATTGGTAACCCCCTCTTGGCATACACAAATAATTAGTAACCTATTCTTGGGAACCTGTGAGAAACTGCTGGATCCCACCTCTGCTCTGCACCCAAGTATTCACACGAATAGTTAAATCACTATGACTGCACTCTGGCTGCCTGTTGAAACCCAGATGTGAACCTAAAGCTGGCATAAAGGAGGGTACTGAGGAAAGAACCATCAAGCTCCAAGCACAGTTTAGAGTGTGTTTTCTGTTCCCAGCAAATTTCTTTCTTTTCTGAAATGGAAAACGGCAGCTGAGAAGACCACGCCTACAGCTTCCTCATCTTGTTTGCTTTCCAAGGTGCTGATGATTAAAACATAATCTTTGCCTTTGATTGGAAAGTCGAACAGGAAGAAAAACAAACCTATCTGGAGAACAAAGGAAGTATAAGAAAGATGTTTGCTGCCACCAGGGTGTTCATGGCTTTGGCAAGGCAGAAGGGGGACTACGGAGGCCACAGGATACTCTGGCATGGGTGGAATGAAGTCCTTCAGGGCAACAGTTTGTGGAAAGAAGAAACATGGAAATAAAAGTAACACACACGGCACAGGGGAGGCGTTAAAGGTGATGTAGAAGGCCTCAGCGTGGGGAAGTGGTTAAGAGCAGGTGCACTCTAACCTGGAGAACTGGGTTTGATTCCCCACTCTGCCACTTGAGCTGTGGAGGCTTATCTGGTGAACCAGATTAGCTTGTGCACTCCCACACATGCCAGCTGGGTGACCTTGGGCTAGTCACAGTTCTTTGGAACTCTCTCAGCCCCACCCACCTAACAGGGTGTTTGTTGTGAGGGGGGGAAGGAAAGAAGGTTCTAAGCCCCTTTGAGCCTCCTTACAGGAGAGAAAGGGGGGATATAAATCCATATAAATTCTTCCTCCTCCTGCTACCTGGAGGGCCACTTGCAATCTGAGTCGACAGTACTGACCTGAGGGCATCTTCTGTGGTTGGTCGCTGTCGAAAAGCACGCCGCATTTATAGGGTTAAACCCCTTTTGCCCTCCCCACGTAGTCCTGCACTGACTCAGGGCTGCAATTTGCCTCTGCAAGACTGGCAAAGATCAGCGATCTCTGTCACATCCAATTTGACTTCATGCGACCGCTTACGAACATTAAAATGAATTAAGCATTAAAATAAATGTCTGCTGCAAATGGCATGGCCGAATACTGCAAAACTGACTTTCCCTTTGACGTAGAAGGTCAAACACGTTGCTTCTCCAGTGATTTTTCGGCACCCCTCTTGAACCTATTTTGATTGGCACTGTCCTGACCCCCTATGACTAGCTCAGCAGCTTTGACTTGGAGTCTTCAGGAAATGGGCCCAAAGAACCAAAGTGGGTGACTGAGGAGGACCACAAGAACGGCCCAGCATCAGCATCATCATCATCTCCGCTTCCTCCTCCTCCTCCTCCTCCTCCTCTTCTTCTCATGGTGTTGTGTGGAAAGGGAATCTTCATCAGGGATGTGGGGTAGTTCTTAGATTTCCCTAGTACACACTTTCTTTACAATCCGGCCGGTGGGAAGGTGTTCAGCTTCACGTTGCGGCAGAGCCGGAATTTATTTCCCCACTTTCCTTCCCTCAGTAGAACTTCAGAGGATAATTAAGAGCAGCAAGTCAGGCCGGCACATCTGAAGCTTCACGACTGAGTGAGGGGAACTGTCGTGAACAAAGAACATGAGAATGCTTTGGTGGGACCGTCTGTGTCAAGCTCCCACCCCTTGACAGTATTGGGTTACCTTGTTGAGAAAGGCAAACGACATCTGAAGTTCCTCTTCCTGATTAACTGTAGCAGCTGTAAACATCCACAATGCCGACTTCATAAATTATGCTAAAGGCTGTCTTTGGGACTTATATAAGAAGGAAACGTTTGGTGCAAATGAGACGGTCTTGTCAAATGGGCCAGATTTCTTAATTATTGTAAGGGTCTGGTACTCCAGTCAATAATAAGTCTCAAGAAAGGTCCAAGAGCTTTGTTAGAACTGTGTCAAGCCCAACGGCCAGGTAGCTGAATCTGAGATCCAAGAACCCTGGCCCCAGTATATAACCTTAGGGTTACAGTTTGGTTCAACCCATAATGATTGAAGTCTATAAAATTATGCATGGGGTAGAAAATGTTGACAGAGAGAAATTTTTCTCTCTTTCTCACAATACTAGAACCAGGGGGCATCCATTGAAAATGCTGGGGGGAAGAATTAGGACTAATAAAAGGAAACACTTCTTCACGCAACGCGTGATTGGTGTTTGGAATATGCTGCCACAGGAGGTGGTGATGGCCACTAACCTGGATGGCTTTAAAAGAGGCTTGGACAGATTTATGGAGGAGAAGTCCATCTCTGGCTACCAATCTTGATCCTCCTTGATCTGAGATTGCAAATGCCTTAACAGTCCAGGTGCTTGGGAGCAACAGCCGCAGAAATGCCTTTGCTTTCACATCCTGCATGTGAGCTCCCAAAGGCACCTGGTGGGCCACTGCGAGTAGCAGAGTGCTGGACTAGATGGACTCTGGTCTGATCCAGCTGGCTTGTTCTTATGTTCTTATGTTCTTATAAAGCCCCCACCTTTGCATTCCCCCAATATCAGCACGAGAAAGGCCAGTGATACAGTTACATTGTTTTGGGAATAGACGAGTTACTCCCTGGGAAAGAAAGATTAGAAGTACTCCGCAAGCTCTATTGAACTAGGTACTTGCGAAACAAAAGACAGAGGCCGGGCTGGGATGTCCATACTGGCAGGCCAAGGATGGCGCAGCCTGACAATTATCCAATGGGATTGTTGTCCTTGAAGCTTAAAAAATTATCAGCCGAGTGGAACAAGGGAATGAGAGTGGTCATCTTTCAGAATTTCCATAGGCCCCTTCCGCACAGGCCAATACATCCAGGCTGAGAGTGTGACAAAACCCATTTCGAAGGGGAACTTTGCACGACTCCCACCCCTAAAGTGAGACTGTCTTGTGGTAGTGTAGGCGCAGAGAAAGGGAAAGGGGTTTTAACTCCATCTATAAGTAAGGCTGTTCTTCTTTCCCCCCATTCGTTTTCCTATAATGGGGAGATGGCAACCACAAAGCTGCTGACCAAAGAATTCATGCAGGTGTTAATGCTTGCTGTTCTTTCACTGTTGCTAACCAGACTTGTAACAACCCTGAAGAATGCCCCTTGTCCCAATTCCACAGAATACGTGAACTAAACTGTTTTTGAGGTCTCAATGTCTCTAACGGTAACTTGAGGTTGCCCTTTTCCGATACAGAGTAAGGAACATAGCAAAATGTTTAGGCTCTTGGTCTGGAAAATGGGGCAACAAAGAACAGTACTGATAAGGTGAAGACAGGGCCTTAGTTCACCAAACGTCAAAGGGTGGAATACTGACATCTTCCAATAAGGATTTTAGCCAGCCCCAAATGTTTTGGGGGAAGGGAGAATCTCCACCTTTCTACATGATTGATTGATGATGTGGGCATTTTGGGGTGTATTCTTTTCTGCCATTTTGATGTAACCTGTTTTTACCCTATAAAAGTAAGAACCCGCTGCCATTTTGGTGTGGCTCTTCTGATACTGTCTTGCCCGTTGTTGGCCGAATAAAATATTTCTTTGATTTTATTCTTTGTCGGCTTGAGCTTTTGGGGCTTAAGTTCCTTAACTCGTTACCCCGCGGTAACAGTAGTTCCCCCAAAACAGGTTATTTGAAAATGGCACTATCCGTCATTCTTTAGTTTTAACCCGGGTTGGAGCCTCTCTTGAGCAAACGACTGGCTGGGAAGCGCTTTCATCAGCCATGCTTCCCTTTGTTTGTAGAAATCCTGCCTCTCAGTTGTGTAGCCACGCAGATTTACAGGGACGTCAGCATGTCTGTGGGGGTCCACGCCTGCCTGCCCACGTAGCTACCGTGATTACCCAAAAATAAGACAGCGTATTATATTAATTTTTGCTCCAAAAGATGTGTTAGGGCTTATTTTCAGGGGATGTCTTATTTTTTTCTATGATTTTGCTCCCCCCACATGACCAGATCAGCTGCACTAGGGTATCTGTAACGAGGGTTTATTTTTGAAGTAGGGGATATATTTCAAGCATCCTCCAAAAATCCCGAAAAATCATGCTAGGGCTTATTTTGGAGGTAGGTCTTATTTTCGGGGAAACAGGCTATGCAGCGGAGGGAGGTGAGTAACAAAAAACCAGTGCCTTTGTGCAAAGGCACTACAGCAGCCTGCATTGCTTTCATGGGCTCTGCTGCCTGCATGGAGGCATGCGAATGCACTCACGGGACAGCGGGGTGCTTTATGCCAACTGCAACCCACTGTACTTTTGCTGTGTGGGAGGGGCCATAGTCTAGAGATCAGTTGAAATCCTGGGTTAAGTCCCGCCCCTGTCAAGGAAGACTTGAAACCCTATGGCAGTGGTGACGAACCTATGGCACGGGTGCCAGAGGTGGCACTCAGAGCCCTCTCTGTGGGCACGCACAAACAGAGTGCCCCCCCCCATTTAGGCTGGCCTGGGCCACTGGGCTCGATTATTAGCATTAAACCTAAGACCTAGTTTTGGGGAAGCAGTGTAGGTAACCCTGTTAAGTGCTCTTAAACCCCACTGATTTTCATGTGAAGAGCTAAAGCGCGATCCTTTACCTGGTAGTAAGCTTGGTTGCTGGCAACAAGGCTTGCTTCTGAGTAAACTCTCCTAGGGTCATGATTCACCCGTTGGAAGAGTTGCACGGTTGCTTCAAAGCAAAGCCACCGCCGACCACCAAGCTTACTTCTGATTAACGCACGCCTCGGAGCCCACCGTTTTTTCTAAACTAAAACCTCAGTATTCAGGTTAAATTGCCGTGTTGGCACTTTGCAATAAATAAGTGGGTTTTGGGTTGCAATTTGGGCACTCGGTCTCGAAAAGGTTCGCCATCACTGCCCTATGGACAAACCTGGGAAGAAGATTACAGTTTCTTCCAGCCGTCGCTGCCTGGGGTAACTAAAGATGGCTCTCCACTGCAAAAATATATAAAAAGATACTTGCTTCTGCAAGAACAAAAAGGATGCCATGTTTTTCTAACAGCAATACTTCAGTTATAGTTTTATGACTGAACAACGGTGGGGGTGACATTCTCTGCCTCTCCCCCCACCCACCCCCGCCAAGATTTTCAACCATTTGACTACTTCCTGGCCTGCAATGCAGTAAAAACATTTGAGATATTAACAAGATTATAAAAATGTCATGTCATATTTGAAAACTGTCATGACTATGAGCATTTTAATTATGGATAAATAGGGAAAAATAACCCCTCGAAATGGGCTTTTTTTCCTCTGGCGTGTTGATTATTATGTTATTGCACGGGTGTTAGAGCTGAGAAATGGCGAACGGTTGTAAAAAAAATCCCTCCAACTTGGAGGGGGGGGGGGGAAGGCAAGATAAGGAAACGGATTAATCTGGGAAATAAAAATGGAGAAACGTAAAACTGATAAAAGCATTAATATTCCGCTGCTATCTTTACTAGCAGTCATTACAAGAGAATTAATGGGGTTGGCAGAGGGTGTCTGCCCACCCTGGCTACTGAGATCCTGCCGCAGGAGGGGAAGAAACGAAAATGTTCCAGCCCCGATCCTCAAGTGAGTTAATGATTTTAGCACCGAACAGGGAGAAGTCAAATGCTCGAGAATTTGGAATGTCCGCTGCAGAGGAGAAGAAGAAGAGTTTGGATTTATATCCCCCCCCTTTCTCTCCTGCAGGAGACTCAAAGGGGCTGACAATCTCCTTGCCCTTCCCCCCTCGCAACAAACACCCTGTGAGGTGGGTGGGGCTGAGAGAGCTCCGAGAAGCTGTGACTAGCCCAAGGTCACCCAGCTGGCGTGTGTGGGAGTGCACGGGCTAATCTGAATTCCCCAGAGAAGCCTCCACAGCTCAGGCGGCAGAGCTGGGAATCAAACCCGGTCCCTCCAGATTAGATACACGAGCTCTTAACCTCCTGCGCCACGGCTGCTCCTTTCTCCTTCTCCCGGTTCTATTTTGGTCCCCAGGAGTTTGCAAATGTCCTCAGCTCCGCTCCACTCTCGATCACGTTCTTATCCTCTCCCCCTCTTGAGGACCTCAGAGCAGCGTGCGTGGGAGCTCGCCTCTTCCCAGGGGCGTACCACCCAGGGTCAAATGTCCCCGGGCTGCAGCCATTTAGTCACATGGGGGGGTGGAAAATCGGCCCCTCTGGGTCCATGTACTGACTTCAAGACCTGGTCAGTGGTGGGATCCAGAAATTTTAGTAACAGGTTCCCATGGAGGTGGGATTCAAACTGTGGCGTAGCGCCAATGGGGCTGGGCGGGGCACGATGGGGGCGTGGCCGGGCCTTCCAGGGGCGGGGCATTCCTGGGCGGGGCTGTGGCAAGGATGCAGCCGCTGCGCCGGTCCTTGGGCAGGAAATGAATGCACGCAGGCGCAGGCTGCCACGCACGCCGGTGCACCTCCTGCTAGACTGCTTCAAGTTCTGCGCGCTACTTCTGAGAGGAGGGGCGTAACTAGGGCAAAAATCACGTGGCAAAATCACCCATTAGTGACCCCCTCTCGGCACACACAAATAATTAGTAACCTACTCTCGGGAACCTGTGAGAATCTGCTGGATCCCACCTCTGGATCTGGTGCAAAAAAAGTTGTTTGATCGAGGTGGGGCAGGGTGGTTGCCCAGACTGGGGGCGGGGGGCACTCAGATTTTTCACTGGGCTACATTTCCCTAAATACGCCTCTGCCTGTTCCATCTTATCTTCACAACCCTCTTGCAGGGTAGGCTAGACTGAAAGGGTGACAGACTCGAGATCATCCAGTTAGACTGAGGGTTGAGTGCAGATGTGAACAAAGGTCAACCAACATGAGCACCATTTCTGTCCTCAGAAACAGGTCAGGTGGAACAGTTCAGTCTTACAGGCCCAGCAAAACTATGACAATTTCTGGGGGGGCCCAGGTCTCATTTGAAAGAGCGAGCCACCAGGCAGGGGCCAGAGCCTAGAAAGCTCTGGCCACGGTTGAGCAAAGCTGGACCACCGGTAGGTTGCGATTAGCAGAGCAAATTGCTCTTTGTGAGTAGTTATGAATGGGTGGTCATTGCTCTTGCCTGTTTACAGCTACCTATAGAAAGCCCCGCTCAGATTTGTCATGTTGTCATATATTTTATATATATGTACTCCAATATAGATACACCAGTATAAAAACACAAAACAGAAAATATTGTTCATTCTTAAACAAGAGTTCGCCTGGGTCACCCTCTGATAATTAGTTGTGTGTTCTGGAAACCATCTTGGCCCACATTCCGGAAAAAAAACATACAGTTTTTCTCTGGTTCCCATTTATTCTTCCAGCAGCGAACTTGAAAGCTATAAAGGGGGCGGGTGAAGCATCTTGCTGTATTCTTGTGCCAACCCAAGAGCTCAGGTCCATTAGCAGCCCTACAATTAGCTATGAGACCAGCGTCGCTACTCAAGTGGTATTTCATGTTTTAAACGGACTTAAATGCGCCAGCCCTAATGGCTAACAATATTTCAAAATGAGACTTAATCTATTTCATTCCATTTATATTACTTTATGTCATCAATCATGCCCCAGTAGAAAGCCCTCAGCCTAAGATGAATTTAACGGACTTTATAAATAATGGGTCAATAGCAAGTTTGTCATAAATTCATTTCCACGTTTGGATACGGGCCCGGCAGATACTTCTCCGTATTGCTTTCTTGCAAATCACCCATAATTCAGGATTAATTTGAATGTACAAATGTGACAATGAGAGTCCCTTTTGTCAAATGTTGGGGCAGCTTATGTGAATATATATATATAATTCCCTGCTTTTAGTGTTCTGCATGGGGAAATTAGCTCCCCTTTCATCACCGGCTGACACATGCTGAATTTCAGTTTTGTGACCTACTCTATGACAGGGTCAGATGGATCGCAACCAAATCCCCACAGAGCAACTGCTTAAAGCTGGGGTACCTGAAGGACCACTTGTCTGCAGAGCTTTTTGAAAAACTTTATTATATGCATTCCTCCAAACACACACAAGTATTTGTGGAACTGAGATACAGGGCCCTTTTAGTGGTGGTTCCCATTTATGGAATGCTCTCCTTCTTGGCAGGGCTTTTTGCTGCGACATTGTTAATAAGAGTAGGAATTAGGTTTATTTCTTCCTTTAGAACATTTATTAGCTGCCTTTCCTCTGGGAGCTCGAGGCAGCTTACAATGTAGGTAAAATACACATAAATACAATATGTTAAAAATATAAACACCAACATTTAAAATCACAGCTCAGGACTGGAAATGAAAATGAAATGAAATGAAACATGGAAATGAAACCGACTTTAATTGCCTCCTAAGGATTGAAAGTGAGGAGGGCCAGGCACACCTTCCTGGGGAGGTTGTTCCAGATTCGTGGGACTACCACTGAAAAGGCCCTGTCCTGCATTTCCGCCATGTCAGCTTCCTCGATTTAGAGTAGGTTTGTTCACGGTTTAAGCATGCTCGATGGTTACTTTCAATTGCTGATGGATTGCCTTGGTGTTTTCAGTTGCTTTAAGATCTGTGGTAAGTTGTATCAGAGGTCAATTCCACACAACAAATTTATGATGGGTTGCAGTTGTTATAAAGGAACCCGTTTTCCTTTTCCCCATTCACGTGCGTGCCATGCAGGCAGTGATTGGAGCCCATGGAAACAATCCAGGTTGCTTTCGTGCCTTCGCACAGAGATGCTTTTCTCTTTTTTATTTCTTGCAACACATGCGAGGCTGCGCAGGCACACAGAAATGAGCCCCCGCAGCCATGCCAATCACCCCACAATACAATTGGCCGTATGGCTTAAGGTGACCAGATTGTCACCTTTGTAAACCAGGACCCGGCCGACCGGCCGTGCGCACGTGAGCGCACTGCCTTCTGGGGTGCTCCCGTTTCCCACCCTGTGACAGGGTGGGAAATGTGAGCACCCCAGAAGGCAGTGCGCTCCTGCAGCCGCGTGCGTGGGAGGCTTCCTCACTGCCTTCTGGGGCACTCCCGGTTTCCCGCCCTGTGACAGGCGAGAAGCAGTCACAGGCAATCTTGACGACGCATGCACAGAGACTCCGCCCCAGAAGGCAGTGCAAAAATCGGGACGGTTCAAAAAACCCGTGGGACACAGGACAAATTGTTTTAAAATGGGACTGTCCCACCAAAAGCGGGACGTCTGGTCACCATAGCATAGTTGTGCATATGCAGCATGCAATTTTTTAAAAAAAATGGCAGGTGGACTCTCCCTGAGCGTGGACAGTGCAGTGGAACGGAGGGAAATAAAGTTCTTCCTGCCTGGCCATTCACATGGGAGCAGCTCCAACCCAGAATTTTGCAAGAGGATCGCTGGTGTGGCAATTTTCCCTGGTTGAGGGAAATAATCCCTGGTTGAGGGAAATAATCCCTGGTCGAGGGAAATAAAGTGGGGCAGACTCATTTTGGGGGAGGGTCCTGTGCAAAGTCCCCCCCCCAAAAAAGTGGTTTGTATTGCGTCCGACACCCGTTACATTTGCCCTGTGCAGAATCCATCAGTATTTTGGAAAGGTGAACCATTTAAATAAAATGAATAAGCAAAAGCTGGAATCTTGGCTCCTAGCCTGCTGAGCTGGCAGTTGGAAGACCTCTAGAGCTGGAAGAACTCACTACTTGGATGCAGCAATTAGAATGCCTTCGTCTGTTGACCCAGAAAAGGCAGAAGGAAAGCCAGTACAGACACTTGCCCGTCCCTGAGCATAGTATTGCATGCTGCGATGCCATTCCGCTCCTGAAGATGGCGACAAGGACCAAGCACAGCTCCTGCCAGGATCCCCTGCTTCCAAAAAAAAAGGGGGGGGGAATCAGCTTTTAAATGAAGAACCATCCCAGGGGGAGCTGCTGGAGAACCAGACATTGTTGTTTGAATCCAAATACCAATCCTTGAGCGAATCTGAAAAGTCTTGTACGCTTTGACTTAAAAGACAGGCATAGCTTTTGATCAGAGGACATGACCTTTTTCCCAGAAACCCCACAAGGAAATGTCTTGTGCTTTCCATAGTCCCTAGAGTTGCAACTCCAGGTTTATTTTATGTACTTACTTATTTGGATTTATAGTCCTCCCTTTCCCATCAAGTTGGGAAATACCTGAAGATTTTGAGGGTGAAAGCATGGGAAGGGGGGGTGGGTTAGGGAGGAAGAAGAAGAAGAGTTTGGATTTAGCTTTCAAAGGGGCTTTTAGCTTTATTTATTTATTGATTGATTGATTGATTGATTAAATTTATATACTGCCCTCCCCTGGAGGGTTCAGGGTGGTTAAAAGGGGCTTGGACAGATTTATGAAGGAGAAGTTGATTTATGGCTACCAATGGATTCCACATACAGTATATAAACAAAACCCCATTAAATTAAAATGTAAGTTTAAAAGTTTAAATATTTAAAACGCAGCAGTAATTCAATAAAATGGCGTCAGCAATACCCCAGATTAAACCCTCCCAAAAAAGGGGAACAAGACAATAACAAAAGTGGGTCCCCTAGATGACAGGGGGACTCCGAAAACCGGAGGAATAGAGTAGAAGGGGCACCTAATCAGCGGCTGGGCACTCCAAAAGCCCGGTGGAACAACTCAGTCTTACAGGCCCTGCGGAATTCACCAAGATCCCCCAGGGCCCGGACAGCTGGAGGGAGAGTGTTCCACCAGGCAGGGGCCAAGGCTGAAAAGGCCCTGGCCCAAGGGGAGGCCAGCCGCATCATTGAGGGGCCAGGAACCACCAGTAAATTGGCCTCTGCTGAATGCAGAGGCCGAGTAGGGACATATGGGGTAATGCGGTCCCGAAGATGGATTTATACCCCACCTTTGTCTCCTGTAATGAGTCTCAAAGTGGCTTACAAGCTCCTTTCCCTTCCTCTCCCCACAACAGACACCTGGTGAGGTAGGTGGGGCTGAGAGAGTTCCAAGAGAACTGTGACTACCCCAAGGTCACCCAGCAGGCTTCATGTGAATGAGTGGGGAAACAAATTCAGAATACCACATAAGAGTCTGCCACTCTTATCAGGAGGAGTGGAGAATCAAACCGAGTTCTCCAGATTAGAGTCCACGGCTCTTAACCCCTACACCATGCTGCATTTCATGGTGGGAGGTGAAGAGTTTTGATTTATACCCTGATATTCTCAACCACAAGGAGCCTCCGAGTGGCATACAATCACCTGCCTTCCCCCCTCTCCACAACAGCCACCCTATGAGGCAGGTGGTGCTGAGAGAGTTCTGAGAGAACTGTGACTGGTCCGTCACCCACCAGATTTCATGTGTAGGAGGGGGGAATCATGTGTAGGAGGGGGGAATCAAACCAGGGATCTTCAGATTAGAACCTGATGCTCATGTGGATGATAAAACGGAAGTATGACAACCAGGTTCGCTCACCTGAGCTCCTTGGTGGAAAGGTAAAGTCAAAATGTATCACTATACCTAGCTAATTCTCGAGCAAAGAGACCAAGTAATTAGGAACTCCAGAAGCTAGAGTTAGGGCATCCCCAGGGTTTAGATAGTTAGGAGTGCCTCCAAGTCCTACTTCCAGGCAGGGGCATGTGTACCGCCCAGGGGGACACATGGGGTCAAATGTCCTCAGGCTGTGGCCATTTAGTCATGTTGGGGGTGGAAAATCACCCCCCACACCCCTCCTCCTTCCCCCCTCAGATTTAAGAACATAAGAACATAAGAACGAGCCAGCTGGATCAGACCAGAATCCATCTAGTCCAGCTCTCTGCTACTCGCAGTGGCCCACCAGGTGCCTTTGGGAGCTCACATGCAGGATGTGAAAGCAATGGCCTTCTGCGGCTGCTGCTCCCGAGCACCTGGTCTGCTAAGGCATTTGCAACCTCAGATCAAGGAGGATCAAGATTGGTAGCCATAAATCGACTTCTCCTCCATAAATCTGTCCAAGCCCTTTTTAAAGCTATCCAGGTTAGTGGCCATCACCACCTCCTGTGGCAGCATATTCCAAACACCAATCACACGTTGCGTGAAGAAGTGTTTCCTTTTATTAGTCCTAATTCTTCCCCCCAGCATTTTGAATGGATGCCCCCTGGTTCTAGTATTGTGAGAAAGAGAGAAAAAATTATCTCTGTCAACATTTTCTACCCCATGCATAATTTGAAGCGTGTTCTGTAATGTGATGGTGACTTTGAGATGGCCTGGTGCAAAAAAAGTTGTTTGGTCGTGGCGAGGGAGGGCAGCTGTCCACACGGGCGAGGGGGCGCAGAAAACTCAGATCTTGCACGGGGCTACATTTTCCCTGGATACGCCTCTGTACTGCCTGCTTAAGTCGGTGCTTCCACAACATTCAAATCGACTTCTCTCTCTCTCAGCCCCTTCTTCGCCATTTTCCCTGGCTGCTTCCCAACATACGGTTCAACCTTATTTAAATACCAACCTTATTTCTGCCAAAGCCTGCCCCAGGTTGGACAGTTTCTAAATTGTTCCATTTCCAGTGACAATTTAGTATGGTTTCATAACTACGCGAGAAGTTTGAGTTGCAGCGGATAATTTAAAGGCCGGCCGTCTCATCAATTCTCTCTCTCTCTTTTTTTTAATTGTGCTAGCTACGGAAGTATACAGTCGGCAGGAATTTACTGCTTTCTCTCCAGAGCATCGGAGAAGATTCGATTAAGGAAGCGAAAAGGCGAACAGCGAGACACACAATAAAATAGCTTACCGCAGAGAAGTCTCATAACGTATCCTTGTTAGACATGATTAAAGTTGAAAATCTGATCTCAGCTGAAATTGCATTAACCCAGAGTATCTCCATTGATTGGCTTCAGAGAAACGGGATCATCGTTTCAAGAGTGTAACTGTGTTGGTCTGCAATAGACGTGCTAGATGTTAACAGTTTTTAAAAGTGTGATTGCATTATGTATGTTTGGATTTCTTAGCCCTTGTGAGGACAGAAAGGTAGGGTATAAATTCTGGAGAATATAAAAAAATATTCCAAACACCAATCACACGTTGCGTGAAGAAGTGTTTCCTTTTATTAGTCCTAATTCTTCCCCCCAGCATTTTCAACGAATGCCCCCTGGTTCTAGTATTGTGAGAAAGAGAGAAAAATTTCTCTCTGTCAACATTTTCTACCCCATGCATAATTTTATAGACTTCAATCATATCCCCCCTCAGACGTCTCCTCTCCAAACTAAAGAGTCCCAAACGCTACAGCCTCTCCTCATAAGGAAGATGCTCCAATAAGGTGCTCTCCTCATAAGGAAGGTGCTCCATTTGCTCCATCCTTCACCAGAGTCACCATTCCAAGGCAGGCAATGGCACCCCACTTCTGTGGGCCTCTTGCCTTGGAAACCCTACAAAGTCACCATAAATCAGCCGCAACTTGACAGCCGTTTACCTACCCAATCTGAATGGCAGTGTTGAACGGGGACCCGTTTCCCCTGTCTCGTTAATCATCTCTAGCATGTGAGCTGGCTATTTCGTTTCCTCCCCTTCGGTGTTCAAGGTCAGCAACATCCCATGACAGGAAAGCGTGCGTGGTTTCTTTTAATCGGATGAAGGCACGCCGCTGTGGTTCTTCAAAGCGCTTTATGGAAGAGGGGCTTTTGTGCCGGGACTAGCACGGTGTCGCCGGTGGGGCGCCATCAGTCATTTCATAGCCCTCTCGGGGGTGTCACGTTGTTCCACAAACAAGAAAATATGAAAAGGATGATTGGGATGTGC
Source organism: Sphaerodactylus townsendi (assembly GCF_021028975.2). Taxonomy (NCBI): domain Eukaryota; kingdom Metazoa; phylum Chordata; class Lepidosauria; order Squamata; family Sphaerodactylidae; genus Sphaerodactylus; species Sphaerodactylus townsendi. The sequence goes on from NC_059437.1 coordinate 51,631,820, forward strand.
TCAGCAGGCCCGTTGGTGCCAGAGATTGCAGCAAAATGTCAGGAATCAGAAGTTCAGCGTAGGAACACTCGCAGCCGGGAAACCTGTCACCAGCCAAGCTGAAATTATTTCTGATATTCAAGTCCGGTTCATAATGGGCATCTTGCAGCCTGCCAGTTAACTTGCTGGTTCCTTTCCTTCTAGGGTTCCAGCCTCCAGGTGAAGCTAAGAGATGTTCCAGAATTACAATTGGACTCCAGATTACAGCTGCTGGGTAGAAAATGGCGGCTTTAGAAGTTAGACCAGTGGTTCTCAACCTTCCTAATGCCGCGACCCTTTCATACAGTTCTTCATGTTGTAGTGACCCCCAACCCTAACATTTATCCATTTTACAGATGGAGAACACTGATGCAGAGAGTCTTAGGCGACCCCTGTGAAAGGGCCGTTCGACCCCCAAAGTGGTCCCGACCCCCAGGTTGAGAACCACTGAGTTAGACTCTATGTCTGCAACCTGCGGTTCTCCAGATGTTCATGGACTACAAGTCCCATCAGCCAATTGGCCATGCTGGCAGGGGATGGTGGGATTTGTAGTCCATGAACATTTGTAGTCCATGAACATCTGGAGAGCTGCAGGTTGCAGACCCCTGCTCTATGGCATTTACACCATGCTGAAGTTCCTCCCCTTTCCTCTCCAAACCCTACATTCCCCAGAGCCACCCCCCTTCCAACTCTACAGGAATCGCTCAGCCCAGAGTTGGAAACCTTCTCTTCTTCCCTGTAAACACTCTATGGTCTCAGGAACTAGAGATGGCTCACTAGTAGGCAGAGGCGTATCTAGGGGAAATGTAGCCTGGTGCAAAATCTGAGTTTTCTGCCCCCGCCACCCCGCCCCTTGCATGGGTGGCTGCCCTCCCCCACCACAACCAAACAACATTTCTTTGCACCACGTCTTGAAGTCAGTGTATGGACCCGAGGGAAGGAGGAGGGGTGTGGGGGTGATTTTCCAACCCCCCCATATGACTAAATGTCCGCAGTCCAGGGAAATTTGACCCCATATGTTTAAGGTGACCAGCCGTCCCGCTTTTGGCGGGACACTCACGCTTTTCCGCAATGTGTCCCGCGTCCTGCAGGGACAGGGCGGGAAACAGGGAAGCGCCCCAGAAGGCAGTGCGGCAGCACAGGAGGCGCACGCGGCCGCAGGAGCGCACTGCCTTTTGCAGCGCTTCCCTGTTTCCTGACCGGGGAGTGCCGCAAAAGGCAGTGTGCTCCTGCGGCCGCGCGGGTGCACGCACGAGCGCTCCGCGTTACAGGAGTAAAAATCTGGTCACCTTACATATGTTCCCCACGGCAGTTTGCCCCTGCCAGTAGGCCCTACTTTCTTATTTTACATCATTTCCTGGTGAGGGTTGTGGAAGTTGTGGTTTCCACTACCTCTTGGTACCATCTGAAAAAAATTAATTGAGGACACACAATCTAGATCATCAAAACTCTGAGCTATGAAGCTACAAAGGCCCAGTTTATGGTTATTATAATTACTAGTCCAGTGTGTGCCCTGCTACTTGTGGGGGTCAGTTTTGGCCCCACCCCAGTTGGAGAATTTTTGGTTGTGGAGTGCCACTAAAGTACCTTGTGATGTCTACATTGCTCTTGCTGTTTTAATATATTATTCTTTTACGCTAGCGTTTTATGCACTGTTTATGGCATTTTACTTGTCCACAAACCACCACGAGGGTTTTGGCAGGGGAGAGCGGGCTAGAAGCAATCCGAACAATAAATAGTTCCAATTTGTCATGTTGCCGTCTCGTTGAAAAAATGCACAAGTTTTTCAGGAAAAATATTCAGGCTGGAGTGAGCGGAAAATGACATGGCGCTAAACAAAACCTTGGGTTTGGTTTGTGCTGACGAAATTGAACTGGAGTTTTAGCATCAGGGGGGAGAAACTCAAAACTGTTTTGTACCTCAGTTAGGGGGAGGCCGTAAATCAGTCTGCTGGTTATCTAAGGCTTTCAGCAGAGGGAAGTTCACAAAAATCTCCCCAAATTGGAAATACAAAAATAGGATTTTTTTTTTAAAAAAGAAAACTTTTCTGCCCAGTTGAAAGGGAACACATTCAGTCAAATGACTCATCTTGCCCTGACTGGAACCTGGGGGCCATTTCACTCCTTGTCATGATCACACGAATACCCTTGAAGATTACTGCTAGTTTACCACTGAGAATGGAAGGAAGTCCAACAATGTTAGGTCCCTGATTCTCCCAGAGATCCACTAGCAGAGGCCAACACTGAGCGTACCACCTCCCCCTGAAGGACAAACCAAAGCCCAGGCTGCCAGATGTGTTGGAGTGCCCCTGGAATGTGTCCCTTGGCCGGAGAAACATCTGCCACAGAGAGACCCCATTGAAACGCATTAAGAACTCGAGCCAAATGGCTAGATCCAATGTTATGCCCTTAGTTGGGCAAACATAACGACAGGGAATGGAACAGATCCTAGCACAGTTGCCTGGCACGCAGGCTTTTTTATTGCAAACCACTGACCTAACCCTTGCAAAGCAGGAAGTAGGAGATTCTGTTTGCAGAACCTGTGAAAAGGAAGATGGCTTCTGGCCATGCCCAAGGGGGGCATCGCGGCTGGATCCAATCGCCCATCAATTTTACTTTGCTCTCGTCGTGAGGGGGAAGCTACTAATAGGTTTGGCGGAAGGGAACGGCACGATCCATCGTCCAGTCCAGGAGAACTCCAGGTGAGCGATTCGGCAAATGATTTGTTATGTTCGAATACTCAACAGAACAGAAAGCAGGAATCCGCTTATTGACTCGCTGGGCTCTTTAAGAGAGGTTTCCAAGCAATGCTGGTTTCCTAATTTTTTTATTCAAGCTCGTTGTACGTTTCCCAGGCTGAGGACTGACATTTCGAGGGACAAGGAAGACACGACTGATTTGCGCGTTACAGCGAAACTGGGTCATGCCTTTTTCAAGCTTCTCGCGACAGCACTGAGGACTACAGGCATGTGAAATATGCAGACACACAGAGCAATGCTACTAGTCTGTGGAAACTTTTTTGTTTCCCGCTCCTCTGTCCTCTCAAGACAACCCTGAGAGGTAAGACAGGCTGAGTGTTTGTGCTCAGGGACACCCAGCAAGCTTCCACGGGTCAAGTGGGAATTCGAACCCACCTCTTCCACCCTATCCACTACTATCCCATGCCAACTCTTGGCTCTGGGCCCTTTGCCTACTGCTTAGTCCTGGGGTCTGCAACCTGTGGCTCTCCAGATATTCACGGACTACAAATCCCATCAGCCCCTGCCAGCATTGGCCAATTGGCAGGGTCTGATGGGAATTGTAGTCCATGAATATCTGGAGAGCCGCAGGTTGCAGCAGTGGCATAGGAGGTTAAGAGCTCGTGTATCTAATCTGGAGGAACCGGGTTTGATTCCCAGCTCTGCCGCCTGAGCTGTGGAGGCTTATCTGGGGAATTCAGATTAGCCTGTGCACTCCCACACATGCCAGCTGGGTGACCTTGGGCTAGTCACAGGTCTTTGGAGCTCTCTCAGCCCCACCCACCTCACAGGGTGTTTGTTGTGAGGGGGGAAGGGCAAGGAGATTGTCAGCCCCTTTGAGTCTCCTGCAGGAGAGAAAGGGGGGATATAAATCCAAACTCTTCTTCTTCTTCTTCGTCCAAAGGGAGACTCACATAACCACGTCAACAAATTGGAGAAGAACTCAAAATGTTTTTTCCGCTGGAAGCCGCCCCAAATGTTTACATCATTGTTATTATTATTAACTCGCTCGAGTGTGCAGTCAGTGGCTTTTCATCTCCCGCATTTATGACACATCACCACTTCAGGAAGAGAGATGATGGATTCAGGAAGGGACACTTCACTTATTTCCCCCCTCATTATATGTCTCTGCAAGCCAGCAGCTCTGACGCGAGCAAGGGATGGGGGAGAGGGAACGGGAAATTGTCTGCTACCCTCAAAGATGCACCACAAACACCCCCATGGCAGATAAGCTGACAGATTTGAAAAAATGTCCAATTAATCATATTTTCTCCTGGCCTGTGTTCAGCTGTGAAATGAAGAAGCGATTACAGTGATTGAAGAGGCTAATACATCAAACGGGGGCAACTGAGATCATGTAGCTGCGGCACTCGGAAGGGCGGGCGGCTAAGGAAGGGGAAATGCCCTTCCTCGGAGAGGGGGTCATGGCTCAGAGGAAGAACCTTGACTTTGCGTGTCGGTGGTCCCAGGTTCAAAACCCAAGTTGTCCAGTGCTGGTGCTAACCTATAAAGCCCTATATGACAGCAGTGTTTAGTCATTTGAAGGGATGTCATGTTGGTGAGGGAGCCAGATTGTTTTCTGCTGCTCCACAGACTAGGACCAGGAGTCGTGGGTTCAAGGTGAAGGAAAACATTAGGAAAAACTTCCTGACAGTCAGGGCTGTTCGACAGTGGAATGCACAACCTCAGAGTGTGGTGGAGTCTCCTTCTTTGGAGATTTTTAAAGAGAGGCTGGATGGCCATCTGTTGGAAATGCTTTGATGGTGTGTTCCTGCATGGCAGGGTTTTTGGACTTGATGGCCCTCGGTGTCTCTTCCAACTCTATGATTCTATGATATGACTTCGGTCCTGGGTACCTGAAAGAGCACATTCAGCCACATACTCCTGTCTAGGCGCTGAGATCAAAGGGGAAGGCCCACCTGGCTGTCCCACCCACCCCTTTTTTGTCTTACCTACTTGCTTATGAAGTAGGTCTCAAATTTGACACTGAGGTTCTCTTTGGCACTGGGCATGCAGTTTTCCCAATTAGCCCAGGGCTGTATACTGTCACAGCTTTGGTAACCTTTCTCATCATTTCAGTAGAGACCTGAATTGGCGTCCTTTCATGGGCATGAAAGAAGATCATAGAATTATAGAGTTGGAAGAATACTAGGGCCATCAAGTCCAATTTCCCTGCCATGCAGGAATCCACAATCAAAGCACTCCTAACAGATGACCATCAGGCCTCTGTTTACAAACCTCCAAAGAAGGAGACTCCACCACCTTCTGGGGCAGTGTATTCCACTGTCAAACAGCCCTTACTCACAGGAAGTTCTTTCTAATGTTTAGGTGAAATATCTTTTCCTGTACTGTGAATCCATTGCTCCCTGCCCTAGTCTCTGGGGCTGCAGAAAACAAACTTGCTCCGTCTTCAACATGACATCCGTTCAAATATTTAAACATGGCTATTATGTCATGAGGAAATGGCTATGATTCCGGAGCGATTCCCGGAGCAGCAGGAACGTGTACGGCTAATAAATCGAAAAGACAGAGCAAACCCCCTTCCTCGCGTCTCAGTTTTTTGCCATTCAGGAAGAAGAAGAAGAAGAAGAGTTTGGATTTATATCCCCCCTTTCTCTCCTGTAGGAGACTCAAAGGGACTTACAATCTCCTTGCCCTTCCCCCCTCACAACAAACACCCTGTGAGGTGAGTGGGGCTGAGAGAGCTCAGAAGAACTGTGACTAGCCCAAGGTCACCCAGCTGACATGTGTGGGAGTGCACAGGCTAACCTGAATTCCCCAGATAAGCAGAGCTGGGAATCAAACCCGGTTCCTCCAGATCAGAATGCACCTGCTCTTAGCCACTGCTCTTAGGAAGCATCTCTTGTTTCTCTTGTTTTTATTTTTACACCGGAGCCATCGGAACAGAAGTAAAACCTGGGAGCCTGGGGAAAGGTTGCCTTTTCTGGACACTTGACAAGAAAAAGAAAGCAGACGTGCTAAATCTGGGGCATGTGGCAGAAAAAAACCCGTTCTTGATTTGCGGTGAAACATCTGCAGGAGAACAGATGCTTCTTAGCCGGGAGCAAAAACGACAGTTCCATTCCCTCCTTCCTAGATAGAGTTCATCTACAACTCTACATAGTAGAAGCTCCTCTTGAGATTTTTTTTAAACCTTTAATTGCAAGCTAGGCAATAGAAGATGCTTTTGAGAAATACTTGGGATTCCCCATTTGGAGACGCCTCCTGCTTCCCCCTCTGAAGACATCTCCAGTGTGGTGCGATGGTTAGAGTGGTGGGCTCCAATCTGGAGAACTGGGTTGGATCCCCCACTCTTCTACTTTTGGGGACCTGTTGGGGACCTTGGGTCAGTTACACTCCTCTCAGAACTCTCTCAGTGCCCACCGAGGCAGGCAATGGCAACCACCTTGAACGTCTCTTGCACTGAAAACCCTACAGGGTCATCATAGCTAGGACTTTGTGACCCGTTTCCACCACCATAAGAACATAAGAACAAGCCAGCTGGATCAGACCAAAGTCCATCTAGTCCAGCTCTCTGCTACTCGCAGTGGCCTACCAGGTGCCTTTGGGAGCTCACGTGCAGGATGTGAAAGCAATGGCCTTCTGCGGCTGTTGCTCCCGAGCACAAGGACTGTTAAGGCATTTGCAATCTGAGATCAAGGAGGATCAAGATTGGTAGCCATAAATCAACTTCTTCTCCATAAATCTGTCCAAGCCCCTTTTAAAGCTATCCAGGTTAGTGGCCGTCACCACCTCCTGTGGCAGCATATTCCAAACACCAATCACATGTTGTGTGAAGAAGTGTTTCCTTTTATTAGTCCTAATTCTTCCCCTCAGCATTTTGAATGGATGCCCCCTGGTTCTAGTATTGTGAGAAAGAGAGAAAAAATTATCTGTGTCAACATTTTCTACCCCATGCATAATTTTATAGACTTCAATCATATCCCCCCTCAGACGTCTCCTCTCCAAACTAAAGAGTCCCAAACGCTGCAGCCTCTCCTCATAAGGAAGGTGCTCCAGTCCCTCAATCATCCTCTTTGCCCTTCTCTGCACTTTTTCTATCTCTTCAATATCCTTTTTGAGATGTGGTTGTTGGAAGAAAGGGACTGTACGCTGTTTCCTGCCTCATCCTACAGAGGGGGTTTTTACTAGCGAGCTAGTGGCTAGATAGGGACTTAGGAATTTGTCACCTTTACTCTATCATGCTGAGTCTATCCCTTTGATGTAGACTGATACTCTTAGGGACTTCCTCCCTTGCTTCCGCCTTCTTCTCGGACACTCTCCATTACTCTTACCTTCACCATGCCTAGGGAGAGGATGTGTCTCCTACGCATCCGCCTCCATCCAGCTAGATTAGACTAGATAGTGAACCTATCTCTCCACCTTTCTATCCAGAATGGAGTTCACTAATAAATATTCTTTTTATTAGATTAGAAACTACAAATGACTCTGATTTTCTTTTGTGTCTGAAGTTCTCTCTAGCAAGCTCAACCACGTGTTTGTTCCCAGGTAAGCTTCCCTGTGTTTAGCCTCTGTGCCACTCTGCTACTTTTCAAGGGATACACACGCACCAGGTGTGGATCTTCCAACAGTGGTGACCATCTTTCTAAAACTTCCTGTGCCCAGCCTGGAAGTTGGCAATGCAAGTTGGACCTCCCCTCCTTCTTTGCTTCCACGGGAAGAGTCCCTGTTGCATGCAATGAGTCAGCAGCACGTCGTCCTTCGGGAATCTGTGTCCACATTGTCTTTGAGAGCCAAAATGGTGTAGTGGTTAAGAGCAGGTGGATTCTAATCTGCAGAGCTGGTTTTGATTCCCCACTCCTTCACCTGAGTGGCGGAGGCTTATCTAGTGAACCAGATGTGTTTCCACACTCCTACATTCCTGCTGGGTGACCTTGGGCCAGTCACAGTTCTTCAGACCTCTCTCAGTCTCCTTACAGGAAGAAAAGTGGGATATAAATCCCCAAAAACCTCTCTTCTTCTCTTGACACAATGCTGTTTACTTCCCATCAAAGCTACTGAGGTCCAGGGATGCCAGGGAGCCGAGAACAGCTGTGTTCTTGGCCACCAGCTGTTTTTTCTTTTCTAACCGGCGTAACTAAAAGATGACTCATGGAGGGAGGGTTACGCGAGAAGCCTCGACAGCTGCCTGGTATCGCTTTCTGGCGACGCCGGGTTGAGCGGATGACTCGCCTGCATGTAACGTTGTGGGACTCTCCCCCCAGCAAGAGTTGACAGCTCAGGTTCTTGCAACGTAGCGTTCTCTTCCCCCCCCCCCTTATCAAAGCCAGCTTTCTGTCTTCTAGCTAAGCAGCGGGTACAGCGATCAAAGGCCAGTCAAGATTCGAGACTTGTCTCTTTTCCACCCCACCGTACGCCTTGGTATGTATCTGAGACAGATGACAAAAGAGACGGCCGCAGGGCAAAGGCAGAGCTGATCAAATGCCGTTCTTGCAGAGTCTGATGGCAACTTTTCAAATGATGCAACGCTGGAGGAAAATGCGTCCTTGTCCTCTTTTGTCAAACAGCTTCGAAATGGGCTGTAACCGGTCAACACCCAGTCTGGGTTTGCACCAAAAGGTGTTGGAGAGCGAGACCCTCCCTCCTGAGCAGAGAAGAGTCACTAGAAAAGACAATAAGGCCAGGAAAATATTTTTGGTTCAACCCTCATTTTTGCAAAGCGAATGTTTTATGGTAGATACAGACGCAAAGATATTACTAAAAGAAAGAGAAAACAAGGAAAATAAGCACCAGGAAGAACAGGTGACAGTAGATAAAACTGGAATAGATAATAATAGATAAAACTGGAAAACGTACAAAATAATATCTCCAAGAGCTGTTCAAAAACAAAGCAGGTCGGTTAAACGAAAGTCAATTCTTCTTGTCTAATGATTTCCCCCGGCACAGTCCTATCCTAATAAAGAACAAAAGGATGCCATTGTTTCATTTTCCCCCTGTTTGAATCAATTTCGCCTTCTCAGAGATGTTTTATAAAGGGTCACTTTGTTCATCAATACTGTGGTCTATGTTTGCGTGGTCCCAGGGAAGCCAAGCAGTTTCACGCTGCAAAACTGGTCACCCAGATCCTTGCTGGACCAAAAATGAAAGTTTCTGCCTTTGCGGATGCTTGTAGCACTTCCTTCGTCCCCTGCTTAAGTTTGGGGAGCAGGATCAGCTGGCAGATGACCAGGAACACATGGTGCTTTTCCACACAATTCATTGAAAACATTTTGAGGCAGGAAATAAAATGTTTCTTCTATGGAGTTTTGCATTGTTTTTACCCCTAAATGCTTTTCACCCCATGGATCCTATTTTAAAATGATTCTCTGGCTGAAACATTTTGAAAACGTCTTCAGTTGCTGTGCCATCTATGGACTATGCTTTTGCAATACTGGACAGATCAAAAGAGACTTCCTGTCAAATGGGAAATACTGGGAAGTAGGTACATTTACGACAGTACCATTAAAGTGTTTGGATGCTATCAGGAAACAAACAGCACTGCAATACTATCCAGTTTTAAACAGCCAACAATAAAGTTGAAGGGCCTGCAGGATGGGTGACTAGTTTGGTCATCACAGCATCCAGTAGCACCTTAAGGGACCAACAAGACTTTCAAGGAATAAGCCAGGATCGTGTAGTGGTTAAGAGCAAGTGGGTTCTAATCTGGAGAACCGAGTTCGATTCCCCACTCCTCCACCTGAGTGGCAGAGGCTTATCTGGTGAACCAGATGTGTTTCCACACTCCTACATCCCTGCTGGGTGAAAACCTTGAGCTAGTCACAGTTCTTTAGAACTCTCTCAGCTCCACCTGCCTCACAAGGTGTCTGTTGTGGGGAGAGGAAGGGAAAGGAGCTTGTGAGCCACCTTGATCTCCTTACAGGAGAGAAAGGTGAGGTATAAATCCAAACTCTTCCTTCTCCTCCTCCTCCTCTTCTTCTGCTTCTATTGAGAGTCAAAGCTCCTCTTGCCAGACTCTATCTCTGTTTTAGGATATCCAGACTAGCAGTTTTCCATAATATCAACTAATGATAGCAGCTTCATTTCTGAGAAAATTTTTTTCATGAAAGTCTATGCCTTATGTAAGAAGTGCAAATAGCAGCTTGGAGCACTTGTAAATATTTGAAATGTTCCCAGGTTTCTAATTTTATCGCCCACTTCAGACTGCGCCACTGCAAATTCCCAATTTAGGTTCAGATTGCAAATGTGAAGTTGGAAATCCAAACAGTTCAAGCTGTTTAGCGTCTTTTGACTCTTTTTGATGATGTTTGGGATGAAGTCGGCTAAGTTATCAGCTGACTGGAAGTAGGTACCTTTACAACAGTACCATTAAAGTGTTTGGGTGCTATCAGGAAACAAACGGCACTGCAGCGCTATCCAGTTTTAAACAGCCAACAGTCAAATATCGAAATCAAATACCATAGTATGTCAAAAACCATCATCGATTATCCAGCAAAGCATTCAAAGAATATTGAGAAGAGGGAAATATTGGGTACAGTTCTAGGCACTGCAATTCAAGAAGGATATTGACAAGCTGGAACAGGTCCAGAGGAGCTGGGGATGTGTAGTTGGTGAAGAGAAAGTTAAGAGGTGACATGATAGCCATGTTTAGATATTTGAAGGGATGTCATGTTGATGAGGGATGTCATGTTGGCAAACTTGTTTTACCGCTGTGCTATAGAGAGTGTCTTAACCTACTCCATCTGTGTATGGTTCTCCAGTTGCACAGTGGCAGATAGGAAGGCACTCCAAAGGGTGATCACTACTGCACAGAGGATTATCGGCTGCCCTCTCCCCTCCTTGGAAGAACTCTATAATTCCCGAAGCCTAAAGAAAGCCCAAAATATTCTGAGAGACCCGTCTCATCCAGCACACTCTCTCTTTTTGAACTGTTACTGCATCCGACGCAGGCTGATGCAGGTCTTATCCAAAACTAGGACAAAAGAGGCTTGAGAGACAGCTTCTACTCTAGAGCTGTGGCTATGCTAAACTCCGCGGTTTCATGTTGATGAGTTTGGGGCTGTGTAGGGATGGGTGGAGGAAGGGGAAAGTGAGGATGGGGTACGAATCTGAAATTGTGTGCATCGAGGAATGCTGCTGTAAATTTCGTTGTGCATGCACAATGACAATAAAATGCTTTGCTTTGCTTTGCTTTCTGCTGCTCCAGAGACTAGGACCAGGAGAAAAAGGTTCAAGGTGCAGGAAGAGAGATTCCACCTAAACATCAGGAAAAACCTCCTGACTGTCAGGGCTGTTCAACAGTGGAATTCACTGCCTCGGAGTGTGGTGGAGTCTCCTTCTTTGGAGGTTTTTAAAGAGAGGCTGGATGGCCCTCTGTCAGGAGTGTTTTGATTGTTTTCCTGCATTGCAAGGAGTTGGACCTGATGGCCCTTGGCGTCTCTTCCAATTCTATGCTTCTATGATTCCTTACTAGTGGACAAATCTGCACCTCCAAAATTCTCAAGCACTTCACCATTTGGCTTTTACTTACTGCAGGCATGTAGGATTGGGGAAACAAATCTGGTTCACCAGACAAGATTCTGCCACTCATGTGGAGGCGTGGGGAATGAAACCCAGTTCTCCAGATTAGAGTCCACCTGCTCTCAACCACTACACCACTCTGGCTGTTGAAGGAAGTTGGGTATAAAGTTCACGACGGACACCAAGTTGCCCAAAGTAACTGTGTGTTTTTTTAATTGCTCTGTCAGCTCCTCAGTGATTGGTTTTTTTTAATGGACATTTCCAGATGCCAAATGGACCAAAAACTGGAGGCCAGAGGATTTGTGCCACTCTAGTGATTTCCGTCAACCCAACTCTTTGGATCCTCAGCAACTCTGAGCCTTCAGGGAAACCAGTTAGCACTCTCATCCTAAGTAGAAGGAGGACAAACAATACATCTCATATATCTAATGTCAAAAATATCATTTCGGGGAATTAATTTGCCAACTGACTCGTGAAGGCAAGGGTAGCTCGCTGCATCTCCTGGGCTTTGGCTAAGCGCTGAAATGCATCTTCTGCAGGCTAATCATCAATCTGGTTTCGGGCCACTCCGCTTTCAGCGACAGAAGGAGGATCCCGTCTCTGAATTGTTCCCTGGTTTTAAAACTCTGAAAATACTCTTGGAATGAGTTAGCTACCCTGGTTGAACTTTTTTGCTAGAACTCAGAAGAAAGCAGCTCTGTAACTTTTAACATTGTCACATGTAGGGCTACCGAATCTGGGTTGGAGATTACCACCAACCATAATTGGGCCATGGAGTTTAATTTTATGGAGGAGAAGTCGATCTATGGCTCCCGATCTTGATCCTCCTTGATCTCAGATTGCAAATGCCTTAGCAGACCAGGTGCTCAGGAGCAGCAGCAGAAGAAGAAGGCCCTTGCTTTCACATCCTGCATGTGAGCTCCCAAAGGCACCTGGTGGGCCACTGCGAGTAGCAGAGAGCTGGAGTAGATGGACTCTGGTCTGATCCAGCTGGCTTGTTCTTATGTTCTTATGTTCTTATTTTATATTTCGATTTATAACCCACCCTCCAGCACAGGCTCAGGGCGGAGAATAACAATAATTATAAGGCAATACAAAACAGAATAAGCACAAAAGCATGAAACAGTTTAAAAACAATGACAATAGATGGTGCCATCCCATACTCTTAATACATCCCTGGGAGGCCACAAACAAGTTGATTCAGTTCAGGCCCAGCTGGCCAGATGTAAAAGCCGGGTGGAACAGCTCCATTTTACAGATCCTGCAGAAACTATCCAAGTCCTACAGGGCCCTGATCTCACGGTTTGTGCTTGTTCCACCAGGTAGGGGCCAAGACCATAAAGGTCCTGGTCCTCATAGTGGCCAGCTGCAGAGGTGGGATCCTGCAGGTTCTCACAGGTTCCCAAGAGTAAGTTACTAATTATTTGTGTGTGCCGAGAGGGGGTTACTAATTGGTGATTTTGCCACGTGATTTTTGCCTTAGTCACGCCCCTCCTCTCAGCAGTAGTGCACAGAACTTGAAGCAGTCTAGCAGGAGGTGCACCAGGGTGCGTGGCAGCCTGCACCTGCGTACATTCGTTTCCTGCCCAAGGACCAGCACAGCGGCTGTGTCCTTGCCACAGCCCCGCCCAGGAATGCCCCACCCCTGGAATGCCCGGCCACACCCCTGTCGTGCCCCACCACAGTTTGAATCCCACCACCATGAGAACCTGTTACTAAAATTTTTGGATCCCACCACTGGCCAGCTGGATATCTTTTGGGCCAGGGATCACCAGTAGATCTCCCTCCCAATGAGCGGAGGGATCTTAAGGGGCAATACAGGGAGAGGAAGTCCTGTAGGTTTAAATACCACCTATTGGTATATATTCAAACTGTGCACCTCCGTCTTCCTGTGCCAGCTACCTGAAACCGACTTCTGTTGGGATCAAGCTTTGCAGCTAGTTATGCTGCAACCTGACCCTTGGACTGACACTCCCCTTTTGGGTGGCATGAATCCATTAAATCCTATGGAGGGATTTCCAGGGAGGAGGGTTTGCTTTTTCTGCCTGACGCTCTGGATTGGACTGCCAGAGAGTTATAGCCCACACGCAGTGCCCCAAACCAGCCATCATATAACTGATAACTGTATAACTGATAACTGTGTATAACTGATGCTACAGATGTGATCAGCGTAGTTATTTCTAGGCTGGCAAATGATGTCAGTGAGATCTTTATCTACGTTGTCAGACAATCTGCAGTGGAATTGTCACAGGGGGGGGCGTTCCGGTTATCAGTGGCTGCCGGAATAGACTTCAAGTGTTCTCAACGGAGAGGTCGCACAAGCTGCAGCGCGGAAATCAACTTCGTAGTGGAATGTTCTGAATTAACTGCTTGCCTTTCAAAAGCCCATTGAAAGAGCTATTGCTCGGTACAAAAGGAGAGGGAATTTTTATTAAGTGATCTTACTGGAGTATTTGAATACGGCAGACCTTTCTCATAATCTTTCAGAACGGTGTCTTGCAAGGCCGTTCACTTTCAGCATACCAGGAAAAGGAAGGAGATGGTTTGACATTTCCTCAAGTGACATTTTCCTCATGACAGATCTAGCATTCTTTGGAAGTAAATGTCACTGCATAGTAGCAGCTCTGGATGTGGAATGGTCTGGGATAGCCCTGTCTTGTCAGATCTTGGAAACTCTCGTATATACTTGTGTATGTCAACTTTTTCAGCACATTTTTATGCTGAAACCCCTCCCCCCCGACTTATATTCTTATACTCAAGTATATACAGTATTTATATACAACTGTATGTGCTACAGCTGAAGCTCTGATTGTGTAACCCAGGGTCCATTAGGGGGAGCGAAAGAGCACAGATTTTCCATATAAGGAATAAAAGGCTACCAATCTTGATCCTCCTTGATCTCAGATTGCAAATGCCTTAGCAGACCAGGTGCTCAGGAGCAGGAGCAGCAGCAGCAGGCCCTTGCTTTCACCTCCTGCATGTGAGCTCCCAAAGGCACCTGGTGGGCCACTGCGAGTAGCAGAGAGCTGGACTAGATGGACTCTGGTCTGATCCAGCTGGCTTGTTCTTATGTTCTTATGTTCTTTAAGCCATGATAGAAAAAGCAAAGTCTTGATTTTCCTACTATAAGATGTTCTGATGTTCATAATTGAACCTTGTCAGGGTGTGAAATTGCCAGCTGAAAGCTGTCCGGGGCTTCACCGATTCTGTCCATGTGTTATACATGCACATACCCTAGAGAAAAAGTGTTTCCCATCGCTGCTTAGAGCTCAGGGGTGGAGCTGGACTATGATGATCACTCAACATTTACACATTGCAAATTGAAATGAACTTTGGAAAGGAAGCACAGATCTTTGTTCTTATAATTGGCAACAGCAGGAAGAATATATGCGCAACAATGGAAAACTCTGACTAGTCCTACAATGGGGAATTGGTGGGTGAAGGTACTAGAACAAGCAGAAATGGCTAAGCTTATTTCGCTGCTCAAGGAAGGAGGTTTGAACAATGTTTTGAGTAATTGGAAACCAAAGATAGAATATATAGATAAAAAAGAAAAAACAAACTTACGGCTAGTGGTTTTGAAGCCTTATGTGTGTTAAAATTAACATTTGATAGAAAAAATGAGTGATGTTTAGCAATTGATCAGTAATGATTTTAAGGATATAATTTTGACTTAGTTTTATACTGGTTGTCGACCGTAAATAAATTATTCAGTTGACTTTGTTTAATACCCAACGCGAACAAAATTGCAAGTCCATACAATAGATAAATGTACCTGTTTATATTTGCTGTCTTTGTAACTTGCTTGTTGTTAAATTGCTTCTAGCTATTAATTTTTTAAAAAATTACACACATTAAAAAATTGAATTGACATCCCTGACATCTTCCTAAGAGGCCAAAAACAGAGAAAGCGACGATTTATCCTGCAAAGTTTCTCGAAAACGTGGTCTGTCCCCAGTCAACGGAATTAGCAAGAACGCTGCTTCTAAAGTAGCAATTTGGAACCTAGCCCGTTGCTTAACATTGTGATCAACATAGTGAACATCTATATCTGAAGAGATCTGTAGACTCCAAATGAGGAGCCAACCTATCTGCCAAGTCCCCAACAAAGGGAAACAGCATCCCATGCTTTCTCCACCAGCTGTTCTTTCTGTAACACGAAGTCCCCATGAAGGCAGCAAGACCTGACGCATGAAAGAGAACCACAAAACAGAAGCCCCAGAAGGCTGTCCCAAATACGTCCCCCTCCCTTTCTTACTCATTCGTCGCACTGACTGCTTTCTTGCAATTGCTCCAGATCTTCCACTGAAGATCACAGGTTTTCTTCTCTGTTGGTTTTTTTTTTTAAAGATCATTCAAACGGAACTTGGAAACCAAGAGCCGGTCTGCGTGGGACTATTGAAATTGTTTTGCGCCATTGCCAAGTTAATGAATAGGAGCATCCGGCTTAGGTGGATATGCTGGCAAAGGGCCAGTATAAGTTTTGACAGCGCCTCGTTCTAAACTGCCTGCAGTTTCATTTGTGTGCTGGATTTTCTTTCCAGGAACGCGTGTGTGGATATGCTTTGCCTTGCACGGAAAAGGACCATTAATACATCCAGTTTAATAATGTCTAATCTGCAATAAAGAAGAAGAGTTTGGATTTATACCTCACTTTTCTCTCCTGTAAGGAGACTCAAGGTGGCTTACAAGCTCCTTTCCCTTCCTCTCCCCACAACAGACACCTTGCGAGGTACGGTAGGTGGGGCTGAGAGGGGTCTGAAGAACTGGGACTGGCCCAAGGTCACCCAGCAGGAATGTAGGAGTGTGGAAACACATCTGGTTCACCAGATAAGCCTCTGCCACTCAGGCGGAGGAGTGAGGAATCAAACCCAGTTCTCCAGATTAGAATCCACCTGCTCTTAACCACTACACCACGCTGGCTCTCGCCTAGCTCTGCTACCAGAGATCTGTCAAGTAGATATGCCAGGGTTTGGTCGAAAGTAAGATTTTCACCATGCAAAGCAGCCATGGACCATCAAAATAATTTATTTATTTGAACATAAGAACATAAGAACTAGCCTGCTGGATCAGACCAGAGTCCATCTAGTCCAGCATTCTGCTACTCGCAGTGGCCCACCAGGTGCCTTTGGGAGCTCACATGCAGGATGTGAAAGCAATGGCCTTCTGCTGCTGCTGCTGCTCCCGAGCACCTGGTCTGCTAAGGCATTTGCAATCTGAGATTAAGGAGGATCAAGATTGGTAGCCATAGATCCACTTCTCCTCCATAAATTGTTTGGCTGTGGTGGGTTTTCCTGGCTGTGTGGCTGTGGTCTGGTAGATCTTGTTCCTAACGTTTCGCCTGCATCTGTGGCTGGCATCTTCAGATGTGTATCACAGATGTGATACACCTCTGAAGATGCCAGCCACAGATGCAGGCGAAACATGAGGAACAAGATCTACCAGACCACGGCCACACAGCCCGGAAAACACACCACAACCAGTTGAACCTGGCCATGAAAGCCTTCGACAATATATTTATTTGATTGTTTATTATTTAATCTATATGCACCCCTTCCCGAACAAGGTGCTCAGGGCAGCTTTAAAAAATCAATTTACAATCCAATACAATTAAAACTTTGACGATGCCATAAAATAAACCTAACGAATGGGTTATGGGAGAGGAAATAGAGAAAGGGAAAGGCAAGAGAAATCAAACAGGGGCAGGGGCAGGGAGGCCCGAAACAGTGGAACATTATGTTGATGTCCTCAATTGCAGGCCAGATGGAATAGCCCAGTGATAGCGAACCTTTTTGAGACCGAGTGCCCAAATTGCAACCCAAAACCCACTTATTAATCACAAAGTGCCAACACAGCAATTTAACCTGAATTACTGAGGTTCTCGTTTGGAAAAAATGGTTGGCTCCGAGGCGTGTGTTACTTGGGAGTAAGCTCAGTGGCTTTGCTTTGAAGCAACCGTGCAACTCTTCCAATGGGTGAATCACGATCCTAGGGGGGTTTACTGAGAAGCAAGCCCCATTGCCAGCAACCGAGCTTACTCCCAGGTAAAGGATCACGCTTTAGTACTTCACACGACACTGCTTCCCCAAAACTAGGTCTTAGGTTTAATGCTAATAATCAAGCCCAGTGGCCCAGGCCAGCCTAGATGTGGGAGGGGGGGCGACTCTGTTTGCGCGTGCCCACAGAGAGGGCTCTGAGTGCCATCTCTGGCACACGTGCCATAGGTTCACCACCACTGGAATAGCCCCATCTTACAGATCCAGCCGAGTCCTGCTGGGCCCAGGTCTCATTCAGCAAAGCATTCCACCTGGCCGGGGCCAAAGCCAAAAATACTTGGGCCCTGGTTGAGACAGCTGGATACATTTCAGGCCATGGGCCACCACACTGAGCTCCAATTTTGACTTCAGGATAGAAATGAGCAGCTTTGAAGAGGCTGAGGTTTGTCCCTACTCCCTACAATGCTTTTCGGGTTCTCTAATTTCCCTTGATTTTGGCCGCTCCATTTCCCCTTAGCTGTGACTTCTTCCCAATTTAGGTTTGTCACATGGGTGATCCCAACCAAGCAGGTGTCTCCACAGTGTTCTACCCTGTTTCCCCGAATATAAGACATCCCCTGAAAATAAGACGTAGTAGAGGTTTTGCTGAAGTGCGAAATATAAGGCATCCCCCGAAAGTAAGACATAGCAAAGTTTTTGTTTGGAAGCATGCCCGATGAACAGAACACAGAAAAATTAGACATCCCCTGAAAATAAGACATAGCGCATCTTTGGGAGCAAAAATTAATATAAGACACTGTCTTATTTTTGGGGAAACACGGTATGTCTTTCAGTAAGACAAAGAGAAACTGTAAAGCCAGACAGATGTGACTACAATGGCAGCAATGCATCCTGCTGGCAGGGGATGATGGGAACTGTAGTCTGTAACATCTGGAGGGCCGTGAGTTTGACACCTGTGGGTTAGATTGATGGCATCAATGAGGGCAAGTGAGAGCAATAGGAAGTGAAAGCAGAGGTAAAAAAAGTATCAAAAATAGGCCTCAACGGAGGCGTTTTATGTCCTGGCAAAACATAGTTCTGAAAAATAAAGAATATCTTCCGTTTTTATCTGCACACGTTTGCTTTTGTGCCGTGCTCTGCAGAGAAAGGCAACGGCAAACAACCATCTTCTGCTCACTTGCCTTGAAAACCCCTTGACAGCACCTATGGGGTACCATACCAAACAAACAGGGCATCACTTCGAGGGCCCATTTCCAGCACTGTGGAGTGACACTTTTGGAAAGAACTTGCTTTTCACACTCAAATTGCTCCCAAGGAAATTTCGAAAGAGAGTGCCATTTTCTGTTTTGTTTAATTAAAAGCTTCTCCATAAAGCTGGCACGGGTCACGCAGAGAACGGGGTGTTCCTGGCTGCCAAACAGTAACTTCTAAAGTAGACAATGTCAGCTTTTCTGGAATCTGAAAGGTACTGCGAATTGGACTCTGTTCAGAGGGAAACGGACAGCGGGTGTCCTAATACAGAAGGGAAGATTAGAAGATTGGACCACAATTTGGCTGCTCAGTGGCTGTGGGGAAGAACGACGCATATGAATAATGAAAGGAGACAAAACATCAAGGAGGAGGCATAATTTGCGAGGTCTACAATGGAGATACTGCCAGGAATTGACAAAGCATCCGGATGTCCGTCCTACTGTTTTGGGGAACATCAATTTACCACCAGAGGTTCTGAAGTGTGCCTTTCAACCGCCACGTCAGAGATGTCCTTCATAACTTCACACTGCTCACAGACTGCATCCGTGGGTTGCCGACCAGCAGAGCTATTCAGAGACATTTAAAAGTCAGTTCAGTCCTTCCACGGGATCCTGCGGTAACATTAGCCTTCTGCAACTTTTCTACCAGCTTCATGGATAAAGTCACTCCAGTCATAGCATCATAGAATCATAGAGTTGGAGGAGGCCCCAAGGGCCATCCACTCCAACCCCCTGCAATGCAGGAACACACCATCAAAGCACTCCTGACAGAGGGTCATCCAGCCTCTTCTTCTTTTGTGTAAATGTAACCCCCATGCTCAGAATGGGTTGACCCAGTAAGGGGTGGAGACCCAAAGCAGGAGGAGGCTGCAGACCTCATGTAGTTGGAGGAGACAAGGCTACCAGACTCGGACCTTGGTTGTATAAGCCCTTAACACCTTGTTAAAGTAACTGAAATATTGTTGGGAACTACTGGGAAGGTAGTTGTTTATTTTTGCTCTGTTGTCAATGTTGGAGTTTATTGTTTCAGGGGGTTTTTTTGTCGTTGCAATGGGTGAGAGTTCTCCTGGAAACCTTCATCATGTTGAATCCTGTTCATCAAGCCCTTGGAGTCTTCAGGAGCCAACCCACTGGCAAAGAAGAATTGGACTTGGCAATATCAGAAGACTGCAACTAGAAGGACTTGAAAATGCAACCTGAACAGGGCCTTGAAGTGTCATGTTAAATGTTGATGTTATATGTTAAGAAAGTAAAGCATTTTGTTTTAAAAATTTGTTGTTGCAAACTCATTCCAAGTTCTGCCCCACAGAACCCACAAGCTGAGGTTACATATACATGCGTTTTTTAAACTTTCACACCTTGAACTGTTTCGGTAGCTGTACAAGACATATACCTGACATTAAGTTAATGGATTCCACGGTAGCCATCTTTATGATTCTGCTAGGAAGGTATCCGTAACTGTTAGTGACTATAATTTGACCTCAAGTTTAACCATGCCTTAAAACTGAAATTGCTTATCCCTGGAGATGTAGAAGAAACAGCCTCAAGCTCTGCCCCAGTATGACAGCAAGCAGACCATGACAGAGAGTGTGGTGCTTATTCGACCACACACATTTGGACTCCAAACCCTTATAAGCTCACAGAAGGAACTTGGGCCATCTGGCGTCCTTTTTGGCTAACCCACCTCACAGGGTTATGGTGAGATTGAGATGGAGAGGAGGAGAAGCAAGCTGGAAATGTCGTCCAAAAAAAATGAGAAGGAAAATGTCACAGCCGCCTCTCCCTATTCTGTCATTTCGATCTCTGAGGGGAGCTTTGAGAAAGCAAGGCCATCCCGTGCATGCAGAGCATCGTTGGTGCATGCCAGAAGTCTTTGCATGCACACAAGACACATTGCTGCTTGCAATAGATTTGGTTCCCAAGTTGTTAGACTTAGCTGTAAGCAATTCGGGAGCAACAGTGGCATAGTGGCTAAGAGCAGTGGCTAAGAGCAGGTGCACTCTGATCTGAAGGAACCAGGTTTGATTCCCAGCTCTGCCGCCTGAGCTGTGGAGGCTGATCTGGGGAATTCAGATTAGCCTGTACACTCCCACACACGCCAGCTGGGTGGCCTTGGGCTAGTCACAGCTTCTCGGAGTTCTCTCAGCCCCACCTACCTCACAGGGTGTTTGTGAGGTAGATTGTAAGCCCCTTTTTTGCAAGGAGATTGTAAGCCCCTTTGAGTCTCCTGCAGGAGAGAAAGGGGGGATATAAATCCAAACTCTTCTCTTCTTCTAAGTCCAGACAAACACCAGGAACTTGAAACAAAAGGCCTTTATTTGCAGGCAAAGCTAACGCTCCTACAGATGCAAGGAGAAATCTAAAGTTACTTCAACCACAATCACATATATCTTTCCATCCCCCTCCCTTCCACCCAGCAAAGACAGTAGAGCTTCCCAGAGTTTCACAGGGAAAGTTTCTTCAGAAGAGTTTCGGGCTGCAATCCAAAGCTGACAAGAACCACAACTGCAGAAAGTCTGGAGGTCAGACAAACACCAATGCTCAAGTCTTGACATTCCGCCCCTCCAAAGAGCCCTTCCCAGGTTTTTCAGGAAACGCCTTGTGGAACGCCTTCACCAGACGAGGTGCACTGATATCCGAGGCGTAGACCCATTTGTCAAACCGAGGCGGAAACCCACACTCATGAAACAAGATACCCTGTTTTCCTGAATATAAGACATCCCCTGAAAATAAGACGTAGTAGAGGTTTTGCTGAAGTGCGAAATATAAGGCATCCCCCGAAAGTAAGACGTAGCAAAGTTTTTGTTTGGAAGCATGCCCGACGAACAGAACACAGGAAAAATAAGACATCCCCTGAAAATAAGACATAGCGCATCTTTGGGAGCAAAAATTAATATAAGACACTGTCTTATTTTTGGGGAAACACGGTACTATGGGTGGTTGCGGTGTAGTCTGGAGTCGAGGATGGCACCAGTCTCGTAGTGCTCCTCCCCGTTAATCAGAACAGGAGGAGGACGAGTGGGAGGGGCGTGCCAAGCATCGGAAACGGGAGCCTTATTGAGCAAACTGGAATGAAAAACAGGATGAATTTTGCCAAGTGCTAAGTTGAAGCTCGGTTAAGCGCGCTTTGTGTTGCAACGGCAAACGCTTTCTCTCGGCCGTTTCCCGTGCTTCGCGCTCTCTGGCTTCAGTGAGTGCTCAGCGCTCATGCTGGAGCTCGAGGTGTTCCTGTTGAAGGTCAGCTTCCCTGGCTTCTCTGTCTGCTAGCTCCAGAAGTGGGCCAAAAGCGTTTAAAAATGTCTCCCTCCATTGCAATTCAGCCCAAATGATACTGCTGACATTACTTACAGCAGAATAGCCATGTTGGTTTGCAGTAGAAAAGCCAGATGCAAATTGCGTAGAACCACAGAGACCAACCAGATTCCCAGGGTGAAAACTTTTAAAAGTCGAAACTCTCCTAGCTCCTGAATACTCCATTCCCTGATCTCCTGAAGCTGGTGATTGAACGCAGCATCGAATTGGACCTGTTCCATACAGGTAGCTGGAACACTTGTGGCATGAGCCTCATAGTCCAAGGCTGCTTCGTCCTCAGTACTGTAGCCTGCCTGTTGTTGGTCCGTGGCACCGAGGGCCACCTGTTGCTGGGCCGCAGCCACAGCCTGCAAGCCCTGCTCAGCACGGAGGCATTCGAGGTCCCGTTCCTCATCCCGAGTAGCGTCTTCATCCAGATCACAAAACAGTTGAGTTTTAAGGTAGGCCTCCAGTTCCTCCTTGGCTTGTACGGCCGCAATTCCATTCTGTAAAGTTGTTCTTGAAGACCTTGGAGTCGTACGGCGCAATCCTCCTGCTCTGCAGCATGGAAGGAGCATGCTGGCTCTTTGGGTGTGCCGGCTTTATGTTTGTTGTGTTGTTCTCACATTCCATGGGAAACAGGGAGGGGTTTTATGGCAGGCATTCTGAGTGGATAAAGGTAACTATATGGCCATAGCCCAGCAGAACTGGCTTTGCCAAAGCCAGGTATTAGCTGGGTCCAATAAAGATTACTAAGTGCACAACCAGAAGAAGAAGAAGAAGAAGAAGAAGAAGAAGAAGAAGAAGAAGAAGAAGAAGAAGAAGAAGAAGAAGAAGAAGAAGAAGAAGAAGAAGAAGAAGAAGAAGAAGAAGAAGAAGAAGAAGAAGAAGAAGAAGAAGAAGAAAGAAGAAGAAGAAGAAGAAGAAGAAGAAGAAGAAGAAGAAGAAGAAGAAGAAGAAGAAGAAGAAGAAGAAGAAGAAGAAGAAGAAGAAGAAGAAGAGGAAGAGGAGGAGGAGGAGGAGGAGGAGGAGGAGGAGGAGGAGGAGTTTGGATTTATATCCCCCTTTCTCTCCTGCAGGAGACTCAAAGGGGCTTACAATCTCCTTGCCCTTCCCCCCTCACAACATACACCCTGTGAGGTAGGTGGGGCTGAGAGAGCTCCGAGACGCTGTGACTAGCCCAAGGTCACCCAGCTGGCATGTGTGGGCGTGTACAGGCTAATCTGAATTCCCCAGATAAGCCTCCACAGCTCAGGTGGCAGAGCTGGGAATCAAACCCGGTTCCTCCAGATTAGATACACGAGCTCTTAACCTCCTACGCCACTGCTGCTCTCCTCTTATTGACTCCTCTTATTGACTCCAGGCTTAAGACCTGTCACCAGGACTGTTCAGGTGCCATATCCTCCTGTCCTTCCTTGGAGACATGACAAGACCACGCAGCAACAGAACAGGTCTTGGCAAGATTTCCTCTACTTTCTCGGTAGGAATCCACTCAGGCTGTCGTATTCTGTGCCAGGTAAACATTCTGAGTTGCCTTCTGGGGGAGTCCCATGGAAAGCCCATTCCCAGCCCCTTTGTAGGCCTCAGCATGCCAAGGTTTGGCTCAAAAAGCATCAATGAAGTTAGGGCAGCGATTACCGATTGCCTTGCTTTGCATGCCTGCTGCCACATAAAGCCCTTTCAGAGTATAATACGATTGCAAATGTAAACCCACATTGCAATGAATGGATAAAACTTTAAGAGGCTTAGATTTGGAAAAAAAACAGTCTTAGTTGAAAACTGTAATTAATTAGAAAACAGCAGAGCTGAGCAGAACATGTTCTCGTCTTGACTTTCCAGTTGGAAGGATTGGTGGAGGAAGAGGCAATATGTCATCCCCAAACTTCATAATGCGAATATTCGCATTTTCTCCCCGAATCGGCATGGAGCCAGAGTGGAATTGCCCAGATTAGGAGGAGGAGAGAGACTTGCCTCTGCCTCGTCCCTCGAGATTGATATTCTGCCCCCCAAAATCTCAGGAAAGGACCACATTTTAATGCTGGGAAAAGATACATCCATCCCTCTCTCTCACTCACACACACCCCATTCTGGTCCACATGGATTTGAAGGTTAGGACCGCCTGCTGAAGAGACACCAGGTTTTGACCCAGTTCTCAATCCTGAATCCCTCTGGGGTGAAGGTCCTGAGCCAGAGACCTTCCGAGACCAAACCCCAGCAAATGATCTACTTTGACAAGACCATCCTGAGGAGTTAAAACCTACACCGCTCAGGATCTCCCAACTGCCTTCGCTCACCTGTACTTGAAAGGAGCTACAGGAAAGGTTGCCAGGTAAACTGGCTTGAAAGGAGCTACAGGAAAGGTTGCCAGGTAAAAACCTTTTGAAGTTGGCTATTGTGCAGCAAGGGTGGAGCCTCAGGGACTGAAGCGGGCTAGGTAGGATAGCCATTGGCTTTGGCAGGACAGATTGGGAAAGGCTTTGTGGGTACTGTCCGTGGTCCTGAAACCTTGATTCCCTCCAGACTTGTGATTCAGTGAACCATACTTGTGACAGCGAACTCCTGTCAACATCCCAGATCATCTGATGGTCCCCATCTGCCCAACCCTCTCTGTGGACTCCACCATGCCAGAAGTGGGCCGAAAGCGTTTAAAAATGGCTCCCTCCATTGCAGTTCGGCCCAAATGATACTGCTGTCATTACTCACAGCAGAATAGCCATGTTGGTTTGCAGTAGAAGAGCCAGATGCAAGTTGAGTAGAGCCACGGAGACCAACCAGATTCCCAGGGTGAAAACTTTTAAAAGTCAAAACTCCCTGCGACAGATAATGTTATCGCAACTGTTGACTGGGTGGTTCACCGGATGAAGATGAAGAGAATGGAAGATCAAAAGTTAACAACTTTTAGGAGAAGTATTCAGAAATAAGCTAACAAAAAAACCCCCAACAATGTTGTTTGGGGAGGGTTTGATGAAGACGTAGCCTTTGAATTCGTTTCTATTGTCTGTTACTCCATTTTTTCCCTCTCCTCTGCGGAGGGTTCATTAGCAAAAGCTGTCGTCCTTATGACACTCCTGGCTGATGCTTCAGACATGAAAACGCCTCTGAAACTCTTTGATTTCTTTTCCCCACCTCTTCAGGGGTGGGGGTGGGCAAAGATTTTTTTATATATATAAGGGAAGAAGAAATAAACAGATGGTTCTCATTAGCACGCGAGCACTTTAATCTTTTGCACAGTTTTAAATTTTTATCTTTCCTTTCCACAGTCGTAAGGGAAGGGGGAGAAAATGAAAGCTCTGCCAGAGTCAAGGAGAATTTCACACTTTCCAAGCCGTGAAAAGAGTCGAGAGGGTGGAGAGGAGGAGGCATGGACTCGGTCCAAAATGCTTGCATGATGACATCTTAGCACCACAATGATCTGAAATGGATCACTTACTTGAGGACGAATTCTTTGGGAGGGAATACATGTAAGCTTTGACTGCACTTCTGCAATGAAGCGTTCATGTCAGCAACAACTCGCTTTTCAGTATGTGCCAGATTAAGGCATCCTGTGGCTGGGATTCATCAAGTGGGAAAGAAAGAAAGAAGAATTTAGAAAGAGCCCTGCTGGATCAAAGCAAAGGTCCATTGCTTAATTAGCCTCCTAATTCCCACAGTGGCCAAGCAGCTGCCATGAAAGTCCCATGAGCATAGTGCACAGGGGCCCAAGTCTTCCGTGTTGCTGCCCAAGAGTGCTGGCATTCAGAAGGTTGTTTCCTTTGAACAGGAAGGTTTCAATTAAGTTATCATGACTAAGCCCTTGGCCTGGATAGGCCAGGCTGGCCTGATCTTCTCAGACCTTGAAAGCAAAGCAGGGTTGGCCCTGGTTAGAGTGCCTGGATGGGAGATCACCAAGAAGAAGGAGGAGGAGGAGGAGGAGGAGGAGGAGGAGGAGGAGGAGGAGGAGGAGGAGGAGATGGGGAGGAGGAGGAGGAGGAAAAGGAAGAGGGGGAAGGGAGGAAGAGAAGGAGAAGTAGGAGAAGGTGATGGAGAAGGAGGAGGAGGAGGAGAAGGAGAAGAAGACTAATTGTACTTACCGAAAAAAAAACGAAAAGCAGAAACGAAGAAGAAGAAGACCTAAGAAGAAGAAGAAGAAGAAGAAGAAGAAGAAAGAAGAAAGAAGAAGAAGAAGAAGAAGAAGAAGAAGAAGAAGAAGAAGAAGAAGAAGAAGAAGAAGAAGAAGAAGAAGAAGAAGAAGAAGAAGAAGAAGAAGAAGAAGAAGAAGAAGAAGAAGAAGAAGAAGAAGAAGAAGAAGAAGAAGAAGCAGCGGCAGCGGCAGCGGCAGCGGCAGCGGCAGCGGCAGCGGCAGGTGGTGGTTTGTGGTGGTGGTGGTGGTGGTGGTGTTTGGATTTATACCCCACTTTTCTCTCCTGTAAGGAGACTCAAGGTGGCTTACAAACGCCTTTCCCTTCCTCTCTCCACAACAAACATCTTGAGAGCTAGGTTGGGCTGAAAGAGTTCTGAAGAACAGGATTGGTCCAAAGTCACCCAGCAGGCTTCATGTATAGAAGCAGGGAAGCAAATCCAGTTTACCAGATAATAGTCCACCACTCATGTGGAAGAGTAGGGAATGAAACCAGATTAGAGTCCCCCACTCTTAATCTCTGCAGCACTCAGAGGCACTTTCCAATACCACTTCTTCCTTGGATGGTTAATTTTTCCCTGACCTAGATGGCTCCGTTTAGTCCAGTCTCATCAGCTGTGGGAGTTGGTGTCAACCCTGGTTAATATTTGGACGGGAGCCAACCAAG
This sequence comes from Sphaerodactylus townsendi, assembly GCF_021028975.2. Classification (NCBI taxonomy): domain Eukaryota; kingdom Metazoa; phylum Chordata; class Lepidosauria; order Squamata; family Sphaerodactylidae; genus Sphaerodactylus; species Sphaerodactylus townsendi. The sequence continues at coordinate 51,658,374 of NC_059437.1, forward strand.
GAATTCCAGGGTTGTTATGCAGAGGAGGGCAATGGGAAAATACCTCTGTTTGTCTCTTGTCCCTATGGGGTTGTCGTCAGTCAGCAGTGACTTGATGGCACTTTACACGTGGAAGCTTCTGCCACACTAGAAGTGTCAATCTTTAAAGAGTCACAGATCTTTTCATTCTTTTGGTTTTCACTGAAGCTGACTTTGCAGAACAATCTTTGCGAAAGGCATCTGATGTGCCACCCCGTTACTTTACTTGAATTTCTACCCTGCCCTACCCCAGCCAAAGACCAAACTCAGGGTGGCTGACACCTAGTCATTAAACAATGCAGTCTATTAATATAGCACTCACAATTCATTACGCAAGCCCTGTCACGTACAATACAATAAAACCATTTAAATTAATTTGATCAATCAATAGATAATTAAAACGTACAAACATTTACAAAATGAAGCACCGTGTCGCTCTCCGTTTCCCGTTCCAGTGGGGGATAGTGATTCAATAAATCTAGCTAGATCAAGGCCGCGTCTTTTATCCTCTAATCCCAATTTGTTCAGGGAAAAGGAGGAAGAAGAAAAGGGAAGTTGGAGGGGAGATAACAGGAAAGGAATGGGAAGGGAAGGGAAGGGGAAAAGGTAGGCCAGGAGGTAGGTAAGACCATAACTGCCTCAACCATTATGCCCGGCAGAACGTCTTGCAGGCCCTACAGAACTGAACCACATCTAGAACTGAACTGCTTATGTAACCTCTGTCTGTGGGTTCTGTGGGGCAGAACCTGGAATGAGTTTGCAACAACAAATTTTAAAAACAAAATGGTTTACTTTCTTAACATATAACATCAAACATCAACATTTAACATCACACTTCAAGGTCCTGTTCAGGTTGCATTTTCAAGTCTTTCTAGTTACAGTCTTCTGATATTGCCAAGTCCAATTCTTCCTGAAAGTGGGTTGGCTCCTGAAGACTCCAAGGGCTTGGTGAACAGGATTCAACATGATGAAGGTTTCCAGGAGAACTCTCACCCATTACAAACACAAAAAAACCCTTAACAAGGTGTTAAGGGCTTATACAAATGAAGGTCCGAGTCTGGTAGGCTTGTCTCCTCCAAACTACATGAGCTCTGCAGCCTTCTGCTGCTTTGAGTCTCCACCCCTTTCTGTGTCAACCCATTCTGAGCATGAGGGTTACACTTAGCTGGTCCTGCTGTGTCATCATCCTTCAGCCAGAGATTTGAGACAGCCATTGGAATTAAGCAACAACAGAACCCAACACTCAAAGCCCGACACGCAGAGAGATCCCCAGAGGAGATCAGGATGAAACTGCCAGGTCAAATCATCTACAACTCCGAGGGTGATGTTGCCTGCCACCGTAAGATCCTTTGTTTTTGTGAAGGGGGAACTTGCACAATGAAGCAATTGGTCATGCACACTGACCAGGATACAGACTCTGCTCTTACAGTTCCACACCTTGCATTGACTTCTCCCTGAGTGTCGGGTTCCTTGCTTTCCCCACTGCAAGTTAGGAAGGGGTCCTCGCTTGCCACATTGCAAGTTAAAAGGGAGGCCTCACTGTCCATTGCGAGTTCGAAGGGGGCCTCACTTTCTCCCCTGCAAATTGGGATGTGGCTTTCATTTGTCACAGCACCAGTTAGGAGGGAACCCTCACTTGCCACATGGCAAGTTTTGATAATATTCTTTTCCATGTCCTTCGCTGTGCCAGTTGGAAAAAAACACAAAGCCAAACCCTGGTATCATCAGTCGCTCCAGAGGAGTTCTCCGCATCACAGACACATGATACTCCCAAGAGCTGCTATTCCCTCAAGGTGGAAGACTGAAGGAAGAAAAGCAATTATGAAAATGGTCTATATCATTGAGAAGAAACAGAAGGACTCTACTTGCTGTTACATAACCTCTCAGTGCTGCCTGCAGACGATGCCGAGGGCTCCAATCCTGAAAAGTGAACGGGGAGAAGGGGGCGAAAAGATAAATGAGAGACTTTAAAAAATAAAAAAAATCCAATTAAAACTATTGACTTTTCATTTAATGTAAAAGATGAGGCCTGTGGTTTTTTTTAAAAAAAGGCACATAACTTTTTTTTTCTCTTGTCACCCCATAACTATTTTTTAAAAAAATTACTTCAGGTGCTTAATAGAAAAAGGGAAGAAACGTTCTCCTGTGAAGAATAAATGCAAGTGAATTGCCAGGGGAAGGGGGAGCGGGAAGATGGCCGTCCCCTTTCCAACACACTTAAGAGTGATGATTTATGAAGATCTCGCAGCACAACATTTTGAGAGCACCAATCGGCATTGTTTATCGCAATTTATGGCTTGAGATTTATGGGGGAAACCTTGGAAGACAGCATAAACCTTGAGCCCAAATGGGAGGCAGGTGGGCATATTTCAGGGCAAAGTTTTGTCCATAAATTCAGGGGGTGAAGCTCAAGGGTGAAGCTAAGGAGCTGCTCCCGCCACGATTTTTCTGTTTGACCTTCAGCATAGGGGAGGAAGTTAAAACCAGTAGTGGCCAGTGATCAAAGGGGACAGACGGCCTATCTTTTTTGCATACCAGAAGCCATAAATCACATCTGAGGCTGCCTTTTACTCTTGGTTCGTCTGCCTCAATCTTGTCTACTGTGACAGTTCTCCAGGCAAAGAAAGCTATTTCTTTACCTGGGACTCTTGAGCTGGAGATGCTAGAATTGAAACAGAGACCTTCTGAATGCAAAGCAAATAGTTTGTCACTAAGACGTGGCATGTTTTCAAAAGACTGTGATTGGTCTGACTATTGCAAACCTGGAAAGTTCTGTTTCTAAGCATCTTATTCACCCGGATCATGACAGTATGACTAATTCTGCAGCTTGTAGTAGACTGGGCTGTAAGGTCTGTTCTTTTTTCTTCTGTTTCTATTTTTCTTCTCTTTTCTCAGAACACTAGCAGCTAGTCTAGGCAGTTGCAACTCAATGGTAGAGGGAACTCATTGATCGAAGCAGGGTCTGCCTTCAGTGCCTTGGCTATTCATTATCACTTTTTTATTGAACATCTTTATTAAATAAAACAAATAAATAAATAAAACAAAATCCTCAATAACATCCACCAATACACATTAACAATTTAAAGTCTACAATTGTATGTTTTAGTTCTTCAATAACACACACTCCTAACTTTTGCCCCAAAGCAATTAATTCAGGAAATGACTCAGGAATCGCTGAGAAATAGTTACCAGAAAGAAAATAAAGTCCCTTACTTGCTCTTTCCAAATATTGAAAATTTCCAATGAGGGGAAAAAAATAAAAGAAAGCAATCACACTGAAATTCAAAGCACAGGAAACACAAGGAATAAATTTACATGGAAGCATCTCTTAACTATTTAAACAATACAAAACACCATTTTTAATGGGATTATCTACATACTGCCTACAGTTCAAAACCTGAAGTTGGTATCAAGGAATAGCTTGATTTTAGAAACGTTTTTACTGGTTCCCAGGTTCTGCATTAAAGTCCAGATTCCATTTTTTTTTTCATTGAAGGCAATAGCTTTTCCATTTCAGCAAAATCCACGACCACTTGACTAAAAAAAAAAGATTTCAGTCCCCGGTTTGATTCCCCACTCCTCCACCTGAGTGGCAGAGGCTTATCTGGGGAACCAGATGTGTTTCTGCACTCCTACAATCCTGCTGGGTGACCTTGGGCTAGTCACAGTTCTTTGGGGCTCTCTCAGCGCCACCTGCCTCACAAGGTGTCTGCTGTGGGGAGAGGAAGGGAAAGGAGTTTGTAGTCTCCTTACAGGAAAGAAAGGTGGGGTATACATCTAAACTACTACTACTACTACTAGTAGTAGTAGTAGTAGTAGTAGTAGTAGTAGTAGTAGTAGTAGTAGTAGTAGTAGTCTTCTGCTTCTTCTTCTGCTTCTTTGTTCTAGCCTGTGAATGCAGGTATGCAAAGGAGAGGGAGGAACCAGGTGGTATAAACCCTGCCTCCCATTCTGAGGCCTGAGAAGCTCAGGTGCTGATGGTCACCTGACAACTGAGGGGGCAGGAATCACCATGCCTCTAACACTGAGTCACAGCCCCTCCCTTACTGTTGACTGTTCTGAACCACCTACAATTTATTCCCCTTTTGTTCGGCTGCAGGGGTCCAATACCACCTAACCATTTTGGAAATATCTTGTTTTCAGCCTGCCTCAGCCAAAATCGAGTAAAATCCCAGCAAGGACAACCGACAGTGTCTTCAGACTATCCTGAAAAAAAAAATTAAATCCCATAAATAAGCAGTAATATCATAATTGTGTCGGGCCACCTTCTGGAATGGCTTCAGCCCAGCTCAACATCTGCACCTATAATCATTTTGTGCGGTAGGATGTGATTATCTGCTGTCAATAGAAAAGCTGCATTGACTGAGTCAAAATGCATTTAACTCAACGGAGGAAGTTATTGTTCTGAGGCCAAAATGTCTCCAGTTCATATCCGAGCTGCTGTTTTCTTTCCTTATATGTGGAGGATATTAATTCCTCTCTTGGAGTGTCAAAATCCTTCTGGCCCTCTAGGAAGATGGAGCAGCGCAGCTGCATAGGGTTCCCTGGGCGTACCTTTTCATTTTGGCAATAGCAAAACAAAATATTACAGCTTCACCCGACATTCCCGAACTAATCCAATAAAGAATAGGAGCTTCCCCCCAGCCCACTCACTGTAATTTTCATTTGGGTCGCACAGTGTTACCATGCAGAAATATCCAATATCAACCATCTCTTCTTGGTAGGGATACCAGCTTCTAAGTGGGACCCAGGGGATCTCTCAGAACAATAGCTTCAGACTGAAAGCCAGCATGATGTAGTGGTTAAGAACAGGTGGGCTCTAATTTGGACTGAACATCAGGTGTTTCTCGTTCCATGTGCATGAGCCACAGCCGAAGAAGAAGAAGAAGAAGAAGAAGAAGAAGAAGAAGAAGAAGAAGAAGGAGAAGGAGAAGGAGAAGGAGAAGGAGAAGGAGAAGGAGAAGGAGAAGGAGAAGGAGAACGAGAACGAGAACGAGAACGAGAACGAGAACGAGAACGAGGAGGTGGAGGAGGAGGAGGAGGAGGAGAAGGAGAAGGAGAAGGAGAAGGAGAAGGAGATGACAAGGAGGAGGAGGAGGAGGAGGAGTTTGGATTTATTTCCCCCCTTTCTCTCCTGTAAGGAGACTCAAGGCGGCTTACAATCTCCTTGCCCTCCCCCCCTCACAACAAACACCCTGGGAGGTAGGTGGGGCTGAGAGAGCTCCGAGAAGCTGTGACTAGCCAAAGGTCACCCAGCTGGCGTGTGTGGGAGTGCACAAGCTAATCTGAATTCCCCAGATAAGCCTCCACAGCTCAGGCAGCAGAGTGGGGAATCAAACCTGGTTCCTCCAGATTAGAATGCATCTGCTCTTAACCACTACGCCACTGCCCATATGCTCGGAACATGAAGGTGATGGGGCAGTGGCATGGCACCAAGGGGACAGGGGGTGCGATGCACCCGGTGCACACCAGTGTGGGGGTGTGGCAGGGGCGTGGCAGGGGCGTGGCAGAAGCATTCCGGGGCAGGCAGGGGCATGGCAGGGGTGCAGGGCGCACGCATTCCCCAGGTGCAGTTCTCCCTCGCTCCGCCCCTGGGATGGGGGGAGATTTCAGGTGTCCCTTCCTGCAGGCTTGCGATTACGTTTCTTCGAACTGCCCTTCAAGGAAAGCAACCATCTTCCCGATAAGCTTCGACGCCTGTTGGATGCAAACATAAATACCGAATCTTTTATTTTGGGGTTGTTTCTGTTGCAAGAGTAACTAAATTGTAAAACAGTCAGGCCCAACACAGAAGCTGTGGCGGTGATTTATGTTAACTTTGTTCGCACTTCAAAACTTGAAGAAATGCATTATCTTCCTCATTGCCTTTTATCTCGGGCCCCAGCGTGAGAAATTGCCTTCTGCTGTCACACTTATAAAATACTCTCGGAATGTTTATCATCCATAGATGATCATCACAGCACAGGAGCCGGCATCTCCGAACTGCTGCCTGCGTCCCAGGAGGATCTGCAAATTGCAGGCAGCTAAAGCCTGGGTGGGTGGAAGATGACAGAACAGATTGTGCAACTTGAGGATCTGAAGAGCGCGGAGCCTCTTTGGGCCAGGAGCCGATTCACACTTCGGCAGGTGGAGGTGGCGTCGCCAGAACCAGGAGCTGGCAATCAGTTTTGACCAGGTGAGAGGGTTGTCATTGCCAGGAACATCTCAATTTATGCCGGAGCACCAAGCTGCTAAAGCCAGCGTGGTGTCGTGGTTAAGAGCAGGTGGATTCTAATCTGGAGAACCGGGTTTGATTCCCCACTCCTCCCCCTGAGTGGCAGAGGCTTATCTGGTGAACCCTATGCCACCTATCCATTTTGAGTATGGTAAAAACTCATTCTTTAAATGTTTGTTTTATTGTTACGAGGCATGATCTATATGGCTCACATATGAGGAGGAGTTTAGGAGTTTGGATTTATATCTCCCCCCTTTCTCTCCTGCAGGAGACTCAAAGGGGCTTGCAATCTCCTTGCCCTTCCCCCCTCACAACAAACACCCTGTGAGGTAGGTGGGGCTGAGAGAGCTCCGAGAAGCTGTGACTAGCCCAAGGTCACCCAGCTGGCATGTGTGGGAGTATACAGGCTAATCTGAATTCCCCAGATAAGCCTCCACAGCTCAGGCGGCAGAGCTGGGAATCAAACCCGGTTCCTCCAGATTAGATACACGAGCTCTTAACCTCCTACGTCACTCCATGTGGTTCACAGAGGTTTGCTGAGATTAAATCCTGTCTCCTCACAGAAGCATGAGGGGACACATTAAGTTCTGGGATTTTTTTTAACCTCTCATACCATTATACTCCACTGAAGTCCCACCCCTCCCCAAATTGGGACAGAGAGAGGGGTTGCCTCAGCTGACTTACAGGCCTGGTGAGCCCCCTCACTTGACCAAATCTGGCCCCCGGGGCTGCATGTTTGACGTCCCTCCTCTAAGGAGTCTCACACCCAGTTCTGGAAGATGGAGGACAACTCTTTCTTTCTCCCTTGTTGTCTGGGATTTTTCAGAGCGCCGGCTTTGCTGATCTTGGCTGTGAGATCCGTTCCGCTGAGCAATGCAAGCAAAACCTTTGGCACCGCTCTTGCCATGCGGTGTCGTCCTCCTCGCCGAGTTATTGTACAGCTGTCAGCCAGCCAGAGACACTCACTGAAGGCTCCTGGAACGCTGAATAATATAACCAACCCAAAAGAAAAGGATTAAGAATAGAAAGCGCTCAAATTCTTGCTTTTCCCTCCCTCCCCCTGACTCCCTCCACCTCTTCGGTTTTCATGGAAAAGAGCCAGCACATTTATTTGAAACTGAATGAAGTATTTGGGGAGAATAAATAAGGTGGCATTAGTTTCCATCTCTAAATGGTAGGAAATCTCAACTAAGGCTGTTCTGTCCCCCAAGAAAACTGAAATCAGGTGCCTCGCACTGGGCCAGAACAGAGTGTAAGACCCACAGATAAATAAGTAACCGTTCAAAAATGGTTTAATAATATTGAAAGTTTAGGACTCCTCCCATGAAGTCTAACTAATAACGAATACTTGCGATGCTGGAAGCAATTGGAGATTGTTTGAAGAACTTGCAGACATCAACTCTTCCTTAACTGCTTCTAAGGAAGTCTGCGCTGCTTGTGCCACTTCTGAGATCTCCCGGTGTCCTCTACTTGGACTCTTTCTTTGCAATTCTGTTGAAACTCGATTACTCAAATGCCATGGATCTTTAACACCTAATACTTCTGAGATATTGCTGTCTCCAGCCTTCTCCAGACACCTAAAAAAGCTAAACAGACTGTAAAACAGGAACTGCTAACTAATAAGAATGCTATAGTACTCTTGCCTCTAGAGGGCTTCTTAAAGGGTTAGGAATACTGTACAAAAAACTACCAAACCCATCCACCTAAGGTACAACTGAGGCTTAAATAAAGAAAATGGTGAGTGTGTCTCAAGGGGCATGAGAAAGGCAGTGAATGGGATCCTATAGCTTCACTCTGCAAATGGGCCTTTTTCTTCTTCTGTTAGAAGTGCTTTTCTTAGAAACATTTTTCTTTCTTTAGAAAACGTTTTTTCTTCCTTTCTTGTCTAGGGCTGCCAATCTCCAGGTAGTACCTGGAGGCTTCCCTCTATTAGAATTGATCTCTGAATGTCCAAGATCTGAATGACCCGGAGGGGAAATAGCTGCTTTGGAGAGGAGATTCTGTGGCACTATTTATTTATTTATTCAGCTTATAGGCCACCTTTCCCTATACAAGCTCAGGGCTGCCTATAAACAGTCATTTACAATAAAATCAATAAATAGTACAATCCCATCAACATCTCAACCTCATGAATATACTCCCCTGAGGTCCCTCCCCTCCCCAAATCCTGCATTTCCCAGACTCAGCCCCTAAAATCTCTTGGTATTTTCCAAGAAGAAGAAGGAGGAGGAGGAGGAGGAGGAGGAGGAGGAGGAGCAGGAGTAGTTTGGATTTATATCCCACCTTTCCCTCCTGTAAGGAGACTCAAGGCGGCTTACAAGCTCCTTTCCCTTCCCCTCCCCACAACAGACACCTTGTGACATAGGTGGGGCTAAGAGAATTCTGAAGAACTGTGACTAGTAGCCCAAGGTAACCCAGAAGGAATGTAGGAGTGCGGAAACACATCTGGTTCACCAGATAAGCCTCTGCCACTCAGGTGGAGGAGTGGGGAATCAAACCCAGTTCTCCAGATTAGAATCCACCTGCTCTTAACCGCTACACCCAGAGATGACAACCCAGAGATGACACCCAGAGATTACACCATCATAAAGCACCGTTGCTAGCAGAGCAGAGGTGTAAGATCCAACCCACTGAGATTTTGGGTAGAGGTTGTGATGGATATGAAGGTCGGAGCTTCCTGTGATAAGCTGTCATTGGCAGGATAGTACAGCTAAATGGCTTGCTAAACAGTAACACATGGTCAGAGTTCATCTCTCCAATTCTTGAAAGTTCCCCGGCCAGTCAGAAAAAAGCAAAGCTTGACTGTCTTCTTTCTGATGAGAAGTGCCAAATCTCCAACCAAGTTACAAAGCTCTGCATGCTACTTTATAAAGCCTGTCATTTGCAAGTCTCCAAGGAGGCTCGTTGAAACCCTGTTCTTAAGTGTTGTAACTTTTTGTGGGTTCTTTCATTGGACAGTGTTACCCAAAATGGTACAGTCTGTCCCCTTTCAGACAGGGAATTAGAGGGAGCAGACTTTGAGTTACGAGAGGGGGCGGCTGAGATCTTTGCCACCTAAGGTTGATGAGGTTTTTCTCCGTCAGAAACACTGCAGGAGTCCAGAAAATAAAGTTCAACATATTTTATTGAGAAAAATTTAAAAAAAAAATAAACTTACAAACGCACAAATGGTGAAAGTCACCTCCTTGAAATGATTCCTGACCACTGATTTCTGTTTTTCCATTTATCCCCAGCTTGTGGACAAATCGGCGCTTCGATGCTTCCAAGTCCATTTGAACGAACTGGGTCTCCGACGGGCTGCTCAGAATTCCCCGCAGTCTCCCTTTCACATTCGCCTACTCTCACATCCCACGAGAGTCCCGTCACTTACCGTTTCCACCATTCTCCTGAAAGAGTAGCGATTGCACGAAACAACGGAAGCGCAGCGGGTGAATAAGGTATAATTTAGTGAGATTAGCAGGGCTGGCTTTCAGATGCTCGTCGTTATTTAAAAAGCAATGAGCAATGTCAAAATAGGCAAAGTGACGCCATCCCTCTGCCACAAGCCAGAGAACGAATCCCATGTGATGATCCCGAGGCGTATCTATTTCCTCTAATAATGGGTGAGTGTGAATAACACATTTAATTTTTCCATCACTGGCACTAGACAGATCTTAACACCAGCGTTCAGCACAAAGGGGCTGCTACGCTTGGCTGGGGAGATGACAAACACACCCAAAGTTCCCATTAATAATTATTTCCCATGTTGCATTCTGATTGTCTGCGAAATAAGAAAAGGCCAGGTTTAGTGGCAGAACATCTATTTTGCATGCAGAGGGCCCTGGGTTCAATCCCAGGCATTCCCAGTTAAAATACTTAAGTAGTAGGCGATGTGAAAGATTTGAGACTCTTTCTCTCTCTCAGGAGCAGCAGTGGCGTAGGAAGTTAAGAGCTCGTGTATCTAATCTGGAGGAAACGGGTTTGATTCCCAGCTCTGCCGCCTGAGCTGTCGAGGCTTATCTGGGGAATTCAGTACACTCCACACACGCCAGCTGGGTGACCTTGGGCTAGTCACAGCTTCTCGGAGCTCTCTCAGCCCCACCTACTTCACAGGGTGTTTGTTGTGAGAGGGGAAGGGCAAGGAGATTGTGAGCCCCTTTGAGTCTCCTGCAGGAGAGAAAAGGGGGGATATAAATCCAAACTCTTCTTCAGCCCACTCAGAGGCAGGCAATGGCAAACCACCTCCAAATTTTTCTTGCCTTGCAAACTCCACCAGAGGGCGCTATAGGTCAGCTGGGATTCAACGACACTTTCCACCATGAGATCCACAAGAATTCTGTTTGTAAGGGCATGAGATCATTCCACTGGTTGGCGAATGTACCTGTCCATCCCTTATGTCCAATCCCATCTTAATGGGTTAAGTTTTATGTTGTATTAATTTGCTGTTTGGAAAACAGCCATGTTGTGAGCCGCCTCAAGCCCTTCGGGGATGAGGTGACCTAAAAATTTAATTAATAAATAAATATAAATAAATTATGGCATATGTTGGCTTTCTTCCCACTAACCTTGCAGAATAAAATCTCCTCCAGAAAGTTGCTAAAAGACAAAGGGTGAATGATATCTGCTCATTAGTTAAGGAAGTCATTAATTTCCCAGGTTAAATTAGTTACAGTCAGTCGAAGTATAAAACAATGAGCTGGGTTCTATTTGGGTTTTGACTGGATTTTGACTGCACACGTCCCCAGCCCGGACTGCATTCGGGATGGGAGTGAACTTTCCCAAAGTCCTATTGTAAAACTCTCCGCGTTCGTGCCAAATGGAATGGAAACAAACAAACAAAAAATTACGTGCTTGACATTTTGCTAAAGCCGTACGGCTGATTTCAAGAGCAGCTGAAACATTTCATCTCCATGTTTTGAAGATCCACTTCAACTCCCAGATGGAAGAAATATGCTGTGAGCTGGACAGGATGAGTGCATTTCGGAGGGAGGCAAATTCTGCTTTCCAATTCCAATGTTGAGCCTGGCCCTGACAATCATATTTAGAACTGGAGCGGAGGAGAGAGCTGTAGTGAGATACATGACGGGTGGGTCGCTCCCCCAGGATTTCTCCCACTGGGCCAATCTGGAGAATTGGCATTCCAAGCCCCCGTTTCTTCCAACATGGCTGCACAGACAGAATAGCAATTCATACCCCTGCATGTATGCACAAGTTCCCCAAAATTGTCTATACAGTGGCTGAGTCACGGTTGGCTTCTTTTTCTGTTTGTTTAGATTGTTGTCAGAAATTTCAGACCTCCCGTTTTCGCAATCGGTTTTGTGGATTTCTTTGGATCGTGTGCCCGGGTTTGTATAATTGGATGCGTGATTTATAGCAGTAGTCTTCAACATCTCCGGACCAAGGATTCTACTTTTACCCCCAGTATAGGATCTGCTGAAGTGAAAGCATGTGGCATGTAACAGGAAGAACGGGAGACAGAATCATACCTGGATTTCTGTCAATGCCATCATTGTAGCCAGCAGGCTTCCCTGCAGGGTCGGACAGAATTAAAGCTGCACTACCGAGAATAGTTGCCCTGGAGAAAAAGATGTGTGTTGGAATCCAAACTCCTCCTCCTCCTCCTCCTCCTCTTCTTCTTCTTCTTCTTCTTCTAGAACCAGGGGGCATTCATTGAAAATGCTGGGGGGAAGAATTAGGACTAATAAAAGGAAACACTTCTTCTCGCAACGTGTGATTGGTGTTTGGAATATGCTGCCACAGGAGGTGGTGATGGCCACTCACCTGGATAGCTTTAAAAAGGGCTTGGACAGATTTATGGAGGAGAAGTCGATTTGTGGCTACCAATCTTGATCCTCCTTGATCTCAGATTGCAAATGCCTTAGCAGACCAGGTGCTCGGGAGCAACAGCCGCAGAAGGCCATTGCTTTCACATCCTGCATGTGAGCTCCCAAAGGCACCTGGTGGGCCACTGCAAGTAGCAGAGAGCTGGACTAGATGGACTCTGGTCTGATCCAGCAGGCTAGTTCTTGTGTTGTTGTTCTTCTTCTTTGTTAATATTAAATATGTATGAGTTAGCACGCACACATCTTCACTCACAGCCATTGGACAGTGGTTTGGACTTGTTTGCCCCTTGATATGCTGGTTCAATACAAGACAGCTTCATCTGGGACTTTAGGGGAGGGGCTGTGGCTCAGTGGAAGAGCCTCTGCTTGGCATACAGAAGGTCCCAGGTTCAGTCCCCAGCACCTCCAGTTAAAAGGACCAGGCAGTTGGTGATGTGAAAGATCCTAGGACCGTGGTGGCGAACCTTTGGCACTCCAGATGTTATGGACTACATTTCCCATCAGCCCCTGCCAGCACCTGTCTAGGAGATCTGCTGCCAACTTGAGTACCTAACATTGGCCAATGGTCCCATTCAGTCCTATGTGTTTCTATGTCAGGGGTCTGCAACCTGCGGCTCTCCAGATGTTCATGGGCTACAATTCCCATCAGCCCCTGCCACCATGTTCTATGTCATTTTCATCATTGATGGTTCCACTGTTTCTTTTGGACAGTTTATGATCTACATGACATAATGTAAGAATCCTATTGAATAGTGCATTAAACAAACCCCACAGAATAAATTCTTGGGCCCGGGGGGGTGGGGTGGGGGCAAAAACAGTTAAAATTCAGGGGTTCATTCCTTATATGCAGAATCGAAATGCAAATATTTGAACTGAACCAGGAAGCTTGTGAAACCCAGCCTTGGCCCCTATAAACATCTGCTGACATCAGATCGATATTCATTGCCTTTTAAAGGTTCGGGCAAACAGGACAGAATTAAATCTCAAGGAAACCCTGCGCAGGAATCCGTGAGTAGACACCCCACCCCCCCCCCGGTGCATCTTTAACCTATGGGGTAAGAGAGAATCTTCACTGACACCAATTTGCCCAGATGGGACTTGCTGGGCATATTTGCTTAGGAACGGGGACCCAAAATGGAAATATGAACACAGAGAAGTCCTTGTATCACCACTAGTCGCCATCTGCCTAGTATCCAAAGGCAAGGACATCCACTGAAGTTCCTCCAATAAAGATCTCAGCTGATAGGCAGGAGCAGCAGTAGCGTAGGAGGTTAAGAGCTCGTGTATCTAATCTGGAGGAACCAGGTTTGATTCCCAGCTCTGCCGCCTGAGCTGTAGAGGCTGATCTGGGGAATTCAGATTAGCCTGTACACTCCCACACACGCCAGCTGGGTGACCTTGCGCTAGTCACAGCTTCTCTCAGCCCCACCTACCTCACAGGGTGTTTGTTGTGAGGGGGGAAGGGCAAGGAGATTGTCAGCCCCTTTGAGTCTCCTGCAGGAGAGAAAGGGGGGATAAAAATCCAAACTCTTCTTCTTCTTCTTCTTCTAAATTAGCTATTATCAAAGAGGTATATTATTGTCAAATTATCAAGATATCATCAAATAGCTCTGCTGCAGAAGAGCCAGGGTCCTGGATGGAGATGCAGCTTAGGAAGGGGAACCCCTCAAGAGCCCTGGGGGCAATGGGGAAGGATAGGCTGTCTTCTGCCCCCTCTCCTCAAACACTACTGCTGCCACCCATTACCTCCAGTCTGTGAAATCATGTCATGTTTTCTAGATTTCTCAATAAAGCAGACTCATTTGCAAACGAATGCCATTAAATTGACTGAAAATCAGAAGAGTTGCCCTCTGGACAGAATCACTGTCTGATCTGAAAATGGGCACAACCCCCCCCCCCTCTCAGCAAAAGCTACCCCAGCCCCTCCTGCCAATCCCAATCGGCCAGCAAGGATTCTTCTCAGCCTTAGTATAGCTGTGCGCCCCTCCCAAATCCCTAACCCTCCCAAATCTCAGCTGAAGTTCCAGAGGTGGGATCCAGCAGTTTCTCCCAGGTTCCCAAGAGTAGGTTACTAATTATTTGTGTGTGCCAAGAGCGGGTTACTGATTGGTGATTTTGCCACATGCCCCTTCTCTCAGCAGTAGCGTGCAGAACTTGAAGCAGTCTAGCAGGAGGTGCACCGGCGTGCGTGGCAGCCTGCGCCTGCGTGCATTCGTTTCCCGCCCAAGGACTGGCGCAGCGGCCGCATCCTTGCCACAGCCCCGCCCAGGAACACCTCGCCCCCGGAATGCCCGGCCACGCCCCCATCATGCCCAGCCCAGCCCCATTGGCGCTACGGCACAGTTTGAATCCCACCACCATGGGAACCTGTTACTAAAATGTTTGGATCTCATCACTGTGAAGTTCTCAAGAGAAGGTCCTTCCTTAACAAGCACAGTTAGCTAAAGCAGCACAGATACGAAAACAGAAGGAAGAGGAAGAAGAAGAGTTTTGGATTTACACCCCACCTTTCACTCCTGTAAGGAGATTCAAAGTTACCTCCTCTCCCCACAACAGACCCCTTGTGAGGTAGGTAGGGCTGGGAGAGTTCTGAAGAACTGGGACTGGCCCAAGGTCACCCTGCAGGAACGGAGGAGTGTGGAAACACATCTGGTTCCCCAGATACGCCTCCGCCACTCAGGTGGAGGAGTGGGGGAATCAAACCCAGTTCTCCAGATTAGAATCCACCTGCTCTTAACCACTACACCGCCTTGGCTCCATACTGAATACAGGCAAACTTTTTCCCAGGATGCCTCATCTCCCCCTCCCACCTGGAGACTCGTGCCATAACTGAACCATCAGCTCTTGACGGATTCCCTGCAGGCTCACTGGAATCTTTACCCCCCAGGTCTGGCTCTTGCTCCCCCCCTTTTGCTTTTATCTCTGCTCAGCAGCTGTTGAAAGGATGGCCAACTTCCAGATGCTCTTAAAGACGTCAGCGGCGCCGGCTCCCTTGATAAAGGGTGGGCAAGGACCCATCTATTTATATCTAAGAGTAATGCCTCCATGTTTTGAAGAGATGGGTAGAATTTAGGCTGTCGGCAAGAGCCTGGCGTTCCCCCCGCCCCTTCTCTTGTGATGCGATGAATCAAAAGACCTCTGTCTGAACCTGACAGAAGAATCTCATGAATAGAGGCTAGGGAAGGGGGGCGGGGGGGGGGGGGCAGCAGACCTGTATCAGTAGTTTGGGAGTCAAACACAAACAGAACTCAGCTTCGGCACGGAGTCAAAAGTCCATTTGAGGCTTGCCCGTCAATGAACTCATGTTGCTGCTCTCAAAACCCCTCAGGTGACTCTCCCAAGCATGAACCTTCGGCTGCACCTGGAAAGTTTTGTTGTAGGTAAAAAGTGGTGTCACTCCCAGAGACTTTGGCCAAGTAACACAGAGCGAAGCACTCCTCATTTCCTACATTTGCTCCCTTCTTCTTCTTCTCATGGACCATTTAGCTTTCTTCAGAGGAACTTCGTGGATCTTCATTCTTTTGTTCCCACTTAGCTATGTAACCTTCTCTCTCTGTGGAGTGTTGTGGGGTTTCCAGGCTGTGTGGCCATGTTCCAGTAGCATCTTCTCCAGATGTTTCCCCTGCATGTGTGGCTGGCATCTTCAGAGGATCCTACTTCTAGGACTAGTAGAGGAAGAAAAGTTGGATTTATATCCCCCCTTTCTCTCCTGTAAGGAGACTCGAAGGGGCTTACAATCTCCTTGCCATTCCCCCCTCACAACAAACACCCTGCCAGGTGGGTGGGGCTGAGAGAGCACCAAAGAACTGAGACTAGCCCAAGGGCACCCAGCTGGGATGTGTTGGAGTGCACAAGCTAATCTAGTTCCCCAGATAAGCCTCCACAGCTCAAGTGGCAGAGCGGGGAATCAAACCCGGTTCTCCAGATTAGAGTGCACCTGCTCTTAACCACTACACCACGCTAGCTCTCCACATCAGCTCCCTTGAATGCCACTTTGGGTTGTCTCATCCTGTGCCTAGTGCACTTCCATTCAGCACGAATGATCTGTACGGTTGCCAGCCTCCAGGTTGCACCGGGAGATCTCTGGCCTTTGCAACTGATCTCCAGGCTACAGGGATCAGTTCCCCTGGAGAAAATGGCAACTTGGGAGGCTGAACTTCAGGACATCAAACTCCCAAAGTCCCTCCCCTTTCCAAACTCCACACTCCCTAGGCTCCATTTTCAAAATCTCTGGTTTTTCCCAACCCGGAGCTGGCAACCCTAATTCCCCCATCTTCTCCAAATCTAGGGCTTCCCTGGGGTTGGTAGAATTGCCTCCAAAGTCCATAGTATTTTGTGTGGGGGGGAGGGTTTACTGGTTTAGGTTTACCAAACACCCACCCCTATGAATAACATATCTATCTATCTATCTATCTATCTATCTATCTATCTATCTATCTATCTATCTATCTATCTATCTATCTATCTATCTATCTATCTATCTATCTATCTATCTATCTATCTATCTATCTATCTATCATCTATCTATCATCTATCTATCTATCTCTATCTCTGTCTCTCTATCTATCTATCTATCTATCATCTATCTATCTATCTATCTGTCTGTCTGTCTGTCTGTCTGTCTGTCTGTCTGTCTGTCTGTCTGTCTGTCTGTCTGTCTGTCATCTTCGTCGTCTGTCTGTCTGTCTGTCACCCTCCCTCGCAGGGCTTGGGGTGGCAAAAGACAAAATAATAAAAACAGCCATGACAATAGTACAGTAAAATCAAACCGCAATAGCAGCGACAGATGGCAAAGATCCTTTCTGTGCCCACGGGAGGCCAAGATGGTAATATGGTACACAAATACAGGAGCCAACCCGGCTGGCCAGATGGAAAAGCCCGGCGGAATAGCTCCGTCTTGCAGGCCCTGCGGAAATCTTGTAAATCCCGCAAGGCCCTGGTTTTCCAAGGGAGCTTATTCCACCAGGGAGGAGCCAGGGCCGTCAAAGCCTTGGCTCCTGTGGAGGCCAGCAGATATCTTTCAGGCCAGGGACCTCCAACAGGTTTTCCTCTGAAGAGCGGAGGGACCTAGTGGGGCAATACGGAGAGAGGCGGTCCCTCAGATATGTAGATCCGAGACCACTCACAGCCGTTAAATCGAACACTTTGGACATGATTCAATTCTCCCGGGGAACTGATCTCTGTTAGCTGGAGATCAGTTGTAATCTCAGGAGATCCCAGGCCCCCGTTGGCAACCCCATAACACCCCTGAATTCAATGCGATTCAGGGTGCTCATGTTGCTGAGCACCCAGTTTGAAAGCCGGCATCCAGATCACGGCCACAAGGACATTCGGGAGTTGCGTTTCATCTCCCTGACCCCGTCAGACTCTAATAGAACTAGATGGAGCCGAGCGGAGTTCTTTCTCAGCCCCCGTCTTCTTAATAAAGGCTGACTTTGATGGGGAATTGCCCTCCTTTGGCCTACACAGTTTATTAAAGAAAAGTTTGGCCTCTCTGATGGACATGAATCCAATACTTCACTTGTCAGAGAGGAGTAATGCGCCGCAGCAGCGCGGTCTCCGGAGCCCAGGGGGCCACTTTACTTACAAGAAGATTGTCGGAACCTGCTGACAAATGGCCTAACCTGTCCGGCGCAGCAAGCAGACATTTCCATTTAATGGCTTGCAATTGCTTGTAGATGTGACACTTTGCTCGGGGAGCCGCAACGGAGAAGAGTCGGGTTGCAACCCGGTGATCGCAGGGTGGGCAGCTCAGAGCAGTGGGGGATTGTTTCCCAGTGACCTTGCCCATAGGTGGCCCACCCTGTGGTGGGAGGGGGACATTCAGCAATGGATAGGTTTGCCCAGAACTATCATTGAAAGGCTCTTCCAGACGCTTCTCAGGATCTGATGTTGCCTTTTCTTCAGTGGCCTCCATGCTGACATCTCCTCTGGCAAAGGGGACAGATATCTCCTGCATGGGCTTCATTTTCTCTCCTGTTGTGCTTGGTGGGGTGGGCTGGGACTGCTACAAGACAACCAGGAAGGAGCACAGAAGTAAATACATTCACACAATCTATCAAGTTCCTCAAAAGAGCTCTGTGCAAGGCAGGGGCGCACCGCCCAGGGGACATATGGGGCCAAGTGCCCATGGGTTGTGGCTTTTTAGTCCCATGGGGTGGAAAATCACCCCACACCCCTCCTTCCTTCCCCCCCCAGGTCCATTCACTGACTTCAAGACTTTGGTCATGGTAGGGGAGGGCGGCTGCCCACACCCCTCCCCTTGCATGCCACCCCTCACTCTCACCCTTGCATGCCACCTCCCTCTCTGCTAGGGTGGAGTGTGGCCACTCATGTCCCAGGTCTGCCAGGCCCCCTCACCACCTCCCTGCGCCTCCCCCCCTTACACATGTCACCCTCTTTCCTCCTCCTCCTCCCTTCCTTCCATATACCTCCCCTCACTCCTCCTCTCCTTTGCATGCCACCCCTCCCATCATACAATTGTGTCTTTGTACATGAGGTGTTCTTGATGATATATGAATGGGGGTAATTCGGTGGTAGTGTGTGTCAATGGCCAATGTGTGTGTGCGTGTGAGGCGTGTGTGTGTGTGTGTGATAGTATTATTATTTATTGTGTGTGTGTGTGGTAATGATGATGAACAGTGATAGTGTGTGTGTGTGTGTGTGTGTGTGAGGGTGTGTGTGGAAAACTCAGATTTTGCACCGGGCTACACTTTCTCTAGATACACCTCTGGTGTAAGTGTACTTTAATTGACAGCTTTCTGTACAAATTCTTGAAGTCAGGATTTACATAAGGGACCTTTCACAAGCAACACACAGAAGTGCACTTTTATGCAGATATTCTGCAAAGGGGCTTTGTGCCCTAGATATGGGGCTCTTGGGTTACAGGTGATTGAAAACCAGGTGTGGCAGAGAGGCAGCGTATTCTCTTGGCTTGCATTGAGCTACCCTGCTGGCTTGTATGCCTAAGGAGCAGCAGTGGCGTAGGAGGTTAAGAGCTCGTGTATCTAATCTGGAGGAACCGGGTTTGATTCCCAGCTCTGCCGCCTGAGCTGTGGAGGCTTATCTGGGGAATTCAGATTGGCCTGGAGGCACTCCCACACACCACCAGCTGGGTGACAGCTTGGGCTAAGAATCACAGCTTCTGCAAGAGCTCTCTCCTCCAGCCCCACCCACCTCACAGGAATGTTTGTTGACAAAGAGGGGGAGGAGAAGAGGCAGAGGAGATTGTAAGCCCTTGAGTGCTCCTACAGGAGGGATATCAAATCAGCTCCTCCTCCTCCTCCTCCTGGCCTGGCCTAGCCTAGCTGGCCTGCTTCTTCTTATTTATTTATTTTGAAGCCCTGACTGATTGTTTAATTTTATTTTATTTTGTTACATTTCAACATTTATAGTTTTTATATGCAGCTTCAGAGAACCTCTGGAGTGTGAGAACAAACCTAACAAAGAAAGGGGATTCAATAAAATCCCCCATTAAAACCTACTTTCAACTACTGGCCTTCTTTCTTTTAATTCTTCTTCTTCTATCTTCTTCTTCTTCTTACTCTGTACATTCTTTAACTCTCAACTATTTCTTTCCCAACTTCTTCTTCTTCTTCTTCTTCTTCTTCGGACTGGAATTCATCCATGTGGTGCTATGAAAGTGACCAGCACAGGGTAAAAATGCTGCCAAACAGCAAACTTTTGTTTTTAAATAAAAGCACCTTCAACCCCGTCCGTCCCCCCCAGAAATCTGAACTACTAAGATCAGTTCCCTCAGAGAAAAAGGATGTTTCAGAGGGTGGACTCTATGGTATTCTAGAGGGTGGGCTCTATGGTTTCCAAGGTCGCTCCCTTCCCCCAAGTCCATTCTCTTGGGGCTTCACCTCCAGTTCACCAGGAATTTTCTGACTCAGAGTTGGAAATCCAAGTTTATTGGGAGGAGAGAACAGAGGAGCAGAAAACACAGACACTGTTCTGAACTCATCGAAGAAAGGGTAGGATAAATATCAGATGAGTGTTGCCAACCACGTTTACTTCAGCCAAGTAAGCTAAAAAGAGAGAGAGGATCTTCGGAACACCAGATCCAGGACTCAGCTGGATCCATAAATGGACCTACAAGCCACCCAAAACTATCATGTTCTGCAGACACCTCCACAGACTCCATAAGAGCTACTCATGAGTTTCCACTTCCTTCCAGGCTCTACCAGTGATCAGAAAAATCTTGACTGTGCATAAATCACTAGTAAAAATGTATTGTCGAAGGTTTCACGGCCGGAATTGCTGGGGTGCTGTGTGGTTTCCGGGCTGTATGGCCGTGTTCTAGCAGCATTTTCTCCTGATGTTTCACCTGTATCTATGGCTGGCATCTTCAAAAGATCTGAATCTTCAGATCCTCTGAAGATGCCAGCCACAGATGCAGGCGAAACGTCAGGAGAGAATGCTGCTAGAACACGGCCATACAGCCCAGAAACCACACAACACCCCACCAGTAAAAAGCCCCATAGGCAGTTCTCAAGATATGATGGCCAGGACCACCTCTAGAGTGGGTGAACTCCTGTGGGGAAGCTTCATTACCTACCACTGCCTGGAGTGGTGGCAGAAGAACAAATTTAAATGACATCACTGACATTGCTACATCACTTCCAAGTGCAACCCGGAAGTGACAAAGAGTAGCTCTAGGAATTGCCAGAAAACCTCATGGTCTTACTATAGAGGTCTGGCAATTCCTAGAGCTAACTTTTGTCACTTCTGGGTTGTTCCCAAAAATGATGTAGCAACATTGCTGATGTCCCCTCCCGCCTGTCTGAAGATGTGTCAGATTCCTCCAGACACCATCCTATCCAATGTTAAAGCTCTTGTTTTAAACCCCAAACTGACTAATCGACATCATCAAATGACAAAGAGCAACCTTTCCCCCACCCACTCCTGCTGGAGTGGGTGGGGGAACTAGATGGAGCCGAGCGAAGTTCTTTTTCACCCCCCGTCTTCTTAATAAAGGCTGACTTTGATGGGGAATTGCCCTCCTTTGGCCTACAGGTGCACAGGTGTCAAACTCGCGGCCCTCCAGATGTTATGGACTACAGTTCCCATCATCCCCTGCCAGCATGATGCTGGCAGGGGATGATGGGAACTGTAGTCCATAACATCTGGAGGGCCGCGAGTTTGACACCTATGCCTCAGAGGGAAAGCAAGCACTGACTTTCGGGGAGGCTGAAACCCCGGCTGGCGTGCAGAACTATTTTTAAATGCAAACTTTAAAGAGGGGAAAGACCACGAAAAGAGGAACCCCCTCCTGTCAAGCCAAATAAAGGTTTTATTTGAGCAGTGATCTTCCTCCCACCCACCCCGACTGCTCTCCGTCAGAAGAACTTTGCTCCCGGTTCATCAATATTTTAAAAAGGCACGAGGAACCTTGGGCGGAGAAAGAGAGGCAATTCGGGGAGATTAAAAATTTATCCCGCTGGCTCGCTCTGCCTTCAGCCAGGTGGTAGGCCTCGCTTCGGCTCAAGTGAGTGGGTGGGTGGGGGGCATGCCCTGCCTCCCGTTCCCATGACGACTGACAGACATCTCAGCTGGCTGCCAAAGCCACGAGACATTTCCCCCACCATCCCCAAAACCTTCATGTAAACATTCATCTCATCCCTTTCACAGGATTTTTGAAAAGACGCCGGATCCTCCTCGCCCCCAGTCTCTTCGCTTCACAGAACAAAAAATGGGGAGAGCTTACTAGAACATCAGCATTCTCCCGCCCCTGTGGCTTATTCAGCCCCCAAAGTTTTTTGGCGTTCTTTTTTCTAAAAAGTCCAGACTTCATTAGGCGAGAGAACACATCTGTTCGGAGTAATTGCTGCAATCAAATCATCAATGCATGCAAGAGTCTGATTTGAGCCGAAGTGGAGATGAATTTTTAATGTTTGGGCTGGAGTAATGTGGTTTTTTTACCTAAGCAAAAAAAAAGCCTGCACTCTGTTTCACATCCATCTCGCTGCTAGTAGTAGTGGCAGCTGTCAGCTGAACCCTGTCGGGTTGTATCGGATCGGAGATTAGATTGGTTTCCTCCAGTACTGCTATGATTTATGGATCGGGTTGTGGATGAGACGATCACAACAGTACCAAACAGAAAGGCATCTTTTGGAGGAGGAAGAGGAAGAGGAAGAGGAAGAGGAAGAGGAAGAGGAAGAGGAAGAGGAAGAGGAAGAGGAAGAAGAAGAAGAAGAAGAAGAAGAAGAAGAGAAGGAGGAGGAGGAGGAAGAGGAGAGTTTGGATTTATATCCCCCCTTTCTCTCCTGTAGGACTCTCATCTCCTTGCCCTTCCCCCCTCACAACAAACACCCTGTGAGGTAGGTGGGGCTGAGAGAGCTCCGAGAAGCATTAGTTTAAACAAGTGATGCTGGAATCCACCCCCAAACAGCATTATTTTCAATGGTGTTTAAACTAGGGAGCCCAGATTCTCCTTTTAAATCCACCTTAAAGGGAGAATCTGGGGTCCCCAGTTTAAACAACGTTGAAAGTGATGCTCTTTTGGGGGTGGATTCTCCCCCACCCTGAAACAGCATCACTTTCAATGTTTAAACCAGGGACCTCAGATTCTCCCTTTAAATCTATGCTGAAGGGGATGGATTTAATAATAATAATAATAACCTTTATTAGCGGGCATCGAAAAGAAGGAAGAGAAAGAAAGAAAAATAAACGCATTGGCAGGAAGGGGGTGGATTTAAAAGGAGAATCTGGGGAATTCGAGGTGCTCTGCTTCATCAGGGAGTTCAATTATTGAAGATAGCAGCACATAGGAAATTTTCCAACTGGAAGTATCTTTAATGGCAGACCCTACCCTGATGATACCACCCAGGTTTGGTAGAAGTTTGGATTTCAGGGGTCCAACGTTATGACCCCTCAAAAGGTGTCAGCCCTCTCCATCTCCCTATTAGCTCCCATTGGAAACAATGGAGGATGGGGGGAACCTTCCCTTTACAGGAGAGTCCCACATGACTTTTGGACTCCTAAATCAGAGCCTCACCAAAGTCTACTGAGTGATATCATCAGGAGAGTCTTCTGAAAAAGAATCCCCTGAATTTTTTTGGTGCCAAGCCTTAGCC
This sequence comes from Sphaerodactylus townsendi, assembly GCF_021028975.2. Lineage (NCBI taxonomy): Eukaryota > Metazoa > Chordata > Lepidosauria > Squamata > Sphaerodactylidae > Sphaerodactylus > Sphaerodactylus townsendi. The sequence continues at coordinate 51,681,506 of NC_059437.1, forward strand.
TAAAAACTGCGCCCCCTGCAGGCAAAAAAATGGAAAAACACTGAAAATAAAAAAAAATCCCATTGTAAAGCAGAACCTATCGCCTTCTCCACAAGGCTGCGCCCAGGGCAACTGCCCACTTTGCCCAAGGGGAGGAATGCCTCTGGCATCGAGCGACAGGAAAAATCTGAGGCAAAGGCTCAAATGGGCGACAGATTAGGGGTCGAAGCACATTCCAACACAAGTGTGTGCAAACAAATACCACAAACCGTGAGGACCACATATGTTTATTCCAGAACAAACTGTGTGTGCGAAAAAGCCCAAGGAGCAATAGCTGGATTGGGACACAAATGTGTTTACACGATGATTCACACCCCTGCGGTCAGCGTGAGATTCTTTATGGTTGTTCGATTCATGCCTACTTGCATTTGGGACTGACATATGTTAGATGCAGAACTGGTATTTTGTTTCTGTTTACCCAGTGCTCACTTTGTAACCGATTAGAAACGCTGCTTGGTTTTGTTCATTGTGCCCCACAGCTACTTCTGCTAGTGTGTACCTGCAATGCACCAATCTGTATGTAAGTATAGCGATTTTCTTCCTGTAATTTTGATCCTGGGATTGACCAAACCTATCCGTGGTTTGGCAACCTACTACTCCAAAGAGAGCATCACTTTACAAAAGATCCCTTCCTATTTGGTACCGTTGCCGATCATATCATTCCTGCATAGGTATCTCCCATCTCCAAACCCTGCTGTCTCCATCCAGACCCAAAATCTCTAGGTCTTTTGAAGCACAGAGTTGCCAACCTTAATCCCACGTCTCTGTAGACACCATGTGTCAAGCCACACATGCCCAATAGGACTTCACCAAACACATCTTACCGTGACATGCCTTTGAAGACACCAGCCATAGGCACCGGTGAAACACGAGGAGCAAAATATGCTAGACCACAGTCGCACAGCTTGGAAAACCCACCATTGATTCCGGCCAGGAAAGCCTTCCTCAATGCAACGGCCCGATGTCTTCAATATTGTTTGTTAATCTTTGTTAATTTTATCGCTGTGTTTTAATCTAATTTTAATGGGGTTGTTTGTATTAAGGTTGTGCGGTACATCATGTAAGGCGTAAGATTGTGTTGTATTACGCTCCCAGAACCAACTTTGGGGGGTAGGAAGCGGTATATAAACAACCCATAAATTAAATAAATAAAATAAATAAATTAAATAAATAAATAAAATGAATGAATGAATGAATGAATGAATGAATGAATGAATGAATGAATAGACGAATGAATAAGATAGATGAATGAATGGAGAATAAGTAATAAATAGTAAGTAAAGTAGAAGTAAATCAAGTAAAGTAGAAGTAAGTAGATTGAGTATAGTAGAAGCCGAAATCAAGTAAATAAATAAATAAATATCTGTTCACCCGGTTTACACTAAGACCTGAAAAAACAGTTGGAGAAACTTTGGAGGCAAAGTTGCATTTTCTGGAATAAGGTGGGTGGAGAGGGAAGCTCCTGCAGACGCATGATGAGGCCTATAAGCAGAAGGATATATAGCCATGCTGGAACACTCCAGAACCCTCTAATAAGAGCGATGCAAATAAACTTTTGCTGTACCAAATTCCTTATACCCGGCATTCTGAACTTTTACTACCAACAACAGGAGTAATAAATATTGTAAGCCCAGCAATTGGAACGACATACACAGTATAATTCCACCATATTAGCCTGCAGTGATTAAGCAGCAATTAGGAGTGGTCCATCCTGCTTTAGATACATTGCTTTGGGGAGCACTGAGCTGTCCGATGCAGTGAGAAGTTGAGCATAATTAACATCCTTGCTTCCCGTGTTCGAATGCAGATGGCTGGTGTAGGGCTGGTGCTTGTGGGCTCCATTAGCAGGATCTCTCCCCTTTTCTTCCGTGACTTCGCTGAATTGAAACCTTTGTAAGTTTGCTCATCTGTGCCTTCACCGTACCTCCACCCACCACAGCAGCTTCTCCTATCAAAGTCTGCCAACTTGCACACTGAAAAAGGCAAACTCTATGCGGGGGATAATTAGGAAAGAAATTGATAATAAAACTGCAAAGATTGTCATGCCCTTATATAAAGCCGTGGTGCGACCACACTTGGAGTACTGTGTCCAGTTCTGGTCGCCGCATCTCAAAAAGGATATTGAGGAGATAGAAAAAGTGCAGAGAATTTTGGGCAAGAGCCTCTTTACTGAGGATAATTGAGGGACTGCGAGCACCTTCCCCTATGAGAAGAAGGCTGCAAGCGTTTGGGACTCTCCTTAGCTTTGGAGAGGGAGACGGCTGAGGGGATATGATTGAAGCTCTACTTAAAATTATGCATGGGGTAAAATGAAAATGTTGACAGAGAGAAATTTTTCTCTCTTTCTCACAATACTAGAAAACTAGGGGGCATCCATTCGAAGAATGCTGGGGGGAAGAATTAGGACTAATAAAAGGAAACAACTTCTTCACGCACCGATGTAGATTGGGCTGACTTTGGAGATATGCTGCCACGAGGAGGGTGATGGAGTAGCCACTAAGAAACGGATAGCTTTTAAAGGAGCTTAGGACAGATTTATGGAGGAGGAAGTCGATCATGGCTACCATAATCTTGGATCCTCTTTGATCTGAGATTGCAAATGCCTTAAACAGTCCAAGAGTGCTCAGGAGGCAGCAACAGCCCAGAAAGCCATTGCTTTTCACATCCTGCATGTGAGACTCCCAAAAGGCACCTCTGGTGGAGTCTACTGCAGAAGTAGCAGAGTGCTGGACTAGATGGACTCTAGTCTGATCCAGCTGAAACCTTGTTCTTACATGTTCTTATGTGTTCACACTAAGCAAGAGACTGGGCGTGGGTGAAAGAAAGAACTGAAATCTGGAATGCAAGAGGCGAAGCGCTCAAAGGGACGATGTGGAAGAGTCCACATGTTTATTTATTAATAAGGCCTTAAAAGATATAGGAAGGAAATCCTTTTTTTTCCCTTTTTAGATTGAAAATAAACAGAAAGAACAAATATGTGAATAATGTCAATATTCTCAACTGTGAAGTCGCTTGCAAAAATATTTTTTTTCTTCTTTTGCTTACATTGGAAAATATGAATCAAATGGTTAAAACTATTTTTTTCTTCCTTTACTTCTGCATTTTTGTAACTTTTGTTTTTACAGTTCTTGGATCTTTTATCAGTAAATAAAGATTTATAATTTTAAAAAAAAGAATGCCGGGGTCTGCTATTGCTGCCTTGGATAACAACCTTGGGAATAGGCAAACAAGCCAAGACTTGAAATAGGATAGAGTGGAAAATTGGGTGCGGATGAGTAATGAAAGGCAAGGTCTCATGTGATGAGAAGCAATTGATGATTTATCTGTGATTTAGCACAATTCCTTGGCAATTTATTTAAACTGAGAAGAAAGGAAAAGTAAGATGAGCGAGGCAAACTTTCTAGGTTGTTCAATCAATGAGGGTTTTTTTTTTTCAATTTCCCTTTGACTCTTTCAAAACACATTCGGTGAGGCTAAGAGGGTCCTGTTTCTTTGGACTCATGATCTGCCTGGACTCTCAATTTCAACACATTGCTCTGTTACGGATGAATCTCACGCCTGAAAGGAAAAAAGAGGTCACAACTGACGTCTTTCAAAAAGATTGGACAGTAACGTTTGCAAGAATATAGCTTCTTGGGTGCTGTGTAGTTTCTGGGCTGTATGGCCGTGTTCTAGCAGCATTCTCTCCTGACGTTTCGCCTGCATCTGTGGCTGGCATCTTCAGAGGATCTCCTGCATCTGTGGCTGGCATCTTCAGATCCTCTGAAGATGCCAGCCACAGATGCAGGCGAAACGTCAGGAGAGAATGCTGCTAGAACACGGCCATACAGCCCGGAAACCACACAGCACCCAAGTGATTCCGGCCGTGAAAGCCTTTGACAATACAATATAGCTTCTTGCCTCATATGGGCCCCAGGGGGTGCCAGGCTTTGGCGATGGCCTGCCCCATGGATAGGGTTGCCAATCTCCAAGTGGACCTGGTGATCTCATGGAATTACAACTGATCTCCAGATGATAGAGATCGGTTCATCGGGGGGGGACAGGGTAGCTGTAGAGTGTGGACTCTATGGTATAATACCCTGCTGAAGTCCCCCCCCCATACCCCCCCTTTCCAGTTTCAACTTTCAATATCTCCAGGTATTTCCCAGACTGGAGTTGGTAACCCTACCCATAAAGAAGAAGCAGCATTTTGGATTTATACCCCATCGTTCACTCCTGTAAGGAGACTCAAGGTGGCTTACAAGCTCCTTTCCCTTCGTCAGATGCCCAGCAATGAGCACTTTGTATTAGTGATAGAGTGGGGCTGAAGAGAGTTCTGAGAAGGAACTGCTTGACAAGTGTTATACCACGCATTGCAGAGGGTAAATTGCCCCCCATAAATTGGACAGCAAGTGGGATCTCCAGAAACAACACCAAGTGCATTTTCAAAGTCATGTTCACAAAAGCGTAGTAACAGGTTCATACATTCATAAACTTCCGGGTTCACACATATAGACAGATATCCTGGGAATTTCCTGTTTCATGGATCCCACTTTGTGAGGAATTAATGTACATTGACCTGCCGTTCCAAACATTGCTGAGGTTGCATTTGTTGCCCAACAGCTATGGGACACATTGGCATGGTTTTTAGCTAGCTTAACGGGAAAAGCTATTATGACAATTGTGTTCCTATGTCGCTGTGGACAGGATACCAAGATTTAATTTACGGGCTTCTCGTGTGCATGTATAACACTTGGACCTCTGTGATTTGAACTACAGAAGTTTCTATGGTTTTGTTAATATTAAATATGCGTGAGTTTGCACTCATGTGCTATATCTTTACTTACAGCCGTATCCTTGACCCACATCAAAAGAAACCGCAGTATAATTCTGACTGAATAAACAGGCACGTAATAATGTTTCATTCATTCTCTTCTGGACCCGGTCATTCTCAGGTGGCAAGATTACAGGGAATATATGCATGCATCAGAGAAGTAAATCTTCATTATTTTTGACACGGTGACTCAGAAAAGTGGTAGTTTCTCTTGCAGGCACCTTAATCTGAAAAGAAGTGGAAAAGATCACATATGCAGACTGGCTGAAAACCATTAATGGCCTGTGGAAAGATCACGTGCCCAGAAAGTTATTATTATAAGAACATAAGAACATAAGAACTAGCCTGCTGGATCAGACCAGAGTCCATCTAGTCCAGCATTCTGCTTCTCGCAGTGGCCCACCAGGTGCCTTTGGGAGCTCACATGCAGGATGTGAAAGCAAGGGCCTTCTTCTGCTGCTGCTGCTGCTCCTGAGCACCTGGTCTGCTAAGGCATTTGCAATCTGAGATCAAGGAGGATCAAGATTGGTAGCCATAGATTGACTTCTCCTCCATAAATCTGTCCAAGCCCCTTTTAAAGCTAGTCCAGGTTAGTGAAAGCCATCACCACCCTCACTGTGGCAGCGGCCTATTCCAAACACCTCAATCACACGTTTAATGGCGTGAAGAAGTGCGTTTCCTTTTATTAGTCCTGAATTCTTCCCCAGCATTTTCAATCGCCGTATGCCCCTGGTTCCTGAAAGGTGATTGACTGAGAAAGAGAGAAAAATTTCTCTCTGTCAGCGATTTTCTACCCCATGCATAATTTTTACTGCATAGAGCTTCAATCCGTATATCCCCCCCCTCAGACGTCTTCTCTCTCAAAACTAAAGGAGGTCCCAAACGCATGCAGCTCTCTTCCTCATAGGGAAGGTGCTCCAATCCTTTCAATCATCCTTGTTGCCCTTCTCTGCACTTTTTTCTATCTCTTCCGATATCGCTTTTTTTGAGATGTGGCGACCAAGGAACTAGACACACAAGTACTCCAAGTGCCCGGTCGCGACCACTGCTTTGATATAAGGGCATGACAATCCTTTACCGCAGATTTTATTTATCAACTCCTTTTCTAATGATCCCACAGCATAAAGAGTTTACGCGCTTTTTTTCACAGCTGCCCATGCATTTGAGTTGACATTTCCCATGGAACTATCCAGCTAAAAGACGCCCAAATCCACCCTGGTCTGTGACTGCAAATAGCACTGACCCCTGTAGCGTGTATGTGAAGTTTCGGATTTTTTTGCCCCTATGTGCATCATCACCTTTACATTTAGCTACATTGAACTGCATTTTGCCATTTCTTAGCCCACTCACCCTGAATTTATCCAAGGTCCGCTTGGAAGCTCTTCGCCAATCCTTTTCATGAGTTCTTACCACCCTACATAATTTGGTATAAATCATCTGCAAACTTGGCCACCATACTACTCCACCCTGCTACTTCCAGGTCATTTTATGAATAAGTTAAAAGGGAACTACTTCAGATATACCCAAAAGGCGGATCCTTGGGGGACACCACTCCCTACATCATCTCTCCGCGATTGTGAGAACTTCCCATTTATGCTACCTTCCCACCTCTTTGTTTCACTGTTCACTCCAACCGGTTTTTTCTAATCCATAGGAGGACTTCCCCTCTTATTCCCTTCATTGCTGAGTTTTCTCCAACAGTCTCTGGTGAGGAACTCTTTTGTCAAAAGCCTTTTAAAATCCAAAGTAGAGCAATGTCCACTGGTTCCCCCCTTGTATCCCACATGTCTTGCTTTACACACTCAAAAAGAACTCTAGTAAGTTTGTAAAGACCAAGGATTCTTGCCTCTGAAGCAAAGCCATTAACTGACTCTTCCTCAGCAGGTCTTGCTTTTCAAGACATGTTTTTAATAATTTTGCATCTTGGTCAATTGACTGAAGAATTCTACTAAATTTACCAGGAACAGATGTATCAAACTGAGCTGGCTCTGTGTAATTTCCCTGGGTCCCCCCTAGATTGCCCTTTCTTTAAAGATTGGTGTGACATTGGCCATCTTCCAGTCTTTCAGGGATTGGAGCCTGATTTCAGGGATAAGTTGCATATTAATGTGAGAACTATCCAGCAATTTCAATAAAGCTTGAGCTCTTTAAGAACTCTTGGATAGGAATGCAATCCCTGGGGCCAGGGGATTTGAAGTAGCATTTTAGTTTTATCAATGGCTGCCAGAACTTCTTCCTTGTCTACCACTATCTTCGCTAGTTCCTCGGATTCTGCCTCCTAAGAAGCTTGGTTCAGGTCGCAGGAATTTTCCTCACCTCCTCTTAGGTGAAGACAGATGCAAAGAATTTCATTCAGCTTCTCCTGCAATCTCCCCTGTCATCTTTTTAGCACACCTTTGTTCCTTCTAAATACATCTAACGGGCCTACCGCTTCCCTAAGCTGGCTTCCTGCTTTTTTTTGATGTACTTGAAGAACTTTGTTTGTTGCTAGTCTTGATGTTCGCAGCCATCGTTCCTCATAATCCTTGTCTTTTGCCTCCCCTTTACAGCTAACTGTCTGCTTCTCTTTTGCCACCATTTGTAAATTATCTCTGCGGTATTTCTTCATCCAGTTAGAAGTTGGACTTCCATTTTCTAAAAGGGCGACATCTTTTTTTTCCTAATAGATTTTCCCTCAACCTCCCTTTGTTAACCACTGGTGGCTTTCTTTTGGACTGGGCGAAACTGCCTTTCCTAACCTAAGTGAACACATTCCAGCTGAGCTTTTGCTTTAAGACTGTGTTTTTAAATAACACTCCAAGCACCTTGGACATTTTTTGCACTCTCTTGATTTTCTCCCTTTTCAGCTTCCTCACGCGCTATCCCCCCTCATCTTTGGAGAAATTTCCCTTTTCTGAGAAGGCTTAGATGTAACTACATTAGTAGTTGTCACTTGTTCGCATGCAGAGATACTGAATCTGACAGCATTATGACTGGTTGTTGTGGGCTTTCCAGGCTATGTGGTTGTGGTCTGGTAGATCTTGTTCCTAACGTTTTGCCTGCATCTGTGGCTGGCATCTTCAGAAGTGAATCACAGAGATTCTGCCACTCCCCACCCCCCAACTCTCACAGATCTGACCGAATCCCCACTACCGTCTTAGCCAGGTTTCAGAACACAAACTAACCAGGTTTGAGGGATGTCCTCCCTGGTCGAATCCCCACTACCGTCTTAGCCAGGTTTCAGAAAACAAATTAACCAGGTTTGAGGTCGTTTGTGTTCTGAAACCTGGCTAAGACAGTAGTGGGGATTCGACCGGGGAGGTCGTCCCTCAAACCTGGTTAGTTTGTGTTCTGAAACCTGGCTAAGACGGTAGTGGGGATTCGGTCAGAGAGGAGTGGATCGCGCTTGCGGCTGCTGCTGCAGTCCCCAACAGGTGCCTGAGGGGGCGTAGGAGTGTGGGGGAGAGGAAGAGGAGGCAGGGACACAGTGTGTAACAGACTTCTCTCTGTGATATACCTCTGAAGATGCCAGCCACAGATGCAGGCGAAACGTTAGGAACAAGATCTACCAGACCACGGCCACACAGCCCAGAAAACCCACCAGAACCAGTTGAATCCGGCCAGGAAAGCCTTTAACGTTACTATTATGAAATTATGCCATTTGCTTAGATATGTATGCTGACATCTACATTGCCTGAACTTTCTCGAGTGATAATTTTAGATTTAAATGTCAGAGTACGAGATACCAACAGAGAATCTCCAGTTTCTCATCCCTGCGGTTCTGATAACATATTCTTCATTTCGACTTTATTTACCCTTTCTGCAAATCTAATTTTTGATTATTTTCTCATCATTTTCTGTTTCCTTATACCATGTTTTCCGTAGCATGATCCATTTGTTACACAGACTTCCCTCTGTGATGCACCTCTGAAGATGCCAGCCACAGATGCAGGCGAAACGTTAGGAACAAGACCTACCAGACCACGGCCACACAGCCCGGAAAACCCACCACAACCAAACTAAACCAAAGGCTGGAGATCAGTAACATGGATTAAGATCTGAAGGGCAAATACAATCAGGGCAACTTGTCCCCCATCAAAAGTGACTGGAAAAATTCCCATGCCAGTTTCTTCTCTTCCCCCTTTCTCTGCCTCCTTGAACTCTCTAAACCAAACTGCCATTGAGACAAAACTGAGTCATGGTATTCACTCAGCCGTTCCTTTTCTCATTCCTTTTCATTACATTTAGGATTGTAATAAATGGGCCTTTTGTGCTCTTGTTTTCTATTATGTTCATTTTTATGCTGTTAAGCCACAGCTGCCTCACGGTGACCCCAGAGGGTTTTCAGCACAAAGATATTCAGAGGTGGTTTGCCCTGATACTCCTTGACGGTCTCCCGTCCAAATACCTGCCAGGATCAGCTGCTTTGCTTCGGAGATGTGTTGAGTTCAGGCTAGCCTGGAGCTATCCAGATCTGGGCTTTTCAAATTTACACACATCCCAAACTAACTGCTAACTCCCATCCCTCCAATAGTTTCATAGGCCCCTTCTGCACACGAAGAGTAATGCAGTTTCAATCCACTTTCAGTGCACTTTGCAGCTGTGTGGAATAGCAAAATCTACTTGCAAACAGTTGTGAAAGTGGATTGAAAGTGCATTATTCTGCGTGTGCGGAAGGGGCCACATATACCAGAGAGAAGGGACAAAGAAGGGCACTTTCAGCTAAAAGTGACACCTGAATTGAGGTTTTGGTGAGATCAGTCCAACGTTTGGCATGCAACTTGAGATGACTACACTGCTAGTTCTTTGGCTCTGGTTTGGCTTCATTAGCCATGAATGTACTAACTTATTTTGCATTTATTGAGACGTTTATACCCTGCTTTGCTCCCCAGCAGGGATCCAAGGGGCCCTGCAATATCATTCCCCCTTCCACCAGTTTATCCTCACATTACAAACCTCAAAGAGGGGTCAAGCTGAGAGACTACAGTGACCCAGGGAACATCATAGCTCAGTGCAGAGGTGTATTGGGGGGAAATGGCGCTCAGGGACAACACTTTCTCCGAGGGCGCCCCCGCCCCCTGCTCCCCCTGCATTCGGGGGTGGGGCTTGGGGGCACTGAGACCCGCCCCCCGCAGGCCAGCTCTTGCTGTCCCCAGGGCCTGGGGAAGGCAAAAGCCGGCCTGCATGGAGGCCAGAGGCACAAGGCCACCCCCCTGCCTCCCTTCAGGTCTGCTCCTGCTGTCCCCAGGGGTTAGCAGCAGGCGGCCTGCAGGGAGGCGGGGCTCAGCAGTGTGCAGCTGGGGCGCACGCTGTTTTGTCAGGTGGGGGCACCTGGCGCCTGCCACATGACTGAAAGGCGTGCACCCAGGGATGTGAGCGACCCCATGTCCCTATAGGCCGTATGGCTCTGGCTCAGTGGAGATTCAAACCTGGGTCTCTGAGATCCTCATATGATACTCTAACCCATAGGTGTAAAACTCGCGGCCCTCCAGATGTTATGGACTACAGTTCCCATCATCCCCTGTCAGCATCATGCTGTATGGTGGGATGATGGGAACTGTAGTCCATAACATCTGGAGGGCCGTGAGTTTGACACCTGTACTCTAACCATTACACTACATTGATTCCAAGCCACAGCTTCATGCGTTCATGCCTCCATATAAGCGGGAAGAAGAGCCCTTCGACTGGAAGGATGAAGTCACCCCTCGCTGAACAAAGCGTGAGGATACAGGCAGTGGTGGGATTCAAATAATTTAACAACTGGTTGTTTACAAGCACCATTTTAACAGCCGTTTCTGCCAACATGGTGCGAACCTGCTGAATCCCACCACTGGATACGGGCCCGTGTCACGTACATTATCTTGTTAAAATCCTTCCAACAGCCTAGAAAGGTAGATATTTATTATTTATTTATTGTAATAGTTTATATGAAATATTTATAGCCCATCTATCCATCACAAAGAAAGCTTAGCTTGAACATAAAACCAAAACATGCCAAAGAATTCTAAGATCTCCTTACAGCTCCAGCAGCAATAAAACAAAGGAATGAAATAAAGGCACTGAAGCAACCGTTCCGTTTGTTTCTCGTCCCATCTGACTTCTCCTCTGGTAGGGATTAAGAAGAAGAGTAAAAGAAGAGTTTGGATTTAGATCCCCCCTTTCTCTCCTGTAGAAGACTCAAAGGGGCTGACAATCTCCTTGCCCTTCCCCCTTCACAACAAACACCCTGTGAGGTAGGTGGGGCTGAGAGAGCTCCGAGAAGCTGTGACTAGCCCAAGGTCACCCAGCTGGCATGTGTGGGAGTGTACAGGTTAATCTGAATTCCCCAGATAAGCCTCCACAGCTCAGGCAGCAGAGCGGGGAATCAAACCCGGTTCCTCCAGATTAGATACACGAGCTTTTAAGCCCATTCGTATGGTGGCAGCAGGGGGGGTGGGTATAGTGGTTAGAGTGTTGGACTGGGATCTAAGAGACTGCTCTTCAAACTCCGACATATGAAACTCACCGGGCTTTTCCACACAATTCATTTAAAACATTTTGAAGAAAGAAATAAAATACTTCCTCCCTGGAGTTCTGTACTGTTTTTGCCCCCAAACTTTAGTTCCAAAACAGCAATAAGTATCTAGAAAGCACTTAATTATATCTTAATCAATAACAAATTAATACTCTTACCATTGTTATTATTACTCTGACATAATCGATTCAGCCTCATATAAGAAATACAATTCCCATTTCTCATCAAACTCTTGTTTTGACTGTTTACCAGGGTTTGTTAATTTGACCATTGCAGCACATTCTCTACCTTCCCAGAGTTCTGTGTTAAGATCTCCTTCAGTTTTCCAACGGGATGTAACTATTTCTCATTTTGAGGCTGAAAGGGGCTCGACTCAGGCAACTTACTGAGTTCATGGCAGAGACAAGACTCAAACTGGGAACTTCTGGATTCATACAAGGATACTGACAAGCTGGAACAGGTTCAAAGGAGGCCTACCAAAATGGTCAACGGTCTCGAATCCATGCCCTATGACGAGAGACTTAGGGATGTTTAGTTTGGTGAAGAGAAGGTTAAGAGGTGACACAATAGCCATGTTTAGATATCTGAAGGGGTGTCATGTTGGTGAGGGAGCAAGCTTGTTTTCTGCTGCTCCAGTGACTAGGACCAGGAGTCATGGGTTCAAGGAGAAGGAAAAGAGATCCCACCTAAACATCACAAAAAACTTCTGGACAGTAAGGACTGTTTGACAGTGGAATGCACTCCTCGAAGAGTGGTGGAGTCTCCTTCTTTGGAGGTTTTTAAAGAGAGGCTGGGTGGCCATCTGTCAGGAGTGCTTTGATTGTGACTTCCTGCATGGCAGGGGATTGGACTTGATGGGCCTTGGGGTCTCTTCCAACTCTATGATTCTAGCCAAGCCTCGTAGCCACTAGGCCAGTGGTGGCGAACCTTTGGCACTCCAGATGTTATGGACTACAATTCCCATCAGCCCCTTCCAGCATGGCCAATTGGCCATGTTGAAAGGGCTGATGGGAATTGTAGTCCATAACATCTGGAGTGCCAAATCCCCCCCCCACACCCCCCCCCCCCCACCCCCCCCCCCCCCCCCCCCCCCCCCCCCCCCCCCCCCCCCCCCCCCACCCCCCCCCCCCCCCCCCCCCCCCCCCCCCCACCCCCCCCCCCCCCCACCCCCCCCCCCCCCCCCCCCCCCCCCCCCCCACCCCCCCCCCCCCCCACCCCCCCCCCCCCCCACCCCCCCCCCCCCCCACCCCCCCCCCCCCCCACCCCCCCCCCCCCCCACCCCCCCCCCCCCCCACCCCCCCCCCCCCCCACCCCCCCCCCCCCCCACCCCCCCCCCCCCCCACCCCCCCCCCCCCCCACCCCCCCCCCCCCCCACCCCCCCCCCCCCCCACCCCCCCCCCCCCCCACCCCCCCCCCCCCCCACCCCCCCCCCCCCCCACCCCCCCCCCCCCCCACCCCCCCCCCCCCCCACCCCCCCCCCCCCCCACCCCCCCCCCCCCCCACCCCCCCCCCCCCCCACCCCCCCCCCCCCCCACCCCCCCCCCCCCCCACCCCCCCCCCCCCCCACCCCCCCCCCCCCCCACCCCCCCCCCCCCCCACCCCCCCCCCCCCCCACCCCCCCCCCCCCCCACCCCCCCCCCCCCCCACCCCCCCCCCCCCCCACCCCCCCCCCCCCCCACCCCCCCCCCCCCCCACCCCCCCCCCCCCCCACCCCCCCCCCCCCCCACCCCCCCCCCCCCCCACCCCCCCCCCCCCCCACCCCCCCCCCCCCCCACCCCCCCCCCCCCCCACCCCCCCCCCCCCCCACCCCCCCCCCCCCCCACCCCCCCCCCCCCCCACCCCCCCCCCCCCCCACCCCCCCCCCCCCCCACCCCCCCCCCCCCCCACCCCCCCCCCCCCCCACCCCCCCCCCCCCCCACCCCCCCCCCCCCCCACCCCCCCCCCCCCCCACCCCCCCCCCCCCCCACCCCCCCCCCCCCCCACCCCCCCCCCCCCCCACCCCCCCCCCCCCCCACCCCCCCCCCCCCCCACCCCCCCCCCCCCCCACCCCCCCCCCCCCCCACCCCCCCCCCCCCCCACCCCCCCCCCCCCCCACCCCCCCCCCCCCCCACCCCCCCCCCCCCCCACCCCCCCCCCCCCCCACCCCCCCCCCCCCCCACCCCCCCCCCCCCCCACCCCCCCCCCCCCCCACCCCCCCCCCCCCCCACCCCCCCCCCCCCCCACCCCCCCCCCCCCCCACCCCCCCCCCCCCCCACCCCCCCCCCCCCCCACCCCCCCCCCCCCCCACCCCCCCCCCCCCCCACCCCCCCCCCCCCCCACCCCCCCCCCCCCCCACCCCCCCCCCCCCCCACCCCCCCCCCCCCCCACCCCCCCCCCCCCCCACCCCCCCCCCCCCCCACCCCCCCCCCCCCCCACCCCCCCCCCCCCCCACCCCCCCCCCCCCCCACCCCCCCCCCCCCCCACCCCCCCCCCCCCCCACCCCCCCCCCCCCCCACCCCCCCCCCCCCCCACCCCCCCCCCCCCCCACCCCCCCCCCCCCCCACCCCCCCCCCCCCCCACCCCCCCCCCCCCCCACCCCCCCCCCCCCCCACCCCCCCCCCCCCCCACCCCCCCCCCCCCCCACCCCCCCCCCCCCCCACCCCCCCCCCCCCCCACCCCCCCCCCCCCCCACCCCCCCCCCCCCCCACCCCCCCCCCCCCCCACCCCCCCCCCCCCCCACCCCCCCCCCCCCCCACCCCCCCCCCCCCCCACCCCCCCCCCCCCCCACCCCCCCCCCCCCCCACCCCCCCCCCCCCCCACCCCCCCCCCCCCCCACCCCCCCCCCCCCCCACCCCCCCCCCCCCCCACCCCCCCCCCCCCCCACCCCCCCCCCCCCCCACCCCCCCCCCCCCCCACCCCCCCCCCCCCCCACCCCCCCCCCCCCCCACCCCCCCCCCCCCCCACCCCCCCCCCCCCCCACCCCCCCCCCCCCCCACCCCCCCCCCCCCCCACCCCCCCCCCCCCCCACCCCCCCCCCCCCCCACCCCCCCCCCCCCCCACCCCCCCCCCCCCCCACCCCCCCCCCCCCCCACCCCCCCCCCCCCCCACCCCCCCCCCCCCCCACCCCCCCCCCCCCCCACCCCCCCCCCCCCCCACCCCCCCCCCCCCCCACCCCCCCCCCCCCCCACCCCCCCCCCCCCCCACCCCCCCCCCCCCCCACCCCCCCCCCCCCCCACCCCCCCCCCCCCCCACCCCCCCCCCCCCCCACCCCCCCCCCCCCCCACCCCCCCCCCCCCCCACCCCCCCCCCCCCCCACCCCCCCCCCCCCCCACCCCCCCCCCCCCCCACCCCCCCCCCCCCCCACCCCCCCCCCCCCCCACCCCCCCCCCCCCCCACCCCCCCCCCCCCCCACCCCCCCCCCCCCCCACCCCCCCCCCCCCCCACCCCCCCCCCCCCCCACCCCCCCCCCCCCCCACCCCCCCCCCCCCCCACCCCCCCCCCCCCCCACCCCCCCCCCCCCCCACCCCCCCCCCCCCCCACCCCCCCCCCCCCCCACCCCCCCCCCCCCCCACCCCCCCCCCCCCCCACCCCCCCCCCCCCCCACCCCCCCCCCCCCCCACCCCCCCCCCCCCCCACCCCCCCCCCCCCCCACCCCCCCCCCCCCCCACCCCCCCCCCCCCCCACCCCCCCCCCCCCCCACCCCCCCCCCCCCCCACCCCCCCCCCCCCCCACCCCCCCCCCCCCCCACCCCCCCCCCCCCCCACCCCCCCCCCCCCCCACCCCCCCCCCCCCCCACCCCCCCCCCCCCCCACCCCCCCCCCCCCCCACCCCCCCCCCCCCCCACCCCCCCCCCCCCCCACCCCCCCCCCCCCCCACCCCCCCCCCCCCCCACCCCCCCCCCCCCCCACCCCCCCCCCCCCCCACCCCCCCCCCCCCCCACCCCCCCCCCCCCCCACCCCCCCCCCCCCCCACCCCCCCCCCCCCCCACCCCCCCCCCCCCCCACCCCCCCCCCCCCCCACCCCCCCCCCCCCCCACCCCCCCCCCCCCCCACCCCCCCCCCCCCCCACCCCCCCCCCCCCCCACCCCCCCCCCCCCCCACCCCCCCCCCCCCCCACCCCCCCCCCCCCCCACCCCCCCCCCCCCCCACCCCCCCCCCCCCCCACCCCCCCCCCCCCCCACCCCCCCCCCCCCCCACCCCCCCCCCCCCCCACCCCCCCCCCCCCCCACCCCCCCCCCCCCCCACCCCCCCCCCCCCCCACCCCCCCCCCCCCCCACCCCCCCCCCCCCCCACCCCCCCCCCCCCCCACCCCCCCCCCCCCCCACCCCCCCCCCCCCCCACCCCCCCCCCCCCCCACCCCCCCCCCCCCCCACCCCCCCCCCCCCCCACCCCCCCCCCCCCCCACCCCCCCCCCCCCCCACCCCCCCCCCCCCCCACCCCCCCCCCCCCCCACCCCCCCCCCCCCCCACCCCCCCCCCCCCCCACCCCCCCCCCCCCCCACCCCCCCCCCCCCCCACCCCCCCCCCCCCCCACCCCCCCCCCCCCCCACCCCCCCCCCCCCCCACCCCCCCCCCCCCCCACCCCCCCCCCCCCCCACCCCCCCCCCCCCCCACCCCCCCCCCCCCCCACCCCCCCCCCCCCCCACCCCCCCCCCCCCCCACCCCCCCCCCCCCCCACCCCCCCCCCCCCCCACCCCCCCCCCCCCCCACCCCCCCCCCCCCCCACCCCCCCCCCCCCCCACCCCCCCCCCCCCCCACCCCCCCCCCCCCCCACCCCCCCCCCCCCCCACCCCCCCCCCCCCCCACCCCCCCCCCCCCCCACCCCCCCCCCCCCCCACCCCCCCCCCCCCCCACCCCCCCCCCCCCCCACCCCCCCCCCCCCCCACCCCCCCCCCCCCCCACCCCCCCCCCCCCCCACCCCCCCCCCCCCCCACCCCCCCCCCCCCCCACCCCCCCCCCCCCCCACCCCCCCCCCCCCCCACCCCCCCCCCCCCCCACCCCCCCCCCCCCCCACCCCCCCCCCCCCCCACCCCCCCCCCCCCCCACCCCCCCCCCCCCCCACCCCCCCCCCCCCCCACCCCCCCCCCCCCCCACCCCCCCCCCCCCCCACCCCCCCCCCCCCCCACCCCCCCCCCCCCCCACCCCCCCCCCCCCCCACCCCCCCCCCCCCCCACCCCCCCCCCCCCCCACCCCCCCCCCCCCCCACCCCCCCCCCCCCCCACCCCCCCCCCCCCCCACCCCCCCCCCCCCCCACCCCCCCCCCCCCCCACCCCCCCCCCCCCCCACCCCCCCCCCCCCCCACCCCCCCCCCCCCCCACCCCCCCCCCCCCCCACCCCCCCCCCCCCCCACCCCCCCCCCCCCCCACCCCCCCCCCCCCCCACCCCCCCCCCCCCCCACCCCCCCCCCCCCCCACCCCCCCCCCCCCCCACCCCCCCCCCCCCCCACCCCCCCCCCCCCCCACCCCCCCCCCCCCCCACCCCCCCCCCCCCCCACCCCCCCCCCCCCCCACCCCCCCCCCCCCCCACCCCCCCCCCCCCCCACCCCCCCCCCCCCCCACCCCCCCCCCCCCCCACCCCCCCCCCCCCCCACCCCCCCCCCCCCCCACCCCCCCCCCCCCCCACCCCCCCCCCCCCCCACCCCCCCCCCCCCCCACCCCCCCCCCCCCCCACCCCCCCCCCCCCCCACCCCCCCCCCCCCCCACCCCCCCCCCCCCCCACCCCCCCCCCCCCCCACCCCCCCCCCCCCCCACCCCCCCCCCCCCCCACCCCCCCCCCCCCCCACCCCCCCCCCCCCCCACCCCCCCCCCCCCCCACCCCCCCCCCCCCCCACCCCCCCCCCCCCCCACCCCCCCCCCCCCCCACCCCCCCCCCCCCCCACCCCCCCCCCCCCCCACCCCCCCCCCCCCCCACCCCCCCCCCCCCCCACCCCCCCCCCCCCCCACCCCCCCCCCCCCCCACCCCCCCCCCCCCCCACCCCCCCCCCCCCCCACCCCCCCCCCCCCCCACCCCCCCCCCCCCCCACCCCCCCCCCCCCCCACCCCCCCCCCCCCCCACCCCCCCCCCCCCAGAGGAGGAGGAGGAGGAGGAGGAGGAGGAGGAGAAGGAGAAGGAGAAGGAGAAGGAGAAGGAGAAGGAGAAGGAGAAGGAGAAGAAGAAGAAGAAGAAGAAGAGGAGGAGGAGGAGGAGGAGGAGGAGGAGGAGGAGAAGAAGAAGAAGAAGAAGAAGAAGAAGAAGAAGAAGAAGAAGAAGAAGAAGAAGAAGAAGAAGAAGAAGAAGAAGAAGAAGAAGAAGAAGAAGAAGAAGAAGAAGAAGAAGAAGAAGAAGAAGAAGAAGAAGAAGAAGAAGAAGAAGAAGAAGAAGAAGAAGAAGAAGAAGAAGAAGGGTTTGTTTTTACACCCTGCTTGTCTCGACTGTAAAGAGTCTCAAAGCGGCTTACAATAATCTTCTTTACCTTTCCCCACAACAGACATCTTGTGAAGTAGGTGGGGTTGAGAGAGTTCGTTCTGAGAAAACTGTAACTAGCCCAAGGTCACTCAGCAGGCTTCCTGTGGAGGAGTCGGGAATCAAACCCAGCTCTCCATTATGCCAGACTGGCCCTCCATTATTTGGCCTTTCATCAAGCCAACACAAGTGAGGCATTCATTTCTTCCTCTGTCCACCACTCTTTGTCCATTCAAACTGTGTCAGGTTAAAGAAGAAGAGTTTGAATTTATATCCCCCCTTTCTCTCCTGCAGGAGACTCAAAGGGATTTACAATCTCCTTGCCCTTCCCCCCTCACAACAAACACCCTGTGAGGTAGGTGGGGCTGAGAGAGCTCCGAGAAGCTGTGACTAGCCCAAGGTCACCCAGCTGGCTTGTGTGGGAGTGCCCAGGCTAATCTGAATTCCCCAGATAAGCCTCCACAGCTCAGGAGGCAGAGCGGGGAATCAAACCCTGTTCTTCCAGATTAGATACACGAGTTCTTAACCTCCTACGCCACTGCTGCTCCTCCTAAAGGTGCCAACTGTGGATTTGGAAATTCTTACAATCATCAAATCACCGAATAGGAAGGGTTCCCCAAAGTAATCTAGTCCAACTCCCAGAACATTGCAGGAAATTCACAACTACCCCATCCCCCAACCCGCAGCGACCCCTGTTCCATGCCCAGAAGATGACCCAAAAAAACCCTCCAGGTTCTCTGGATCAATCTGGCCTGGAGGAAATGGCTTTCTGACCTCCAAGTGGCGAGTGGCATTCCCCTGGGCATGTAAGAAAGGGACATGAGAGCCAAGTGTGGATCACCCCTTCCTATCCTCCCTCTCGTGAGATGGCAATCTAGCCTCTGCTGAAAAACCTTCACAGAAGGAGAGAACAGAGAGAAACCCTGAAGACCTGTGGGCTGTGCCTGTGGAATAGTAGAGATGAGAGATGTGGTGTAGAGTGCCTGGAAACTGGTGGAAGGGATGTGAATGAGAATGTGTGAAAACAGCCACAGTCATGAGATCATGGTGTAGTGGTTAAGGGCAGGTGGAGTCTAATTTGGAGAACAGGGTTTGATTCCCCACTCCTCCACCTGAGTGGTGGAGGCTTACCTGGTGAACCAGATTAGCTTGCGCACTCCTACATTCCTGCTGGGTGACCTTAGGCTAGTCACACCGTTGTGGGGAGGGGAAGGGAAAGGAGCTTGTAAGTCATCTTGAGGCTCCTTACAAGAGAGAAAGGTGGGATAAAAATCCAAACTCCTCCTCCTCTTCTTCTTGAAGGGAAGTCAGGGTTATCTGGCAAAGGTTCCATTCATACCCTGATGTACTTTTAACAGCAAAGCATCCAAGCTTCATGCAAACCCGCTTAGATTTTCTCGGTCTCCGACCTTCCCATTGTGTTCCGAAGCCAGAATTAAATTGTACATGTAAAACACGCGGTTAAGCAATCTATTGGAGATAAAATAAAGTCCATCGTCAAAATTAATTTGCCATGGAAGGAGGGTAATTTCGCGCCATGGAAACAGAGGGTGAGTTTTGTTGTACATTCCATAGCATCTGTTTCTGATATCACATCAGTTCACTGAAGACATTTGGAAAGGCGTAATTTTAATAAGATTATAATTCCTAATTGACATAGAGATTCCAGTATAGTAACAATAAGAACAGAAGAAGGGCCCTTAGGCTAGTCACAGTTCTCTCAGAACTCTCTCAGCCCCATCTACCTCACAAGGTGTCTGTTGTGGGGAGAGGAAGGGAAAGGAGCTTGTAAGCCACCTTGAGTCTCCTTAAAGGAGAGAAAGGTGGGATATAAATCCAAACTCTTCTTCTTCATAAACATACAGCTCAACCACGCTGGGGTTTCCATATGTTTGTTGTGCTACCAGTTAAATATCCTGATTTTTACAGGAATTCAGTATTCCTGAAGAGTAGCTATTTTACTATTTTAAATAATTAACCATTTCTAAAAGCTTTGCTCCCGGGAAAGGGTAATAGAGTCCCAACTGGAGAGCAAAGCAATTTAAACACAATTTTAATTGAGAGACCATGCTGTACTCTACACGTCTTTTGATCTCGCCTGTTTCAAAGCTTGGTTTTTAATGTTCTCTTTTTTTTAAAAAAAAGAAATCCTTGTTAAAATACCAATTTTTAATTGCTTCCTGAATCCTTTGCAAGTTTATCAAATGTTTCTTAACCGTAAATGACACCTTTGAAACAACGGTATTGGAAATGGGGCTCAGCAGTCACTATCTCCAATGGCAAATATCGAATACTGCTGACGGGTGGGAAATTATCACAGTGTCTTTAAAAGACAAAGGAACTCAATCGCATTCCGTGACAAAATTAGATTGACCTAAGACTACTTCCAGGAGCCCCGTGGCATGGAGTAGTGAAGTGCGGTATTGCAGTCAACGGTCTGTTCACAACCTGAGCTCGATCCTGATGGAAGTTGGTTTCAGGTAGAAGGTTCAAGGTTGACTCAGCTTTCCATCCTTCCGAGGCCAGAAAAACGAGAAGAGGAGAAGGAGGAGGATCTTTGACACATCCCACCTTTCTCTACTGTAAAGAAACCCAAGGCAGCTCACAAACAGCTTTCACAGTGGCGCAGTGGTTAAGAGCAAGTGCTTTCTAATCTGGAGGAATCGGGTTTGATTCCCTGCTCTGCCGCTTGAGCTGTGGAGGTTCATCTGGGGAATTCAGATTAGCCTGTGCACTCCCACACACGCCAGCTGGGTGACCTTGGGCTAGTCACAGCTTCTCGGAGCTCTCTCAGCCCCGCCCACCTCACAGAGTGTTTGTTGTGAGGGGGGAAGGGTAAGGAGATTGTCAACCCCTTTGAGTCTCCTGCAGGAGAGAAAGGGGGATATAAATCCAAACTCTTCCTCCTCCTCCTCCTCCTCCTCCTCCTCCTCCTCCTCCTCCTCCTCCTCCTCCTCCTCCTCCTCCTCCTTCTTCTTCCTCTCCCCACAACAGACGCCTTGTGAGGCAGGTGGGGCTGAGATAGTTCAGAGAGAAATGTGACTAGCCCAAGGTCACCTAGCAGGAATCACATATAGGAGCATATAGGAGTGGGGGAACAAACCCAGTTCACCACATAAGAGTCCACCATCCGTGTGGAGGAGTGGGGGGAATCAAACCCATTTCTACAGATTAGAGTCTAACACTCTTAACCACAATACCACACTGTCTCTCAGAAGATGGCTGCCTGGGACTAGAATTCTTCCTCCATGGGTGAAAGGTCTCCACGGGATCCAAACCACCCTGTTCTGCAAAAATGATATTTGTTATGTGAAGGATATACTATACAAATTACTTTTAAGGCTTCATTCACACATATTTCATCCCCATCCAGGTGCCTTGGGAACATTTAACAGCAAGAAGAATTTGGGATCTTCCCCAAATCTGCCAATTGTAACGGCTGTGTTTATAATCTTACCCGGAGGCATCGCATTTCGCCGTGTTCTCTTTTGGTTTCCCATGGATATGAATATTATAAGCCATTAAAAACAAAACCCAGAAATAGCTGTTGAACTTTTCTCTCCCCACCCAGGGCTTTATTATTGTATATACAACTTCCCTGTAAGGAGACAGAGCCTTTTCTTTCCCCGACGTAAGATTTATACCTTTTCTACATTTCTTGAAGAACGCTTATTTCAGAAAGAAGAAATGGAAGAGGCATCATTGTGGAACAAAGCCGAGAATCAGAAACAAAACCCAACGGAACCCTGGAAACAGAGACATGAGGGCCGGCACCCGATTAAATACATTTTAGTCGATTAATGGTGACGACTTGTAAGAGACCGATTGATCAAACCTGCATAACTTGGCATGTGAATAAACACAATCGTTTTCAAGAACAAAACATTTTCTCTTTATTTTTAGACGACGTTCCCAAATGTCACCGCAGGCGCGTTCTTAGAAGAGGCATTTCCCCCACGAATGTAAGAATAACTGGATCAGACTCACAGTCTGTCATGACTAGAACCCTGTTTTCCAGAATGGCCAACCATGCCCCTCCCCCCCCCAGGGGGGGAAGCACACATAAGAACAAGCCAGCTGGATCAGACCGGAGTCCATCTAGTCCAGCACTCTGCTACTCGCAGTGGCCCACCAGGTGCCTTTGGGAGCTCACGTGCAGGATGTGAAAGCAACGGCCTTCTGCTGCTGCTGCTCCTGAACACCTGGTCTGCTAAGGCATTTGCAATCTCAGATCAAGGAGGATCGAGATTGGTAGCCAGAGATCGACTTCTCCTCCATCAATCTGTCCAAGCTCCATAAATCTGTCCAAGCTATCCAGGTTAGTGGCCATCACGAGAACAAGACACCAGAGCAGAAACCCTCTCCCTGTTTCCCATCAGCCGCTCATCTCAGAAGCATACTGAACATGGAGGTTCTCTTTCTTAATCACTGCTGTGAATCGATTTCCTCGAGGTTTTCTACAAACGACCAGTTCTTGTGTATGACGTGAGGGAATGCCTCTTCTAAGATGACCCCTACTGTCTACATTGTGTTAAAAAATCGTTAATTAAGAATTATCTGCTGCCCAATTCATCAGCGGCATCTTCTTTAATGGGTTTATTGACTAAACGGCGCAGCCTGAATGGGAAATATACCATAGTACACTTTGGTACAACCAGGGAGGATATATCGTAAGAAAATATAGAAGTGCTCCATAAATCAAGAACGCTTGAAAAAACAATACAATTAAACAAATTAATTCACAGGGATGTATAGTTGTTGTCGTTTTTTTTTTTTAATCCTGTGTATCAGCCTGCATTTACGTATAGGCAGATTACATGAAGCAGATTCATTCTGATCCTTGGAAAAGGGCCCAGATTCAGGCTGTAAGCAAGGAACGTCTACTGTGCTTTTACAAAGAATGTCCTCTAGAAAAAACTACCGATTCCCTCCCGACCCCGTCGCTGTTCGTTTTCTGAATTGTTTGTTGTACGATGACACACCAACCCATCTTCTGAGTCTAGGCGCATTTCTGGATCGGTGTTCGCTAGTACAGGTGGTTTAAGAAAAACCGCTGGTTGTGCGCGACACCTCCAGAATGTGTAGGTAGCTGTTTTGGCACGTGTCGTCTCCTGGTAATCTGGTGGAACAGGGGCTAATGCAGCCAGCCTTTTCTTGCACCTGATCAAAACAATATGAAGTTAGTATCACGGGACCTCCAAAAACTTGGAGAGACTTTTCCTATTGCTGGCTCCGTCTGACTGCTCCATCATCCATAAAACAGAAGGCATAAAGGTGAATACAAATATAAGAAAGTATACATATATTTATATATTTATATACCGTTTTATTTTACATATTGTCCTGCAGCCTTTCCATATAGTCTCTAAGCTCCTTAGAATCGCCGTAGTTCATATCTTGGCAAACCCATTTGATGTTTTCATCACTGTCAAAGAGGATGGAGTTGGTGTACGGACCTCCATCCTCCGGAAGGATGGTGGTATAGGATGTGAATTTTACTCGTTTCCGTTTGGGCCCGGGTGGGTTGATGGGCTCGTTTCTGATATCTTTCTCGCAACCGTATTCGGCAGACCGGAGGATTTGATTGTGGAGGTTCTTCTGAGAGCTCCCGTTGAGGAGGAAATTGCTCTCTTCGAACTGCATCCCTCGGTCAATCATGGTGGTGCATTCCTCCGAAGGCAGCGAGATGTCCACTGGGTTCTCCAGGAGTTCGACCTCGTTTCCGAGCCACACCCAGTCGTGGGAATGCGGGATGTTGCCTTGCTCGCTGACCGCAAACCTTTTGTGCCTGTATTTCCAAGCAAACGCCACACAGTTGATTAAGAAGACCAAAATGGCCAAGCAGAAGACACAGAGGAGGGCGTACATGCCGATCTCAAGGTCTGTTAAGCCTCTGGAAGCCAAAGTGAGGTCGCTGGGCTCACTCTGCCCAGGAACGTCTATTTGCGTGGGAAAACTGGTTAAGGAAGTTGGGCTGTTCTGAAGCGGTTCTTCCCCATGAGCACGGTCAACGGGAAGCTTGGAAGTTGTGCTTTGGTTGGTAGCCTCTTCATGACCAATGGAAGCTCCATGTTTGGGCCAATCTTGCCCTGTCCTCTCTTGCTCCATTGACTTTTCCACTGAATTACTCCCGTAATTTTTAACATCTGCGTCCTCAACACCATCGGTGTCACTTTTACGGTCCAGGTCCTTCTGGCCAAACTTCACCTTGATGTTTCCTTTGCCGACTGCCAAGCTGCTCTTCCGCTTGGACTTCTGGCAGGGTTCGCTGATCACCATTTCTATCTTGATGAGCGGCCCCTGCCCATCCCCTTCCGCCACGACCGTTGACCTGTCCTCCTCCTCGTTTTGATGGACCGAGACCACCATTTCATCCAGTGACGTGACAGCGAAAGAAAAATCTTTTGTATCGTAGATGTCCATCGGCGTCACCGATCCGTCACTGAACAAAATCCAAGCACTGATCACAGCTTCCTACAGTGGAGGGAAAATAGATACAGAGAGCAGAAGTCACTTAGATGGAATGACTTGAAACGACACAATTATTGACAGAGACAGCCGGAACAAAGATGGTGCACATGTCATAATTCTGTGCAAATGCCAGAAATATGAAGACCGTGGAGATAACCTCACAGATCAAATACCTAAATCTTCTGTTCTATTTTTAAAAAGAAAGCTTCAAGATCTTAGATAAAGGAAGCAGTACATGTCACCTTTCTTAGCTGTCCATCAAATTATTATTCTCCCAACAAATTCTCAAGTTTCTATCTCACCCACCAAGAGGAGCCTCCTGCCGAAATAAATGCCTACAGAAGAAGTTCATAAACATCAAAGAAAACTGTGGTTCCAAGTCTGGAGGGGAACCTAGATGGTTTGTTACACTGTGTGTAACAGACTTCCCTCTGATACACCTCTGAAGATGCCAGCCATAGATGCAGGAGAAACGTTAGGAACAAGATCCACCAGACCACGGCCACACAGCCCGGAAAACCCACCAGAACCAGTTGAATCCGGCATGAAAGCCTTTGACAATATTCTGCTCTATGGTTTTTAACTTAGAGAGAAATAAGATTTTGGGGGTATACTGGAAAGTCTTGTTGATCATTAAGGTGCTACGAGACTCAAATCCAACCATTCTACTGCAGACCAACACGACTACCCTCTGAGACCACATTTTTAAAAATGACAGTAGACTTGCACTTTTCCTCTTAGCCCATATCCCTTACCTGTTTGGGTGAATGAAGAACATCGGATGCAGACATTGTACAAATGATGACCCTCTTATTCCCTTTACTCATCTGAAACGAGAATGACAAGCCTGCTACGAGCTGCACCCCGAGGTCCGTGATGGTCACTCGATCTTCCTGCACGATCACTGTCTTCTCGGCCAAAATGGAATCAGATCCAGGTGACAGAACCTTCCAGAAAAGCAAAGATGGAGACAATTCGTATCAAGAGACCAGAACTGAAACCAATACAGAGAAGTGATCGGGGAAGTTTGAATTCCTGCTCTGCCGTGAAGCATGCTGGGCGATTCTGGGCCAGTCACTTTCCCAGTCTAACCTACTCTACAAAGTTTTTCTGAGAGGAAGATGGATAAATATACTCTACCTCCTTAAAGAGCGGGAGGGAGGGAGGGAGGAGGAAAAGAAGAACAGTTCTTCTTAAAGCAGTGGTGCGACCGCACTTGGAGTACTGTGTTCAGTTCTGGTCGCCACATCTCAAAAAGGATATTGAGGAGATAGAAAAAGTGCAGAGAAGGGCAACAAGGATGATTGAGGGACTGGAGCACCTTCCCTATGAGGAGAGGCTGCAGCGTTTGGGACTCTTTAGTTTGGAGAGGAGACATCTGAGGGGGGATATGATTGAAGTCTATAAAATTATGCATGGTGTAGAAAATGTTGACAGAGAGAAATTTTTCTCTCTTTCTCACAATACTAGAACCAGGGGGCATTCATTGAAAATGCTGGGGGGAAGAATTAGGACTAATAAAAGGAAACACTTCTTCACGCAACGTGTGATTGGTGTTTGGAATATGCTGCCACAGGAGGTGGTGACGGCCACTAACCTGGATAGCTTTAAAAGGGGCTTGGACAGATTTATGGAGGAGAAGTCGATTTATGGCTACCAATCTTGATCCTCCTTGATCTGAGATTGCAAATGCCTTAGCAGACCAGGTGATCGGGAGCAACAGCCGCAGAAGGCCATTGCGTTCACATCCTGCATGTGAGCTCCCAAAGGCACCTGGTGGGCCACTGCGAGTAGCAGAGAGCTGGACTAGATGGACTCTGGTCTGATCCAGCTGGCTTGTTCTTAGTTTGGATTTATACCCCACTTTTCTCATCCATAAGGAGTCTCAAAGTGGCTTTTATAAACTCTTTCACATCCCCTCCTCACAACAGACATCTTGTAAGGGAGGTGGGGCTGAGAGAGTTCAGAGAGAACTGTGATTAAGGGGTCTGCCATGCTGGCAGGGGCTGACGGGATTTGTAGTCCATGAACATCTGGAGAGCCGCAGGTTGCAGACCCCTGGATTAGCCCAGGGTCACCCAGCAGGCTGCATGTGTAGGAGTGGGGAAACAAACCTGATTCACCATATTAGAGTCCACTGTCTAAGTGGAGGAGTAGGGAATCAAACCCAGTTCTCCAGATTAGAGTCCACCCCGACCCCACTTATTTGTTTATTTGGATTTATTCCCCACCCTTCATCGCAGCCTCGGTACCTGAACGGTGGTGATTCCTGGCTCGCGTCCCAACAAGACTCGGCCACCTTGTAACCTGGCCACTTTGGGCTCTTCCACTTTCATGAAGTCGGCCACAAGATCCGTGATGTCGAACTGCCACTCCGAGTCCAGCATGTAAATCAGCTGACCTCCCAGATCGGACGATTCTGCGACAAACTGCGTGAGGACTCGCACCGTGGCGTGCTGATACTGCAGGGCGCAGCCTCGGCCTTTTTTCTCATCATCTTCTTCCTCATCGCTGTCACGGGTAGGCCTGAAAAACATGACACAGGTGCGGTTTTGTCATTCTATCCTGCAGCAGGAGTGCTGCCAACCTCCAGACGGTGGCTGGAGATCTTCTGGGATTCTGACTGACTTCCAGGCAACACAGATCTGTTCACCTGAAGAAAATGGCCACCTTGGAAGGTGGGCATTATACCCCACTGAAGTCACTCCCTGGCCCAAACCCCGCCCTCTTCAGACTTTGCCCCCCAAAACCTCCACTATTTCCCAACCTGGAGCTGGCAACCTTTTGTCACACCTGTATCCATTTTGAGTTATGGTTAAAACATATTCTTTAAATGTCTATTTTGTTGCTTTGAAGTATGATCTACATCTGCATACAGAACCATCTGTATGGTTCATAGAAGTTCACTGAAAGAAGAAGAGGACTTTGGATTTACAATTTCCATTCCCTCCTCCCCCCCCCCCACAACAAACACCCTGTGAGGTGGGTGAGGCTGAGAGAGCTCCGAAGAACTGTGACTAGCCCAAGGTCACCCAGCTGGCCTGTGTTGGGGTGCACAAGCTATTTTGCACGCTCTGATTTGGAGAACCAGGTTTGATTCCCCGCTCTCCCACTTGAGCTGTGGAGGCTTATCCGGTGAACCAGATTAGCTTGTGCACTCCAACACATGCCAGCTGGATGACCTTGGGCTAGTCACAGTTATTCGGAGCTCTCTCAGCCCCACCTACCTCATAGGGGGAAAGGGAAAGGAGATTGTGAGCCCCTTTGAGTCTCCTTACAAAAGAGAAAGTGGAGATATAACCTTTGGGGAGGGCGGTATATAAATATAAATAATAAATAAATAAATATAAATAAATATAAATCCAAACTCTTCTTCTTCATTTGCTTTTTCTACCGTGTAGCTTGGACTTGGAAGCGTCCTGAAGCTCCTGCTCCACCTTCAGTCCCTTTCCCATTCCTCCTGTCCAACATGCTACGAGTCCCCCTCTCGACAGCTATGGAATATTCATCAACATTCCATGACACCACTACAGACCTGCCTGACAGCTGCAGGAAGCAGAAGAACGTCGGGCAAGCCTTGAAGAGTCGAAGAGGCAAAGAGGGCCCATTTTTTAATGGCATCTAGGCAGGCCTCGCAAGAAATGAACAAAAACCACCTCCTCCTGCCTTACCGTCCACCTGCAGAGGTAATGCACGAACTCCAACAAGGGGATAATTATTTTCCAGCCGCATAATGAATCAAAATAAATGTTCTTGTTAAGACCATCAGTCTCTGCCTGCCTGGGCTCCCCCCCACCCTTTCTCTTATTTGACTTTAATTTAAATTTATTCCTTTCATTTGCTGCAGTTGTAGGCTGCTCGGCTGTTCATTTCACGAGTAGGTTTTTCTATTAGCCGAGTGCCGCTCAAGGGTTCCGCACAGTACATTTGTCACGAACGTACACCTATCCGGAGAGCAGATTTCCATCTGGAAGAGTGGGCCGCTCGTATTGATAGTGGCACACACCCTAGATGAAATTATGATTCTCCACCCGGCTGCAAATAAGAAGAAAAAGCCCCCCCCCCCCCCCCGCCCCATCTATTTATGGATTGGTATGATACGCCATATTTCTTCTGATGGGTTTTTATTATCTCCCTAGATATTAAAGATCTGGAACGCGACTTCCCTGTTATATTTTTTATTTGTTTCCTATTCAAAGGAAGCATCAAGCAAACTGAAAGGAGAACGTGTAGAATAATCTCAGTGAGGATCCAATAAGAGAGCCTTGGGCAAGGTTTACCACTGAGAATGGAAGGAGCTCCAAAAATGTTAGGTCCCTGATGCTCCCAGAGGTCCACTAGCAGAGGCCAACACTGAGCGCACCACCTCTCACTGAAGGACAAAGAAGAGGAGGAGGAAGAAGAAGAAGAAGAAGAGTTTGGATTTATATCCCCCCTTTCTCTCCTGCAGGAGACTCAAAGGGGCTGACAATCTCCTTGCCCTTCCCCCCTCACAACAAACACCCTGTGAGGTGGGTGGGGCTGAGAGAGCTCCGAGAAGCTGTGACTAGCCCAAGGTTACCCAGCTGGCGAGTGTGGGAGTGTACAGGCTAATCTGAATTCCCCAGAGAAGCCTCCACAGCTCAGGCGGCAGAGCTGGGAATCAAACCCGGTTCCTCCAGATTAGATACACGAGCTCTTAACCTCCTACGCCACTGCTGCTAAAGAAGAGGAGGAGGAGGAGGAGGAGGAGGAGGAGGAGGAGGAGGAGGAGGAGGAGGAGGAGGAGTTTGGATTTATACCCCACTTTTCTCTCCTGCAAGGAGACTCAAGTTGGCTTACAAGCTCCTTTCCCTTCCTCTCCCCACAACAGACACCTGGTGAGGTAGGTGGGGCTGAGAGAGTTACAAAGAACTGTGACTAGCCCAAGGTCACCCAGCAGGAATGTAGGAGTGCAGAAACACATCTGGTTCACCGGATAAGCCTCTGCCCCTCAGGTGGAGGAGTGGGAAATCAAACCCAGGTCTCCAGATTAGCATCTACCTGCTCTTAACCACTACACCACATTGGCCTTAAGTATGCCTTAAGCCAGCGGAAAGTACCACAGGTTGAAGAGTCAAAATCACAGTCCCAGTTGCACTGGGGAATAAGGAATTAAATGAAGGAATGACAGGGGGAAATCCCAACACCCCTGCCTCTAAGAAATCTGCCAGTCAAGACATTCATAAAATCAGATAGCTAATAAACAAACGTTGGCCAGACCTACCAGAACCATGAAGAGCTGTGAAAGCTCAGCTGGCAGGTCACCCCACAAGCTGCAGGCTTCCCACCGAGAGGCTTTCTCTTTTCATCCCTTTCCCCCAAAACACAGATTGCTAAAGATGTGCCCAGTGGCTCTGCTGTAATTTGAGTAGCTGTTGGCAGAGATGGCTTTCCAGGTTGCAAACAGTGCGACAACCCCATGCCATTCTCTTCATTTGAGTTGGCCCAATAAAAATAAACTCGACACTTGGGCGGAGGTGACATTTTGAGGACTCGGCAGAATGAAATGGAAGTTCAAATGTTTGGGGCAGTTCATGTGAGTCCCACCCACCGCATTTGCTAGTCCAGCTTTGTTCCTGTAATGGCTGCACCAGTGGGGATGGCTCCAAAAACATTTGGGCAAACACACCTCTAACAATCCAACAACCAGGATGGCAACCAGATGGGTGGGCTTGTCCTTCTCATTTTCACAAATGCCAGAGAAGACTATTAAAAAACTCTCATGCCGTTAGGCACCTCTGCTTAAATCCTTCCTTTGGAAAGCTGAAGAAGAAGAAGAAGAAGAAGAAGAAGAAGAAGAAGAAGAAGAAGAAGAAGAAGAAGAAGAAGAAGAAGAAGAAGAAGAAGAAGAAGAAGAAGAAGAAGAAGAAGAAGAAGAAGAAGAAGAAGAAGAAGAAGAAGAAGAAGAAGAAGAAGAAGAAGAAGAAGAAGGAGCAGGAGGAGCAGGAGGAGCAGGAGGAGGAGCAGGAGGAGGAGCAGGAGGAGGAGCAGGAGGAGGAGCAGGAGGAGGAGCAGGAGGAGGAGAAGGAGAAGGGAGGGGTAGTTTGGGTTTATATCCTACCTTTCTCTCCTGTAAGGAGACTCAAGGTGGCTCACAAGCTCCTTTCTTTTCCTCTCCCCATAACAGAAACCTGGTGAGGTAGGTGGGGTTGAGCGAGTTCCAAAGAACTGTGACTAGCCCAAGGTCACCCAGCAGGAATGTAGGAGTGCAGAAACACATCTGGTTCACCAGGTGAACCTCTGCCACTCAGGTGGAGGAGTGGGGAATCAAACCCAGTTCTCCAGATTAAAATCCACCTGCTCTTAACCATTACACTACACTGGCTCTTCAGCCCAAGTTTAAAAGAGAGGCCGATTTGGAGCTTATTTGGAGTCGCTCAGATACGCTGACACAGAAGGAGTTCTTCCATGAAGCAGAGATACGTCTTGTTATCAGAAAGATCACAGAGGCTGTTTAGGCCTCATTGTGTGGAACTAGCAGCGAGGTCTTCATGACATGCGGAAACATCTGCAGTAATGTAGATATGACCTTAAGAAGCAGTGATAGCAGCAAGGTTTCTAACCAAAACGTTCTGTAATAGACTAAAACAAACAAATCAGGAGACAGGTTGTGTAACCTGCCCTGACCATCTGACGTCTCGGATACCAACACTGGGAGATTTGGGCCCCTTCCGCACATGCAGAACAATGCACTTTCAATCCACTTCCACAATTGTTTGCAAGTGGATTTTGCTAGTCCACACAGCTGCAAAGTGCATTGAGAATGGATTGAAAGTGCATCATTCTGCATGTGCGGAAGGGACCCCAGAGGGGTTTGATGACTCTCCTCATTCAGAAGTACGAAATGCCAGTCTTAAGCTAGCAAGATTCTGTATTTACCCATCATAAGTTTCTTCTGTTGAATAGGATGCTTTTTAATCTGCATAGAAGATCAGGAAAGTTCTTTCTTTGCATAAACTTTCTTTTAACATTAACTCTTTGTCCTGCAGTTTTCTCCTTATCAAATTACACTGCTCCATGGTGTTGAACTTAGAGACAAACAAGATTTTGTGGGGGACACCCAAAATGTCTTGTTGGTCTTTAGGATGCTACGAGACTCAAAACTGAGCTATTTCTGTATTTACCCATCATAAGCTTGAGGGACAGTGGTCCCAAAAGGATAAATCCATCCCAGGGAGTGGGGCTGGGTTCTCCAAGAAGCTTGAATTGCAGGGCCCTGTCAGCTGGATAGAGGACCAAGTGGGGGTCAATTGGAGGGGAGGGGTCCTGAAGAGGAAGGTAGGGATAGTGGGAGGGCTTTGTCTAAACATGGGAGTGGGCTAGACTTTTGGGTGGATGGACAGTGGGGATTGGTACCGAGGGAGGAAGGAAGTACCCAGCCTTGGGTTAAAAGGAGTCAGAGTTAAGCTGATAAGAAACTACAGTAGCATTGTGAGGCTGTGTGGAGGCAGAGACTGCAGGGGCGGAGGCAGAGACTGCAGGGGCGAAGGTAGAGACTGCAGAGGCAGAGACTGCAGGGGAGCAATAAAGTGGAGAAACTTCATCCATCTCCAAACTGAGAGGCCTGGAAGATTTCTCCAGTAGTATGACAGAAGGTCTGAACTGCGAGGTAGATTATATATCCACACCACACATTTATCACTCTCTTTCTAACTTATTTGATTATATCCCGAATACCCTCACTTCTATTCATGTGGACAGGCTTTTAACTTCTTTGCTCCCTGACTCCTTTACACAGGATGGCGCGAAGCTTGATAGCTGGCAGCATAATCGAGGAGTGCCCGTCAAAAACAAAAGCACCGTGTTCAAGACAACAGGACCATCCAGAGTGGCTCTCCACCCTTGAAACAAAACCGGCACACAGCTACTCACGCCCCACCTCCTCGCCGAAGCTCGCCCAATATTTTGGCAGGTATTCAGCACGGTTATTAAAATCTGCTACCAGATTGTCTTTCTAAATGAAAGAAATTTGCATGCTCAGTGTTTGTCATTAGCATTGCCAACTTCCATATTTATGACCGTGTGCCTCCGACGACCAGATGCGGAGGATTAACGACCCAGGATGGCTATCGCCACCACACAGCGCATGTGACCCTCCCTCAGGCATCTGGCTGGTCATTGTAATCAGGAAGGATATTGCGCAAGATGGATCATTGGTTTGACACAGGACAGCAAGTCTTAAGGCGTGGTGCCCGTACCTTTTGTTGGTAGTGATGGGTATCCGCCAACCCTTGATCTGGCTCAGTTCTGTATCTGAGATCTCTATTTGCAGAGGAAGCCGGGGAGCCCAGACAGTGACTTCCAGCTGAGTGGTAAGATGCTGGTACGTGAAGTTCACCACGGTGTCTACTTTGCTTTTCATCTCCTTCCCATTGACGAAGATGGCATCGCACTTGTCGGAAACCTTGAAGAAAACAGAAACGAGAAAAGCCCGAGGCTGAATATAACATGAACAACGTCAACTCTGCGTGGTTTTCAAACTGGGTGGCGAAAGAGAACGAAGCCCCCAGAAGCTTTCCTGAGGGGCCACCTGGGCCCTTGTCCAAGCCAGGTGTTGCCCATTTTCCTAGCTTGTGTACAATAACAATTAAGAGCTCATCTGATTTCTGAGATCCTTAATCCACCATCCTTGCTGGCATCCCAGTTGTCAGGAGAGCAGAGAAAGGATAAGGGTCTAGGATAGTTTGGTGGGAGTTCAGACTTCATAGACCTTGGACATTTGCCCAGTCTTGCTCATTAGTCTATCACAGGTTATTTCAAACTGTGTCCCAAGGAACAGTGGAGATCCCCAGAAGCTTAGCAGAAGTTCCTCACATAGAAGATCAACAGTGGAAGAGGAGCTTTCTTTTAAGGCCTCTTGTCCACCACAGGTGACCTTCTCCTGCACTATGGGGAGAGCCGTGGCTCAGCGGTAGAGCATCTGCTTGGCATGTAGAAGATCACAGGTTCAATTCCTGGCATCTCCAGCTAAAGCACCAAGCAGTAGTTGATGTGAAAGACCTCCATAAGCAGAGGCAGAGCAACCAAGGGACAGGGGGGCGTTGCACCAGGCGCGCACCTGGCGAGGTGGAAAATCCCCCTGCGACACCCCCCCACACACACATTTACCTTCGTGAAACAGTGCAGGCTGGAGAAGTTGCCTGTTCCCTTCAGGCCAAAAATGGCCTGCTGGGAACTTCACCTCCCAGGAGATCTTGCGTTGCGAGCCCCAAGGTCTCATGGGAAGTGTAGTTCCCACCGGGCCGTTTTCAGCCTGAAGGGAACAGGCCAATTCTCCAGCCTGCACTGTTTCACTAAAATATGTGTGTGGGGGGCTGCCTGGGGAGGGGAGGGCACGCCGCAGGGGACACAGAATGTGCACCGGGCACAGTATGGCCCAGCTTCTGTCATAGGAGACCCCGGAAGAGGGCCCCTGCCAGTCTCAGTCGACAAAACCGACTTTGCCGGTCCAGTGATCTGCTCCCACGTAAGGCAGCTGCGTGCGTTCACGCGGCCTCCGGAAAACACTGAGCAAGTCTGCGGCAACTGTAGCTCTTGTGAGCTAATGAGGAGCCGGAAGCAGCCAGAACAGTGCCCCCTGTGAACCGTGAGTGCCCTAGCACATGGCCCAGAATCCTCTGCAATCTGTTGGGGGGTCTTACAGCAGCTGTATCCTAACGTTAAAAGGCTTCCCTAAAGACAGGAAGTTTAAAAACCACTGATCCAGCACATCAGCGCCACGACAAGGCTCAGAATGCTAATCACGGCCCATTGTACTCGGGTTTTTTTTCCTTTTTTTAATTAGAGGCAAACAGTAGTAGATGCGTCCAAGAGAAACGATTCTGCATTTCTCCACAGAGATAACTGAAAAGAACAACAATCCCTTAACGGTGCAAGAAGCGGCTGCCAGCCTTTGTAAACGCAGAAATGATGGTTCATAAGAATCAGGCTTGATGAGAACCAAGATTATGTGTACAGCTTACTTAGAGGAAGAGACATATGCTAGCAGGGGGAAGGAAAACTTTCTGAGAATCATAAAATGCAATGATTTGCTTCTTTTTATACAAGGGCCGTAAAAACCTGGTGCCAGACAATGATCCCTTAATGAGTCATAATGTATTCTCCAAACTTGGAATGTAAAAAGTAATTGCGTCGAATCTCCAAACCATAACTCCATTCCAAAACACCAAGAGAAAAAAAAAAGTCTTCAGACGCGGGCACGTGTGCTCTTGAACTGCACTCACTGAGAAATGCATTTATTGCACACACAAAAAAATGTGACCAAATATCACGAACGTCCTGCCCGTTCAATTCAAAAGTTCAACATTCTTTTATGGTTTCTCCAGGACAAAGTCACTGCCATTCTCCTGCCTCGCCATGTGAACAAAATTCGAGACTAACGCTGTCAGGAAAAGCGATGCCTCTTTTTGCATCATTTGTGTAAATAATCTAAACCAGGGGTGTCAAACTCACGGCCCTCCAGATGTTCATGAACTACAATTCCCATCAGTCCCTCCCAACATGTGCATTGGCTATACTGGCAAGGGCTGATGGGAATTGTAGTTCATGAACATCTGGAGGGCCGCGAGTTTGACGCCTGTGATCTAAACAAAGAAAGGGTTGGGGGGGAAAGCTACACAAATCAAGAAACTCCTGATAGCAACAGATGAAAGCAAACAAAGGTATGTCTGGACACAGTGTGTAACAGACTTCCCTCTGTGATACACCTCTGAAGATGTCAGCCATAGATGCAGGCGAAACGTTAGGAACAAGATCCACCAGACTGTGGCCACACAGCCCGGAAAACCCACCAGAACCAGCTAAGTCCGGCCGTGAAAGCCTTTGACAATACCAAGGTGTCTTTCTTATTTATTCTTAATTATTCCCATATATATATATATATATAGTTTATATATTATATATATATAGTTTTCTTTGTTGCTAAAATTGTTTGTCAATTTGCAGTTCTTGACTGTACCTACTAGCAAACAAATCAGATACTGACAAGCTAGGCAAATTCCCTACCCTAGTCCTCCATTGCATCAGCATTCCAAACTAGCAACACACACACACACACACACACATCAAAACATTCTGCTCACCCAGGAACATAAGAAACATAAGAATTCTGCTCACCCAGGAACATAAGAATCTCTCTTTCATTAGGGATCTTTGACTTTCTCCTCCTCAATGTTTTGACCCCAAATCCTCTCTTTTTGTTTTGATTGTGCAAACTGAATCTGTGACACTTTAATGACATCTTCCATTTCCACAGACCAAATTTTTCTTTCTCAGCATTCTACAAGTGTTAAAGCATCAAGATCCGTTCATTATATGCAGGAACACCATACAAAGTGGGTATGAAAATCATGCAAACTGCCCCGTGAAATAACTGCATCTCCAAAATCAGCAGCAAAAAGCAGATACAGATAAAAACATAAATAGACATCAAAATTAAGAAGAAAAGAAGAAGAGTTTGGATTTATACCCCACCTTTGACTCCTATAAGGAGTCAAAGTGGCCTACAAACTCCTTTCCCTTCCTCTCCCCACAACAGACACTTTGTGAGGTAGGTGGGGCTGAGAGAGTTCTGAGAGAACTGTGACTAGCCCAAGGTTACCTAGCAGGAGTGTAAAAGTGTGGAAACACATCTGGTTCACCAGATAAGCCTCTGTCACTCAGGTGGAGGAGTGGGGAAATCAAACCCGGTTCTCCAGATTAGAATCCACTTGCTCTTAACCACTACACCATGCTGGCTCTTAACACTACACAACATAAACAGACATCTAAATCAAGGGAGCGTTCATTCATTCACACTTCATAGCGAATGCATGTGTGTATGCCACCGTCAAGTTGCGGCTGACTTATAGCTACACTGGCGAGGGGTTTTCAAGGCAAGTGGGAAGCAGAGGTGGTTTGTCACTGCTGTCCTCTGCAGAGCCTTCCTCAGAGGCCACCTTTCCAAGCCTGTCTGTCAAAATCTGACAAAATCGAGCTATACCCTGCAGCCTTCCCTCCCCCCTGCTAAATACAAGACAGTAAATTAGTTAAGTCCTTCTCCTCATTTTCAACGAGCTGGAGCAACTCGGACACAGACGGTTTCATGGTCGCGACTGCAAACGCCGGTGCTATCGGTGAAGCGATTCTCCTGCTGTAAAGCGGCTGAGTACCTCTCGGCCAGGGCCGCGATTAATGTTAGAGAATGAAAATCACGCACTAACGAGTGCCAGAAGGATCATCCAGAGCCCTTCTAAATGGGAGTGTGCCGAGAACAATGCCCGCAGGCCAGGTGGCTGAATCTGGCTGTCGAGAAACATCGTACAATTACAAATTGGAAAAGTGCTGTAACAATGGCTCATTTATCCCATTCTCTGTCTACGGCAGCACTGTTATTATTATTTTTTAAAATCCCATCAAGATGGCCGTTCTTGCCGCAACTGTGTTAATAAAAAGGTTACATGCGCAGAATGTTTTCAGAGGCGAAGCATGTCCTCATGACCCTGCGTAGGGGTCCCTCGTTCCCTTGATTGCAGCCTTTCTGGTTGTACTTATTGTAGCCGTTGCCATGAAGGAATGTGTCAGAGGTAAACCATTTCATTATCCAGTCCTTAGAATCACAGAATCGTAGAGTTGGGAGAGACCCCCAGGGCCATCAAGTCCAACCCCCTGCCATGAAGGAACACACAATCAAAGCACCCCTGACAGGTGACCATCCAGCCTCTCTTCAAAAACCTCCAAAGAAGGAGACTCCACCACACTCCGAGGTAGTGCATTCCACTGTTGAACAGCCCCCACTATCAGGAAGTTTTTCCTGATGTTTAGGTGGAATCTCTTTTCTTTCACCTTGAAAGAAAAGAGATTGCCTTGATTGCAGGCATGCAGTTTTCTAGTCTCAGCGATCTATCCATGACATGTCTTCCCCACCCATCTTTCACACGTGCTCAGAATGGCATATGTGTCTCTATCCCTCTTCACCTCATTCTCACAACAAGCCTGTGAGTCAGGTTAAGCCGAAAGAGAATGCATGGTCCAGGGTTTTATGGCTACCAATCTTGATCCTCTTTGATCTGAGATTGCAAATGCCTTAGCAGACCAGGTGCTCGGGAGCAGCAGCCGCAGAAGGCCCTTGCTTTCACATCCTGCACGTGAGCTCCCAAAGGCACCTGGTGGGCCACTGCGAGTAGCAGAGAGCTGGACTAGATGGACTCCGGTCTGATCCAGCTGGCTTGTTCTTATGTTCTTAAGGCCATTGCTTTCACCTCCTGCAGGTGAGCTCCCAAAGGCACCTGGTGGGCCACTGCGAGTAGCAGAGAGCTGGACTAGATGGACTCTGGTCTGATCCAGCTGGCTTGTTGTTATGTTCTTAAGGCCATTGCTTTCACCTCCTGCAGGTGAGCTCCCCAAGGCACCTGGTGGGCCACTGCGAGTAGCAGAGAGCTGGACTAGATGGACTCTGGTCTGATCCAGCTGGCTTGTTGTTATGTTCTTAAGGCCATTGCTTTCACCTCCTGCAGGTGAGCTCCCAAAGGCACCTGGTGGGCCACTGCGAGTAGCAGAGAGCTGGACTAGATGGACTCTGGTCTGATCCAGCTGGCTTGTTCTTATGTTCTTAAGGCCATTGCTTTCACCTCCTGCAGGTGAGCTCCCAAAGGCACCTGGTGGGCCACTGCAAGTAGCAGAGAGCTGGACTAGATGGACTCTGGTCTGATCCAGCTGGCTTGTTCTTATGTTCTTAAGGCCATTGCTTTCACCTCCTGCGGGTGAGCTCCCAACGGCACCTGGTGGGCCACTGCGAGTAGCAGAGAGCTGGACTAGATGGACTCTGGTCTGATCCAGCTGGCTTGTTCTTATGTTCTTAAGGCCATTGCTTTCACCTCCTGCAGGTGAGCTCCCAAAGGCACCTGGTGGGCCACTGCGAGTAGCAGAGAGCTGGACTAGATGGGCTCTGGTCTAGTTCAGCAGGCTCGTCCTTATGTTCTTAAGGCCGTTGCTTTCACCTCCTGCGGGTGAGCTCCCAAAAGGCACCTGGTGGGCCACTGCGAGTAGCAGAGTGCTGGACTAGATGGACTCTGGTCTGATCCAGCTGGCTTGTTCTTATGTTCTTAAGGCCATTGCTTTCCCATCCTGCAGGTGAGCTCCCAAAGGCACCTGGTGGGCCACTGCAAGTAGCAGAGAGCTGGACTAGATGGACTCTGGTCTGATCCAGCTGGCTTGTTCTTATGTTCTTAAGGCCATTGCTTTCACATCCTGCAGGTGAGCTCCCAAAGGCACCTGGTGGGCCACTGCGAGTAGCAGAGAGCTGGACTAGATGGACTCTGGTCTGATCCAGCTGGCTTGTTCTTATGTTCTTAAGGCCATTGCTTTCCCCTCCTGCAGGTGAGCTCCCAAAGGCACCTGGTGGGCCACTGCGAGTAGCAGAGAGCTGGACTAGATGGACTCTGGTCTGATCCAGCTGGCTTGTTCTTATGTTCTTAAGGCCATTGCTTTCACCTCCTGCAGGTGAGCTCCCAAAGGCACCTGGTGGGCCACTGCAAGTAGCAGAGAGCTGGACTAGATGGACTCCGGTCTGATCCAGCTGGCTTGTTCTTATGTTCTTAAGGCCATTGCTTTCACCTCCTGCAGGTGAGCTCCCAAAGGCACCTGGTGGGCCACTGCAAGTAGCAGAGAGCTGGACTAGATGGACTCTGGTCTGATCCAGCTGGCTTGTTCTTATGTTCTTAAGGCCATTGCTTTCACCTCCTGCAGGTGAGCTCCCAAAGGCACCTGGTGGGCCACTGCAAGTAGCAGAGAGCTGGACTAGATGGACTCTGGTCTGATCCAGCTGGCTTGTTCTTATGTTCTTAAGGCCATTGCTTTCACATCCTGCAGGTGAGCTCCCAAAGGCACCTGGTGGGCCACTGCAAGTAGCAGAGAGCTGGACTAGATGGACGCTGGTCTGATCCAGCTGGCTTGTTCTTATGTTCTTATGTTCTTATGTTTTTACTGACCATGGTGAGCAGGGATTTGAACCCCCACATAAACTTCACAATAGATTCGCTGATTATGGATTTACCAAAAAAAACCCCACAGCAGAATACCTTGAATGTGGCCCTCAAACAGATGGAACAATCCAAATTAATGGCCAGGACTTGAAGAAGACCACTCAATTTAAATATCTCAGATCCCCGGTCACTGCAGACGGGGATATCCTACCAGATGCTCGATCTGGAGTTAATGCAGCATGGATGAAGTGGTTGCAAACCACAGGAGTCCTGAGTGACAAAAGGATACCTGAACATCTGAAGGCAAAAGTGTACACCACAGTTATCCGCCCTGTGGCCCCATTTGGAACAGAATGTTGGCCAACAACTCGGAAACATGAGCAGACTCCTCATGTGATGGAAATGAAGATGCTCCGGTGGATGCTTGGCCTGATTCTTTCCGATTGTGATACAAACGAAGACATGGGACAAAGATTTGGAATTACACCAATTACAAAGAAAATTAGGGAAGCACGGCTACAGTTGTACGACTGGAGGAGACTTCTGTTGCAAAAATGGCCCTAAACCAGGGGTCTGCAACCTGCAGCTCTCCAGATGTTCATGGACTACAATTCCCATCAGCCCCTGCCAGCATGGCCAATTGGGATTTGTAGTCCATGAACATTTGGAGAGCCACAGGTTGCAGACTCCTGCCCTAAACTTTGACCCTGGAGGACCAAAGACCAAAGAAACAGTGGAGGGACAGCATTGCTGAAGGCATGTGTGCTGGGCGCCTGGAAATGTCCAACATTGAGCTATTTGGCAAAGAAAATGTCAGTGCTAACCCCCTCAAGGGGAATATAGCCGAAGAAGAAGAAGAAGAGTTTGGATTTATATCCCCCTTTCTCTCCTGTAGGAGACTCAAAGGGGCTTACAATCTCCTTGCCCTTCCCCCCTCACAACAAACACCCTGTGAGGTAGGTGGGGCTGAGAGAGCTCCGAGAAGCTGTGACTAGCCCAAGGTCACCCAGCTGGCATGTGTGGGAGTGCACAGGCTAATCTGAATCCCCCAGATAAGCCTCCACAGCTCAGGCAGCAGAGCTGGGAATCAAACCCAGTTCCTCCAGATTAGATACATGAGCTCTTAACCTCCTACGCCACTGCTGCTCCTTGGAAGAAGAAGATATCTCTATACTTCACAGGATACAGTGGTGATGTCTGGTAGGGCTGTTTGCAGGTTTGGCGAGAGTATGTGTTTCAACAATCCCAGATTGTCGAAGGGATCGGAACTGTACCAATTTCAGTCATACCCATCAGGCTAATTTGTGAGGTTGTTCAGGAAAATAGGAATGTGCTTATTTGTCAGTTTGCGGGAAAGCAGTTGCTGACTGTGACGTGGCTTGCTTGGTGGGACTGCCAACATTTTGCTCTGGGGCAGCAGAGGGGAGGGTTCGTGGTGCTGCAAATTTCACTGTGAACGGGTTTGACTGTCCAGTTGGCCATGTTGGAAGGCAGTGGTCAGATGTGAGCTGATCACTTGGTCTGTTGGGTTTATGCTTGTGCAGTCACAACTGCTGGTTGACCCATTTTGCCCAAGTTTTTCCTAAAACTGAGTGTGCACAATGATGCCGCCGATCCAAACTCATTGATGACCATTAGAATCCCTAATGATGACTTAGACAAACACTGAAGAACAGGATTTTACTGGAACACTGTCTCCCATTAAGGGTGACTTCGACTCTCTCCTCGCCAGTGTTTTGATCCCAAATCCCCTTTTCCTATTACTGTGCAAACTGAATCGTGACACTTTAATGACATTCATGATTGATTTTTATGATCTGGGAGCGATCTGAACAACTGCTTGCTCAGCAGGATAGTTACACAGCAAGAACCAGCAGACCTCCATGAGAAAGTACAGGAGTGATGAGCTTGTTGTGCTCCACTGTACAATTAGCAAGGAATATGGCGACGAATGCCCATAAACAGACTGGTGAGCTACTGAACCAATCATGAACAAGTCAGCTGTCTGTTCATAACTTCTGACAGAGTCAGGAGTAGTCAACACGGTAAGGACCACCAGTTGCTGACTGGACATTTTTGCTCACTGGCATCAGCAGCCAGGAAGAAGAAGAAGAAGAAGAAGAAGAAGAAGAAGAAGAAGAAGAAGAAGAAGAAGAAGAAGAAGAAGAAGAAGAAGAAGAAGAAGAAGAAGAAGAAGAAGAAGAAGAAGAAGAAGAAGAAGAAGAAGAAGAAGAAGAAGAAGAAGAAGAATTGAATTAATATTCCTCCCCTTTCTCTCCTGTAAGGAGACTCAAAGAGGCTTACAAACTCCTTACCCTTCCCCCCTCACAACAAACACCCTGTGAGGTAGGTGGGGCTGAGAGAGCTCCGAAGAACTGTGACTAGCCCAAGGTCACCCAGCTGGCATGTGTTGGAGTGCACAGGCTAATCTGAACTCCCCAGATAAGCCTCCATAGCTCCAGCAGCAAAGCGGGGAATCAAACCCGGTTCCTTCACATCAGAGTACACCTGCTCTTAACCACTTCGCCACTGCTGCTCCCTACTGGGTCACTTCTAATGAGGTGATCAGATACTGGCTACGTATCCACTATTTGCAGGATCACTCCAGTTTGTTACACCTCATGCTTTCCGACTATGCAAATTCTGGGTGGCTGAAACTAGTTGACTTGACTAATGAGGTGATTACCTTGAAATAAACTTGCGAGCTGCAGGATGTCCAAGCCTGATATTTGGAAGGATCTCAACACTGCTGCTTTGCTGTAGAAACCATTCCATCACTCCAGAAGTCGACTAGCACTGGACAGAAGGGAGACGGCTCAGGGGCAACGTATCTGGCCCAGAATATCTTTGGTAAGATGAGCATCTTTCTTGGCATCTGCTGAGCTGCTGCTAGTCAAACACCGTCAGCTCAATGGGGCATAGGCATCAGTAAGACAGTCTCATCAACATTAGATCCTCTTTCCTTCTGCTGCACAAGCCAACCTTCTCTCAGGTTTAGCCACGCAGCCACAGACCCTCCCCACGTTTCACTAGGAGACAGTTCAGAAGAGATCGGGCAGAGATTTTTTTTTTCGGAATTACTTGTGGGCATTGGAGGCAGCCACCGCCTACCAAAGCAGAAAAGGTTAATTGCAGCTCCCTTTCATCTGACCTGCACAAGGCAAGAGATAACGCACTCGCTTCAACGCCCGCCTGACAGCAACGGTGCATCATTGCAACCTTCTAAAGGCTACCTTGGAAGGAGGACGCTGGAGCGGCATGTGAAAAAGTCCTCGTTTTTGCAGAACCACCTGGCTTGCCTCCTGTGCTTTCTTTCTGCCAACTTGAGGTCCTCCGGTGTGAAATGGATATCTCCCATATTAGGCACTCTTGGGTTCCTTGAAAGTTACCAGTTGGGTGGGTGGAAGAAGACACGCTCCGCCACAGGCAACTATCTTGGAAATTATTATTATTTTATTATTTATTAAATTTGATAAACCACCCACCCCCGAAGGGCTCTGGGCGGTGTACAGCAAAACCACAACTAAAACAATGTGCACAAGAAATAAGTGATAAATAGTTAAAATACATAACTCAGAATAAGCAGCATTCTAAAACCCAGTAAAACAATATTAATAATACTAATAATGGCTCCCAGTCCCAAGGCCGGGAGGGGACAGACAATGGACAAAGAGAAGTGCAAACTAAAGAAAGGGAGAGGATCCAAGCCAGCAGCATATAGCTGATGAAGGAGACAGAGGGGAAGATGTGTGGGAGAAACAGCAAAGTCTCTAATCACATGTTAGCTGTTCCTACTGATCTCCACCTTCTCTTCCAAAAGTGCGTGACTGGGTGCACCTCTATAGCAAAATCCACCCATTCAGATTCTGTAACCTTGTGATTTCCCTCCTTCAAAGGTGGATCAATCGCTTAAAGGAACCCTTGACATCTCTGGGCGTCACCATAAGAATCTGAATGAAATGTTCTTTGAAGAGGAATGGTAAAGGAATGCTCCTCCATTTTACTGGACTAACCGTCATTTGGTGTGGTAGAAGGGGTATAGAAGAAGTCCACTGGATAAGCCTCTGCCACCAGAAGAAGTCCACCAGATAAGCCTCTGCCACCAGAAGAAGTCCACCAAATAAGCCTCTGCCACCAGAAGAAGTCCACCAGATAAGCCTCTGCCACCAGAAGAAGTCCACCAGATAAGCTTCTGCCACCAGAGGAAGTCCACCAGATAAGCTTCTGCCACCAGAAGAAGTCCACCAGATAAGCCTCTGCCACCAGAAGAAGCCCACCAGATAAGCTGGTCCACCAGGTAAGTTTCAGCCACTCAGGTGGAGGAGTGGGGAATCAAACCCAGTTCTCCAGATTAGAATCCACCTGCTCTTAACCACTACACCACACTGCCCACGGGATTCACTGGTACCCCTTTCAAAAGACACTATGAAGAAGGCAGCAGCACGGATGCCGATACACTCATCAGTTATAAGCTGGTAAGTGGAAGACCCACCTAAAATATCAGTTCCCCGCCACCCAGCCATGCTGTGTTATTCTTGAATCCCCAGACAAAGCTTTGATGCTGATCTTTATCCATCCTGAGCTTCTTTAATTACCGCTGTCTCATCTCAATTGGAACAGAACTCCCTGGATACTGCCTTTATGATGTAGCATATCAACTGCTCTTCCTGTTAATGGCCTTGATTAATGTGATTAATGATTTCCCGAGACAGAAGGGGCAGCGGGCTTGACGCAGATTATCGAATTCATAGCGCTCAGCAACAGCAAACTGGGAGTTTGCATTGTGGATCCTGTATCAGATCCTTCCAAATGAAGAAGGAGAAAGAAGCGTTTGGGTTTATACCTCGCCTTTCTCTCTTGTAAGGTCCTTTCCCTTCCGCCCCCCCCCCCAACGACAAACACCCTGTGAGGTGGGTAGAGCTGAGAGAGCTCTGAAGATCTGTGACTAGCCCAACATCACCCAGCTGGCACGTGTTGGGAGTGCACAAGCTAATCTAGTTCACCAGATAAGCCCCCACAGCTCAAGTGGCAGAGCGGGGAATCAAACCTGGTTCTCCAGATTAGAGTGCATTTGCTCTTAACCACTACACCACATTGGCTGCTTATTTGGAAAGTGATCTCAAACAGCAAAAGGGAAAGGTTCAGTGTAATCTGTGTAATACATA
This sequence comes from Sphaerodactylus townsendi, assembly GCF_021028975.2. Taxonomy (NCBI): domain Eukaryota; kingdom Metazoa; phylum Chordata; class Lepidosauria; order Squamata; family Sphaerodactylidae; genus Sphaerodactylus; species Sphaerodactylus townsendi. The sequence continues at coordinate 51,725,886 of NC_059437.1, forward strand.
TTTGTGCCCACAGTTTGTAAAGAAAGAATTCTAACATGCTTACCTGAGTCCCAACATTTATTTATTTTTTCAGAACAAGTGTCTAGGACAGAACAATTTCCTTATAATGGTGAGGTACAGTGGGCAATGCCATAATTTGCCTTGTAGCGGCTTATTGGTCAACTCTCCCTCAGAAGGGACCTAGTCTAATCTTGACAGGCTACCTTGACAGGGAGCAGCAGTGGCATAGTGGCTAAGAGCAGGTGCACGCTGATCCGGAGGAACCGGGCTTGATTCCCAGCTCTGCCGCTTGAGTTGTGGAGGCTTATCTGGGAAATTCAGATTGGCCTGGGCACTCCCACACATGCCAGCTGGGTGACCATGGGCTAGTCGCGGCTTTTCGGAGCCCTCTCAGCCCCACCCACCTCACGGGGTGTTTGTTGTGAGGGGGGAAGGGCAAGGAGATTGTAAGCCCCTTTGAGTCTCCTGCAGGAGAGAAAGGGGGGATATAAATCCAAACTCCTCCTCCTCCTCCTCCTCCTCCTCCTCCTCCTCCTCCTCTTCTTCTTCTTCTTCTTCTTCTTCTTCTTCTTCTTCTTCTTCTTCTTCTTCTTCTTCTTCTTCTTCTTTCTATATGCAGATCCCCCCCAAAAAATGGAGTTATTTTAAGTGAGTCATTTGAGGTCCAAACTAGTATACAACTTTAAACACAAAATAAAGGCCTATGTTAGAACTAGGAGAATTAGAACATACCACTTTATTGGGGGGGGGGGGACACAAACTCTGATCTTCTAACCAGCAAGATTCAAAGAAGTGAGTCATTAATTTGTTCACGCCCTGCTATCCGCTTTCTTATTTTGAAAAAGAAAACCTCAGAAATGTGTATCAATAGGTTGCGGTTCAAAGGAAAGAGAAACATCTTGTACAATTTGATCGCGGCCTCCTCAGAATCCACCTGTACAATAGTTGGTAGGCATTCTATAGAAGTAATAACCGTAATTATATCTGTGAATATGGAGGATTTTTTCCATTGTACCATTTTTTTTCCCAAAAGTACATTACAAAGGAACAATGAATCAGTTGAAGGCCATCTTGCAGCGGAGTGTGGGCTCAAAATATTTCCAAAAGCGCTGGGAGCAGCCGTCCAAACTGGGTTTCTCCTGCAGTCGGAAGTGCGGGGCGATTATTATTATTAGCATTAACACAATTAGCATTATTAATAGTCACTTTAAAAAGGGCACAGCAATTTCCTTCCAGAGGGCTAGGTGGCCATTTTCTTCTCACTGATAAAAAGGACAAAGTTTTGTGTGTGGGGTGAATATGACTTAATTTGTAGATAACCAGGAGAAACCCTTCCAATTTGACCGTGCCTTGGAATTGGTCATAGAAAGTATTATTCGGCCCCAACTCCCTACTGTATGCTGGGGAAGCTGTGAATTTCACCACAAACATTTGGATTTCAAACTTATTGTGTCTGTAGGTGGTGACTGCTTGAAAACTGGCTGAGCCTGCCAAGTTCATGCCATTTCTTTCTTTCTTTCTTTCTTTCTTTCTTTCTTTCTTTCTTTCTTTCTTTCTTTCTTTCTTTCTTTCTTTCTTTCTTTCTTTCTTTCTTTCTTTCTTTTGGCTGTCAAATGTACCTTTTTCTTTGTAACTTACTTGTTCTTAAATTGCTTTCAGGCATTCATACAAATTTCAAATGGTGAAGAAGAAGAAGAAGAAGAAGAGTTTGGATTTCTATCCCCCCTTTCTCTCCTGCAGGAGACTCAAAGGGGCTTACAATCTCCTTGCCCTTCCCCCCTCACAACAAACACCCTGTGAGGTAGGTGGGGCTGAGAGCTCCGAGAAGCTGTGACTAGCCCAAGGTCACCCAGCTGGCATGTGTGGGAGTGCACAGGCTAATCTGAATTCCCCAGATAAGCCTCCACAGCTCAGGTGGCAGAGCGGGGAATCAAACCCGGTTCCTCCAGATTAGATACACAAGCTTTTAACCTCCTACGCCACTGCTGCTCCCTGTCAAGGTAGCCTATCAAGATTAGACAAGGTCCCTTCTGTTTGAAGAACACTGGTCTACAAGAAGCCAGAAAGAACAAGTGTAGAAAAATAAGGTCTGCTTAGCTCTGTATTTGCCTTGGCCAAAGTCTCCGTTTGGGAGATGCCACCACTTTCTCCCTACAACAAAACTTTCCAGGTGGAACTGAAGGTTCCTGCTTGGTAGAGACACCTGTGGGGTTTGGAGGGCAACAAAGCAAGTTCATTTATGGGCAAGCCTCAAGTGGGCTTTTGACTCCGTGCCAAAGCTGAACACTGCTTGCGTTTGACTCCCAAACCACAAATATAGGTATGCTGCCCCTCCCTCCCTCCCTCCCTCCCTCCCTCCCTCCCTCCCTCCCTCCTTCCCCAGCCTCCATTAATGAGATTCTTCTGTCAAGTTGAGACAGAGTTCTTTTGATTCATCACATCAGGAGAGATGGGGGGGGCACCAGGCTTCTGCTGACAGCCTAAATTCTACCCATCTCTTCAAAACACAGAGGCATTACTCTTAGATATAAATAGATCGGTTCCCGCACACCATTTGTCAGGGGAGCCGCCGCTAACATCTTTAGGGGGCCCATAACGACAGGAGAACGTTTCCTCTGCCTATTGCATCATCTGAAATGGTGGCGGCGAAGGCATCGGGGGGAGGGGAAAGGGCAGAGCGGCCATGTTTTATTCTGAGAGCCGCTGAAGACAACAACCGCGTCAGTGATCCGTTTGGACACTTGGGATCGATCTGTTCAAGACTGCAAGTCTTTGGAGCATTGAAGACATTATCTGGGGAGTGGTGAGAAAGGAGGGCTTTTAACTGGGGACTTGTGATGTCCCAGGAATATCAAGGGATTGAAGACACAGTAAGTTTAATAGCTATAGTTATGTCTAAATATTTGAAGGGATGGAATGCCAAAGAGGGAGCAAGGTTGTTTTCTGCTGCCTCAGAGACGAGGACACGGAGTAATGGATTCAAGGTGCAGGAAAAGAGATCCCACCTAAACTTTAGGAAGAACTTTTGAACTGTCAGGGCTGTTCGACTGTGGAATTCACTGCCTTGGAGAGTGGTGGAGTCTTTGGAGGTTTTAAAAGAGAGGCTGGATGAACATCTGTTGGGAGTGTTTTGGTTGAGTATTCCTGCATGGCAGGGGGTTGGACTTGATGGCTCTTGTGGTCTTTTCCAACAAGATTCTACGAGTCTATGGCTCTTTCCGCCTAGGCGGAAACAGCACCCTAGGGATGGTTAAAACACCTGCGTTGCAGCAGCGCCGTGCTGGGCACGCCCAAGCAGTGCGAAGACACGCTTTCAATTCTTGCTCCCTGAGCGAGGTTGTCCGAAAGTAGTGTCTTCGGGCATGAGGGCGTCGCTTTTGCAAGGGACTTACCTTGCCATCCTGTTCAGCTCAGGGCAGCTGCAAAGACATGCCCCCACTGCCCTCTGACCCCTGGGGGTCAGAGGACAGCGTGGGCATGTCTGTGTAGCTGCCCGGAGCTGGACAGGACGGCGAGGTAAGTCCCTTGCACACACCCTGGGCAGCTCCGTGCGGAGCCACCCCTGTGGGCAGCGGTGGCATCGGGGCTGCCCGCATGGGACCGTGCGAGCAGTCCCAATGCCCCACTGGCTTAATTTAAGCTGGTGGGATGCCACTGATGCTGGCTGTGTGGAAACAGCCTATGTATGAGCAGAAGGAAAGCATATGTGCTCCAGTGCCAGAAGGAAGTCTAGAAATTCACTGAGTTAAGCTGGAACCAGGGAGAAGTTGGGCCCAGGGCAGAGAGAACATAAGAACATAAGAACAAGCCAGCTGGATCAGACCAGAGTCCATCTAGTCCAGCTCTCTGCTACTCGCAGTGGCCCACCAGGTGCCTTTGGGAGCTCACATGCAGGATGTGAAAGCAATGGCCTTCTGCGGCTGTTGCTCCCAATCACCTGGTCTGTTAAGGCATTTGCAATCTCAGATCAAAGAGGATCAAGATTGGTAGCCATAGATCGACTTCTCCTCCATAAATCTGTCCAAGACCCTTTTAAAGCTATCCAGAAGTTCTGAGATGATCAAAAGACTGGAAGGGAACAGAACTCTCTGGGCTGTTACAGGTTTTTCATGCTGTGAGGTCATGTTCTGGTAGTATTTGCTCCTAACATTTCACCTGAATCTATGACTGGCACCTTCAGAGGTATGTCATGCTAGAGACATGCATCTATCTGTAAGGCCTCTGACCAATCCTATAAAAATATATATATTTCTCATAGCAGTATATTTTCCTTCAAAAATCATATTGGCAAAAGCCAGTTGCCAAAAGCACTCCTATGGGTGTAGGTAGCCGCATGATCACCTGACCACAGCCAAAAGGTCAAAACTACTTTAACAAAAGCTAAGATAATGAGTTACTCCAGCATAACCTGGAGGTCTCATTTGAGTCACTAGAATGCTTGATTACCTCACCTTGCAAAGATACTGTTAAAGACAAAGAATATGGAAAGCCACCTCAGTATCAGATTCTGCATTTCCCTATCTCTTCTGGAAACCAAGTTAGCAACAAAGGGTTGCTTCTCTGCATCTCCTCTACCTTTGTTATGACTCTCCAAAACCACTTACGTTATCCTGATCTAATGTCTCTGTCAAATCTGAATATCCTGGGCAGTGACTCTCAAGAGTTAATCTGCATGGAAGCCTTTCAGCGTTTCCTCGTTTAGCTTAACAAAGCAATTTTGGCCCCCATTGTCCCGGGTATAGCAGTAGATGAGCTGACTAATTACCTCAGCACCCCCAAACCCAGCACAGATGTGAAACTTAGTATGATTGGTTCCTGTCCCACCAAGGAACGACCCACCTTATAAAAGTTTAGTTCACCTGCAACAGTTTGCTCATTGCCACATGTTCTTGTTGGTGTTGAGACATGAATTAGTCCCTCATTGGGTTTCTGTGCTGGCATGGAATCCCTGCCTTCTACTTCTACTGTTCTAAGAATCGTTAGGTAACGTGAGACATTAACACCCTGCACAACAACCCCCCCATTCCCTTCTCTCTATCATCCACCTGGCCTTCCTTTCAAACCTGCTTATATCCTAGGAAACTTGAATGTATGTGCCCTTATGTCTTACTGTGTGTTTGTATTTTTGAACAAATTTATATAAAACATTTAAATTCAATTTGGACTCTTGCTTCTCTGTGGAATATTCATTGCCAGAATTCCTTCCCCGTATTATACAGTCTAAAAGATCTCCTCTTGGCCTCTCTTGCTGCCAATGTGAGTTCATTCCCCTTTGCTACTTTTAAAACCCTATGTGTGCTGTTACACTTTTAGCAGCTGGTGGAGAATCCCTTTAATAAAACCCTTGCCCCTGTTGAGGCCGTAACATTACTGTGACATGCTTCTGAAGATGCCAGCCATAGATATGGGTGAAATGTTAGCAGCAAAAACTAGCAGACCACGGCCACACAATCTGGAAAACCCACACAGCCAACAATGCCACTGCTGTAGAACAGGTCAATATGTTCACGTCAACCAGTCCCTGACAATAAATGGGCTGCTACATACCAGTTGAAGTTTCTAAGTTGTCCATAAGGGCAGGTCAACACTAAGGTTATTAGAGCAGTACAGAGGGAAAGTTTATATCAACACAGCCCTGACTTTTTACCATAACATCGCATGTTCCTGTTTCTCATGCCCTGAACTATCAAATGTCAAATGTGGGGTTGAAAGGTAACAAGAACTCGGGTGGGAGGGGGAAGTCACAGCATGGGATGTCAAATGGATGCCATGAGTGGTATATGCATCAGGAGTTTCAGCACACACCTAGACAGGAACTGGAAGGTAATGCGTACTGGCAAAGACTCAGGTCTAGACTCCCACCTGACTCTCCAGGTTAGTAGACCGGAGGCAAAACTTTTATGCCCACATCGGGTTTGCTAGAGTGGCAGAGTTCCATAACTCAGACTGGACCTGTTGCCGGCTTGCCAGAAAAGTAGGTCATTGCTGCTCTGTTCCATTGCACCCACTATCAATTCAGAGCAAGTAGCTCAGTGTTCGGAATTATCAGTAATTTCATGTAATTGGTTCGCTACGACGATCACAGTCTATATTTTGTCACTGCGTGACTTGAGTCAAATGAACAATGGTGTATTGCTACATGTCCAGTAGTGATTTCATACACTTCCTGAATGTGGGTTTGTAACAATGGGGTCTGACCGCTCCCTAGAGAAGAGGAAACCCGTAGTACGCCACACTGAAAAATGGGCTGACGCCGAAGCCAAAGTGATCCATTTCCCAGCCGGTTTTGAACGAGCCGTGCTGTGACTTCCCCCTCCCACCCGAGTTCTTGTTACCTTTCAACCCCACATTTAAAAAGCACTGAACTAGAGGGAAGAGCAGCATGGAAAACATTAACATTGCAGTTTTTTTAACCATAAAAGACAATTGCGAAAGCTTAGAAGACATGCAATGATCCATGAATGCACAAGGCGCATTTGAAAACCTGCCACGTGGAATGAAGGGCGCATGGCTCAGGAAACTGCTAAGCATCGGGCCAAGCTGTGTGTGGGTTTCCTCTTCCAATACAGTGTTTAATTTGGAGGGGGGGGGGCATTGGCAGGCAGCATGTTCAGTAGACTGCGACTCTGGTGGAGAAGAGGGGCAATATTTTGATTCTCGTGTTTCCAGGTGGTCATACTTTGCCCTCTGATCTGCGCATATCACACTCCTATTCAGAATTTTATTGATAGAACATTATATATGTATACAGGAGGGATAGAACATTATATATGTATACAGGAGGAGCAGCAGTGGCGTAGGAGGTTAAGAGCTCGTGTATCTAATCTGGAGGAACCGGGTTTGATTCCCAGCTCTGCTGCCTGAGCTGTGGAGGCTCATCTGGGGAATTCAGATTAGCCTGTACACTCCCACACACGCCAGCTGGGTGACCTTGGGCTAGTCACAGCTTCTCGGAGCTCTCTCAGCCCCACCTACCTCACAGGGTGTTTGTTGTGAGGGGGGAAGGGCAAGGAGATTGTAAGCCCCTTTGAGTCTCCTGCAGGAGAGACAGGGGGGGATATAAATCCAAACTCCTCCTCCTCCTCCTCCTCCTCCTCCTCCTCCTCCTCCTCCTCCTCCTCCTCCTCCTCTTCTTCTTCTTCTTCTTCTTCTTCTTCTTCTTCCTCTTCTTCTTCTTTCCACATGGGCCAATAAGCACAGGTGAAGGACAGGATAAAATCCAAGTTGGGTGGGAATTTCACATGGTTTCCGCCCCTAACACAAGTCAAACCCGCCCCTCACCCAGGCTATTGACTGCAGGGCAGATTTTTTTTAGAATTGCGTTGTTAACTATTCTTTTATTTTAATGCATCTCACAGCCACGGCAGAGCGAGCAGTCGTGGCTGAGGCGTGTTCGGGGGCTGTGATCAAACTAGAGAATTGCAGCCCCCGACTCCCACCTGCGCAGCCACACAGGGGGAACATGGCCCTGGGGCACGATCCTGCCTCAGGGACTAAGACTGTTGCTGCTGCAGGGAAAGCAAATGTGAATCACTCTTCGGACTGAAAAAACCCACCCGAATTACAATGCAGTCAACCACACCTTTGCATAGCAAGTTCTACCCAAACACTTACTGATTGGTTCCTCACTCTGGGACATGGACAATATATATCCCACTAAACACTCCCTTCTCACTGGGCACAGTGTGTAACAGAGTTCTCTCTGTGATATACCTCTGAAGATGTCAGCTACAGATGCAGGTGAAACGTTAGGAACAAGATCTACCAGACCACGGCCACACAGCCCGGAAAACCCACCACAACCAGCAAAGGATCCTTGTTGCGCTGGTATGTAGAGCCTCAAGCGCTGATCAACTTGGCTCATTTCATGTTGGCCTCCCATTTCCCTCCAAGGGCTAGATCCAGCCCTCAGGCTGATAGCCAACCCTCCTACAGACCGCTGTTCAACAGCACAACATTAACCTCTTGCACTGAGCCATTTGTTGAAGGCAGTTGAATGCCACTGGTGTTCCATGACAAGGAGTGGGAAATTGCTGGAGGGGGGGAAAGAGAAATCTGGTAACAGTTGACAATCAACTGCAAATCCCGATGTCAACCCTGCTCTACTGAGAACTAAAGAGGATCAGAGGTATTTGCATCCCATTTGTGGAGACCACCATGGATACCAGACTAAGCATTTGATCCTTCAACTTTCAGAAGATTAAGCCGTACTGAAAATCGTTAGCTTAAGCAAACATCCGTATGCCTCGTATTTAATGGCTGGCGTCCCGAGTGGGATTAGGCGTTGTTTATCCAGAGCAACTGTCTCCGACGGAGCTGGCTCCCTTCCCATTGATTCTCATTGCAAACAGTCTTTCAGTAGGTGAAGCAGGTGCAGATGTCGGGTCCGTGAAGAACAAAGGTGCTATTTTGTGCACGCAGCCTTCATTTGCCTCTCCCCAGATCACGCAAGTCATCGGGATGACATGACCGTTCCAGCACAGGTATCGAGTGAGTCCACGATGTTGCTAAAGGATCTCACCGGCGCTCACGTGTAGATATTTGGAGGGATGTCATGTTGGTGAGGGAGCAAGCTTGTTTTCTGCAGCTCCAGAGACGAGGACCAGGAGTAATGGGTCCAAGGTGAAGAGATTCCACCTAAACATCAGGAAAAACTTACTGACAGTAAGGGCTGTTTGACAGTGGAATGCACTACTTTGGAGAGTGGTGGAGTCTCCTTCTTTGGAGGTTTTTGAAGAGAGGCTGGCCGGCCATCTGTCAGGAGTGCTTTGATTGTGTGTTCCTGCATGGCGGGAGTTGGACTTGATGGCCCTTGGGGTCTCTTCCATCTCTATGATTCTATGGGTCTGTCTGTCTGTCCATCTGTCCGTCCGTCTGTCCGTCTGTCTTTCTGTCTGTCCAACAGACCAACCATCCGTTCATCCTTCCATGGACTTTAACATGTCACCCCTACCCTTTCGGGCTTGGTGTGACTCCCAACGTATATTTAAAAACATATAACCAACTGAACATTAAAACATTCCAATAATTTACCGATTAGCGATTTTCCAAGATGGCGAAAAATTCTTTGCGCATCATGTGGCTGCGTTGTTTTGGCTCAGCTGCCCCTCCCCCATTCCAGCTGTCCGATACGCTCAACAGAAATATCCCCCCTCACTACACACCCCCTTGGAGGTCTCCCATCCTGCTGCTAATTAGGGCTGTCGCAAGAGCAGTCTAGCCAGAATCTGAACTCCAGTCCACAGAGAGAGGCGTTTTTGTCTGTCTGTTGTTGTTTTTTTGAATGGAGAAACAGCCAGTGAGGCCGGGACCCCTCTCCCCGGATGCAGTCTGACTTAGTTCATGCTGAGTTGGTAAATCTGTGTCTGAGCTTGTACCTCTTCAGTGTACAAACACCCTTGGCCCCAAAGGTTGCTTGTTCTAACACTTCTTGTTGGCCTGTTTGCCAAAATGACTCTATTAAAACCTCATGTTTTATGCAAACCGCAGACGCGGTCCTATTGACTTGACTTGAAAGAAAACCACTCTTAGAAGGAGAGATGTTTGCTATTGGGCCTTTTGCTACCTTTCCCTCGCTGCTGTTGTCTAACATTCCTGGACCATGACAGCGATATGGATTGGGTTTTAGGTCGCAAATTTTTCAGTCGGATGGGTTTCGATCCCCAGTGTACCTACCATCACGTTGATTGAAGGTGGAGGGCCGTCTCCTTCCAGCACCAGATGCATCTTCACCAAGAGATCTTCTGGCTGGCTGTGGTTTGATACACCGTGCTTCCACCGATAAAATAAAGCACGAGGAGATTATTGATCGGATGGGGGGACTGGGTATTCGGACCTATCCCTAACTCTTGAGGAGGTGATTAAAAATGTGCTACGTCTCCTTTGAAGTATTGTTTAGAACAGGCAAATCGGGCAAAGCTACATGGCTTCATTTTCTTCCAAACAGCCATCTATTTTCATGTACTGTCGAAGGCTTTCATGGCTGGAAGCAACTGACTGTTGTGGGTTTCCAAGCTGTGCGGCCATGGTCAGGTAGTTTTTGCTCATAACAAATTGCCCACATCTATGGTTGGCATCTTCACAAGCAGCAGTGGTGTAGTGGCTAAGAGCAGTGGCTAAGAGCAGGTGCACTCTGATCTGGAGGAACCGGGTTTGATTCCCAGCTCTGCCGCTTGAGTTGTGGAGGCTTATCTGAGGAATTCAGGTTAGCCTGTGCACTCCCACACATGCCAGCTGGGTGACCTTGGGCTAGTCACAGCTTTGCGGAGCTCTCTCAGCCCCACCCACCTCACAGGGTGTTTGTTGTGAGGGGGGAAGGGCAAGGAGATTGTGAGCCCCTTTGAGTCTCCTGCAGGAGAGAAAGGGGGGATATAAATCCAAACTCCAACTCCAAACTCCAACTCCACAAGCATGTCACAGTGAGATGTGCCTCTTATGCTAAGGCACCACGGAGGGCACTTTCGCCACGCAGAATAACGCATGGGTGGAACTTTCTATGCAAAGGTGTGGTCGATAGTATTGTATTGTGGGTGGGGTTTTTCAGTCCAGGGCGTGATTCACATTTGCATTCCCTGCACCAGTCTCAGTGAATGTTATTAGCTTTGAGATTGGTTATGATCTGTTTAATCAATATTCAAATGGTTGTATTCAGAGGTGGGATCCAGCAGGTTCTCACAGGTTCCCGAGAGTAGGTTACTAATTATTTGTGTGTGCTGAGAGGGGGTTACTAATTGGTGATTTTGCCACGTGATTTTTGCCTTAGTTATGCCCCTCTTCTCAGCTGTAGCGCGCAGAACTTGAAGCAGTCTAGCAGGAGGTGCACCGGCGTGTGTGGCAGCCTGCGCCTGTGTGCATTCATTTCCTGCCCAAGGACTGGCGAAGCGGCTGTGTCCTTGTCACAGCCCTGCCCAGGAATGCCCCGCCCCCGGAATGCCCTGCCACGCCCCCGTTGTGCCCCGCCCAGCCCCATTGGCACTACGCCACAGTTTGAATCCCACCACCATGGGAACCTGTTACTAAAATTTTTGGATCCCACCACTGGTTGTATTAAATAATTTTGATCCAGTCTTTTGCTTTAAGTTTTATAAAAACGTAAGGAAACTTTTGATTACAGTTGCCGCCCTGTTCTACACCTGTTTGGAGAGTATAAAACTTATATTGCAAATTTAAGACGAAATAGTTCAGCTGACATAAAGGCACATGGAAGAGGACTGCAAGATGCACCCAATTATATGGGAAGGGGCACAATGCAGGCTAAGCCTTTTTTTTTAATTTGAGGAAGATTTTAATTTGGGGGTAATCCCACTATTGATCGCTTTTGTTCCCCGGTGCCCTCCTTTATTGCTGTAATCTTTCCTCTTCTTATTGACGGTGCAGTTTTAAATTGTCGGCTGGCTTTTAGGGGTTAGTTTTTCAGTTGATTTTGTAAATGTGGTCAGTTGCTCTGCGAACCACCTGAAGAGTGAAAACAGAGAGGCACCGTGCAAATATTTTCAGTCCACCGAAATTGGCAACCCCTTCTCCTGATCCTTTCAGCGCGAAAATGTTTGGGGCCTCAAGCATGGATTTGTTGGATCGTGTAGTTTGGCCCTTCTGGTTCTGGGATGAGCATTCCGTTTATTCTGGAAGTCTCCCGGTGTCTTTGCCACTGTCTGTGTGACAGAAATAGTGACAAAAGACAGTATTCCAGTTTTATTGTATTGTCGAAGGCTTTCACAGCCAGAATCACTGGGGTGCTGTGTGGTTTCCAGGCTGTATGGCCATGTTCTAGCAACATTCTTTCCTGACGTTTCGCCTGCATCTGTGGCTGGCATCTTCAGAGGATCCTCTGAAGATGCCAGCCACAGATGCAGGTGAAACGTCAGGAGAGAATGCTGCCAGAACACGGCCATACAGCCCAGAAACCACACAGCACCCCATTATTCCAGATGCAATGGAATTTCTGGGGAGATATCTTCGGAAGTTGGGGTCGCAGGAGCAGTTCTGTCAGCCTTTCTGGGGGAATCAATAGGGCCCCTTTTGTTTTGTTTTTTAAAAAATTAAACACTTCGACCTATCCCAGCAGCAATAGATCAAAGAAACGGTCGTTAAAAAAAAGATAATAAACAAGCAGCAAACCACCATCCGAATCCGGAAGCATTCTCCTCAGGGAGCGGGCAAAATGGCAACCAGGTTCCAGGGAAGCAGTGAGACACCTCCTCGCGTGTAAATTAGGGAACATGGGGAGAACCCACTACGTAGCACAAAGTCCCACCAAGTGCGCAAAGGGCCTCGGGTTGTGGGAATGGTGAGGAAAGTGACATTTCTGACAACTTCCTTGGATTCGTTGTCGAACCAATGGAAAGTGCAAACTGGACCATGTGACAGGTGGGAAGACATCCATTTCAGACACCTCATCAAGGGATCAAAGTTGCCACTTCCTTCTGGCCTCTCTTATTTTTCCCACAAGCAGATCCTGATTAATGGCGGCTCCCGGCTTATGGTGACGACTCCAGCAAGGAGCACTCAAGGCAAGTGAAATTGCGGGATGCACTTCAACGGGACTCGTGCCAGAGAAGTCCCCCTGGAGGATATGAAAGAAAGCAGCCGCCTAGAAAGGTACACAGCTTCAACAAAGAGTATCCAGATTCCGTTCAAAGCATCCTGAGATGGAAGACTCTCTCTTATACAAGACTAAGAAGGCTAATATTGGCAGCGGCACACTTTCCCTCGAGGGAAAAGAAACACTAAGCTGCCCGGCGGCAACAGAAGGTGATGAAACCAGCCCCGCTGTTAAGTTGAGCGAGAAACAGAAGGCTTTCCCCAAATGGATATGGCTGCCAGACACTGCGCAACATTACTTAACAATAGGCAGGAGGGAGAATGCCGCTTGACGAAAGAGTCAGCTCTGAAAGATTCCCTTCCAAGATGCAAAACAAAAAATGTGTGGACCAGCAGCTTATGTTCTCTCTTTTACTCAGAACACTGCAGCGGATAAATTACAAACAACAGAGTGTGAGATGAACTGACATTATTGACTCGTTGAAACGCTGTGAAACAGTTGATTTTGTCAGCAGCAAAGCAAGGATGGGTAGAATTAGCAAAAATTTCATGAGCTGTTTCTCAAGTGGAAAGCAGAATTGGAGGGATCCTGAAAGTTTCTTTAAAATGCCTTGCCTTCCCCAAAACCTGACCTCTCCCACCATGTTTCATACTCATTTGCCACTCTCTCTGTCTCTCTGGTTTTGTCTCATGCAGAATAATGCACTTCCAAACTGCTGGTGTTTTTTGAGTTAAAGCGGACAGCAAAATCCACTCTGCAAACAGTTGTGAAAGTGCATTGTCGTAAGGCTTTCACGGCCGGAATCATTGGTGTTGTAGCTTCTGGGCGGTCGCATTTTCTAGTAGCATTCTCCTGACGCTTCGCTCTGCATTCAGGGGTTGAAGGTGGCTGGCATCTTCAGATCCTCTGAAGATGCCAGCCACAGATGCAGGCGAAACGTCAGGAGAGAATGCTGCTAGAACACGGCCATACAGCCCGGAAACCACACAGCACCCAAGTTGTGAAAGTGGTTTGAAAATGCATTATTTTGCGTGTGCGGAAGGGGCCTCTGTCTCTGTCTCTCTCTCTTTCTGGCCCCTTCCGCACATGCAGAATAATGTACCTTAGATCCACTTTCCCAATTGTTTGCAAGTGGGTTTTGCTCTTCTACACAGCTGCAAAGTGCATTGAAAGTGGATTGAAAGTGCATTATTCTGCATGTGTGGAAGGAGCCCCTCTCTCTATCTCTTTCTTTTGAGGCCTTTTTTTTTGTACCTAGAATCTTTTGCATGCAAACCAGAGGCTTTTCTACACATGCAAACCCTACATGCATACACACACAGACATGCAACCTCTAAAAAGTGGAAAATTAGACCACGTGATGGGTGGGAAGACATCCACTTGAGCTACTTCATCAAGGGGCACCTTTTCAAAACTGCCGCTTTCTTCTTGCCTCTCTTATTTTTCCCATGAGCAGATCCTGCTTAAATCCAGGGATTCTTTTCAAAGGAAGTCGTGCCTGGCTCCTCAGAGCTTGCCTTTCTGGCTGCTACATTTATTTGTTTGTTTTTGCTCGAAAGGTTGTAAAGAAGATCCTCAAGAGTGCTTATTTGCATTTCTTTGCCTCCTTCTATCGCACGGAGAGGGAAGCATAGATTCTTCCTTCGCTCCTCTCTTCTGCTGAGGCACAACAGATTTCCATGCCACTCTGAAGTGTGTGATCTTAAAGATCCTACTCCACGATCCTCCAAAGACACCCCAGATGACAGGGTCAGACTTCAAAATGGCCAGGACAGATTAGAGCAGACGTGTAGCTGCCAGGGGTCTGGGTGGGGTGTCTTGCCCCGGGGGCATACTGGTGCAGGGGCATGGTGAGCTGGCACCTGCTGCCCATGAGGAGGAGTGAGAGTCCTTCCCCACCCACCCCATTGGAAACACCTGCAAGGGGTGGGGTCTGGCAGCTACAACAGGAGTTCTGCCAGCAGCCCAAGGCAGCCAGCTTGTTCAGCCACCTTGGGCAGTGGCCAGTGGCACAAGGGCATTGCCCGTTGTGGTCCCGTTTGGGGACTGTTGGGGGGGGGGTTATGCATGGAGCAGACTCTATGTTAGTTCATTGTATTTTCATTTTTGCAGTTGTGGGATCTGTGATTTGGGAGTTAGCTAGTATATTTAATTAACTGGTTCATGTTTTATTGTTTGCTGCATTAATGTTCGGTTGTATGCCGCCCTGAGCCCTGTGGGGAATTGGGCTGGGTAAAAATGAGAAAACACATAAATATGAATGAATGAATGAATGAATGAATGAATGAATGAATGAATGAATGAATGAATGAATGAATGAATGAAGGAAGGAAGGAAGGAAGGAAGGAAGGAAGGAAGGAAGGAAGGAAGGAAGGAAGGATGGATGGATGGATGGATGGATGGATGGATGGATGGATGGATGGATGGATGGATGGATGGATGGATGGATGGATGGATGGATGGATGGATGGATGGATGGATGGATGGATGGATGTTATCCCCACACCAAGGCATACCTACTGCCACTGGCTTGAAAGTGCAAAGGAAAACATCCCCAGCATCAAAAATCTTGGATAAGAAACTGAATCAAATAAGATGTTGAGCTTTTATGTCTCAAATGACTCCTCTTGCGTTCATGGTGCCAAGCAAATCTAATTAGCGACATGGGGTAGTCTACTGTAGAGGGAAAAGCAGAAATCCTACTCAGCCAAGCCCTTTGGGTACCATAAGCTGCTCTACGGATCTCCGACTGAATTAATGAGTTGTATATAGGTCTGAGCCTTCCTGATGGCCCCTTCAAACAAAAAGATCAATAAGACTCAAAGAAATGCGAACATCCACTTCATTAGAACTTCCATTCATCTGAGAAGCCTGGTTGCCTGACTCAAGAATGCTCTTGTATCTCTCATTATTCCCCCATTGACAAAAATAATTCCCTTCTCTTTAGCGTCATTAGAGAGACTGACTTTTTCCCAAAATACAACAACATCAGAACTGATTTGAGAACTGTATTACCAACAGGATTTATGCTCTTTTCTGATAAGATAAAAATGGCTAAGCTTCTAAATAACTCTAATGTTGAAATCTCTGAAGCGGTTGCTATATTTTTACTCTGTGTACTGCAAGTTGTGCAATAATGATCTTCTCATTATATTTGGAATTCTTGACACACACCGGTTTTATGCCTAATAAAGGTTTTGGATTTGGACTGACATTTTAGAGATCTTACTCCCGGCTGCTCCATCTCTCTCACGTTCACACCAGCACATGGGTTGGGAGACCACCATGGATAACTATGCAGAGGCAAGCATCGGCAAACCACGTCTGTCCATCTCTTGTCTTGCAAGCCCCATGGGGCCGCTGTCAGTCACCTGCGATTCGGTGGCAATCATCAGACATCAAGAGAACATTTTTAAAAAATCTTTAATTTTTAAAAATCTTTTAATCTTTGGAGAGGAAATGCACCAATTAACAGCTCAGAACATTTCATTTGTGGAAGAAGGGGACACTTTCAGTCAGGTCTCCAGCTGCTGCCTTAAGAGCAAAATCTAACAGCAACATAAAATACCCTTCCCATCTGAGGCAAAAGACAGCTGAGATCTGTCAAAGGCGGGAGTTTTCGTGTCAAATAAATTAACTGCCAGCACTTCAACGACAGCGGCGTGTCAGACTCATCATCCCTGTCTTCAGTGTCAATTATAAGTCTCCGGGGAGCATCTCTTCAAATGCCTTGCCAAAAGGCAGGTGCGGGCAAATTAAACCGCAAACGTCTTCGCTCGAGCAATATTTAGAGTAACCTGATTAAACCTCGCGGAGCAGGAGGAGGGCCAGGCTGATTAGAGTTCCCAAGAAAAGCTTGGTAAATATCCAGCTGCCTCTTCTGGGAATAAAAAAAGATTAATACAAAATGCAGAACCTTTGCTAGTTTGGTTCATGCTGGAACGGGCGCCGAATGGGTGCCGGAAGTCATAGCTGGCTTGTAGGAGAGGCAGTATGGCAAAGCCCGATCTGATCAGATCTTGAAAGCTCTCCAGTGTCTTAGGAAGGAGGGTCTTTCACATCACCTACCGAAAGTGATGGCAAACCTATGGCATGGGTGCCAGAGGTGGCACTCAGAGCCCTCTCTGTGGGCACGCGCAAACAGATTGCCCCCCCCCCCCAACACATCTAGGCTGGCCTGGGCCGCTGGGCTCGATTATTAGCATTAAACTTAAGACCCAGTTTTGAGGAAGTAGTGTAGGTAACCCTGTTAAGCGCTGTTAAACCCCACTGATTTTCATGCGAAGAACTAAAGCGCAATCCTTTACCTGGGAGTAAGCTCAGTTGCTGGCAATGGGGCTTGCTTCTGAGTAAACCCTCCTAGGGTCGTGATTCACCCATTGGAAGAGTTGCAAGGTTGCTTCAAAGCAAAGCCATCGACTACCACCAAGCTTACTCCTGAGTAACGCGTGCCTCGGAGCCAACCGTTTTTTCTAAATGAAAAGCTCAGTATTTAGGTTAAATTGCCGTGTTGGCACTTTGCGATAAATAAGCAGGTTTTGGGTTGCAATTTGGGCACTCGGTCTCGAAAAGGTTCGCCATCACTGACCTACCGCCTGGTCCTTTTTAACTGGAGATGCCGAGGACCAAACCTGGGGCTTTCTGCACGGCCACAGCTTCTGCCATATTGTTAGCAACCTGGACTCAGGCATAATAATGCTCCACTCTGATCGTTTAAAAAGGGCCCTGCAGCTCAGAGGAAGAGCTGTGACTCAGTGGTAAAACATGTCCAGCGGGAAGGACGGAGGAAGTAGACAGGCTTCTATATGAAATTCAGCAGGCCCCAGAACAGCACTGTGGGGGCAGTGCCAGGACCGGCGGACTTGCAGTGGGCTTATCAGGCCCACGAGATGGCTGAGGCAAACCTTGGCTCCCGGCTCGCCAGGCCAGATCAGGAATGGGGTGTGTGTGCCTCAGCTGGCTCATGGGCCTGATAAGCCCTCTCAGGGGGGTGGATCTGACCTCCGGGCTGCATGTTTGACACCCCTGCTTAATTGCATTAGCTGCAGCATGCCAGAAGGGCTACCCCTTTGGAATTCATCGTAATAATGGGCACTTGGGGGTGGTTGATAAATAAAAGGACTCTAGGACTTTAGGACTCTTGAGCCGGCTGAGTTCAGAGCTAAATAACGGAACTCTCCTCAAAGAGGTGAAGAAAAAGAGAGAGGGTCGTGTCACAGCGTCCGCGCCTTCCCGTTCCTTCCTGGAAAGGCCAGATCTGGGGGGGGGGGGGGGCGAGCCCGAGACCCTTCCCCAGAGCCATTTGACTTCATCTGCTTCATCAAAACCTCCTAAGCATGCACAAGCGGATAGGGAATGCTGCGACACATCTTAGCCATTAGCAAGGGATGGCGAGGGACGGAATTAATGGGGTAAAGAAGCACAAAATTAGGCAATTACACACACACACACAGCCTGGGCGAGGCTCATTAGAACATGTTGCCTGAGCGGGACCTGGAAGAGAAGGACAAAAATCTCTGGGACAATCAATAGGGGATTTCTAAGGACCTGAATATAAATGACAGGGAGGGAAGCCATACTGTTAAATTTCCCTATTTGCATTTATTTGCTCATTTCACTTACAAGCCATCTTTCAGTCAAGGCACGAACATGAAAGGCTATGGTCTGTAGTTTAAGTCTGCCTGACTTTTTTGGCTATTCACACACTACACCGGCATGGTGTAGTGGTTAAGAGCAGGTGCACTCTAATCTGGAGAACCGGATTTGATTCCCCGCTCTGCCACTTGAGCTATGGAGGCTTATCTGGGGAACCAGATTAGCCTGTGCACTCCAACACATGCCAGCTGGGTGACCTTGGGCTAGTCATAGTTCTTTGGAGCTCTCTCAGCCCCACTCACCTCACAGGGTGTTTGTTGTTAGGGGAGGGGGGAAGGGAAAGGAGCTTGTAAGCCCCCTTGAGTCTCCTTACAGGGGAGAAAGGGGGGATATAAATCCAAACTTCTTCTTCTCCTCCATGTGCCTATTTGATCTTCAGTCTGTCTCCTGGGATTGCAAACACTTCCCTGTGTCCATTTTCCATGTGACAGTGAGAAACCAGGGACAGGGAGGTTCAGGGATAGAAGGTTCCAGGGTCCACCACCCTTAACCATGACACCACAGTGTTCCAACAGAAAGGTATGATGCCATCAGCCCCTCCCTCAAGATCTTGATGTTCCAATCTTATTGGAGAACTGGAAAAGGCCAACCATCTCATTGGTCCATCCCTGGAGCCCTGCTGCATCTAGTCATTTTCAGTCTACCATTATTAAAAAAGAAGATAGTTTCTCGTGTCTTATCAGCAGAGGAAGGAAGCCACAAAAATCATTTGGCGAACTTGCCGGACCCCTTTCCCTCTCCAGGAGTTTCACAGTACTCAATAAATGAACTCATTCAATGTCCTTGAAAGGAAGAAGAGATGGGGAATTTCAAGGTCTAGTAAAAAACCAATGCTAAGCGACTTCAGAATGTGTAAGAGGCCAAACCTAACATTTCCCTGCCCATTAAAGGTCCTGTTAATGATTCCCTGACAAAGCTTCTGATCTCGGAAGAATTATCCATCCTGGCGAAGGAGGTTAGACCGAGGAGTTAAAAATACAAAGTCTCAAGTCTCAGACGATCAAAGGGATATCCACAGGGAGCGACCACAATGGCTGTGTCAGGTCACAAACGTTTTTAAACAGAAGAGGTAATTAGGGCTGAGAAAATCCGGGAGGAAATTACCTTTCCCAGAGGCTGCCGAAATAGTAAGACGGCTCTTCAGTTCTAAGCAGATTTCAGTGCAAGGCATTAGATAAATTCACAGAGGAAAGCTCTCTATCAGACATGACTGCTAACCAGGTACAAAAGCAATATTTTTTCTGAATCCTAGGTGGGGACAGAAAACCAGCAGAGAAAGGCCCGACTGCTATGGGAGGAACCAGAACGGAGATTGGATGGACCACTCAGGGGATTCCTGAATGCTTCAGGGCTGTGACCACCTTACCTTTAGAACATCTTCATCAGCTGATCTGCAGTCTGTGGACTCTGACACGTCGCTCACGGACCCATCTTCTTCAACAGCGACCACTTTTACGGGAACGGATACCGTCTTCCCTGTCAGAATGGCTGTGTTAAGGACCTCAGTATCCTACAGAAGCACATGATACAGAAAAGGGGAAGGGAAGGACACCGTTAAATCAGGCTGATTTCTGGGCAAGCGTCAAGGCTTCTCAGATAGCGTACAAATTCACTGATCTTAGTCATGAAACAGCAGTCCTAACACTGTTAAAAATAATTCCTTATGAATGTATCAGGCGAGCTTATTCATTGCCTTGCGGGGGTGGAAAGTGAGAGTCAGCGTGGCGTAGTGGTTAAGACCAGGTGCACTCTGATATGGATAACCAGGTTGAATTCCCCGCTCTGCCACTTGAGCTGTGGAGGCTTGTCCGGTGAACCAGATTAGCTTGTGCACTCCAGCACATGCCAGCTGGGTGACCTTGGGCCAGTCACAGTTCTTCGGAGCTCTCTCAGCCCGACCCACCTCACAAGGTGTCTGTTGTGGAAAGAGGAAGGAAGGGAAAGGAGCTTGTAAGAAGAAGAAGAGTTTGGATTTACATCCCCCTTTCCCTCCTGCAGGAGGCTCAAAGGGGCTTACAATCTCCTTGCCCTTCCCCCCTCACAACAAACACCCTATGAGGTTGGTGGGGCTGAGAGAGCTCCGAAAAGCTGTGACTAGCCCAAGGTCACCCAGCTGGCATGTGTGGGAGTGTACAGGCTAATCTGAATTCCTCAGATAAGCCTCCACAACTCAAACAGCAGAGCTGGGAATCAAACCCGGTTCCTCCAGATCAGAGTGCACCTGCTCTTAGCCACTGCTCTTAGCCACTACGCCACTGCTGCTCCTTGAGTCTCCTTACAGGGGAGAAAGAGGGAATATGAATCCAAACTCTTCTTCTTCTTCTTCTTCTTCTTCTTCTTCTTCTTCTCAAGGCACATCCAGCTTACAAAAAAAAAACCCTTGGGGTTTTCAAGGCAAGACAGAATCAAGGTGGTTTACCACTGCTTGCCTCCGCATTCCAACCCGGGAGTTCTGTGGCGGTCTCCCATCCAAATATAAGCCAGGGCCGACCCTGCTTAGCTTCCAAGGTCTGATGAGATCAGACTTGCCTGGGCCTCCCAGAACAGAGCATTCATTGCTCTACTGAGCTAGTGATACCTGCTGTAACTGTGAGCATCTCGCGAGGATCTCAGATAGGGAAATGTGTTACCTAACATGTGCTGCTATCTTTAACTGGAGATAGCAGGGGCTGAGCTTGGAATCATATGCATACAATCAAAAATATATATAATCTTTTATAATCAACACTGAACATCAGAATCAATGTTCCAATTTTATGTCCCCAAAATTGAAAGATAGGGGGCGGGCACAAATCCGTTAGCATAAAATACAATCGTCCTAATGCAAATGTGTTGTGCCTATTGTGGAGTATCTCGGAAGCTTCAAGTTAACTAGAGTGCATTGCTCTGCCTCCAACTCAAACCCTTTGTCTCATCTAAGCAAATATATCCCAGCCTGTATTGCCTATTTTGGCTCTGACCTGCATGACCTAAGTTGGCCTTGTCAGCTCTCAAAAGCTAAGGAGGGTTGGCCCTGGTTCATACTTGGATGGGAGACCGTCAAGGAAGTCCAGGGTTGCTATGCAGAGAAACGCAATGGCAAACCACCTCTTCATCTCTTACCCTGAAAATCCTACAGGGTTGCCGTAAATTGACTGCGATTTGGCAGCCTTGAAGTTCTGTTTATTTTTAACAACCACTCCAGCTATTGCACTACGCTCCAAATGCTATTTATCGGATCGCAGGCAAAAGACCCCTGACTAAGACCCTGGACAACTTCTGCCAGACAGAGCAGAAAAGACCAACTCTGGCAGATCAGCAGGTAGAATCAGTGAAAGGCAGCTGTAACCAAGAAGCGCCCTTTCCAAAATACAAGATCTAAACATACCTTAATTAATCTCCCTTCTGGAAATTCTGAGCTGTTCTCCAAGAGAAATTTTATTTTTTAATTTATTATTAGATTTTGTAGACCGCCTCATCCCCAAAGGGCTCTAGGCGATTCCCAATACAATAAAAACCAATAAATTACTTAAAACATTTAAAGTTCAATATGCAGCATCAATTCCAATAATAACAGACTACCCATATTGGTGGCACCCGGTCTTCAGGCCAGCCTTAAGGCTGGGAGGGGCTGGCAGCGCCCAAAGATGAAACCAGCGGGGGTACTGCCAGAGATGACAAAACCATGGCAGGGCCTCACAAGGGGGCAGCCAATCCACAGCCAGCCTCACCAAAATACTCGGTGGAACAGCTCGGTCTTACAGGCCCTGCGGAATGCGCCAAGGTCCCGCAGGGCCCGGACAGCTGGAGGAAGAGCGCTCCACCAGGCAGGGGCCAGGGCTGTAAAGGCCCTGGCCTGGGTAGAGGCCAGCCGCATCATTGAAGGACTGGGGACTTCCAGCAACTCTGCCGTTGCAGAACGCAGCAACCTATTCGGGACATATAGGGTACTACAGCTAATGTAGGCACCATCTTGTATCACATGAGCCACCTTGAGCCTCCTTGCAGGAGAGAAAAGGTGGGGCGCAAATCCAAACTCTTCTTGTCTCCATGAAACTATCATAATCTTTGATGTTCAGCTGCTTTCCAAATTTCCATCAGCAGAGTGGCTATAAAGAGACTTCCTCCTCCGCAGGCTCAGTGGCCTAGTGGGCAAAGCCTCTGTTTTCCCAGTCAGGTAGAACATGCCTCCACGATGCTGGAATGCCAAATGCTAATCTCAAGAAATCTTTTCCCCATCCATAAACCCCACCTGGAGACTCCGGTGGGGCCACCGAACCATCTACATCTCTTCAGAGGCATCCTCAGACGAAGTGTGTTAATGGGTCCATTAGCGCAGAATTCCTCTCCGTGTCACCATGAATGCCGTTTGATTAATTACTCCGGTCGAGCTACCACTGCGCTCGCACACGCCAAGGCAGACGAGAGCAAGGAATTCTCCAGAAGCGCTTGCTACAAACCGCCTGCCCTAGAAAAGTATCGTTCGCGATCAAGCTAAATTTGGACACCGCTGTTCCCAGAAAGAACGTCCCCTCCCCACGTGCTCAAATTGTGGACATGTTCCACATCAGCATCCGTCTGCCTTGAAGATTACGGGTGCCTCTGGGCCAGCGGCTCATCACAGGTTCAGACAGTTCCTGGCCTTTCGATTAGACGACTGTATGGGTAGATAGTGAGAGTTTTATGGATATTGTGGACCCAAAAGACAAATCAGTGGGTTCTAGGTCACATCAAGCTGAACTCTCCCTAGAGGGGTCTGCAACCTGCGGCTCTCCAGATGTCCATGGACTACAATTCCCATCAGCCCCTGCCAGCATGGCCAACCAATTAATCACCCAAAAGGGAGGAGATCATCCCCTTACCCACAACATTTAGGACAAGCAGGTGTCTTTGCTATGCTGGCAGAGACTGATGGGATTTGTAGTCCATGAACATCTGGAGAGCCGCAGGTTGCAGACCCCTGCAAGAAGCTAATGTGCTTAAATTGAGGCTCTTATACTTTGGTCCAGTGGTTCTCAACCTGGGGGTCGAACGACCCTTTCACAGGGGTCGCCTAAGACTCTCTGCATCAGTGTTCTCCATCTGTAAAGTGGATAAATGTCCACAACATGAGGAACTGTATTAAAGGGTTGCGGCATTGGGAAGGTTGAGAATCACTGATCACACTATTACCGTGGTGGCGAACCTTTGGCACTCATAAGAACATAAGAACATAAGAACAAGCCAGCTGGATCTGCGGCTGTTGCTCCCGATCACCTGGTCTGTTAAGGCATTTGCAATCTCAGATCAAAGAGGATCAAGATTGGTAGCCATAAATCAACTTCTCCTCCATAAATCTGTCCAAGCCCCTTTTAAAGCTATCCAGGTTAGTGGCCATCACCACCTCCTGTGGCAGCATATTCCAAACACCAATCACACGTTGCGTGAAGAAGTGTTTCCTTTTATTAGTCCTAATTCTTCCCCCCACCATTTTCAATGGATGCCCCCTGGTTCTAGTATTGTGAGAAAGAGAGAAAAATTTCTCTCTGTCAACATTTTCTACCCCATGCATAATTTTATAGACTTCAATCATATCCCCCCTCAGACGTCTCCTCTCCAAACTAAAGAGTCCCAAACGCTGCAGCCTCTCCTCATAAGGAAGGTGCTCCAGTCCCTCAATCATCCTCGTTGCCCTTCTCTGCACTTTTTCTATCTCCTCAATATCCTTTTTGAGATGCGGCGACCAGAACTGGACACAGTCCTCCAAGTGCGGTCGCACCACTGCTTTATATAAGGGCATGACAATCTTTGCAGTTTTATTCTCAATTCCTTTTCTAATGACAATTCTATGACAATTCTAATGACAATAATGACAATTCTAATGACAAAGCATGCTGGCAGGGGCTGATGGGAATTGTAGTCCATAACATCTGGAGTGCCAAAGGTTCGCCACCACTGCACTATGAGAAGAAAGAGCAGGGGTGGGGGAAAAAAGAGGTATTTCTCTGATTTGAGTTCACTAGACCTGGAATGTTTTTTAAAAAGCCAAAATACCTGAACCGCTAAAATACATCTGCCTTCAGCCTCCATGTAACCCTGGGAGGCAGCAGGCAACACAGAGCCAAATCTAAACCCCCTATCGCCTCTCAGACCCATGTGGACAGCAGGCACAGAGTTGAACGCTGGGCCCAGCCAGGCTGAACCCAAAGTTCAATTGTGGGCTTGGTCTTGCCGGGTTCAGCTTTAACGTGTAAGGTCTTGCCTCACTTACCTGACCGGCTGCAGGTAAGAGAGGGAGGGTGAGAAGAAAGGGGAGATATGGGTGCTGTGTAAGGGTTATAGCTTTCATGATGATTCGACGCTGCATCTGTGGCTGGCCTCTTCAGAGGATCCTCTGAAGAGGCCAGCCACAGATGCAGGCGAAACGTCAGGAGAGAATGCTGCTAGAACACGGCCATACAGCCCGGAAACCACACAGCACCCAAGTGATTCCGGCCGTGAAAGCCTTCGACAATACAAAGGGGAGATAGTTTTTCTTTTTTATTAAGGAAGAGAGCTGAATGGGCCCAAAATGCCCCCCCCAAAATCAGCCTTTTTTAGTATCCAGTTTTTGGGCTCCCTTTTGTTGCCACCTTTTAGCAGATGAAAAAAACCCCTAAAATACCAACAAATTATTTTTTGTGCTTTTTTTCTAGTTGGATTTACTAAATGCCCGCTCCTAGACAAGAGTCGCTGGAAAAAACATTAATGATTGGAAAAGTTGAAGGCAGCAAGAGGAGAGCAAGATCCAACATGAGATAGATTGACTTATTCAATGACCACAGAAGAAGAAGAAGAAGAAGAAGAAGAAGAAGAAGAAGAAGAAGAAGAAGAAGAAGAAGAAGAAGAAGAAGAAGAAGAAGAAGAAGAAGAAGAAGAAGAAGAAGAAGAAGAAGAAGAAGAAGAAGAAGAAGAAGAAGAAGAAGAAGAAGAAGAAGAAGAGGAGGAGGAGGAGGAGGAGGAGGAGGAGGAGGAGGGAGGAGGAGGAGGAGGAGTTTGGATTTATATCCCCACTTTCTCGCCTGTAAGGAAACTCAAGGTGGCTTACAATCTTCTTGCCCTTCCTCTCCCCACAACAGACACCTTGTGAGGTAGATAGGGCTGAGAGAGTTCAGAAGAACTGTGACTAGCCCAAGGTCACCTCACCCAGCAGGAATGTAGGAGTGCAGAAGCACACCTGATTCACCAGATAAGCCTCTGCCACTCAGGTGGAGGAGTGGGGAATCAAACCTGGTCCTCCAGATTTGAGTCTACCTGCTCTTAACCACTACACCATGCAACCTTCAGTTTGCAAAACCTGAGCAAGAATATTAACGATAGGCCATTTTGGAGGTCATTAATTCATAGGGCGCCATGAGTCGGAAGTCACCTTGACGACACTTAACAAGTGCAAACACGCTCATACACACACACGTGAGTGGATAATCTCACACACAGAAAGCTAGCATGGAAGGGAGAAATGCTCGCCTTCTTCTGAAAAGAAGGGCTTTTCAAACGTGGCAAATTTGCTGATAAACAAGGTCCAGGCATTCCAGGAGGCCACAGGACATTACGCTACACTTTGTATGACATGAATTCAATGTTAGACACTTGCCCCTCCTCCACTGCTTTATGTGAGCGTATGACGAATGGATTTATTTTCCTACAGCTGTCTTTCTGTGAGGAGGGACCCATTGTCTGGTAGGTGGGGGTGAAGAATTGCAGACAAGGGTAGGTGGGTTTCCTCTTCTTATTTTTCCTGGCAAGGCGAGAGATCCAGGATGATTAAAAGGAAGATCTCCATGAGATTGGTGGATTTGCATTTCCATAAAGTATTAATAAACTCAGCAGAGGCTCTCATTATCTAGGCACTCCAGGGAGTATATTAGTTCACCTGAGAGGTGGCAGCAACAGACGACAACAACGCAAAGATCGGCAAGGAGGGGGCTACAGATGGATGGAAGCCACAAACAGAAATGCCTGGGAAAGGCTCAGGGGTGTAACGAGGCAAACTGTAGCCCTGGGCAAAACCTGAGTTGGATGCCCCCCGCCCCCCTCATGGGCAGCAACTCCACCACAACCAAATTTATTTGCACCAGGACATTGGTGCCTGCAGGGGGTGCATTTTTAGACATATCAGCACCAAAATTTCAGGGTATCATCAGGAGACTGTCCTTATGCTACCCCCAGGTTTGGTGCAGTTTGGTTCAGGGGGGGACAATGTTATGGACCCTCAAAACTGTAGTCCCCATCTCCTATTAGCTCCCATTGGAAACAATGGGGGATGGGGGCACCCCCTTTGGGAGTCCATAACTTTGGACTCCCTAAACCAAACCTCACCAAGCTTGAGGGGTAGCATAAGGACACAGTCTCCTGATGATACGCTGAAATTTTGGTGCCACTAGCCTAAAAACTGCACCCCCTGCAGGCCAAAAATGGAAAACCACTAAAATACCCAAAAACGAACCCTGCATTTTGATGCCCCCCACAAAGTGGTGCCCTGGGCAGCTGCCCACCTTGCCCAATGGGCATTACGCCCCTGGAAAGGCTGAGCCCAAGGCACCTCTTCCCAGTGTGTGCAAGGCATAGAGCGGTGCCTGTGGCAGAACTATCTATGGAGCAGTAATGCACAAGGCTCACAACCAAATGCACATAGATGTGCTGTACAGCTCCATCCAGAGGCAGCAGGCCATGGCACCAATGTGGCACCAGCCCACCACCTCCAGGAGGGCTTTCTGGTGGTACGGGGAGCAGCAAACCGCTCTGAGCTCTACCCAGCCTGCTCCAACCCAAGCTGGTGTCCAGTGGGGATGCCAGGACAGTCCTACCACAGCCCGGACTTCCGGGTTTTGCGGCATGGGGCTGAGGAATCGGAGGACACCAGCACATCTGCCACTTCCACGAGGGGAAGAATCCCGGGAAGGGCAAATGCACTGCTTCAAGGTTCAGCCACTCCCTAGAGCCCTTGGATGGGGCTGGCCTTGTGCTTGACCAGATGGCCTGCAATGAGGGAAGAGGAAGTGGGAGGGCCTATCATAGCATCATAGGATCATAGAGTTGGAAGAGACCCCAAGGGCCATCAAGTCCAACCCCCTGCCATGCAGGAACACACAATCAAAGGACTCCTGACAGATGGCCATCCAGCCTCTCTTTAAAAACATCCAAAGAAGGAGACTCCACCACACTCCAAGGTAGTGCATTCCACTGTCGAACAGCCCTGACTGTCAGAAAGTTTTTCCTGATGTTTTGGTGGAGTCTCTTTTCCTTCCCCTTGAACCCAGGACTCCTAGTCCTAGTCTGTGGAGCAGCAGAAAACAAGCTTGCTCCCTCCCCAACATGACTTCCCTTCAAATATCTAAACATGTCACCTCTTCACCTTCTCTTCACCAAACTGAACATCCCCAGCTCCCTAAGTCTTTCCTCGTAGGGCATGGATTCCAGACCTTTGACCATTTGGGTTGCCCTCCTCTGGACCCGTTCCAGCTTGTCAATATCCTTCTTGAACTGCAGTGCCCAGAACTGTACACAATATTACAGGTGAGGTCTAACCAATGCAGAATAGAGAGGTACAGTTACATCCCTCGATCATGTGCAAATTCATGGCCTTGGACTCTCATACCTGCCTTTCTTCCTATATTCTGCCACAACAGCTTTGCTCATTGGAGCAGGGTCTTCTGCAGGTGCCAACCTGCAAATGGGCAAAATCAACAGCTGCCCAGACACATCTCTTCTCCTTTGCGCCCCTCGCCTGCTTGAGGAGGTCAGAAATGTTTCCACTCTCCTGGTTTTCCGCAAACTATGCAAAACTGAATTATTCAGCAGGACTTTTCTGTGTAGCCAATAGTGTTGTTCTGTACGAAACAGTTCTCAAAGCTATTTGGAAAAATTACTAAGGACTGTGGACAGTGTTACCATGCATAGTTTGCTGAAACTAGGATCCTACTATAGAATTTTACACAATTTAATGTGTCCTGCTAATATTTATGCTTTGCCTCCTGTTTTTAGACTTGTGGTTGGTTCTATAACCTTAATCCTATTGCCTTGTTTACTGACTGTCCCATTCATCGATTGTATTGCTTCACTCTATGTAATCCGCCAGGAGCCCAAGTGAGAAAGACGGGCTATAAATAACATAAATAAATATCTCATAATAGCTTATACGATTTTAGAGAGGAAGACTCAGATTAGAAGGAAGGCAACTTGCTAATTGTGTAGCCCCTCTCAATTCATCCTTATGAGACCCAGTTGGTGCCTTCGAATAGCACTGAAGGGCATAGTGGTTAAGAGCAGGTGCACTCTAATCTGGAGAACTGGGTTTGGTTCCCTGCTCTGCCATTTGCATTGTGGAGGCTTATCTGGTGAACCAGATTAGCTTGTGCACTCCAACATAAGCCAACTGCATGACCTTGGACTAGTCACAGTTCTTCCGAGCTTTCTCAGCCCCAGCTGCCTTACAGGGTGTTTGTTGTGAGGGGGGAAGGGCAAGGAGATTGTAAGCCCCTTTGAGTCTCCTTGTAGGAGAGAAAGGGGGGATATAAATCCAAACTCTTCTTCTAATGTTTTCAGAAAACAGTCCGCAGCTGGGAACATACCACCACAAATGCAGCCGTAGTATTACATCAAACAGAGGAATGCTGGGATGTGATTAAACTGGCTGGCATGATGGTTAATCCAATTGGCAGAATGTTGGAGACAGAATGGGACTTGGCTCTTCTAGCAGCTTTCAGCTAATATTCTGGAATCTTTGTAGGTTGCCAGATTCTCCCATAAAAATACAAAAGATCTCCTCGGCCTCCAAAAAAATTTACAGGAAAGCACTGTGAAGTGGGCCCTAGATAAACATTTACAAAGATACACTGACGTCAAAAGATTGTCTTTAGCGGGCCAGTTGACACTGCAGTGAATTAGAAATCATAAAGAATTGCCAACTGGGAAGCCTGCCCTTCAGCAAAATTAAAACCAGCCCAGGCAGTTGTGCCTGTGGAACAGAAGTGGCGTAGTGGCTAAGAGTAGGTGCACTCTAATCTGGAGAACCGGGGTTGATTCCCCACTCTGCCACTCGAGCTGTGGAGGCTTATCTGGTGAACCAGATTAGCTTGTGCACTCCAACACATGCCAGCTGGGTGACCTTGGGCAAGTCACAGATATTTGCAGTTCTCCCAGCCCCACCCACCTCACAGGGTGTTTGTTGTGGAGTGGGGGAGGGAGATTGTAAGCCCCTTTGAGTCTCCTTACAGGAGAGAAAGGGGAAGTATAAATCCAAACTCTTCTTCTTCTTCTATTATAGGATATGCACAAAATGACTGGAAAGATGGAGTAAAGAAAGCAGATACCTTGTGAGGTTCTTTGGAGGAAGGTGGTATTCCAGGTAGAGTCTGAGGGGTAATTGACAAGACCAGAAGAGGACCAAGCTATAGCGTGGAGCCACCAGTAGTAGGCTACAGTATAAGATGATAAGAATTAGGGGGTAGACCATAAAGCACCAGTTATATGATCTAGACAGACTCTTGTATGATCTAGTCAGACTCTAATGCAGTGGTTCTCAACCTGGGGGTCGGGACCCCTTTCATAGGGGTCGCCTAAAACTCTCTGCATCAGTGTTCTCCATCTGTAAAATAGACAAATATTAGGGTTGGGGGTCACCACAAGATGAGGAACTGTATTAAAGGGTCGCGGCATTAGGAAGGTTGAGAACCACTGCTCTAAGGTTTCCGCGCGCATAGATGCCCTTGCAGTGTGAATACAAAAGACCCAGGCTCGTGCGGAACAAACTGGAGCATTACCTCCTGGTCCTAACTTGGCTCCTGGAAAGAAATGGGTGGCCATGCAGAGGGAGAAACTGGGATAAAATAGACCCAAGTTAAATAAACAGTGGTAAGCAGGTATAATTTTGTCGTGTGGAAACGACCACAGTCGATTGAAAGTGAATTATTCTGCATGAGCGAAAGGGGCCTGTAATTCAGCTGTAACTTGGTGGCAAGGAAGATGCCATCCAGGATTTGGAGACAATAAATCTTGAGTAGCAGGTTTCAGGCTGTAGAACTACATGTCAAAGCACGGCATCTTGTATCTGCTCTTGTAGAGTGTTATATTTTAAGTGCACACAGCCTTCTGAACACGAGGTTCTTTCCAACTGAGTGGAAGCAGACCGTTCTCCGTCGCAGAATAATAAGTATCGCTGTGTTTATTCCTAATTCTTCCGCTGAACCTGCATGCATTAGCGCTTCAGCCGGGCTCTCCTTAATTACAACTGTAACCTGCTAATAGTGTTTCTTTGTTGTCTGAAGGAATCTGCTTCCTATTCAGCCTCGGCTAAATTAAAATTTAATACAACATCAGGTCGCAACAGAACTAGGAAGCAAATGACAGCTGTTTAATTAAAACCTAAAGCTGATTAGATGGCACCGCCGAAAGGAATACTCCAGAGGAAGTGGGGAAAAACTACGGAAAATCACAGCGGGGGATAATAGCTTTATTTAAGTCTCTGTGTGCGCCCAAACACATCGCTGCTCTTGGATGGTGGAGATGGTCAATTGGGGATAGGAGGTCTACCCAAACTCATTGACAATCCAGATCAAAGTGTGACTGCCACCACTTTCCGTGAACACACTGGATGCTTCCGTCAACATAGGGATTATTGGCAACAACTAAATGGGATATTAATGAAGCTACTCTATTAGATCAGGGAGTGTGGCAGGAAGCCCAAGCAATTAGGGCTTATAGAGTGCTATCGAATGAGGTAGACGGGGTTTGAACGATACTGACAACCAAGCAACGACGAACAGGCTTCCTACCAAGCCTCAAAACTGCTGAGTCTCGAAATTGGTTTCCAGGACACAAAATATCACACCTATAGAGACCTGTTTTGGGTCAGTATCCAAAGGAAGCTGGTGAGGTATGGTGGGGAGAGACTGTAGCTCGGTGGAAGGACCTCTGTTTTTCATGCCGAGGGTCCTCAGCATCTCCAGTTAAAAAGGACCATGAAGAAGAAGAAGAAGAAGAAGAAGAAGAAGAAGAAGAAGAAGAAGAAGAAGAAGAAGAAGAAGAAGAAGAAGAAGAAGAAGAAGAAGAAGAAGAAGAAGAAGAAGGGAGGGGGAGGGGAGGGGGGGGGAGGGGGAGGGGGAGGGGGAGGGGGAAGAGGAAGAGGAAGAGGAAGAGTTTGGATTTATATCCCACCTTTCCCTCCCGTAAGGAGATTCAAGGTGGCTTACAAGCTCCTTTCCCTTCCCCTCCCCACAATAGACACCAAGTGGAGACTCTTGCTCACATTATACTTGACTGTCCGAGATATTTGGGTATTAGGAATTTCTCTCCTGGGCTGGTCTTAGACAAACCTGAAGGAGACTCTGACAACTCTGTTGTGGAGCTTTAGTTAAATAATACAGAGGCCGTGCTCTTGGAAAAAGTAGCATTTCTTTAACAAGTGACAGAACTTTCTAAGTAATGTCCAATGCTAGATACAGTTTATCTGTCTGTATTTTGAATGTACTTTTGATTTGTACATTCTGGAGCCTATTTTAATATGCCTAATAAAGGTTGTTATATTGTATTATAACGTAGGTGGGGCTAAGAGAGTTCTGAAGAACTGTGACTAGTAGCCCAAGGTAACCCAGCAGGAATGTAGGAGTGCGGAAACACATCTGATTCACCAGATAAGCCTCTTCCACTCAGGTGGAGGGGTGGGGAATCAAACCCGGTTCTCCAGATTAGAGTGCACCTGCTCTTAATCACTATACCACGCTGGCTCTCTGTAGTGGGATATGTGAAAGAGTCTTCCTGAGACCCTGGAGAGCCGTTGCCAGTCTGAATAGATTTTAATGAGTCAATCGTCAGATTCGGTATAGGGCACCTTCGTGTGTGTTCTCATGTGCTTCAGTTGTTAAACTAGGACTGAGGAGACTCGGATTTGAATTTCCGCTTAGTCATGAAGTCCACTGGGTGATTTTGGGCCAATTAATCCCTCGGTCTAACCAACTTGACAGGGTAGTTGCAAAACCAAATTGAAGGACTCAAGGTCCTGAGCTACTCAAAGGAAAAGTGAGGTTTTTTTAAAAAAAACTTTTCAGTAGAAAAAGTCCAACCAGATTTTTTTTAAGGTCCACTCAACAGCTTTTTCATCTTACTGTATTTAACAGTGGAGATTAAAAAATACAGTTGTTACAGTACGATGAGGAAGTCAACAAATGGACCTAGGAACACAAGCGAGTGGTTACAGATTAATTGCTATCTGAAAATCTATACAGCACTTCAGGTTGTTCAAAGCATCCCACGTATGTTATCCTTTATTTTCTTCACAACACTCCTGCAAAGTAGCTGTTGGGGAACTGCAGATGGGGCCCAGGGCAACCTGTGGCAATCTAACGAAAATCTAGTCCGGAAAAGATCAATCAGAGCAAACTTCAGTGCAGGCAGTTGAAAGCAGTTGAAGAGTTTGGATTTATGCCCCACCTTTATCTCCTGTAAGGAGACTCAAGGTGGCTTACACGCTCCTTTCCCTTCCTCTCCCCACAACAGACACCTTACGAGGTAGTTGGGGCTGAGAGAGTTCTGAGAGAACTGTGACTAGCCCAAGGTCACGCAGCAGGAATGTAGGAATGCAGAAACACATCTGGTTCACCAGTTAAGCCTCCACCACTCAGGTGGAGGAGTGGGGAATCAAACCCAGTTCTCCAGATTAGAATCCACCTGCTCTTAATCACGACACCACGCTGGCATTCTTGATGTACACGTGCGGAAAGACAGGACGCTTTGAATCTTCTCTGTCTGTGGACGGGTATATTGCCAGCGTAGAGTGGCCACTTGTAAACTCGTCATGAGAGCGTGGAACCAAAGGAAGAGTCTATCAAATTATAAACTCGAGAGGGGTTGCTGATGGAAGACCTCCAGCAAGAGAGAGCCCATCTCCGTAATTGGTTCAACTGGCAAATTGCTCTAATTATTAGACAACAATGCCAGGAAAAGCTGAGGGCAGGAGGAAACGAGAGGGATTGACTACGGTGAGATGAATTGAGTCAATAAAGGAAGCCAGAGCCTCCGGTTTGCAAGGCCTGAGCAAGGCTGTTAACAAGAGGACGTTTGGGAGGTCATTAACGCACGGGGATTAAGCGCGTAGCAAAGTAATGGCGCATAACGCATTGGGCAGTTTCTCTTACTGTAGGCTGACCAGACGTCCTGCTTTTGGCGGGACAGTCCCACCTTCAAACAATTTGTCCCGCGTCTCGCAGGTTATTTCAATTGTCCCGATTTTTGGGAGGCTGCCACACTGCCTTCTGGGGCGCAAGGCAGTGTGGCAGCCTCACACACGCGCAGCCTCAGGAGCACGGCCTTCTGGGGCGCTGCCGTTTCCCGCCCTGTCACAGGGCAGGAAATGGCAGCACCCCAGAAGGCAGTGCGCTCCTGCGGCTGCGTGCACGGGGCCACTTACCCCCGTCCTGGTTCACAAAGGTGACCATCTGGTCACCTTATCTTACTGTCAATGTACCTTATAAGCTGCACATGTGCATGACCATGTGGCCACAATTTTGGTGCTGCGCAGAAACAGGGCCACCCAGCAGAGGGAGCTGTCCTGTGTGGCTCAGTTCCACGCAGTGTTTCCAGACTGCCATGCTCTCAGTGGCAAAGCTGCAATGGGGTGGGGGTGGGGGGCAGTGTCCTGGGCGCATGCCATTGGCATCACATGGGGGCAGAAAATTGCCCTCCAGATCCCCCTCCCAGGAGTAGGGTATGGGCAGATTGGAGCGGGCGTGGGTGGGGTGCGCACGTGGGTGGGGTGGGATGGGGTGGGAATGTAGGAGTGCGGAAACACATCTGGTCCCCCAGATAAGCCTCCGCCACTCAGGTGGAGGAGTGGGGAATCAAACCCAGTTCTCCAGATTAGAATCCATCTGCTCTTAACCACGACACCACGCTGGCTCTCAATGCAAGATCAGGAACATGTATGAGGCATTATTGCAAACATGAAGGTGCAATTTTCAAAAAGAACAGGTTTTCCAGTCATTTCAGGATGTGAGGAGAAGTGGTTTAACTTTGCATGGTTTAAATTTCAAAGCACTATCCAATTTATTGCTGCATAGAGTGTCTCAAACATGTTCCCCCCCCCCACACACACACACAGTCACTCACTGACTGAGCTCAGAATTGTTGCTTCGACTGGTTCCATATTAAGTTCTACCTCGAACCAACTTTTAATTGACTCCAGCGCAGATGGCAGCGTGCCCGTCTCCTTCATTTTGTTTCCCATGAACTCAAGTTTTGCTTCTCGGAAACTGGTTGCTATTTTCAAAACAGTTCCCCACAGCTGTGAATATGCAATTCTCACATCAGGCATCAAAAAATAGCAAATATTCACTGCAAGGCTAGTGCTTGTGAACATCTTGTCATTTTTTAAAAGAAAAATGAAATAAATCAAAAGAAAGATGGCTTCTTAGGACTGGTGTTTGGAATGGGTGGGCACCTGGCAAGTCTGGGATGGCTGGGCACCTGGGAAATTCACAGCCTGGCAAATGTCCCACCCACGCCCGCAGATTCTGGATCAATCTAATGGGAAATGTGCCTGGAGAAAGGAGGAGGAGGAGGAGGAGGAGGAGGAGGAGGAGGAGGAGGAGGCGGAGGCGGAGGCGGAGGAGGCGGAGGAGGAGGAGGAGGAGGAGGAGGAGGAGGAGGAGGAGGAGGAGAAGGAGAAGGAGAAGGAGAAGGAGAAGGAGAAGGAGAAGAAGAAGAAGAAGAAGAAGAAGAAGAAGAAGAAGAAGAAGAAGAAGAAGAAGAAGAAGAAGAAGAAGAAGAAGAAGAAGAAGAAGAAGAAGAAGAAGAAGAAGAAGAAGAAGAAGAAGAAGAAGAAGAAGGCGGCAACAGAAACACATTTTTTGGCCTATTCTAGACACCCCTTCAGAAAGGGCCCTACACTGTTGTGGTCACTCCCTCTTATTCCTGTCAGCTGTATTGGCAATACTGAAAAAAACTGGCAATATTGTTTACTTCAGGCTCCTCCAAATCAGTTGTATTTAAAGAAATGGAGGGTTGTTAAGAGGGAGAAGTGGCCACAATTGGGTGTGGGAAGAGAGTTGCAAGGGAGAGGCCTCTGGTAATCCCCAGGGTGCTGAGAACTTCACTGCCAGGTGAATGTATCTCCATTACATATGAATTCAGCTCCCAAGTAGAACACGGGGGTAGGTTGGTTGAAATTAGCCTGGAACATCATGCTGAAAAGCTACGCATGTGCACACTAGTTGTCTGTGTTACAGGCCTAGGTCATGTCTTAGTATTATGTAAAATTAACAAACTGTTCCTTCTCAATCACCAGGACAGAGGTATATGCCCTCCCCTCAAGGCCATGGTCGGGTGGCTATTACAGTGACTTAGGTGTCAAGAAGGGAATCACTTGCATTCCTCCCCCCTCTTGCCCCCCCCCGGTACTTGTGTAGTTTGAGACATGTTTGAACAGCAGAAACATTGCCAGCTTTTTGTGCATTTGTGCAGTCAACAGCCTCTAATCATGAAGTGACCATGTGTTTAGTCAGGTTCATGGACAGAAACCAAGGCACTGAGAGACAGCACAGTAATAAGTCTCAAGTTCAAAAATATGAAACGTATTTTTTTCCCTTTTTAATTGAGCAGGTGGCAGCAGAGGAGCAGCATAGGGAACTGTGAGAAAGCAATCCGAGCATACAAATGGACACATCCAAGCAGCTGAGCAAATGATGGGCTCTCTGATTGCCCGCAGCAAACACGATGAATGCCAAAGCAACGGATAATCAAATATAACAAATGAAGACCTGTAGTTATGACTCTCAGTACAAACATCTTTGATAGCACAAGCTCCATATGACCACCAAGCTAAAAAAAACTTTCCAGAGTATCTAGTTACCCACTGCAGGAAGCCAGAATGTTGTGCTAAATGGCCTGACCCAACCTGAGAATTTCTAGATCCTTTATCTACACACACGCCAAATTCTTTGGACGCAAGCACTGTTACCATCTACTGAGACAGATGCGCACTACAACATCACTACCCTTCATAGCACGAGTTTAACGAAAAAACATGCTACGATACAGTTGAATCTACAGAAAGCACTCCATCATAAATCAAGAAGGAAAGAAAGAGGCAACCTTTATCCGCCTGACAAATGCAACAGCTAAATGCTTCTTGGCGTTTACTTGGAACAATTGTCTTTGCCGAAGGAGGCAAGCAGCCAAGCCATTTTTCTGCAGAACATACTTCCCTTATTATTATGCCCTCTCTCCCCTCCCGGCACACCTTTTGAAAGGAAGTCGGTAAAACAAAATAAAAAATACATACATTAGAGAACTTCTGGAAACCGCGGTCCAGCTCTTTGCAAAGGCAACTTCTTAAAATGTAAATTACAGAGGAGGGCTATGTTGTGTATGTTTCTCTACTTTTAATTTGATAAACTGTTCACTCCCCTCTTCCCCCGCTATCCTGATCAAAGAGCAAGGTGACGTAATCTATTAAAGGGCCTTAATAGATAAATTAGATGCTTTGCTAAAACGGTTATTATCCACAGCAATTTCTCCAACACTCTCTCCTCCAGGATAATGGCGTTTTGGGGGGATTCAAATATGTCATAATGAACAGCAATCAAAAGGGAAAGCCGTGTTTATGTTCTGCCGCTCCAGCCATTCTGACTCAAAATTAGAAAAAAATAAAATAAAGTAATTTTGCCACTTTGGCCCTGGTGCTAAGACAATTTATTCTGGAGTACTACCAAGAAGCAGTTTATGGCTTGCAGTCTCCATTGTCAATAAGTGGGAAATTATGACCGGGATTAAGTGTTTGTTAAGCATGAAGAAACGTTTCCAAAACAGTGATGAGAGACAATACAGATGACTGCATTGGATCTGTCCCACTTTTTAGCTGGTGGAAAAGAGAGGAGAAAATTCCCCCCAGTCACGCAAAAAAGACCATGCTGGGGACCATGGGAGGCAGTGGCGTAGCACCAAGGGGACAGTGGGTGCACGCTCCTGTGGGCACCGGGCAGGGGCGTGGCGGGATGCAGGGCGCACATGTGCCCTGGACGCAGTTCCCCCTCGTTCCGCCCCTGATGGGAACTACATTTTTTAAAACCCAAGGAGGACAGGGGCTACAATAACGAAGGGAAGTGGGCAAGGTTCAACCCACAGTGTATGAACTGTCAGGTGGTATCTACAAATGGGACAGCAATTAATTTGGGGTAGGGATGCTAAGCCCCCAGTTGGGAGTGGCAGCAGGAAAAAAAATTATGTCAAACCTGCAATGCCAGTCGCAGCATCCTATCACTTCCAGTAAAATACCAGAAACGACGTAAGGCAGCTCTAGGAATCAATAGAAACTTGATGGTTTTACCACAGAGTTTCTGTGCAGTTCCTAGAGCTACTCATGTCACTTCCAGCTTTTCACCAGATGCCCCAGCCAGTCTCATCTCTTCCCATATCCCTGGACTACCTTTCCCCTATTAAAGAGATTGGTTTATGTTGTCTGATTTTTCAGGGCAATTAAAGTGATTTCCCCGGATTCTTGCAAGAATTATGTCTTGCCTTTTTGCCTCCATCAAGGGAATCGAGGCAGCTTGCCAGAACCAAATGAGGCAAATTTGGAGAGAGCCTGCCAAAAATATTTAAAACTATAATAAAGAACAAGCTGTATGTATGAACCCAAATCCATAAAAGCGCTCATAGAAAGAAAGGTTTAGCCTCCTTCAAATGCCCTCCTGAGTAATACTGAACACTCTTTCCACAATCTCAGGAAGATTGGAGAAGAGTGTGGAACCACAGCTCAAAAATCCGTGAATCTGTCTGGGATTTCATCTCTTTGGAGAAGCCACAGAAAGATTCAGCGAATGCAAACAAAAACTATCATCGCTGTTGAAAAAAATTACAACATTCATTCAAACGAGAGAGAAACAAAACCTAAAGAGAAGGGTCAAAACATGTCGTAACAGCAAGGAGGAGGAATTCAAAATCGAAAGGATTTTGAGACTAGGCCCATCCTATGCTGGTGACCCTCTTGAGTGGATTTTACCTCCTTGAGTGGATTTCTGACTCAGCAGAAGTCAGTTTGTGAGGGCTGAATGGCTATGAAAGAGAAGAAGAGAAGAAGAGTTTGGATTTATATCCCCCCTTTCTCTCCTGCAGGAGACTCAAAGGGGCTTACAATCTCCTTGCCCTTCCCCCCTCACAACAAACACCCTGTGAGGTGGGTGAGGCTGAGAGAGCTCCAAGAAGCTGTGACTAGCCCAAGGTCACCCATGGAGGGCAGTGAAAAACTTTGGTGTAGAATGCCAACACCCTTGACTTGGGTGGCCTTGGCTAGCCTGATCTTGTCAGATCTTGGTAGCTAAGTAGGGTCAACTCTGGTACCTACTTGGATGGGAGACCACCAAGAAGCAAAAGAAAAGTTTGGATTTATATCCCACCTTTCTCTCCTGTAAGGAGACTCAAGGTGGCCTACAAGCTCCTTTCCCTTCCCCTCCCCACAACAGACACCTTGTGAGATAGGTGGGGCTGAGAGAGTTCCAATGAACTGTGACGAGCCCAAGGTCACCTCACCCAGCAGGAACGTAGGAGTGCGGAAACAGATCTGGTTCACCAGATAAACCTCTGCCACTCAAGTGGAGGAGTGGGGAATCAAACCCGGTTCTCCAGATTAGAATCCACCTGCTCTTAACCACTACACCACGCTGGCTGTCAAGGAGTTCCAAGGTCGCTATTCATAGGAAGACAATGGCAAACCACCTGTGTTCTCTTCTAATCTTGAAAACCCTACGGGGGCCCTATAAGTCACCTATGACTTGATGGCACTTCCCATCACCATACTGACAAAACAAGCTGTTCTAGTCAGAGGCGCAGCACCAAAATTTCAGGGATTTTTTGGGAGACTCTCCTGATTATATAACCCAGGTTTGGTAAGGTTTAGTTTAGAGAGTCCAAAATTATGGACTCCCAAAGGGAGTGCCTCATCCCCCATTGTTTCCAATGGGAGCTAATAGGAGTTGGGGGCTACACCAAAGTTATGGACCCCCTGAACCAAACTTCACCAAACCAGGGTGGTATCATCAATAGGGGCTCACGAAGATACTCTGAAGTTTTGGTGCTGCCATCTTAATAATTGCACCCCTGACAGCAGGTACCCCCTAAATTTCCCCAGATTCTCCTTTTAAATCCACCCTCTTCCAGCCAATGCTTGTTTTCTTTCTTTCATTTATTCTCTCAATGCCTAATAAAGGTTGTTTATTATTATTATTATTATTATTATTATTATTAT
Organism: Sphaerodactylus townsendi; assembly: GCF_021028975.2. Classification (NCBI taxonomy): domain Eukaryota; kingdom Metazoa; phylum Chordata; class Lepidosauria; order Squamata; family Sphaerodactylidae; genus Sphaerodactylus; species Sphaerodactylus townsendi. Next base: position 51,765,314 of record NC_059437.1, read on the forward strand.
TATTATTATTATTATTATTAAATCCACCCCCTTCTGCTTGGTTTTAAAGGAAGAATCTGAGGTCCCCAGTTTAAACATTGGAAGTGATACTGTTTCAGGGTGGGGGAGAATCCACCCCAAAATAGCATCACTTTCAATCTGGGCTCCCTAGTTTAAACACAATTGAAACTGATGCTGTTTGGGGGTGGATTCCAGCATCACTTGTTTAAACTAGGGACCCAGATTCGTCTTTTAAATCCACCTTAAAGGGAGAATCTGGGGTCCCCAGTTTAAATAACATTGAAAGTGATGCTGTTTCCCCCAATTGGGGGGACTGGATACAACACCATAAAATGTTTTCATAACAGTAATAAAACATTTTGAAAGCATTTTGAAATTGTTTTTTTTAAATATTTCTGCTGTGTGGCATGGCCCATTGTGTGTTTAGATTTGTGAGTTGGGGCATGTTCTATAATGTGATGGTGACTTTGAAACAACCTGGTGTAAAAAAAACATTGTGTGGTCACGGTGGGGGAGGGTGGCTGCCCATGGGGGAGGGGGGCATCAAACTCAGGTTTTGCCCAGGGCTCCAGTTTGCCTAGGTACGCCACTGGTTCTAGCTAATGCAGAATGGCCGAGCTTTATTAAAACACCTCCAGTGAACTTATAGCTCACAGGTCCTATCTTCTTCTCCTACGCCTTGTTTTTGACTAGGAAGCAGGACATGAAATCACATTTCACCCCCGGAGCCGATACTTCGCAGAATCCGTCCATTGCTAAGATGCTGCCGTTAAATCATCTTTGGTATCCAAACTTTTGCCCCCCCCCCCCCCCCCAGATGAATATGAAAACGTGGCCAGCAAGTCCGGCAGTCGTAGGAACGGAGGGAAGTGGAATTATGCAGTCTCGCCACCACCCTCCATCTCTGTGTGTGATTTAATATGAATTTTCTCTGGCAGGATAAATCCTCCCCTACCTGACATTCCCTGGGGAATCCCAATAGGAAGTAAAGCTGTTACACAGGTAGATGTAGAGCAATAAAGAGCTGACCTTTCCCTTGCAAATGATAGCCCGCAGGATTTTTGACCATCCCATCTGTCCAAATTGATCACTCCTAATAATGAGGTACAATTTGGAACAGTTGATATGCAAAAAAACCAGCTGGAGAGGAGGATGATAAAGGTTAGAGGGGGCAGGATGGAAATTAACTTCTCTCCTCACCTTGCCAGATCATATTACAACCGTCTCTTCTTTCTTACGACGTGCACTAACTTCCTTATGACGTCCACTAACTTTCTTACGACGGACATGCGCTAACTTCAAGAAGAGAAAAAGAAAGGTATGGATTTATACCCCGCTTTTCTCAACTGTGAGGACTCTCAAAGTGGCTTTCAAACTTGGAGTTTCAAAGTGGCTTTCAAACTTGGAGCAGCAGTGGCGTAGGAGGTTAAGAGCTCATGTATCTAATCTGGAGGAACCAGGTTTGATTCCCAACTCTGCCGCCTGAGCTGTGGAGGCTTCTCTGGGGAATTCAGATTAGCCTGTACACTCCCACACACGCCAGCTGGGTGACCTTGGGCTAGTCACAGCTCTACAGAGCTCTCTCAGCCCCACCCACCTGACAGGGTGTTTGTTGGGAAGGGGGAGGGCAAGGAGATTGTAAGCCCCTTTGTGTCTCCTGCAGGAGAGAAAGGGGGGATATAAATCCAAACTCTTCTTCTTCTTTCCTTCCTCTCCCCATCAGACACACTTTGTGAGGTAGGTGGGGCTGAGAGAGTTCTGAGAGAACTGTGACTAGTCCAAGGTCACCCAGCAGGCTTGTTGTAGATGAGCGAGGATCAAACCTGGCTCTCCAGATTCGAGTCCACCACTCTTAAACACTGCCCCATGCTGGCTCTCTACTTTTTCTGACTGCACAGATATGTTGTAAGTATTGGGGCAATTTCAGAAAGCACAGATAGGGCAGAAGAGGATTCCCAGTACTGGAAGAGAAGTTTTGTGCTGCTCCTCGCCCTTCTCTTTGATGAGTATACCCAGAATTTATTAGGCAAAATCATAACTGGGGTGCTGTGTGGTTTCCGGGCTGTATGGCCATGTTCTAGCAGTATTATCTCGGCCCGGAAACCACACAGCACCCCAGTGATTCCGGCTGTGAAAGTCTACAAAGGCTACAGCATTCCTGTTCTATTTCACTCTGCCTTTGATATGGGGTGAGGAAGAGGGAAAGGGGAGGTCATGGGGGATAAAAGGTTGTACCCAAAGACAGTTAATCAAAACTGGCTTCCTCTAGCCATGCCATCTGATGTCTGTCAATAAAGGCTTCTGATTTGAAATCCAGAGTCTGGTGATTGTCTACAGATCCAGGGTTTGACAATAAATTCTATTACACAATCCACTGATTTCTTAGAGAAGGGATCAAGCTTGGCCATAAATTGGAAAACCGGTCATTTTAGAGCATTGCTAGTTCTTAAAAGTAACCCTGGGCAGCAGTGAGGGACACACATTATTTCTCAAACACTGGGGAGCATGGTTTTGATTCCTATCCATCCATGAAGAAGGTTACACCGGTCAGCTTTTTCAAACCGGTTGTATTTTAAGCCACCTCAGGACATCGTATATCAAGAACTCTAAATGGACTCCTATACGGATGGATAATGACATGGGATGAAACAGGGGCTGCCAGCATCTCATGGTCTCCCACGGTCAAAAATCGGAGGAAGCCCAAAATAAAGCCATGAGTCTCTTTGCCTGCCAAACGTGGTGATTTTGATCAACAGCAGAGAAGAGGCCAGGCCTCCTGCCAGACAGACAGTGGACCGGAGGAACTAATATGTTTCAGAGGGGAAAAAATCTATTTTTAACGTCTGTTTTAACCGGTGGCAATTTACCATCACAGCTTCTCTCCGGCTGTACCTGTTGTTTCTATTTTAGAGTCCACTTTGAGTGTGTCCAAACAATGGGTATGAAGAGCATTATTCTAAGTTTTTTTTTTAACAACTCCCGTTTGTTAAAAATAGACTTGCTGGTTGTGGGTTCGATATGGGGATGTGGCGGGGGGGAGGAGAGAGCAGCATGAGCGTTTAATGCCGGCGAGTGGTAAAGATTACTGAAATGGTATTTCATGTCTCCGGCTCTTTCAAACAACTTTGCAGCGGCCCTTTATGTCTTGAATGCTCATCCAACAAGACTGATCTTGGAAATCATTTTATGCTGCTCTTTCAGTAAGGAGGAGGCAAACACTGTTGTTGGCTGTTATCAGTTTTCCGGGTCGTACGGTCATGATCTGGTAGCTTTTGCTCCTAACATTTCGCCGGCATCTGTGGCTGGCATCTTCAGAAGCATGTCACGGCAAGATGCATTTCACAGACTACGGTCACACAGCCTGAAAAACCCACAACAGCCGGTTGATTCCGGTTGTGAAAGCCTTCGACAGTATGTCAAACATTGTTTCTGGCGTGCTGTGTGGTTTCCGGGCTGTATGGCCGTGTTCTAGCAGCATTCTCTCCTGACATTTGCCTGCATCTGTGGCTGGCATCTTCAGAGGATCAGATGCAGGCGAAACGTCAGGAGAGAATGCTGCTAGAACACGGCCATACAGCCCGGAAACCACACAGCACCCCAGTGATTCCGGTCATGAAAGCCTTTGACAATACATTGTTGTTTCTCTCCTCCATCCTGTATTCTCACAACAACCTTGCAAGGCAGGTTAGGCTGAATTACTGGACTTGACAGGGGCAAGTGGGATTTGAGCAAAGATCTCTCAGATCCAAGCCAGCATGGTGAAGAGGTTAAAAGTGGAAGACTCTAATCTGCAGAACCAGGTTTGGTTCCCTACTCCTCCACATGAGGCAGTGGACTCTTAACTGGTGAACTGGATTTGTTTCCCCACTCCTACATATGAAGCCCGCTGGGTGACCTTGAGCCAGTCACAATTCTCTACGAACTCTCTCAGTCCCATCTACCCCACAAGGTCTCTATTGCGGGGAGAGGAAGGGAAGGAGCTTGTAATTCACTTGAGACTCCTTAAAGGTTGGGGAAAGTACATTATTAAAACCAACTCTTCTTCTCCAGCCTGAAATGTAGCCTATTCCCACTCCTCCTCTTCCTCCCTCTACCAGGACCATCCATGGCTACAAATGCTGCGATGTCACCAAGGCATCCTACCCAATAAGAGAAATGGGGCAGAGGTGGGCAACTGAACACAGAATAACATTTCTAGATTGTTATATCTACCTCGTAGTATGGCAGAAGGGAAAACATTGAAGCGAGCGAGTGAAAAAACTCTTCTCTGGTCTGGATTGGTCAGATGATACAGATAGGAGGCCATTCTGTTATGTTGTAAGGGGATTGATAGATGTAAAGGTGAACAAGTTTTCCTCGCTGCCAGAGTTAAAGAGTTCCATTCTCTCACCAACAATTTTTGTTTTAATAATTTATACGATTCTGAACAAGTTAAAGGTAGAAGGGGAGTCAAGGGGTATACAAATTGATTCGATCTTCCTCTCTATCAGTGAGAACCATGAATTACTCTGGGTATCTGATAGTATTAGGTGAACCAGAGAGTGCTTATTATGTGTATAATGCAAATGCAGCCAAAATTTAAATCCCCTCAACCAAGCCTTGTAGACCAATGAATTTTGGCCCAGTTCTAAGCAGAGAGCCGCATAACATATGCAATTTGGAAGGCCCATGATTTTACGAAAAAAATTTGATTGAACCATATTCAACGAGTCATCCACTGCGTTCAACCAAATGGGAACACCATATAGTAACAGAATAACGTTGTTTCACATGTGAATTTACTGCTTCTGTTGGCCACCACGTGAGTCCTGTAGTGTAGGGACACACTGCAGTTCCAGGGGGCCTCCAAAAAATGTAGTCTAGCACACTCCCACACTCCTGGGACCAGCCGTCCTGCATAGCAGGAGGATGTTCTAACTCCCTTGTTCTTCGCTCATCCACCCAAGCTGCTGCCTCGGGGGAAAGCTGATAATGTTTATCCACTTAGATCTGGTTTTAGAGTGAACCTGAAATGGGTGCTTCTGTGGTGGGGGCCCCTCAAGGTCATGGAGCAAACTCCCTGCCCCAGCTCCAGAAGTGGCTCCACCATAACATCCAAGTCCTATCCCAAGAGGAGCCAGCAAGAGAACGGGGCCTCCCTCCCGGCTCTGAATTTCAGCATTCGTCATGCAGGAGAGTACATTATTTCTGTCACATGCTCGGTTAACTTTATGACCGTCATGTACACTTGCCAAGGAGCAGATGAGGGGAGGGATGTTGAAGAAGGAGAAGAAGAAAAAGAACAGGGGCCAAAAACAACCCCCCTTCAAAGGTGATAAATGAATAAATAATTAAGGATATTAACTTCAGACAGCTGTTCCGACATACTGGCTGGGAGCCTGTCTGTTGGGCCAATATGTTGAAACAGCTGCTCTTGTATTCTAAGGTAATTTCATTCAGCTGCTTAATGATTTGGAAGGTGAATATTTGAGGCCTTGCAGATAGGATATTTCCAGTGTGAAACTGAATGCCTTCGGCTGCTTACTCGGGAGCAGTCTGCTGAGTTCAATGGGACTACGGCAGCGCATTTCGGATTCCAAGAGCCCCAGCCAAAGGTGGGGGGGGGGCGCAAAAGGGCTCGAGGGAGCAGCACAGACTTAGGGCCTTTGCCCCAGAGGAGGAGGAGGAAGAGGAGGAGTTTGGATTTACATCCCCCCTTTCTATCCTGCAAGGAGACTCCAAGGGGCTTACAATCTCCTTTCCCCTTCCTCTCCGCACAACAGATACCCGGGGAGGTGGGTGGGGCTGAGAGAGCTCCAAAGAACTGTGACAAGCCCAAGAGATCTGCAGGCTGACCAAGGTTGGCCAGTTTTCCCAGAATGCCCCAAGAAATCTGGTCAGTTAGCGGGGTGGGGGAGGCAGCATGCAAGCACTAGCTAGCATGAGGCCAGCTGCTGCAGCCGGGGATAGTGGGTGCCGCAGCAGGTGGGCGCCGGCAGATCTGCCATCCCCTGAGAGGGCATTTACACCAGTGAAAGCCCGCACCACATCCAGAGGGAGATTCACTTCCCCCCAGATTGTGGTGTTCCTTTAACAACAAGGTGATTGTAAACTGCTTTGAGACTCCCTAAGGTAGACGAAAGAGAGGTATAAAAACAAACCCTTCTTCTCATACTGCAGTGGTGGCAAACCTCTGGCACGGGTGCCAGAGGTGGCACTCAGAGCCCTCTCTGTGGGCACGCGCAAATACAGTCCCCCCCCCCTCAATATCTAGGCTGGCCTGGGCTGCTGGGCTCAATTATTAGCACTAAACCTAAGACCTAGTTTTGGGGAAGCAGTGTAGGTAACCCTGTTAAGCGCTGTTAAACCCCACTGATTTTCATGCAAAGAACTAAAGCACGATCCTTTACCTGGGAGTAAGCTCGGTTGCTGGCAGTGGGGCTTGCTTCTGAGTAAACCCTCCTAGGGTCATGATTCACCCATTGGAAGAGTTGCACGGTTGCTTCAAAGCAAAGCCACTGACTGCCACCAAGCTTATTCCCAAGTAACCCTCGCCTTGGAGCCAATAGTTTTTTCTAAACTAAAACCTCAGTATTGAGGTTAAATGGCCATGTTGGCACTTTGCGATAAATAAGTGGGTCTTGGGTTGCAATTTGGGCACTTGGTCTCGAAAAGGTTCGCCATCACTGTCATACTGAATTAGAACACAGGTCCATCAAGTTGAGTATTGCTTACTTGGACTGGCAGGGACTCTCCAGGGTCTTCCAAATCATTTACTGCCTGGTCCTTTCAACTGGAGATGCCGGGGATTGAACCCGGAACCTTCCACATGGAAAGCAGAGGTGCTTCCACTGAACTACAGCCCAACCTCAGGCTAACCTACTTCAAAGGTTTATTGTGACTAGGATCACAGGACACAGTAGATGCCCCTTGGACTACTTGGGAGAAGGACAGAATAAACACACCGCTGTAGAATATTTCAAACATGATGACATCTACCAATGTGCTATAGCACATAGGTGTCAAACTCGTGCCCCTCCAGATGTTATGGACTACAGTTCCCATCATCCCCTGTCAGCATGATGCTGGCAGGGGATGATGGGAACGGTAGTCCATAACATCCGGAGGGGCATGAGTTTGACACCTATGTGCTATAGTAGTGGTGGCAAACCTTTGGCACTCCAGATGTTATGGACTACAATTCCCATCAGCCCTTGCCAGCATGACCAATTGGCCATGCTGGCAGGGGCTGATGGGAATTGTAGTCCATAACATCTGGAGTGCCAAAGGTTCACCACCACGGCGCTATAGTCTATTTGCAAAGACCGTGAAAGGGGAAAATCTGTTTCTGTATTTTTCCCTCCGCTCATTATTTTTAGCCAACACATTTCATGTTTATGTACTTTTTAATCCATTGCCTGCAGTAAATTTAATTTTTTTTAAAAAAAGTTACAAAAAATGGGCTCCACTCTCACTAGACTCCTTTCGCGATGTATCAGGCAGCATCGTTACCCTTTCTGCGGACAGCACTGAAAAATTTAAGGAGGAGGAAAATGTGTTTGCTTATCCACTAATCAAAATTAATATAAGCCCCGGGCTCCCCGGTGCTGGGATTCTCATCCTGCCAAAGGGAGAAAATTAAAGAGATTCAATATTTAGACAGCACTTAACAAAAGAGCAATAGAGAAATCTCATATCCCTTCCCAATTAAAACTCCCCACGAATTCACTTGCGTGAATTATGCGGAAAAGGATTTTGCCAGCACCCAATCAAGCCATGCAGGACTGTCTGAGACGAGGCTGAAATTCAACATTTTGCAGCGTCTAGAAAAGATGAACTTTTTTTTACAGGTGCAAGATGGAAGAATCGTGGACCGTGCTAGTTCAGAGCCGGAACACGCTTGTTTTCGAAACCTCGCTCATCTATTTAAGATATTCTCTTTATGAAATAAGCCGGCACATCGAGAAGAATCATAGTCAAAGTTCTGGTGTTGACCTTTAAGGCTGTGAGCGGTCTTGGACCCGCATACCTGCAAGACCGCGTCTCCTCGTATTGCCCTATGACCGTGGTGGCGAACCTTTGGCACTCCAGATGTTATGGACTACAATTCCCATCAGCCCCTGCCAGCATGGCCAATTGGCCATGCTGGCAGGGGCTGATGGGAATTGTAGTCCATAACATCTGGAGTGCCAAAGGTTTGCCACCACTGCCCTATGAGGTCCCCATGCTTGTTGGAGGAAAACTTGCTGGTGGTCCCTGGCCCAAAAGACTGGCTACTACGAGGGCCAAGACCTTTACGACCCTGGCCCCCACCTGGTGGAATCAGCTCCCCAGTGAGATCAGAGCCCTGCGGGACTTGAATTGTTTCCACAGGGCCTGTAAGAAAGAGCTGTTCCGCCAGGTTTGCACATCTGGCCAGCCGGGTTTGAACTGAACTAACTTTTGTAAGGCAGGGGGTTGATGTGTGTTTCTGTTCAGGCATCCTGGCTTTGGCACATTCCAGGATCTGGGCTATGTGCCCAGAGTGGCTGGGGAAAGTAACCTTGCTTTTGCGCTTATCATATGTGTGTGTGTGTAGCTTGCTTTTTTGCATCGTGGGAATAGGTTTGGGGAGGCCTGGGAGGAGCTCCATGTTCTGTAAAAGAGGCTGCCTATTCCCGGGAAGGTCAGAATCTGCATTCCGTGTAGTGTGATCATTGAAGTTTATGAAATAAAGAGCTTTTCTAAGTTACTGTATTTCGGGTCTTCGAGGTTCCTTACAACTTTATTGCTTGTGGCCTCCCGTGGACGCAGAAGGGGGTGGGAAATTGCCATCGATTGTTACTTTTGTTTTATGACGACTGATGTTTTAAGATTGTTGATGTTGATTTTGTACAGCTGTATTGTTGCTGTTTGCCACCCTGAGAGGGAGGACGGGATATACATTGAAAAAATAAAAGAAATAAAAGAAAGGTTTACGCAGCAGTGGCGTCGGAGGTTAAGAGCTCGTGTATCTAATCTGGAGGAACCGGGTTTGATTCCCAGCTCTGCCGCCTGAGCTGTGGAGGCTTATCTGGGGAATTCAGATTAGCCTGTGCACTCCCACACACGCCAGCTGGGTGACCTTGGGCTAGTCACAGCTTCTCGGAGCTCTCTCAGCCCCACCTACCTCACAGGGTGTTTGTTGTGAGGGGGGAAGAGCAAGGAGATTGTGAGCCCCTTTGAGTCTCCTGCAGGAGAGAAAGGGGGGATATAAATCCAAACTCTTCTTCTTCTTCTTATATCCGCCGCCCCCCGGTTATGTTTATGAATCCAGGTCACCAAACTCCAGGTGGGGCCTGAAGATCTCCTGGAATTACAATCCATCTCCAGGCGAGAAAGGTCAGATCCCCTGGAGAAAATCGACTGCTTTGGAGGGCAGCCTCTAACAGCGTTGTAACCCTGCTGAGATCCCTCCCAAGCCAAGCCCCACCCTCCCCAGGCTCCACCCACTAAACCTCCAGGTATTTCACCATTAGGACTAATCAAAGGAAACACTTCTTCACGCAACGTGTGATTGGTGTTTGGAATATGCTGCCACAGGAGGTGGTGATGGCCACTAACCTGGATAACTTTAAAAGGGGCTTGGACAGATTTATGGAGGAGAAGTCGATCTATGGCTACCAATCTTGATCCTCCTTGATCTGAGATTGCAAATGCCTTAACAGTCCAGGTGCTCGGGAGCAACAGCCGCAGGAGGCCATTGCTTTCACATCTTGCACGTGAGCTCCCAAAGGCACCTGGTGGGCCACTGCGAGTAGCAGAGTGATGGACTAGATGGACTCTGGTCTGATCCAGCTGGCTAGTTCTTATGTTCTTATGTAACTCCTCTTACAGCACAATCCCAGGTACTCTTTCCCAGAGCAAGCCCCATTGAGTATAGTTCCGTAGGTTTACAAGTAGATCAGTTTAGAAAGGTACCGTTACATTGCAACCCTAAAAACATTTTCCTGGGAATAAGCACCATCAAATAGACCTGAGAAGGATTCTGAGCAGACCTACTCTGGATTGCTCTCTCTGTCCATTTCCGCATGGGCCAATAAACCCGGGTGAGAGGCGGATTACATGAACCCATCCTCGCTCCAGGCCCGTGGACAGCCAGCCATGCAAATGGGGCACACGCCTTTGCATGGAGGTACATGCCATTTTGGGCTCCTACCTCCCTGTGAAGCACAGCTTTGCCCCAGACAGGACTGCCCCCAGGGTCATGTTTATTTGTTTATTGGTTTTATATCCCACCCATTCCCCCAGTGTTGCTGTGCAGGTGGGAGCCAGGGGCTGCGATTCTCTGGTTTGATCAGGGCCACAAACACGGCTCACAGCCACGGCCGTTCGCTTGAACGCGGCTGTGAGCTGCATAAAAAAAAAAGAATAGCTGAAAACGCGATTCTCAAAAAACCCACCCTGAGGCCAAGAGCGCGAGTGAAGGGCAGGTTAGACCTGTGTTAGTGGTGGGAACCGTGCGAAGTTCCCGCCCAACGTGGGTTTTATCCTGTCTTTCACCTGCATTTATTGGCCCGAGCAGAAAGGGCCTGAGTTTCCCATGCTTTCTGCGCATGCTCAACCCTGCTCAGACTCCCCCCCCCCTGCTTTAGTTAATTTACACAATTTCTTGGCCTGCACACCTGAAGAATCCCCCAAACAGGTAGAAACCACTGTCTTCTCAGTCCGAGCAGCCTGGTTTTGTGGCTTTGGAGATTACCAAGCCTTCCATTTTACTATTAGATTACAGTAAAACACAATATGCTTTTTATAAAACTAATCCACACGGAAGAGCTCCTGCTTGCCGGCTATATCTCTTCGGCGCACGAGGCTGGCAATTAAGAAGCACTAATGAGGCTACGAAGGCAGCTCTCGAAACCTTAGCAGAAAGGGCAGAATTGTCATTTTTACACCCGCATCCTCTTTACGTCCCTGCACAGATTTAATTAACAGTAATGTTATTATACCAGAGATTTCTCTTCTACAAATAATGCCCTTTTGATGAGGGCTCGAGTTCAAATTACAGTCCGATCAACCGCAGCCGTAGAAGCAGGATGCCAAGTTAGTTGGCAATAAAACCAAAGTGAACATCCAGTAAGAGGAGAAGGATATAATGAATGCAGTGCCGCCCAAGTTCCTGGCGAATAGTTAAGAGCGACATATTTCTCTCCATCGGGGAACGTAACCAAACCCATTCTCAATTTGCGAAGTGCTGAATGGCCACTCGCTTAGAGTGATGGCTTTTACTAAACTTCACAAAATACAAAGCTTTTCTAAATGCAAGTGATTGGCATAATGGACCATGTCAAAAATTACATGGAGCTAGTCGGTCGGAAGAATGTTGTCCCTGTATTATGTCCTTATATCCTAAGCTCCAACAGAAAGGAAGTTTTTAAAAGCTGGGAGTGTATTTAAATATAGCCAAATATCCTCCAGTTCAGGTCAGAAAACAGGAGTATGGATTATTTACCATGTTTCCCCGAATACAAGACAGTGTCTTATATTAATTTTTGCTCCCAAAGATGTGCTATGTCTTATTTTCAGGGAATGTCTTATTTTTCCTGTGTTCTGTTCGTTGGGCATGCTTCAAAAAAAACTTTGCTACGCCTTACTTTCGGGGGATGCCTTATATTTCGCACTTCAGCAAAACCTCTACCATGTCTTATTTTTCGGGGATGTCTTATATTAGGGGAAACAGGGTAGTTAGTTTTATTTTATTAAATTTCTATATAGCCCCTCCAGGGTTCAGGGCAGTTTATAACAAAGCACGTTCCTAGATAACATCAAAATAAATACAACAAGACTATAAAAACTATAAACACTATAAATTTAAATATAAAGCTCCACATACTTCCTATCAAACACAATGGCTGAAACGTCCAATTTCAACAGAGCTAGATTAATGCTTGAGGTGAGGACAGAATAAATTACCACCTGATGATGGAGGAGGAGGAGAGGAGGAGGAGGAGGAGGAGTTTGGATTTATATTAGAGGTGGGATCCAGCAGGTTCTGACCAGTTCCCAAGAGTGGGTTACTAATTATTTGTGTGTGCCGAGAGGGGGTTACTAATTGGGTCTGCTTTTCCGTTAGAAATTCCATTAGGTCCAAAAATCATAAAATCCTGTTGTTTCCTATGTGGCTGGTTAGCGAAGGTAGAAAACGGGATAATTCTCCCTGTTGGGCTGTTTTAAAAACATGTTTTAGTAATATGGTAAAGTTCCTTGTTTAAGGAAAGTCTCCTTCTTTTGATTTCTAGAAACAAAATAAAGTATTTGAAAGTATTAAGTGTTTGACAGGCAGTCAATTAGAGGAGAAGTAGTTGTTTCTGTTGGCAGTAGACGATAGGACTTGCTATAATGAGTTTGAATTATGGACAGAAAGATACCAGCTGGAAATTAGGAACTTTTTTTTACAGTAAGAGTTTTTTTTACAGTAACAGAGAAATTATTAATGCCCCCCCTGGAATGCCTGGCTACGCCCCCCGTCGTGCCCCGCCCAGGCCCATTGGCGCTACGCCACTGTTTGAATCCCACCACCATGGGAACCTGTTACTAAAATTTTTGGATCCCACCACTGATTTATATTCCCATTTCTCTCCTGTAAGGAGACTCAAAGGGGCTTACAATCTCCTTTCCCCTTCCCCACCCCCCACAACAAACACCCTGTGAGGTGCGTGGGGCTGAGAGTGCTCCAAAGAACTGTGACTAGCTCAAGGGCAGAAATGGCTCCAACCCTGGGTTGAGGCCAGCTGGATTTCCCTCGGGTCAGCAACCACAAGTAGATTATCACTCAGGGAACAGAGTGTCTGTCAGGGGACATAATGGGAAAGATGGTATGATGTGATAGAAATCTCTTTTTTTTAACACGCTCTTTGTGAAAATATTTCATTCTTGTTGGGTGCTAATGTTTTCTGTGGTTATTTTTACCTCCTTTCTCCCCCCCTTTGGTGATGTTTCATTCGCTTTTTTGAACTAGTCCGACTCTGGCCTTTCCATCTCTCTGTTATCTGTTGTCAACTTTGAACTGTAAGCTTCTTGTGGGATATGGAGAGATGTATACCCTTTTGTTTATTGGACGTGGAAAATGCCATCGTTACAGCTGATTTATGGTGTCATGGTAGGGGTTTCAGGGAAAGATACATTCAGAGGTGAATTGCCTGTTTCTCTGTAGCAACCTTGGACTTCCTTGGTGATCTCCCATCAAAGGAGGAGGAGGAGGAGGAGGAGGAGGAGGAGGAAGAAGAAGAAGAAGAAGAAGAAGAAGAAGAAGAAGAAGAAGAAGAAGAAGAAGAAGAAGAAGAAGAAGAAGAAGAAGAAGAAGAAGAAGAAGAAGAAGAAGAAGAAGAAGAAGAAGAAGAAGAAGAAGAAGAAGAAGAAGAAGAGAAAGAGAAAGAAGAACAAGATTCAAGGCAGCTTACAAATTCCTCTCCTCACAACAGAGGAGGCTGGGAGAGTTCAGAGAGAACCATGACTAGCCCAAGGTAGTCATGTAAGACCGTGTTGTTCCACCGGGCCTTTGGAGTGTCCAGCCGCTGATGTGGTGCCCCCCCCCCCTGCTCTTTGCTCTGGCACTCTTACATCAGAGCCCCTCATATTGAGGGGCCTACCGTCCCCCTTTTGGGGGGTAGGTTTTAATTGGGGTATGGACGCCTCTTGTTTATTTGTTAACTATTAGCCGCTGTTTATATGAATTTTAAGATGTTTTATTGATGGAGCCTATGTATTGTATTTATAGGATTTGCTCCTGTTAATGTTTTGAACTATGTTGTTAACCGCCCGTAGCCCTTCGGGGATCCGGCGGTATAGAAATTGAAGTAATGAATGAATGAATGAATGAATGAATGAATGAATGAATGAATGAATGAATGAATGAATGAATGAATGAATGAATGAATGAAGACTTCATGTGGAGGAGCAAGGAAACAAATCCAGCTCACTAGATAAGAGTCTGCCGCTCATGTGGAGGAGTGGGGAATCAAACACGGTTCTCCAGATTAGAGTCTACCGTCCTTAACCACTACACCTCACTGGCTGATCCTATTTAGCTTCTGAGATCTGATGAGTATGGGCTAGCATGGATTATCCAGGTATGGGCTTGGCTTATTGGACACAGCAAACGTACCAAGCTCCTGTACAAATAATAAATAGCAACAATCCTGGTTCTGTCTCATGCGCATATGCATGCCATCCTCTGGAGGGCATACCCAAGAACCAGCCTTTATGCCAAGTCTCCCATTCAACCTTTCCTGTTTTGCAGATAAACTGTCTCCGTTCCCCATTCCCGGTAACAATAAAAATTAAAAAGCCTGCATGGTTGGAACAGGGCGTATGACAGCAAAGCGCCAGTTTTATTGAGACAAAGACCCCTCCCGCAAGGGCCGCCACCTCAGCATCTGGCTGCCCCTCCTGCTAATTTCTCTCCAAGACGGTGGGGGGTGGGGGAGAGAATGAATAAGGAGTCATTAGCCCTATTTGGCGGGTGAGGAACGGCTCTTCACCTAGGAGTTCTCATTGCCGGGAAATTAGTGTCCCGGATAAGTGGCCACGCACGGCAGTCGATATGGAAATGTCGGCGTTTGTGATCTTCATGCACGAGACCCCGACAAAACTCCGGCAATTTCGCTTTGAAAATTACAGGGATATCAAGGCCAGATTCCGCAGAAAAAGTGGCTCTGGATTATTGCGCTGCCCAGCAACAAACCTACTATAAAGGGGCAATTTGTATGTTATAGTTGCAAACCTTTGTGTTTCCGCCTTTCATTCTGTCAGCATCCATTTTCACGCTGGCACATTTTTGTTTCCGTTATAATTTGGTTTTTTTGGCCTCTAAGGGGCTCATGGTGTTTCACTCTTGTGTGTTTTATCAACACAACTGCCCTGTGAGGTAGGTCAGGCTGAAAGAGCAATTAAATCTTGAAGGCTGAACTTCTTGAACTACGAAGGCTATGCCCGGCTCTGGGATGTCCAACTCTGGTGCCCCAGATGTTCATGGACTACAAATCCCATCAGTCCCTGCCAGCATGGCCAATTGGGGGGCAGCAGCTAACCTGCGGCCCCAGCAAACAACTCAGCCAGTGAGCGGTGCCCTGGCATGGGGGAACTGCCGGGTTCCCACCAGGTCGCCGCACCGTGGGAGAGGCCGAGCGTGGGGAACAGGCCAGCACCCAGCGCAATCCCACCCACATGATGAGACGGTGTGCGCCCCAGCTGGATGCCACTAGGTGATTTTTCCCTTTTTAAAGTTGTGTTGAATTGATGCTTCATTGCTTCATTGCCTTGTGCTGCATTCTCGACTACTCATTTACTCAATAAAGACCGGTGCCACCCCAATAAAAGCACAGAGAAATGTTGCAAATAAACAGGCGAGGGGGAACTGAGCGAGCTCAGAAAATGGAGTCAAGGAGGAAGTTCAGGGAAGCAGAGAAGCCTGGGAAACGAAGCCAATGGATCGCACAGCAACCGAAGACGTTTTCAAAACGTTTCAGCGCAATAATCGTTTTAAATGGCAAATTCATTGAAAACATTATGAGGTTGGAAATAAAATGTTCGGGGGCACAAAGAGTGCAGAACTCCATGAAGGAAATGTTGCAAAGCTTTTTAAAATGTTTGTGCAGAGAGAGCCAGTTGAGTCCCTTTCCTAACACAAATGACCCAGGTTATCAGCATCTTATTTTAGGCACAGACGGTAGAAGGAGAAGAGTGGATTTACCCCCCTTTCTCTCCTGTAAGGAGACTCAAAGGGACTTGCAATCTCCTTTCCCTTCCCACCCTCCCACAACAAACACCCTGTGAGGTAGGTGGGGCTGAGAGAGCTCAGAAGAACTGTGACTAGGCCAAGGTCACCCAGCTGGCGTGTGTTGGAGTACACAAGCTAATCTGGTTCACCAGATAAACCTCCACAGCTCAAGTGGCAGAGCGGGGGAATCAAACCCGGTTCTCCAGATTAGAGTGCACCTGCTCTTAACCACGACACCACACTGGCAGAGGAGACGTTGGGCTCAGAGCACTGAGGTGTGCATCGCTGGACTGACTGATCAACCCACGAGAGACTCACAACCCGCCATGCGTGCGCACATATATCTCGCACTCGTTCATCCAGATGACATGATGGGCGACCCCGGCAGACTTGCCAAAATGCTGCGCTTTTTAAAAAGCCTCCTTCTGTTGATCAGGCAACACAGCTCTGCCCCAAGAGTCCTTGATGGATGCACGGTGGCTGATTTCTCAACCTCTTTATAAATATTAATGGCATTGATAGAGCCTTTCGAAAGGGTGCCGTGTCACACCACTCTTAGGAAAACACTCCAAGCTCAATCTTGCTTGATTTTTTACCATTTATTTTCACCCCATTGATTGCCAAGTCTGCTTTTCAAGGTTACCCTCGCTCACAAAAAAAAAAATCCTTTTTTTCCCCCCTTCCTCCAAAGGGAATAAAGGTTACGAGAGCCCCGGGAACAACGTTGCCAGAGGTGTACGAATGCCGGCTGGTCAGAGATTGAAAGGGGGTGTAAGAGAGCCACGCAGGTTTTTTCCTGTTCTGGTCTGGCCTTACAGGGCTGGGGAATGACCCACCCGTTTGCCAAAGCCGAGAGAGAAGTCAAGAATTCGCCACCAAAACTAGAAGCCTTAGATCAGGGATGGCGAACCTTTTCGAGACCGAGTGCCCAAACTGCAACCCAAAACCCACTTATTTATTGCCAAGTGCCAACATGGCAATTTAACCTGAATACTGAGGTTTTGGTTTAGAAAAAAACGGTTGGCTCAGAGGCGCACGTTACTCGGGAGTAAGCTTGGTGAAGCAACCATGCAACGCTTTGAATGGGTGAATCATGATCCTAAGAGTGTTTACTCAGAAGAAACCCCATTGCCAGAAACCGAGCTTACTCCCAGGTAAAGGATCGTGCCCAGGCCAACCTAGATGTGGGGGGGGGGTTCCGCCCCCCCCCAACTGTGTGCACGTGTGCCCACAGAAATGGCTCTGAGTGCCACCTCTGGCACCCGTGCCATAGGTTCGCCACCACTGCCTTAGATCATAGGCGTCAAACTTGCGGCCCTCCAGATGTTATGGACTACAGTTCCCATCATCCCCTCCCAGCATCACACTGGCAGGGGATGATGGGAACTGTAGTCCATAACATCTGGAGGGCCGCAAGTTTGACACCTGTGCCTTAGATGGCCAAAACCCAAGTCAAACAATGGTTCATGGATTCCCTATATCCTTTCCTTGGGGATAACGTCCATTTTATAAGTGGCAGTTGCCTCAACTTGCAGCTAGCATTGAGAGGCAAGGTGGTACAGCGGTTAGCGTATCTGTGAATGGGGAGACTTGGGTTCAGATCCCAGATCTGCCATTAAGCTCTGAAGCTTGTATAGTTGCTGTCTCCCTAATTCTAATCTGGAGAACCGGGTTTGATTCCCCACTCCTCCAACTGAGTGGCAGAGGTTTGTCTGGTGAACCAGATGCCTTTCCGCACTCCTGCTGGGTGACCTTGGGCTAGTCACAGTTCTTCAGAGCTCTCTCAACCCCACCTGCCTCACCAGGTGTCTGTTGTGGGGAGAGGAGGGGAAATGAGTTTGTAAGCCACTTTGAGTCTCCTTACAGGAGAGAAAGGTGGTTTATAAACCCAAACTCTTCTCTTCTTCTTCCCATTTTCTTCTTCTTCTTCTCATTGTGAGGTTGTAAGAGAGATTGGGAGAACCACATGAACCGTCCCGATCGCCTTGGAGGAGTAACAGGTTAAATATTTGTGAAAAGAGACAGTAGATCACTCAAGGACAACCCATCAGTTTCAGTAGGAATTTGAACCCAGCACTCCTGGTCTTAAACGAAGAGCTCAGTCATTGGCCCTCACTGCTGCCTTGTTGTTGCTGGGGAAGTTGGTGTGCACGGAAACATTCAGTTTTGCCTGGCAGTTCCAGAAACATGCCATTTTCCCTTTCTTTTCTTTTTTGTTTTGAGGGAGGTGTCTTCGAAGCTATGACAACATGTATACAATGCACACGACGCAGCTGAAATCCCACGAGATCTCCAGCAACCACCTGGAGGTTGGCAACAGAAGGTGTGTGAAGCAATACAGCACATGGGCTACCTTTCGTTTGTTGATAGATAAGTCAGCCAGCTTCAGCAACCAAGACTTGAACTCTCCCACCACCACACACAGCTTCTCAAGTAGATGGTGGAAGAGAAGACAAAGAGTTCGGATTTATATCCCCCCTTTCCCTCCTATAAGGAATCTCAAAGGGGCTTACAATCTCTTTTCCCCCCCCCCCCCCCCCCCGGAACAATAAACACCTTGTGAGGTCGCCCAACTGGTCGCCCAGGTCGCCCAGCTGGCGTGTATTGGAGTGCACAAGCTAATCTGGCTCACCAGATAAGCCTCTGCAGCTCAAGTGGCAGAGCGGGGAATCAAACCTGGTTCTCCGGATTAGAGTACACCTGCTCTAAACCATTATACCACGGTACCTGGAAGCATTTGGGCTTTTCCTGTCCAGATTTGCAAAAAGTGATGGTTCAGCACACTCCTCCCCACCCCACCTTTCAAGCTTGAGTTATGGAACTAGGCCTCTTTTAAAGGCCATTTTTCCCGGCTTGTCTTGTCAGCACTTCAGCCTTCAGGCAACTGGGGAACGTCATTATTCAATCCCCCATTTAAAAGAAGCCTAACTGGAGTATATACGGCCATCTGTGGCTCTAAGTGATTCACAGCATTAGTCAACCATTAGTCAACTGAAAAATTACGTTTTTAGGGAGAAAACAGGATTTCCAAAGACATAGACGAAGTGCTCGCAGCCTCCGCGCGGAACAAAAGGAGAGGAGGGGGATCACATACGCTTCCGACCCAGGAACCGGCTAGACAGGTGAAATGTTGATGCTTAACAGCTGAAAAAATGCTCCCGTGATTATAATCTGAGGGCTGCACTCCTGTAATCACACCAATGAGGGTTTGGAAGGAGGCACGCGTGGAATTCCTCCTGCACCAGCATTCGCAATTGGAAGTTTTATTTCTCCGTGTGACAGCCGCATCCCTGTGACTCACGGGCAGGATGTGGTCCTTTGCGTCACCGTCAACTTAAATCAAGGTATCATAGAACGTTTGGGTATCATTTCCCGGGTAAGGAAGAGAGAAATGTCCTCAAACTTGGGAGGCGCAACATTGAGACGCTCCACGCATTGACGAGAGAATTCGTTTTAATTATTGGGCGTAACGCGTGTATAATGTGCTGATCTCCGCATGTCATGCAAGTATGCAAATCCAGCTCATCTTCATTCCTCCCTTCCTCCAAGGAGTTCAGGGTGGTGAAAACAGTTCTCCCCTCTTCTGGGCGGGGAAGGGCAGGTTGCAGACCTCTGATTCTAGTCAATCAATCTGTCAACCCTGATTGGCGTAGAATATCGACGAAATATGTATCAATCAGGGCACATGGCCATCTCTACTCACTGGAGTTGGCTACAGCAGTCTTGTGCTTGACTTCTTGAGTCCTCATAGCAAGGAGAAACTTGCCTACTTTCACCACTGGACCTCACAGGTTTGAGCAATCTAGTCAACCACAACACAAGGAATTCTTCTGCTGGCATTGAAGCAAGGCACCATCACAGGTCAGATATAGTAAGATACAACCTACTATATATAAGAAGAAGAGAGAGTTTAGATTTATATCCCCCCTTTCTCTCCTGCAGGAGACTCAAAGGGGCTTACAATCTCCTTGCCCTTCCCCCCTCACAACAAACACCCTGTGAGGTAGGTGGGGCTGAGAGAGCTCTGAGAAGCGGGGACTAGCCCAAGGTCACCCAGCTGGCATGTGTGGGAGTGTACAGGCTAATCTGAATTCCCCAGATAAGCCTCCACAGCTCAGGCGGCAGAGCGGGGAATCAAACCCGGTTCCTCCAGATTAGATACACGAGCTCTTAACCTCCTACGCCACTGCTTGGCCAAGTCGGTATGATGTTCTGCCCACAAAACGTCCAATTTCTTTGGGGATAAAAGCCAGCTTCTCTGCAAAGGAACAATTGTTTGCTTCTCCATCAGACTGGAGTGCCATGCTCTTCCCAAGAATGGAACCGCTCCATGAGGCAGGAAAAGTCACCTCGGAAGGTAGCAGACCTCACAGACAGTGGTGTATCTGCCAGAGGGACATGGGGGGTCAACTGACCTCAGGCGCCACCCATTAGATCATGTGGGAAGCAACCGGCGGGCCCGCAGAAGGCTTCCGGCCCGGCTGCTCCTGAAGGAGAGCAGCAGGCACCCCTCAGCCTTGGCCCCATCAGGCCTGGCTCGGCCCCCCAGGCTGCCTGGGACCGCCGCCGCTGCCCTCCTCCGCCAGCTAAGGTAAGTGGGGTGGGGGGCACCCTGAGCAGGTGTTTCCCCAGGCACCATTTCCCCCCCGATATGTCTCTGCTCACAGAGGGTCCCCTTGTTCACAAAAGCTGAAGAAACAGGGCTTAGAACTGTGGTGGCGAAACTCTGGCACTCCAGATGTTATGGACTACAATTCCCGTCAGCCCCTGCCAGCATGGCCAATTGGCCGTGCTGGCAGGGGCTGATGGGAATTGTAGTCCATAACATCTGGAGTGCCAAAGGTTCGCCACCATTGGCTTAGAAGATAATGGAGGGGGAGAGAGAGAGAGAAGTAATATGATAGAAGTGGAGATATGGTCTTGGGGACATGTTGACTAGTGAGCACAGAGATCAACGCGTGAACTCTTTACTATCTTAACATTCCACCTTTCTTCTCTACTGGAATTCCAGATGGTCCACACAAAGTTCCCATGTGGCACAGCTGCCAATTCCAGGTTCAGAAATTCCTGAAGGTTTGAAGATGGAGCCTAGGGATGATTCTTCTTCCTCCTCCTCCTCTTCCTCTCCTCCTCCTCCTCTCAATCCAAGATACTGATTCTGACCCGGAAGCCCTTGATAACCTTACTCCAAAATCCGTACGTATGTCCTACATGGCAAATTAGATCCTCCCCATGGGACTAGTTGAACGGGGATTTCCTTCCATTAGTGAAGGCCAGCCTTTTCTCAGTTTCAGCTTCCTTTGTGGCTCCTCCTGAGAAGACAAGAGGGTCACATAGGGTTGCCAACCTCCAGGAAGTAGCTGGAGATCTTCCAGAATTGCAACCAATCATCCTACAGAGATTCGTTCCTCTGGAGAAAACGATAGCTTTGGAAATCGGTTTCTAGGGCGCTGTTCCCTGCCGAAGCGACTTGACGGCACTTAACATACACACGTCTTTCAGATTTGCTGTTTGGCATTTGTGATCGTTTGTGCCTTTTCACTGTTGGAATGGATGGCTTTGTGTTTGCTTAGATCCTTGGTCTCTTTTGACTGGAGGGAAAGGGGCACTGAAATATTTTGGAAGGGTGGCCTATATTTTCCCAAATAAATAAAATGTCTCTCCTGAAACCAGGATGCAGAAGCCCTCAAAGGAACATGCGAGCAGGAGAAAAAGCAGCGCCTGCTAACAATGCCTGTCAGTCGGGAACGTGCATGCGACGAGACCATACAAATGCATCCATGCGCGCTCCCCGCAGGCGCATTGACTGATGCCTCAAGCTATCATAGCATAGGTTTCTATTCATGATTGAAATGCACAAAGGATGCTGAATTCTGAGGGGAGATATCAATGAGCCAGCGAGAACCTGGCGAGTACCTCGGTTTGAAAATTGGGCTTATTATCTACACATTTAATTATCTTCCCTGAGATGCAGAAAGGCAAGTCCTTTGGCTAAGTAATAATCCATAATACACCCGATGGCTTTCGGGCAGGTTAACACGAGCGGAGAAAAACTATTTTTTAAAGTGCCTCTGACACCCGGCGTCCCTCCACCTCGCTTGGTTATTATATTAAGCACAATGAAAATGAATCGCCTTTCCATTTTTGGACCGTTCGTCGCACATGTTAATCTGCGCGCCAGATGCTGAAAGAATCAATTATTAGAGATGTTTGGTTGCCAAGGGGAAGGGGAAGGGGGGCGGGAAAGACAAAGAAAACGAGTTCCCCGGGAGCAGGAGACGACTGACATTTTCATCTGGCGCTGAGGACTGCAGGCCAAAAATGTACCCAAAACAGCTGGCACCCGGTAGTCCTTGGTGTCTGAACAACAGCGACAAATATATTCAGGCCTGTTAAGCACAGCCTGGGAAAAGTACAGTCCATCCGAGGTCGTTAGAGCCAGCGTGGCGTCGTGGTTAAGAGCAGGTGGATTCTGATCTGGAGAACCGGGTCTGATTCCCCACTCCTCTGCCACTTTGAGTCTCCATACAGGAGAGAAAGGTGGGGTATAAATCCAAACTCTTCTTCTTCTTCATGTGGAAAACTCAGTATGATGAAAACAGAAAACGGCACAAAAGAAGACTTGGTGATTTGATTTGGAGAAGGGAGCATCTTCCAAGGGGAATTTGCCCAGGGAATAATGTTAAGAGTTGTGTGCTGTCAAATCACTGCTGACCTATGACAGCTCTGTGAGGTTTTCAAGGCAGGAGAGGAGTACAGGTGGTTCACCATTGCCTCATCTGCATAGCAACCCTGGTGTTCGTTGGTAGTCTTCCACCCAACTTTCAACCAGGGCTGACCATGCTCAGCTTCGGAGATTTGACGAGGCTGAGCTTGCCTGTGTCCTCTGGGTGGTGGTTTGCGTGGCAACTCTGGCCTCCCGTCCAAGAACTAACCAGGGCTGGCCCTGCTGAACTTCTAGGAACTGATGAGATCGGGCTAGCCTGGGCCATGCAGGTCAAGGTAGGGAGGAGGAGGAGGAGGAGGAGGAGGAGGAGGAGGAGGAGGAGGAGGAGGAGGAGGAGGAGGAGGAGGAGGAGGAGGAAAAGAAGAAAAATATGAAGATGAGGACGAGGACAACGATGACAGCAAAAAAGAAGAAGAAGAAGAAGAAGAAGAAGAAGAAGAAGAAGAAGAAGAAGAAGAAGAAGAAGAAGAAGAAGAAGAAGAAGAAGAAGAAGAAGAAGAAGAAGAAGAAGAAGAAGAAGAAGAAGACGACGACGACGACGATGAGGAGGAGGAGCAGGAGGAGGAGGAGGAGGAAAAGAAGAAAAATATGAAGATGAGGACGAGGATAACGACGACAGTGAAGAAAAGAAGAAGAAAAAGACGAAGAAGACGAGGAGGAGGAGGAGGAGGAGGAGGAGGAGGAGAAGGAGGGGGAGAGGGAGAAGGAGAAGGAGAAGGAGAAGGAGAAGGAGAAGGAGAAGGAGAAGGAGAAGGAGAAGGAGAAGAGGAGGAGGAGGAGGAGAAGAAGAGGAGGAGGAGGAGGAGGAGGAGGAGGAGGAGGAGGAGGAGGAGGAGGAGGAGGAGGAGGAGGAGGAGGAGGAAAAGAAGAAAAATATGAAGATGAGGACGAGGATAACGACGACAGTGAAGAAAAGAAGAAGAAAAAGACGAAGAAGACGAGGAGGAGGAGGAGGAGGAGAAGGAGGAGAAGGAGGAGGAGGGGGAGAGGGAGAGGGAGAGGGAGAAGGAGAAGGAGAAGGAGAAGGAGAAGGAGAAGGAGAAGGAGAAGGAGAAGGAGAAGGAGAAGAAGAAGAAGAAGAAGAAGAAGAAGAAGAAGAAGAAGAAGACGACGACGACGACGATGACGACGACGAGGAGGAGCAAGGAAGAGCAAGGAGGAGTAGTTTGGATTTATATCCCCCCTTTCTCTCCTGAAGGAGACTCAAAGGGGCTTACAATCCCCTTTCCCTTCCCTTCCCCCCCAACAAACACCCTGTGAGGTGGGTGGGGCTGAGAGAGCTCAGAAGAACTGTGACTCGCCCAAGGTCACACAGCTGGCATGTGTTGGTGTACACAGGCTAATCTAGCTCACCAGATAAGCCTCCACAGCTCAAGTGGAAGAGCAAGGAATCAAACCCGGTTCCCCAGATTAGAGTGCACCTGCTCTTAACCACTACACCACACCAGCAAAAGTGTGTCAAATGCAATTTCTGGTTGGCTGAAGGCAGAGGGCTCGAGGAAGATAAAATTCTATAAAAGAACAGACCTCATAATTGCTTGGACTTATGAACCTCGCCTGGATGATTTGAGAGGAGGCAGGAAGTACCTTCTATCTTGCTCTAGCCTCACTGGTTCAAGGAGAGTTTCTTGGCTAGCCCCCTCCCACCCCCCATTCCACAGCTCCTTCCTCTGGTCAGAGCCTTCAGCAATGCACAGGAGCCTGTGACAAATTTATATCAGTGACCTGGGAAATGTCAAGTGGGGGTTCAACCTGGAATCAGGTAAAAATTGTGGCTGCTAATGTAACCCCCATGCTCAGAATGGGTTGACCCAGTAAGGGGTGGAGACTCAGAGCAGCACGAGGCAGCAGACCTCATGTACAAGGCTACCAGACTCGGACCTTGATTTCTATAAGCCCTTAACACCTTGTTAAGGGTTTCTTTTTGTGGTTGTAATGGGTGAGAGTTCTCCTGGAAACCTTCATCATGTTGAATCCTGTTCATCAAGCCCTTGGAGTCTTCAGGAGCCAACCCACTTGCAAAGAAGAATTGGACTTGGCAGTATCAGTAGACTGTAAATATAAGGACTTGAAAATGCAACCTGAACAGGACCTTGAAGTGTGATGTGAAATGTTGATGTTATATGTTAAGAAAGTAAACCATTTTGTTTTTAAAAATTTGTTGTTGCAAACTCATTCCACGTTCTGCCCCACAGAACCCACAAGCTGAGGTTACACTAACAATAGAATACGCACAAACATCACTATTGCTTGTCACTGTGCAATGTGTTTTCTCAGTGGGAACAGTATTCCTCAGGGTGCAATCAGTACCAATGAGAAGTCAATGTCTTCTCCTTGCAGTTCTTCCATTGACTACAGTGACAATCCTTCTTCCCCAGTATTTAGTAATCTTTGTATGGTTTATTTTATGGTTGGCAAATCACTCCCAAACAATAACAGAAAAGGGATCGGGGGTGACTGGGTGGGGGGAAAGAAACCTTTAAAGACATACATCTTTGCAGTGTTTTAAAACCCGCACCAGAAGTACATTATTGCAGAGTTAGGGGAAGTGCTTCAAAGAGGCGCTCTTAGAACTCTGCAAAGCGAAAGCATGAATCATTCAAGAATTGGAGAAATGGCTTCATTACCATATAATTGCCAAACAAGATGTATTCTGGACAGATTAGTGAGTTGTCAGAGTTTGCAGCGCACACACACAGAAAATTACAAAGCGCAACACGCTAAAGGCAGAAAAAAGGGATTTCTTTTCTTTAGGTTTCGGAAAGAGGGCGGTGGTGTAGTGTTTCGGGGAAGCCGACTTTATTGTTGTGGGAAGGCTAGAGAATAGGCTGGTTAGTTCAGGTCAATGTGCGGAATTCGGCTCCTTTTATTCCTCAGTGGCCCCTTCTGCACATGCAGAATAATGCACTTTCAATCCACTTTCACAATGGTTTGCAAGTGGATTTTGCTATTCCGCACAGCTGCAAAGTGCATTGAAAGTGAATTGAAAGTGTATTATTCTGCATGTGTGGAAGGGGCCAGTGTTACTTTCAAATGGGTAATTCACAATACTGCAATGACGGCAGGGAGTCATGTCTGAACAAATATTCTCTTGAATGTAACTCTTAATGCCTGAAGGACTCTCCCAAGTCAGGGGGCAAGGAATGGCTGCAGAGCCTTCCTGAAGCTAAGCAGATATCAGTCAACTGAGTGTGCAGGTGGGTGACCACCTTGTAAGGTTACCAGCCTCGATGTGGGACTGAAGATATCTCCTGGAATTATAGCTACTCACCAGATGTCAGAGATCAGTACCCCTGGAGAAAATGGCTGCTTGGAGGCTTCATAGTCGTACGCGAAAGGTCAGCGCCAAGAACGTATGACGAGACGCCGTGCGGATAACATCTGGCGGAGAGCCGCCAGTAGTGGGAGCTGGTGTCCGGTGGTTCCTGAAGCGGCTCTGCCGCGTGCTGGTTCCTGGCACCTTTTATTATGATTCTAGCGGGGGCGTGTAGAAGGGCGGAATGGGGGGAAATCCGGGAGAGCGGGAGAGCGGGAGACTGAGAGATCATCATGTGATGCATGATCTCACCTGGAAAGCTGCTACGTGCGGAGAGGAGCACTTCAGCTGCCTGGGCCTAATCCTCACCTTGGGGCAAGCACCATTGTCCCTTTGTCTGGGACACTCCGGAAATGGTTGTGAGCCAGGTAGTTCAAGTGACCTGTGACTCCATCGGGGTAGAGGGAGGGGAGCCGGGTGCGACCAGAAGATCGTGAGGGAGCGCTTGGTGTTCCAGCCGGTTTCATTTCACGGTGCTGCTGGGTCAGCAGCTCATCCCTTACATCTCCTCCTTTTTTTACATTTAGAAGGGAGGTCTAATCGTTAGGGCGCGATTTAAGGGGACGCCGCCTCGGCCAAGCTTTGGCCAAGCTGCTGGCCGAAAGCTGCTTGTGCAACATTGCAGAACTTGGTTGGCGATGTAAGGGAAAATCGAGGGGTTTCTACTAATACGTTACAGGCAATATTAGATATACATTGAATGAAACAAGATCCGGTCGCATGAGGCACACAATCGGGCTTTCAATGCAGAGCCTGTACAATAATAGCATCTTCTAACCATCCCCCCGGTAGCCAGCTCCAGGCAGGGCTGGACTCCCACCTTCAGTGGGCAAAACGGGCCATACTTCAGATTAGATATGCAACATCTTGCAGTTCACGCACTTCTCATATGAATCAAATGGGAATTATTCAGGAAAGCATTTCAAAACAAACACATATCATGTACATTCTTCCGCCAACCTTGGTGATGCAATAACAACAAATAATCAATAGCCGCACGATTATCTAAAGTCGCTTTGACGAAAGTTCCTGCTGCTCGGAGGCCAGAGCATCCAGAGCAGCAATGGAGGTGGAGTTGATGGATTTCAAGCATATGGGCACAGGCCAGCCGGCCAATGGTCTTAGCTGCTGTAAGAAGCGAGTCCGAGGACTCCCCACTCAGGGAAGTCGCGAGGGAGACTTAACTCCGCCTCGAGAGGGCAAACCGCTACGCCTGGCCCGCAAGAGGGGTCGAGGGGCAGAGTGGAGCTGGGCGGCGACGGGCGGGCCCGGCTATTCCCCGGTGGAGCCTGAGGCAGGACGAGATGGTGAGGCGGCTAAGGCAACAGAGAGTCCCCGCAGAAAGCCGAAAGCAGGGATGTAGTTGAAAGTTCTCTCCCCGCAAAGTCCACAGGAACCAAACCCTTTGGGGAGCAAGACATTTCCGCGACACGGGGAATGTCCTCCGCGCGCAGCAGTTCCGGCGTTGGCCGTGAAGCCGGGTGAATGGGCCCGGGTCGGTCTTCATTCCTTGCCGCGCCGCTGCAATGCGGGCGCAAAGTATTGACTTGTGATTGGCGACAGTCTTGGTGATAAGGGAGAGAGCCGCCGCCGGGAGGGTTTGGACGCACGGGTCCCCTAGTCAGCGCCATAGGAGTACTCTTGATGGATGAAGCATTCATAAAGGGCTTAAACCAGACTCCGCCAGGAAGTCTTCCAGGGGCTTGCAAACGGGAGCAGGCAGGAGCTTAGCAGGCTCCCCGACCTCCTGGGTAACTCGGCTCCAGGTGCAGAAGGACGCAAACGCTGGGCAGCGGCAAGCAAATTGCTTCCCCCAGATGTTGGTTTGGTCAAGGCTCGCCAGGGGTGGCCGACTGCCACTGGTGGCAGGAGGCAAGCAGAGCAGGGCAAAGGATGGTGGCCACCGAGTTGGCAGTGATGATTGCAAAGAGGGCAGCACAGAGATTCTCGGCTGCTTCGGGTGGCTCTTTGCTACGCAGCAGCTCTTGAGCTTGGCTGGCGGTCAGCTTCTTGACATTATCCCCTCCCCAGGTCATCCGGGTCCTTGGACCGGCCTGGGCTGGCCGGTGGCGGCTAAGCTTCCGCTGGAGGCTGCTGGGCGTGATCCCTCCAGGAGAGATGCTCTCATCTCTGGGATGGGGTTGGTTTCTCCTGGGGCCATCTCCATGGGCTGGCCTATCATGGCGAAGGTTGGGATCCAAGCGAGGAGATCTTTGTAGGAAGAAGGACTGGAAAACACATCCCTTCCCAGGTTATAGGAGGGGGCCGGGTCCTGCCAGGTTTGGAGAGCCGAGCTTTGGCGGGAGGCTGCAAGATCAAGTTTTGTTGGATTTTAGTGTTTGGTGTAAGATAGGACTATATAACGGCTAAGGCTTAATCTTGCAGCCTGCGAGCGAGGGGTTGCTTTTAATGCGCATTTTGCGTTGGGGGCCGCTTCTACTCCTCTTTCTTTAAAATTGGTTTTGACAGGGAAGGCAGAGGGTAGGTATGCACTCCCGATGGAAGCTGGCTTCAGGAGTCAGCCATCATCAGGGTGCTTTCTGCCTGAAGTCAGCAGGGTCCGAAGCCCCTCAAGGGGAGGAGGGGGCTAGAGGACTCCTGGGGAATTGGTAGGGTATGCATGCTAATTTGCAACACAATAAGGGGACTTTGGGATGCTTTTGGGGTGGTGACCGAATGCATCAGGGGAGGTAAGGCGATTAGGCAATAGGGGTGGATTTCCACACACAAGGGGGGAGGGGTTTTTTCTTCAAGAGTGGGGATTAGTAATCTCTACCGCGGACTTTGGTGGTTAACGAGGAAGGCTGGAGTGGTGCAAAATTTGTAATCGAATTATCTTGGCTGGAAAGTGCTGCCCACCGGCATCGCCACTCCTTAAGGCTGCTCTCGCTAAGTGCCTGGCTTTGGACGTGGTATTGGTAAAGTTGCCAGGCGCTAGGCAGCCATAACCCAAACAGGTTTGGTTGTTAGGGGCATAATGGCGACGGCCCCTTTTTAACCTGGGGCCTGTCCTGACAGTGCCATGCGTACTTCCAGGACGGGCCCAGATTTGTAATCCAGGGAGGGCCAGTCAGCTCAATTCGGCCCTCCCCCCCGCTTCTTTGCTGGTAGAAAGATAGAGGGAAGAGAAAGCGGAAAAAGGGGAAATAGTTTCCTATGGCGGAAGTTCGAAAATGAGCTTAGAAGGCACAATTAGGATCAATAATCTAAAGTGCTGCGATGGGCTTTATCCATCCCAGACTAGGGGAGTCGCTTTTGACCTGGCTCATGAGGTCCCTTCCCCAGAGATTGACATGGATGTCCAGGAATGATGTGGGCGGACTGTGAGCTGCGTCAGCCGGAGCCCTGGGCTGTGGACCGCGGAGCGGGCGGACACCCCGTCTCAGCTGGTTTGTTTTCCCCCCACCCCCCAGATGATGCGGACAGGTTTCTGCTTGGCCACTGGCCAGGCCACTCGCTGCTCTTGATGACAGTCACATCAGCCGGTGTCCACCAGGCCCTTGAACAGACACCTCCACGGTGAGCTCCAGATATGGGCGGGAGCTTCCGGATGGGTGTTTCCACCGCTGCGATGGTAGTACTGGCTGCGCCCTGATGGCTGCCGGGGCTCGTGGCCTTTATTGTGTCGACAGCAGGCAGCGCATGGGGCAGGAGGATCAGCTGCGCGCAGCTGGTTCCGCTGGGCAACTCCTGCGGGATGTTTGTCCAGACTTGGAGATGGATGGGTCCCTTCGCGTGGAGTCAATGACTCGGGATGATGAACAATCCCTGCTCAGCGGCGGAGGCCTTTGGCAGCACCAGCCCAATGGTCCCAGTTGGGATGGGGTCGCTATACTGGGTTGGGGCGACGAGGACCTCGTGGGGGAACTTAAAGGAGATGGGCTGGGCGCACGTGAGCGAGACGCCACGAGAGGTGGTCGGGTGTGGGTCTTGGTGTTTGGGGCTGCTCTAGTACTCTCCCCCTTGGTCCTGGGCTGGGAGATGCCCGGGGGCGAAGCTTCCCGACGGGCAATCGCTTCTCCAGTGGAAGCCTTTCTGGCACCGAGGGCATCGGGTTTTAGGCGGCCTCAGCTTCGTCTCCTGGGGGAGGTCCCTCCTCCATCAGGATTGTAGGCCGCCGGGCTGCTCTACACTCCCTCCGGAAGTGTCCTGGCTCTGCCGCAATTGAAGCAATAATCCTGGGGCTGTCCCCGGCAGTGGAGAGTGCTGCTGCGAGGAGACTAGCTTGGTGGGCGGGGATCCGGCGTCCTGGCAAACCTTAAGCATATCGGCCAGTTCAGGATCTTTGCCTAGGCCCGCGGATTGCTCTGCGGCACTCAGTGGAGGCGTTCTCTTTGGCGAGGCACATGAGGAGCTCATTTTGGGCCTCGCCGCTATCTACCTGCCTCTTGAGAGCCTCCTGGAGCCTGTTCACAAATTCAGCGTGAGGGCTCTTGGGGTTTTTGCCGGATGCATGGAGAAACTCTGGGTTGGTTGGTCGGCATTGGGGAACCTTGATAAACGCCTTTAGGCGCTTATTCAGAGGCTGCACCGTAAGGGCGTTCTCTGGCAGGATAATCTGATCGCTGGGGCTACGGTGCATCGAAGCCGCAGTTGCGTGGCGTAGGCGCCGGCCGAGGCTGCTCTAGCGAAGCATTGCTGGCTGAACTCGCTTTCCCAGATCACATATTGTGCAGGGCTCAAAAGTACGCGAAGGTGGTCTTCCAGTCATCCGGAACCATTAGGTGATTCCCTGCGCACTGCTTCCAGCATGCCTCTCACATAGCTGGTGACTCCTACGCCCCGCATCGCGTTGCGGAGCTCGGTGAGGATATTATAACTTAAAGGGCGGTAATCGACAACCCGGCCGAACAATGCCATCCTCCTCGCATCCGGGTGGAAGTGAACGGGGCATAGAGCGAGGATATCGGCATCGCCTTCCGCCAGGGTTTCCTTTTTTCGCAGGTCGTGGCTAATACGCTCTGCGAGGGTTTGAAACCCGCGCCATTGTGTGGCGCTTGACGGAGGTGCTGTGGCTTCAGAAAAAGAAGGTGGAGCAGGGAGGGGCAGCCGAGCCGCTGAGAATTTGAAGGAGGCGGGGCTAAGGGGGGCAGAAGGAGGACAGGCGTCCAATTTAGTAGATAGAGAAAATTCCGGGTAAAACTGAAGCTGAAGGGTCGAAAGGAGGGCGACTTCTACGGCAAGGGAGCCATAGACCTTGCAGGCTGATGGCGACATAACATTGTCTCCCATCGCCAGTAGCAGTGACATCGCGCTCGAGGCTCTGCGCAGCGAAGAGTGCTCCTGTTTTCCCAATCCTTAAGATTCAATGTCCCCCCCTCCGGGTACCCGCTGGACATTGAGCTTCAATCTCTCAACCAATTTGGCGCAGCTCCCCTCTCTTTATGGAGACCCTGCCGCATTTCGCTAACGCTTTTAGTTCGTTAACGTGCTTGTCATAAGCCCTGCTTTTGCAAGCTCCCATACTTACCGGGTGTTCCGTCAGACGAGAGAGTGTCCTAGGACTCGGTCCCTGGATGCGCCGATCCAGTGGACGGGCGATACCGAAGGTGGGTCCCTGGATGCGCCGACCAGCGGACGTCGGTACCGTGGCCCTTTCCCAGGCGACGTAAGCAGGGTGGAGGTTCGAGGATTCCCGGTTTCGGCACCAGCTTGTAGTCGTGCCACGCAGGTCAGCGCAAGAACGACGACGAGACGCCGTGATAACATCTGGTGGAGATGCCAGCAGCGGGAGCGCTGGTGTCCGTGTTCCAGCGGCTCTGCCGCTGCTGGTTCCTGGCACCTTTTATTATGATTCTAGCGGGGGCGTAGAAGGGCGGAACGGGGAAATCCGAGAGCGGGAGAGCGGGAGACTGAGAGATCATCATGTGATGCATGATCTCACCTGGCTGCTACGTGCGGAGAGGAGCATCAGCGTCTGGGCCTAATCCTCACCTGGGGGCAAGACCATTGTCCCTTTGTCTGGGACACCCGGTGGTTGTGAGCCAGGTAGTTCATGACCCGTGACTCATCGGGGGGTGAGGAGTGGGGGAGCGGTGCGACCAGAAGATTGTAGGAGCGCTGGTGTTCCAGCGCTCTACTTACGGTGCTGCTGGGTCAGCAGCTCATCCCTACAAGAGTGAAGCATATTTCATCACATCCTTGCTAGAGCTGCTCTCTGCTGTGTCTCACTACTGCCACCAAGGCAGATGGTCAGGGGGTGCTACTGCAGCTACTCCCAAAGCAAGAGTCAGGTGATAAAGAAGAACCAACAGGGTTGTATCTGAACCTCCCAAACTGCTGACTCTGGCCAAGCAATTTGGTCCAAGCAAACTGTTGCTCAAATGTGCAGATAGATTATCCCCAGTGGCGTAGCACCCAGGGGATAGGGGGGGTCTTGCTCTGGGCGTGCGCCAGTGCGAAGGTGGGGGCATGGTGGGAGTGGGGCGGGGGTGTTTCCAGGCATGGCAGGGCCCAGGGCACCCCCTTGCTACAGCTCTGATCATCCCCTTTCCTCTTTGCCGCATTGGCACCTCCTCTCCAGACTGCCAGCCCTCACTGTGACTTCCATTGTCCTCCTTAAACCTCCATCAGCCCTTTTCTTTTGCAAAAGCTCCTCCCACCCAGAAATGACAGCAATTCCTACCACTCCGATCCTTCCGTTTTCCCTGGGGGAGAGCCTCAAAGCAACTGTGCCCTGCCGATAGCCGCGTTCGCTACGGACGAGCGCCCAAATACTGCGCCAATAGCAACTGTTTCCACCTCCCTTCTTTTTAGCCTGCCTCTGCCAACAGAACATTTATACGGGAGCCGACAGAAGGAACTGTATTAATTCTCCTTCTATTTACATCTTTATTAAGAAGGATGCCTTGAGAGACCACACAGTTGCCGCTTTATTTTTATCTCCTTGTAGCGTGTGTGGGTCTGCCGTGCACACAAATAGGCCCTGTAACAACTGTCAGTGTGTCGGGCTGTTCTGGAGGCTTTCCCACCCACTTGTTCAAAAAAGGCAGAAGAGAAGCAAATTTAGTTGTGAGACATCTGCCACTCAGCGTCAGCCTGTGTGATTCAGGGAAGAGCTGGATGTTGAACTAAGCCAGAGCTTTAAGCAATAGCCTGTTTCCAGGTTTGCAATGGCAGCCAAAGTAGCCAGCCCACAAACATATTCGTTAGCCTCTTATGCCATTGCCTGACCCACCCTGGAAACCTGTAGGAGTCCAGGGACTAGCTACTTCAAAGAAAAACCAAAATGGATGTAGTGCCTCTCTAGGAATCTCTGGGAACTCTATGGTTTTCCCATAGAATTCAGGGCAATTCCTAGAGAAGAGTAGGGATTTGGATTTATGCCCTGCTTTCCTCTCCTGCAAAGAGTCTCAAAGCGGCTTACAAATGCCTTCTCTTCCTCTCCCCACTATAGACACCTTGTGAGGTAGGTGAGGCTGAGAGAGTTCGGAGAAAACTGTGACTATCCCAATGTCATCCAGTAGGCTTCATGTGGAGGAGCGGGGAAATGAATCCACTTCACCCATTAAGAGTCCGTCACTCATGTGGAGGAGTTAGGAATCAAACCCAGTTCTCCAGATTAGAGTCTACCACTCTTAAATACTACACCATGCAGAAGTGACATCACTTCCAGGTTTTTTCCTGGAGGTGACGTTACAGCATCAAAGATTGCCACCTTTCTACAGTCAATGCTATAAGAAGTTGGGATTGCCAACCCAAGGGGTGGGTGAGAGATCTCCCACAATTACAACTCCAGTTACCTGAGATCTATGGCATTATACTCTCCTGGGGTCCTTCCCCTTTCCAAACCCTCTTCTCCCCAAGCTACAGCCCAAATCTCTAGGTATTTATAGTGTGACCAGACGTCCCGCTTTTGGCAGGACAGTCCCGTGCGCATGGTGTCCCGCTTTAAAAAGGTGAAAATCTGGTCACCTTAGGTATTTACCAAATGGAAACTGGAAACCCCACAAATAGCTACTAAAAATATCTGTAGGCTTTCATTACTGGAAATCTTAGCATTTCAGCACAAAATGTCATTTATTTATTATTTGTTTCCCAAAGAAAGAAACAAGTGGAGACCAGTCCAGCCCACCGAGTCACCTGAACATTTTTTTCACAGAGGCATCTGAGAAGGCGTGACAATTTTACAGGTCGGGCTATAAAAGTGAAACATTGAGTGCCTCTTAACTATTTATGAATCGCTTTTCAGATGCCATTTTTTAATGAATCGCTTTTCAGATGCCATTTTTCCCAATACATGTTCAAAGCAGCTCGCAAAAATAAACAAAGTAATTGTCATATAATTAATAAGAGATCCTCAGCAAGCAAATAAACAGATCAAGCAGGCCAAGCCAAGAAAAACTAGCCTAAACCAAGAGATCCCAAATGAACAATGATTGACAGTCCTAAACAGAGTGGCGCAGTTCCTCAGCTCAGCGGGCAGCCGGTTACATGGTTTCAGGGTTGCCAACTCTGGGCTGGGGAATTCCTGGAGATTCTGGAGATGGAGCCTTGGGAGGGAAGATCGCTCCGTGGAGAATAAGGCCATGGAGTCCACCCTCCAAAGCAGCCATTTTCTCCAGAGATACTGATGCATATTATGCATGAGGAAAAGTGTCCAATAGTGGTTCTAGGTCTTAGTTTGATAGAGATTTTCAGGTCAATCCACCTTCCACTGACAGCCCAACAAAAATATCTGGATACCTGGAGCAGCAGTGGCGTAGTGGTTAAGAGCAGGTGCATTCTAATCTGGAGGATTAGGCTGTGTGCTCCAATACATGCCAGCTGGGTGACCTTGGGCTAGTCACAGCTTTTCGGAGCTCTCTCAGCCCCACCTGCCTCACAAGGTGTCTGTTGTGGGGAGAGAAAGGGCAAGGAGATTGTCAGCCCCTTTGAGTCTCCTACAGGAGAGAAAGAGGGGATATAAATACAAACTCTTCTTCTTTTTATGCACTGCTCCCTGAACCAAAGGACCTCTGTTGCTGCATTCCTCTGATCGATCATCTTTGGTTTATTCTGGTATGAAAGAATCTGGGCTTGATTAGGCCTTGCACTGTACAGGACTTGGCATCCCAGGTAAGCCGGTCTCAACCATGGCCTGTCCAAAAGCCAGCCCTAAACTGTCAAATGCCTGGGGAGCATTTGGAGGCAAAGCCTGGCCTCCAAAGGACACTAAAGCTATGACATCACTTCTAGGAGAACACCTGGAAGTGACGTTGCAACATTTGCAGCACTTTAAAATTTCCCTCAGGCCCTTTCCGCACGGGCCTAATATGGCGCCCTGGGGACGGCAAAAACGCCGTCCCCAGGGAGCCGTTTGCACAAGAGGTGCAGCTGCTGTGTAGTTGCGCCGCCCTCACGCCTCCCGAGCGGCGCAAAGCCACCGTTTTCCGACCTCGCTTCCCCAGCGAGGTTTACAGAACGGTGGTTTCCGGCCGCTGCCATGCGGGTAACAGGCGCAGCTGCCTCCAAGACTTCTCCCTCCCCTCTTTTCACTCGTCCACCTACCGTTTCTGTGGTCGTCCATGCCACCGAGGTTTTGGGACACGCCCCCCGCCGTATGCGATGCCGAGCAGCGTA
Organism: Sphaerodactylus townsendi; assembly: GCF_021028975.2. NCBI lineage: Eukaryota > Metazoa > Chordata > Lepidosauria > Squamata > Sphaerodactylidae > Sphaerodactylus > Sphaerodactylus townsendi. The sequence goes on from NC_059437.1 coordinate 51,800,633, forward strand.
TTGCACAGGGTAATGGGCAGTCCCCAGGCTCCTCGGCAACGCGCCAGACGGCCACAGAAACGGCAGGGCGACCGGGCGACCGGGCGACGGCGCTCCACAGCGCCGTCTTCCCGGCTGTTTCTGGGACCGTTCGCGTGAACGGTTCTCAGGAGAGGTTGGGTCGGGCGTCAGACGCCGTAATCTAACCGGCCATCAGCGGGTCAGTGATCTGTGATAAAGGCCTACCTGTTGTGGGGGGAGGAAGGGAAAGGAACTTGTAAACCACCTTGAGTCTCCTTACAGGAAGAGAAAGGTGGGGTATAAATCCAAACTCTTCTTCTTCTCCTCCTCTTCTTTGGTGCTTGTTCTTTTGAGAAACTGAGCACTAGCTATATAAACAGAATTTTCCCTAGAAAATAAAAAATAATCCCTGCTGCATCCCTGCTGATAACTTTGAAATGAGTTTTTTTTTCATTATTAAATGAAACACTGCACGCCTGTGATTTAAAAACTAACAAATGCAAGCATGGAGTAGGGAGAGTTCTCCCCCACCCGGCTCAACAATGGCCGTGGTTGTTTGGTTTAGAAAAGACAGGTTCCACCACCCAACAGCTAATTCATTTGAATGTAAATGCCTCAACTAATTGCAACCTATCGCTCCGCAGTGGATACAGAAAAGCCCCGTTAGTACAATAGAAGCCAACAGTTCCCAAAGAGCTATTACCGTGTACATGTCCCATAATCCCAAAACAGAGAAAAGATTTACACAATAGACAGTAATGGTTTCCAAGGAGCTGTTACTCCATGTCAGATAAATAAAATCTTATTGAAATGTATTTTGCGCATTTCAAAGCTTTTTGCTGTGGATGTGAATTAGCAGAGTGATCTGGTTTCCTTGAGCACAACTGAAGGGGGAGGGCCAACGTGAAAAAAACCTCACCGTTTCTCGAGAAGGTTATCGGCAGTGTTGAAAAATACCTTACAGTGCCAACAATTTTTTTCAACTCTCTCTCTCTCTCTCTCTCTCTCTCTCTCTGTTTCCCTACATATCTTCGCATAAATCAGGGGTCTGCAATCTGCGGCTCTCCAAACTACAATTCCCATCTGCCCCTGCCACCATAGCAGAGGTGGGATCCAGCCAGTTCTCACCACTTCTCTAGAAGTGGTTACTAATTTTTTCTGAGTGCCGAGAAGGGGTTACTAAAGCAACCTCCCTGCCCAATAGGGACTGGAGGTGTGTGTGTGCGGCGGCGGCACTGTTTTAATCCCACCACCATCAGAACCTGTTATTAAAATTTTTGGATCCCACCACTGCACCATAGTCCATAAACATCTGGAGAGCCGCAGGTTGCAGACCCCTGGCTTAAATAAAACCTGTCACCCATTCACAATATGATCTCTCATTGGCCAGTGTTGCGTGTGACTAAACCAGGAAGGAGATAGCAGCATGAACCAGAAATCAATAAAAGGATTCCAAGAGCATTAGACTTGGAATGGGATTGCAAAAGGGCATATTTTTACTATCAAAATATTTTCTGTGAAATATTTCTTCAGTGTTGTTTCCGGGCAGGACAGCAGAATAGCAGCACTCTTGATCGTTAAGCCAGATCTGTGGCTGGCATCAGATCCTCTGAAGATGCCAGCCACAGATGCAGGAGAAACGTCAGGAGAGAATGCTGCTAGAACACGGCCCCATACAGCCCGGAAACCACACAGCACCCAAGTGATTCCAGCCGTGAAAGCCTTCGACAATACATTTCTTCCCTTCTTCCACCCACCCAACATTTCTATTTGTTTGGACCAACAATTTTAAAAAATGGGGAATTCAGCCTAACCTAAAGAGTGTTACTTCTTAGAACAATACGTATATTCTCACCATTGCGAGTGGAACAATCCCAGCAAAAGTTGTTTGACTGACAAAGATCTCGGAGATGAGCAGCTCACTCACGGCTTCATCTTGAGGGTATTCCACCTGCCAGGAGATTTGCTGGACGCCGGCCAGGCTGCTGCTGTTGTCGATTTCAAAGTCCAGCTGAAAGATCTCATAGGAGGAGACATTTGTCCTGAAAGACAAAAACCCAGCGTTAACAGGATGTTGGAAACAAGGGCATTTTATTTATCGCTGCCATGTCATGGAGACATAAGGGAGACTCTTGTCTTTTTCTGAGAGTGAGCATGGGGTTAAGAGTGATGGATTCTAATCTGGAGAACTGAGTTCAATCCCCCACTCTTCCAGATGAAGTCTCATAGGAGGAGACATTTGTCCTAAAAAGACAAAAACCCAGCATTAACAGGATATTGGAGACAAGGGTGTTTTCTTTATGGCTACCATGAAAGGGGGCAGCATGGAGGAAAAGACCCATGATGACTTGATCCAGACATAAAGTGAAGCTCTTGACTTATTCTAAGAGTCAGCATGGTTGTACTGGTTAAGGACGGCAGATTCTAACCTGCAGAACCAAGTTCAATCCCCCACTCCTCCACATGAAGTCTGTTGGGTGACCTTGGGCCAGTCACAGTTCCCTCCGAACTCTCTCAATCCATGCGGAGGCAGGAACTGGCAAACCACGTCTCTCGTCCTAAAACCCTACAGAGTTGTCTGAAGGGATCCATACAGTTACATTACTGCAATTTGCTCTGTGCAGGGCTACCCTTGGTTCTGATCCAGATGCTCCAGCTGGTGCAAAATGCAGCAGCACGGGTCCTGACGGGGACTCCACAGAGAGCACATATCCAACCAGTGCTCTGCCAGCTGCACTGGCTAGATCTTGGATGTTAGATTTTGGTACAGCGATCAATAAATTGACTCTGGATATAAAATCAGAATCCTTTATTGAGTTGTCAGCAAGGACTCAAACTGCAGGAAGCCAGATCTGGGGATCCTGGTTCCTGCAGACACATTTATGTCCTCTTTTTCCCCCTTGAACACCCCCTCCCATCTTCCCACAGATTAGCAGAACAACAAAGTGTGAAAAGCTTTGTTATGGAGTCCTGAGTGTCCCAAGGCCAAGTGATAATCTTCTGCCTGGAGTCTCCGCTCCTTCCTCCCCCCTTCTGGAGACCCAAGGCGAGGTCGCCTACTTGACTATGTTACCAAGTACAGAGATTGAGAACGAAAAGGTCAATTAACATATGACAGATAGGTATGTTCTCCCTGACCAGGTGTGGCCTTGAGGCCTGAAAGGTTTGATACCAGGGAAGGCAGGTGCCATGCCTAACAGAAGTACTGGATCAGATTCAAGCTTTGAGTGTTGACCTTTAAAGCTCTGAGTGGGCTCAGGCCCATATATCTAAGGGAGAACCTCTTCCAGTATGTCCCTTGAAGGTTGCCTTGAAGGAGCAGCAGTGGCGTAGGAGGTTAAGAGCTCGTGTATCTAATCTGGAGGAACCGGGTTTGATTCCCAGCTCTGCCACCTGAGCTGTGGAGACTTATCTGGGGAATTCAGATTAGCCTGTACACTCCCACACACGCCAGCTGGGTAACCTTGGGCTAGTCACAGCTTCTCAGAGCTCTCTCAGCCCCACCCACCTCACAGGGTGTTTGTTGTGAGGGGGGAAGGGCAAGGAGATTGTAAGCTCCTTTGATTCTCCTGTAGGAGAGAAAGGGGGGATATAAATCCAAACTCCTCCTCCTCCTCCTCCTCCTCCTCCTCTTCTTCTTCTTCTTCTTCTTCTTCTTCTTCTTCTTCTTCTTCTTCTTCTTCACATTCAACAAAAACCTGTTGGTGATCCCTGGTCCAAGAGAGATCCGACTGGTCTTGACCAGGGCCAGGGCCAGGGCTTTTTTGGCCCTGCTGCTACCTGGTGGAATGCTCTGTCTGGGGAAACCAGAGTCCTGTGGTGTCTAATGCAATTCCTCAGGGTCTGTAAGACAGAACTCTTCCACCAGGCATATGGTAGAGGCAGCCATGGTGATACAGGCATCACCTCCCCATTCCCCATTCCCCTGCCCCCTGCCCCACCCTCCTTTCCCCCTCCTCTTCCCCTTGCCCCCTCTTTCCATCAGAACAAGGAACATTAGCCTTATCCTAGAAAACCTCCTATCAGACTATTAAGAGTTGTCAAGCTCAGATAAATATTTATCGCAACTACCTGAGACCAGGCAGAGATGGATCATTAGTTGAGCTAGATGTAATGTATTCCCCTCTGCCATTCTCAAGGGTCTCCAGTTGAACATCCCGCTCCAAGACAGAACATCTACATATCGTCAGGATAGAGTTGAGACACTCGAGCACATTATGTATTCTTGTCCGAGGTATGCACTACCTAGACCTTCCCTGCTTGCCTCGGCACTAGGGGAAAAAATAGGTTGTTCTGCGCATATAAAGACTATACATCTGCTGAATGACAGTGATTGTGGGATAACTGGAAAAACTGCTGAATTTCTATTAGAGGTGATCAAGATAAGGTCACAATGGAAGCTTGATCGCCGCTTTGTTCCTGGCCCGATGTGATTTGTCCTGGTTTTGTTTAAGAACTGTGTGGATTTTTGCTCTGCTTTGTACTTTGTTTTATTTCGTGCATGTATGCCTAATAAAGGTCAGTTGGGTTGGGTTGGGTTGGGTTGGGTTGTCAAGCTTCCTAAGTTTCTTTGTTTTGGGTGCTGTGTAGTTTAAGGGACAGTATGGAGTGCCTCTATAGTATTTCGCTTCTGATGTTCAGATTGTGGCTGGCCTCTTCAGAGGATCTCAAGATGATCCTCTGAAGATGCCAGCCACAGATGCAGGCGAAACGTCAGGAGAGAATGCTGCTAGAACACGGCCATACAGCCTGGAAACCACACAGCACCCAAGTGATTCCGGCCGTGAAAGCCTTCGACAATACATTTTCTTTGTTTTAATCTCATCAGCACTGCCCAAAACTCATTAGTTCTTGGGCTCCCCCAGGTTTAATCTCATCAAATTGTTTCCAACGGCACTGTCCGTGCCTGGGAACCAAACTTTGCATTGTTCCAGGAAATTGCCCCTCTTATCATTGGATACTTGCAGGGCTCTGGTTTGGCCAGACAGAACGTTCCACCAGGTAGAGGCCAGGGCCGAAAAAGAGGAGCCAGGGTGGTGCAGGAGGTTGGCCGATGGGTTTAAGGTGCAGCCCTTTACAAGTTCTCTCTAGGACCGGAGCCAGGCATGTTTTCTCAAGGCTAGGCTGATGTTAACCAGATGTGAGTGGTTACGCCCTTCGGAGGGGCACTGTCAAATGCTCTGCATTCCTAATTCAGGAGGGGGAAGAATAATGTCATGCATCAGAGAGCCCCCCCTTATACCACGATCTTGCTCCCAGGCAGGTACCCATTTTACCCTGGCTCTGTTCTCCCTGGCCGGGCTGCATACATCAAGGTTATATTTGGCAGGGCAACATAGCAGCTCCCAGCACAAATGGCTCCCCCGTTTGATGATAGATCTGCCTATCAGTGTAGGCTGAACAAGACGGGAGCGATATGGTCTCGGTGATGCCCTCCAGTCAGTATTAATTCATAGTCCTCTGAACGTAGTGAAGTGTCCAAACATGTGGAGAAGATTAAGGCTGTATATTTCTGGTGGATTCAGCCTAAACCTTTAAGCGTCGAGCAGGTATTTCTTCTCTTCCCTCTGCAGCAGATTTACATGCCCCAAACTGCGCTGGCATTTCAAAAACAAGCTTCGTGCTTCCTCCTAATCTCCTCCTCCTTAGCCCCACGGCAAAAACAGCTGAACTCACCCTGTCCAAGTGGTTCTGTTCTAATTAGGTTTCATGTTTCAGAATCTCTGTTCCCAACAGAGAATCCGCTCACAAACGGAGTTTTCCTGTCGTCGAAATGATTTCTGAGTAACCAGCCAGTTACCCAGCTCCTGAATAACAACTCGTGACAATTCCACGGCAACTAGACTCTGTTTTTCCCCCCCTCTATCTTGCAGACAAATCACCGCAGCCAAGAAAACGTGTTCCCCCCTGTATTTTTCTCTCCCATTTGAACGGGGCCACTTGGCACACTACCTGTATTGCTTAATAAACCCCGTTCAAAGGAGAGCCATAATGCTCGCCAGGTTTAATGTTATGCCTTCTGCCCTGTTGCATGGCAGATTTAATAAGCAAGAAAAGGCTAAAAGACTGTGCCCATGTAACAACGGCTCAGTTGAATCTCTGGCCCACCAATTACTACACTGTCTCAGATTCAAGGAAATCAGATCCAAGCATGTGAATCTTACTCCTTTTACATTTACCCCATCTCCCCATTTAATTAGATTACACTACTTTGTTGGACAACCCTGATCCTTCTCTGTATGATAGTGGCAGGACTTTCTCCTGGAAATTCTAACACTAAACGCCAGTAGATTTCTCTTCGACCTAACCTTTATTTCCTGTTCTGTATATGCTTTTTAAATCCGTTTTTATTATTGTTGTACTGTTGTCTATGCCAATAAAGGCTTTCTCTTGTTTACCCTAACCAGGAGAGAAACCGTCAAGCCAAGAACGGAGTTTTCCTGTCGTCGAAATGATTTCTGAGTAACCAGCCAGCTACCCAGATCCTGAACAACAACTCGTGACGATTCCACGGCAACTAGACTCTCTGTTTTCCCCCCCCTCTATCTCGCAGACAGACAATTTCGCCCTCACGCTTGGGTACCCGGGACACCAAATCCCCCACGGAGAAGACGGCGATCGATCGGAGCTCTTTGTTGCACATCTCTTCCCAGGTCGCCGTGATAATGAACCGGCGCTCAAATTTTCCAAAGTGAATTTCTTTCTCTGGCTTAGTCCGAGGCCTTTTCGCTTTCCCTGGAGCCTTTGTTCTGATGTTCACCCTGTGCCCTCTGCCTTTCCCAGAATATGAAGACTGATAGATACTTCCTTCTCCGCCTTCGAAGGTTATTAACTGCCAGTTGAAGGCGGGACTACACTCATGTGAACTCATTGGTGGTCCCAGGTTTAATCGGAGCCACTAGGCATTCATTGTCCCTGATGGGAGGCTGCGCCGCACGCCTCTGGGGCTAAGGTGCAGCAGCCTCTGCGGCGCAGGCCTCAGGGAGCACAGTTTGGCGCTATTTTCCCGCCTGTGACAGAGCTGGAAACAGCCCAAAGAACATTCAAAGGAGGCCCCAATCAAAGTCTGGAGAAGCCAAACCATCTCCTCTGTTGCCCACTTTGCGATAGGCAATGAAAGGACTGATACGAACCAGCTGAACTGGTGGAAATCCATTTTTGATGGTGTGGAGAAGTGGAAAGGGCGGAAGGACTGGACTCTAAATTTATTTCTGGTGTGCCCAATTGGGAGTCCTCTCTGCTGCTAAGAGGGTTGCCCACTCGCCTTGAGGTGGGACACGGAGCTCTCCCAGAATTAGACCTGATTTCCAGATGACAGGAATCATCCCCAGGATAAAATAGCTACTTTGGAGGGTAGACTCTGTGGCATTGCATCCAGTGGTCCAATCCCATTAGAGTAAGGTGACCAGATGGTCACCTTTGTAAACCGGGACGGGTATGTCGGCGCTGTGAGGCCAAGATATGTACAAGACGCGATTGAAGCCGGGCAGGGATGCGCATCTCTGCTTATGCTGCCGCTTCCCCGCGACTGTCACAGGGCGGGAAACGGCAGCTTTTCCTCCAGAAGGCTGTGCTTCTGAGGCTGGGCGTGCACGAGGGAGGGCTGCTGCACTGCCTTGCTCTTGGTAGAAGGCAAAAAAAAAAAAAAAAGTGCGCAGCCTCCCAAAAAAAATCGGACAATGGAAATAACTCCGCATGGGACGTGGGACAAATTGTGTGGGAGGGCGGGACTGGTCCCACCAAAAGCGGGACATCTATTCAGCCTACATTAGAGCCAATTTTGTCCTAGCTATCCTACTCAAAGGTCCACCTACTTCTCGACAAGGAAGGGCCTTCAAGAGGCCTGTATAAAAGAATTCCTCACACTTTCTAGCATATTCTTCAGTGAATTTTATTTTTTAAAGTCAATCAATCACAGATCTTCCCCTTGTGCAAACTTAGCAAAACTTAAGTTTCAAAGGGGGGGGGGCACTTTGAGTTAACACTACACATACACACACACACACACACTATTATTTCCTGCAAGCAGAAGGAAAAGACCTGGCAATTTTAGGCAGCTGGCATGCTTGCTAATAAGTCCATTTCTATGGAAATGAGTTCGTAACTATTAATTTTGCCTGCTCCTGATCTATTCTTGATGTGCTTTTCAAATTTAGAAAAGCGATTCATGATTCTCTCAATTTGGTAATTACTGACTCCCTTTGATGAATCCAGCCCAGTGTTTCAGACATGAGACATTCATTAGACATATTTCTTTTCTCGTGAAGGGGGGGGAATAATAAAAAGCCCCACTTAACTTTATTGCTTCCCCGCAGCCTTAAGAAAGCAGGCCCCTCGAACAAAGCCCAGCTACATAATCCCCTTTCCTTTCTCCCACCTTTCCTGCAATTTTGCGCAGGGCTTGGTAGCTTTGAGTGGCATCCCAAATGTAAGTCACTTGGAGGCAGGAGTGGCACAACCAGAGCTGGCTGCAGGTCTGAGTGGGTCACTAGCAGAGGCGGAACTTCAACAGGGCCATCTGGGGACAAACGGCCCTGCTGGCAGGGGCTGATGGGAATTGTAGTCCATGAACATCGGGAGTGCCATAGGTTCACCACCACTGGCATAGTGTGACTTCCTTGGATTCCTTTGGGTCCCAGCGATGCCAGCAATTCCAGAAGAAGTATTAGGGTTGTCTTCTTGCACCTGGAAATGAGGACTATTCATGTGCAAATGCTTCTCTGAGTAAAACAGAAAGTAAACTCCCTGCGTGCAAAAAAACTAAACACATTAAAGAAAAGACCAAACAGATCCCGGACGGTGTTGGAAGGAGAAGCGTTTGGATTTACTTGCTGCTTTTCTCAACCCTAAGCAGTCTCAAAGTGGATTAAAAACTCCTACCCTTCCCCTCCCCACAACAGGCACTCTGTGGGGAGGTGAGGCTCAGAGAGTTCAGAGAGAACTGTGACTAGCCCAAGGCCACCAAGCAGACTTCATGTAGAGGAGTGGGGAAACAAACCTGGTCCACCAGTCCACTTGCTCTTAACATCTATGCCCAGAGGTGGGATCCAGCAGGTTCTCACAGGTTCCCGAGAGTGGGTTACTAATTATTTGTGTGTGCCGAGAGGGGGTTACCAATGGGTGATTTTGCTAATTTGATTTTTGCCTTAGTTACGCCCCTCCTCTCAGCAGTAGCGCGCAGAACTTGAAGCAGTCTAGCAGGAGGTGCACTGCAAGCGTGCGCGGCAGCTCATGCCTTCGCGCGCGCGGCATAATGCTTCTCAGCCTAAGGACCGGGCGCAGTGGCTGCATCCCTGCCACAGCCCCAGGAATGCCCCACTCGGAATGCCAGCCACACCTCCCTCGTGGCCAGGCCCCAGCCCCATTGGCTACTTGATTCACGGCACAGTTTGAATCCCACCACCATGGGAACCTGTTACTAAAATTTTTAGATCCCACCACTGTCTGCACCCCACTGGGGAACCCCAGAATCAAATTCCCCTTCAATCCTGGTAGCAGTAGCAGGGCCCAGCCTCTCACTCCCTCTCAGGCCACTTCTTACCTCTACAAGGATGCTAGAGATTGAAATGAAGGGAAAGAGTGCTGTGTACAACACTGCAGGCTCACTGGAGGAAGGAAGGGTTAAAATATGAAAGATTAGGTTGCACCTTGCTCCAAAAAATGGACCATGTAATTGTCCTAGCTCAGTGGTGGCGAACCTATGGCACGGGTGCCAGAGGTGGCACTCAGAGCCCTCTCTGTGGGCACATGCAAACAGAGTCCCCCCCCCCACACACACACACACACATCCAGACACATCTAGGCAGGCCTGGGCTGCTGGGCTTGATTATTAGCATTAAATTTAAGACCTACTTTTGGGGAAGCAGTGTAGGTAACTCTGTTAAGTGCTGTTAAACCCTACTGGTTTTTATGCAAAGAACTAAAATACAATCCTTCACCTGGGAGTAAGCTTGGTTGCTGGCAATGGGGCTTGCTTCTGAGTAAACCCACCTAGGGTCGTGATTCACCGTTGGAAGATTTGCACGGTTGCTTCAAAGCAGAGCCACCAACTACCACGAAGATTACTCCCAAGTAACACACGCCTCGGAGCCAACCGTTTTTTTCTAAACTAAAACCTCAGTATTCGGGTTAAATGGTCGTGTTGGCACTTTGCGATAAATAAGTGGGTTTTGGGTTGCAATTTGGGCACTCGGTCTCAAAAAGGTTCGCCATCACTGTCCTAGCTAGATTTGATTCCAGTAGTACCTTAAGGACCAACAAGTTTGTTTGATTTGAAGACTGGCAATGCTCATTTCAGCTCACTGATCAAATGACTGATGGGTCCCGCTTCCTTTAATAATGCCCATAAGCCCCCCAAATGCCAGTCCGATACTACATCTCTGGCATTTTAACCAACAAAGGATAATCCACAACGAATGTTCACAGGAATTCCCAAACAGCACAGCAGCACATAAACAAAAAACAAGTCACATACTAAACTCAGTATTTTTGTTCCCAACTCCACATTCCCCCGGTCCAAGCATTTTTCACCTTCCTTTTTGCTTAGACGATGTTTTTTCCTCAACTCCCCGAAAACAATAAATCCGGATAATGAGAAAACATCTTAAGCGCCCGGGCTGGTTTCCGCTGCCAACTCGCAACTGTTTCTCCTGCTAACAACTCGCCATAACTCCCAGTTTATTTGATTTTATCAACATCAACGTGGCAACCAGGAGACAAGGAAGGCAATTGCCTCAATTATTTTTATTTGCTTCTTCTGGAATCGGCAAGTCTTGGTCCTTGGGAGCAAAGTAGCCTCCGAAATCTTCTGAACAAGCTTTCCCTTAAGAAGACACATGGAAGGAAATGCCACCCGGAAATAAATATTAGGATAAGAACATAAGAACATAAGAACAAGCCAGCTGGATCAGACCAGAGTCCATCTAGTCCAGCTCTCTGCTACTCGCAGTGGCCCACCAGGTGCCTTTGGGAGCTCACATGCAGGATGTGAAAGCAAGGGCCTTCTGCGGCTGTTGCACCCCGAGCACCTGGAAGGCATTTGCAATCTCAAATCAAAGAAGATCAAGATTGATGGCCATAAATCGACTTCTCCTCCATAAATCTGTCCAAGCCCCTTTTAAAGCTATCCAGGTGAGTGGCCATCACCACCTCCTGTGGCAGCATATTCCAAACACCCATCACACGTTGCGTGAAGAAGTGTTTCCTTTTATTAGTCCTAATTCTTCCCTCCAGCATTTTCAATGAATGCCCCCTGGTTCTAGTATTGTGAGAAAGAGAGAAAAATTTCTCTCTGTCAACATTTTCTACCCCATGCATAATTTTATAGACTTCAATCATATCCCCCCTCAGCCATCTCCTCTCCAAACTAAAGAGTCCCAAACGCTGCAGCCTCTCCTCATAGGGAAGGTGCTCCAGCCCTTCAATCATCCTCGTTGCCCTTCTCTGCACTTTTTCTATCTCTTCAATATCCTTTTTGGGGCATGGGTTCCCCCCCGTTCACCAGCGTGGGATGGGGAGGGGGGTACGGTTGCCAGAACCAGGTTAGGAAACTCCTGGTCATTTAGGGATGGAACGAACAGACCAAATTGGCACACTAACTTGGACTTATGTGTATATGACAATTGTAATAAATCATTCCAACAACATTTGTACAAAGTTATTTTTTCAATTATTTTTCATATAAATATTAACGCAATTATACCAATACTAACCCTATTCTAATATCCTATTGATGAAAGTGATAAAGTGCAATACATTTATATAAAGCGCCAGTGTCAATAAAACAAATCAATGTACAATTTTCATCATTTCATTTGTAAAGTGTGTATTCAAAAGTCCACATGAGACTTCAAATTGATGAGTTCCAAGAAATATTTACATTTCCATTTTTTTATGTGGTTCCCAAATGGAACTTCACAGATTCTCATCACGTATATTGTCAAGCAAATATTCAAAAGTCCATATGAGACTGCACAATGTTCAATTCCAAGGGAAATTTTATGTTTCCATTTTATGTGATTCCCAAATGGAACTTCACAACAGAGCTAGTATATCCTGCGTCTTGAGTCCATGCATGAACATAAGAACATAAGAACATAAGAACAAGCCAGCTGGATCAGACCAAAGTCCATCTAGTCCAGCTCTCTGCTACTCGCAGTGGCCCACCAGGTGCCTTTGGGAGCTCACATGTAGGATGTGAACGCAATGGCCTTCTGCGGCTGTTGCTCCCGATCACCTGGTCTGCTAAGGCATTTGCAATCTCAGATCAAGGAGGATCAAGATTGGTAGCCATAAATCAACTTCTCCTCCATCAATCCATCCAAGCGCCCTTTAAAGCTATCCAGGTTAGTGGCCATCACCACCTCCTGTGGCAGCATATTCCAAACACCGAATCACACGTCATGCGTGAAGAAGTGCTCTTTCCTTTTATTTAGTCCTAATTCTTCCCCCCAGCATTTTCAATGAATGCCCCCTGGTTCTAGTATTGTGAGAAAGAGAGAAAAATTTCTCTGGCTGTCAACATTTCTGGCCACTCCTTATGCATAATTCTTCTTGTAGGGACTTCCAATCATATCCCCCCTCAGCCGCCTCCTCTCCAAACTAAAGAGTCCCAAAAGCTGCAGCCTCTCCTCATAGGGAAGGTGCTCCAGTCCCTCAATCATCCTTGTTGCCCTTCTCTGCACTTTTTCTATCTCCTCAATATCCTTTTTGAGATGCGGGGACCAGAACTGGACACAGTACTCCAAGTGCGGTCGCACCACTGCTTTATATAAGGGCATGACAATCTTTGCAGTTTTATTATCAATTCCTTTTATTTATTTTTATTTATTTATTTATTATTCCACTTTTATACCGCCCTCCCCCGAAGGGCTCAGGGCGGTTTACAACATTAAATAAAACAGTGGATATGTTGAAAATTAAAACAATTTAAAAGCAGCATTCGGTTATATCAATTAAAATAAGATGGCCTCCAGCTATTAAAATCTCTACATAAGGGAGCAGCAGGTTTTAGTTGTTTCTGGGCACCCTATCAGCAGCTGGACTCTCCAAAAGCCCGGCGGAATAACTCGGTCTTGCAGGCCCTGCAGAACTCGTTAAGGTCCCACAGGGCCCGGACAGTTGGAGGAAGAGCATTCCACCAGGCAGGGGCCAGGGCCGTAAAAGCCCTGGCCCTAGTGGAGGCCAGCCGCATCATAGAGGGGGCTGGGATCACGAGCAGGTTGGCCTCTGCTGAACGCAGAGACCGACGTGGGACGTATGGGGCCAGACGGTCTCTCAGATACTAATGATCCCCAGCATAGAGTTTGCCTTTTTCACAGCTGCCATGCATTGAGTTGATATTCCCATGGAACTATCAACTAAGACGCCTAAATCCCTTTCCTGGTCTGTGACTGATAGCACTGACCCCTGTAGCGTGTATGTGAAGTTTGGATTTTTTGGATGGTACATTTTTTTGGATGGTACATGGATGGTACATTGAAACTGAGAATCCTGTATAGAATCGCACCACGCCTCTGAATGCGTTTTCGAAGGTATCTTCCTCAGTATACCGATTCTCAATAGCTTGATTTCATCCTGGGGTTAACATTTTGATACAGTGTCATCCTTCCCCTAGAGATCATTTAGGGATGGAACCTGGGGTGGTCAGAGACCCCAGTGGAATATGATGCCCACCCTCCGAAGCATCCATTTTCTCCAGGAGAACGGATCTCTCTAGTGTGGAGATAAGCTACACTCCTGGAGGATCTCCAGGCCCCACCTGGAAGCTGGTATCCCTGATGCTCTCAGCCACCTATTCATTCCCCTGGTATGGGGCTTTTTTTCACATAATTTCCCTTGCCTTTTGCCCTCGCTGTCCCACAGCTACGGCAAGTCCATTATGTGCCCCAATGACATTCTCATGTCAAATGAAGCTTGAAAGCCAGCATGGTGTAGTGGTTAAGAGCAGGGGGATTCTAATCTGGAGAACCGGGTTTGATTCCCCACTCCTCCACCTGAGTGGCGGAGGCTTATCTGGTGAACCAGATGTGTTTCCGCACTCCTACATTCCTGCTGGGTGACCTTGGGCTAGTCACAGTTCTCTCGGAACTCTCTCGGGCCTACCTACCTCACAATGTGTCTCCTGTGTACACTCCCACACATGCCAGCTGGGTGACCTTGGGCTAGTCACAGCTTCTCGGAGCTCTCTCAGCCCCACCTACCTCACAAGGTGTTTGTTGTGAGGGGGGAAGGGCAAGGAGATTGTCAGCCCCTTTGAGTCTCCTGCAGGAGAGAAAGGGGGGATATAAATCCAAACTCTTCTTCTGTGGATAGAGGAAGGGAAAGAAGCTTGTAAGCCACCTTGAGTCTCCTTACAGGAGAGAAAGATGGGATATAAGTCCAAAACTCTTCACTCTTCTCTCTCTTGATGCCGTAATTGACAAAAACAAGTGTGTGACCCCACAACCAATGGAACTAAACAACAGACAAAGGAGGATTGCAAAAGAGGGAGATTGTGAGCCCCATCCAAAGGGGGGGATCCCTTACTGGGAGTGGAGTTCCACCACCCTGGCAGATTCACTGCCCCAAACTGAGGGGCGATCACACTAGCATGCGGGCATTGCTGCCCCCCACCCTGCCACTGGAATACTGGATGCCGAATCAGCATCCCAGGGCCCATGCCACCACTGGCATAGCAGGGGCAGGCCAGGGGCGTGGTCATGGGAGGAGCCAATTTAGTCAGCTCCTTCCTGGCCTTTGCCAGCGTTACACCAGCAAGCCGCAAGTTGGGTGCACAGGTGTCAAACTCACGCCCTCCAGATGTTCTGGACTACAGTTCCCATGATGCTGGCAGGGGATGATGGGAACTGTAGTCCATAACATCTGGAGGGCCACGAATTTGACACCTATGGATTAAAGTCACCTTTTGGGGTGGCATAGGTCCACTGCGCTCCACCGAGGTTTCTCGGTGGAAGGGAGATCTTTGCGCTTTGTGAGTCTCCCCACGTTGCCAGGAAGTATGACAGAGTGGCAATGAAATAACACAAATACATTTGCAGTTGCCCAAACCCCCAACAGACAAGAACAGCTTTCAGAAATTCACAAAGCTAAAACGAGGCAAGTCCTGCAGCTCAGGCCCTAACAATTGAAAAATAAATGTGTTCCTATTAAAACAGAGTTTTTACTCCATGCTTTGCTGGAATCCAGCTTTCCCCAGTGCTAGTTTTACAATAAAATTGTGTTCTTAAGAGCATTTCAGTAAAACCAGGATATATATATATATTTCCCTCTGTCGCCACAATTTAAAACTTGGATATTTTTTAAAGTGATATTTTGAGTCATCCTCAAATGAGCAAAGTTTCACTAAGCCAGCTTGCTTGGAGAGACTAATAAATGAATCCAATTAGACAGACGGGTCGAGGTCAGCCCATGCCGAAAGAGAAATCCAAACGACAACTCTCTCTTTTTTTTCCACCAAGAGGAAAGCTTTTAAAAGAAGTTTGATGCGAAAACTTTGGGCTAAATTCTAAACGGTTAAAGTTTTGGTTTTTTTGTCAAAGTTCTCGTGACTCATTCTGTCTGACAATCTCGGCCATTGTACCTTTAAAAAACAGTAGCTAGCCAGTCATGAAAAGACCCAAAACCAGGCCACCCAGAGATAAAGTAGGGGGACTTGGTGTTTTTGGGGTGGCCCCAATCAAGCCCACCCTCTGAAGCAGCCCTCTTTTCCACGGAAAGTGATCTTTGTAGTGGGGTGCTGTGTGGTTTCTGGGCTGCGTGGCCGTGTTCTAGCAGCATTCTCTCCTGACGTTTCGCCTGCATCTGTGGCTGCCATCTTCAGAGGATCTGATGGTAGGAATGGAAAGCAAGTGGAGTATATATGCTGTGAGTTCAAAAGGTGAGGCCATTTGAATAGAGTGGCCTGGCATGTGAGTCACAGAGAAGTCTGTAGCATGGGAATTATCTTTGTAGTTTGTAGATCAGTTGAGAGATCTCCCACCCACAACTGGAGGTTGACAGCCCAGCTGCCAAACATGATGATCTGCCCTTTGGGTCACAAAGTTCAACCAGAGGTGTGCAGGGGGAATGGCGCCCAGGACAACAGCTGCTCTGGGTGCACCCCCACCCTTGCGTCCCCCCTCCACATGCCACACTTATCTCAGCCAGCGGGAGCCTTCTGCAGGCCGCCCCTTGGCCCAACTCCGCCAGGCTGTTCTTTTGGTCAACGGAGCCTCTGTTGGCTGAAGGAGCAGCCTTGCAGGGCGGGGCCAAGGGGAGATTCTCCACCCCCCATGTGACCAGCTGGCATGTGCCCGGGGACATGTGAACCCACCTGTCCCCGTGAGCGCTCCGCCCCTGACTTCAGCCCTCTATTGAGTCCATGGCAGCCCCAGCCTCCCCTTCCACCCTCCCGAAGAAGATCAAGCGTCCTGTCACCCCAGCCCCCAGAATCCGACCTTTACCCGCCAACTCAAATTCCACTTGCAGCGAGTTGATTTTTTTTCTTTTTTAAGGATTTCCAAACCACCACCACAGCATGATAAGACAATAGCTAAATGCAGCCTGATTGCAGTAATTGCACCCATCTCTGTGTTGGAAAGTCTCATATTGTATTTCTAATACGCGCTGATAAGTGCGTTCACAACATGATTAACGGCCGCGAGACAAGAATGGCTATTATGTTTAACGGAGTGGTTAACGAGTGACGGAGCCGCAAACTGTACTCTGGGTAAATTGGCTCCTTTTTAAATTACAAGGAGCCCCTCTTCTCCCCTTTAATATATTGTTCAGTTGGAATACACACACACACACACACACACAATCAGTTGTGATGCATATTCCTGGCAGAGCCCAGCTAATGAGCAAAGAGGCTCTTTTCTCTTTCCAAAATCACCTCATCGCAATTAAGCCGGCTCTCGTTTTTCTCTTAATTGTGCTGGGATCTGTACAAGAGGCCATTCTGATTTTTTTGTCGCTTGATGAGAAGTGAGTCTTTCGCAACATTCCCCAGACTTCAGGTACCCAAACCGTGGATATTTCTGGATGGAATTCAGATGCTTCCTCTGTTCCAAAAGAAGCATCAAGTGTTTCTCAATCCGCTCTGCAAATCTGTTTGTTCCCTGGCACCTCCAACTAAAGAATCACGGGAAGGTTTTGGGAAAGCCTCTTCTTTGCCTGAGAATCTTGAGAGCTGGTTCCAGGCAAAGTGAACCAGAGTCAGTTCTTGTTTTTTAACTGAACTGGAGTGGGAGGGTTGTTTTAGATGTACTCTGTTCCACATAAAGATGATAGGAGATGTGTATATTCCTCTGCCACAGAACAAAGCATGCCAGACCTTCAATGTTTTAGGATGCTCCGTTTGGGTCCTAGTGCCTACACAGTCTTGCTCCCCATACTTGTACTTGTATTTGAAAGTAAAAACACATTTTGGCATGAAGGTTCTTGTATCAAAGTACCATGTTCATTAATGCAAAAAAATAAGGGTTTTGAAAAAGGCAATGCATAAAAATCTTACTATATAGGAGGAGGAGGAGGAGGAGGAGGAGGAGGAGGAGGAGGAGGAGGAGGAGGAGGAGGAGGAGGAGGAGGAGGAGGAGGAGGAGGAGGAGGAGGAGAAGGAGAAGGAGAAGGAGAAGGAGAAGGAGAAGGAGAAGGAGAAGGAGAAGGAGAAGGAGAAGGAGAAGAGGAGGAGGAGGAGAAGAGGAGGAGGAGGAGGAGGAGGAGTTTGGATTTATATCCCCCTTTCTCTCCTGCAGGAGACTCAAAGGGGCTTACAAGCTCCTTGCCCTTCCCCCCTCACAACAAACACCCTGTGAGGTAGGTGGGGCTGAGAGAGCTCCAAGAAGCTGTGACTAGCCCAAGGTCACCCGGCTGGCGTGTGTGGGAGTGTACAGGCTAATCTGAATTCCCCAGATAAGCCTCTACAGCTCAGGCGGCAGAGCTGGGAATCAAACCCGGTTCCTCCAGATTAGATACACGAGCTCTTAACCTCCTACGCCACTGCGAGGTCACCCATTGGGCATCATATCAAGGTCACCCACCAGGCTTCCACAGTAGAGTAGGGATTTGAGGGTATGTCTCCTAGAGCTGGGATTGGGACCACTACACCACACTGGCTCAGGCGAAAGGGTCTTGCAACACTGCAGTAGATAATTCCCTACCACAAGTACTACTGACGACACCAGAAGACACAGTTAAAACCCTGACTGCAGAGCAGAAAGGACTGAACGCGCAAACAAATGGCATAATCTATGAAGCAAATAAGTAACAACAGTAATTCCCTAATATTCCCTTCAAATTCAAGCTAACCTTTTATAGGCCCATTTGCTGATGAAAATTTCCAAGGCAGCAGCCACCACACAAAGTCCCCGCTTGGCAGTTTGCATACAAATTGATTGTTATTAGCCATAACAATTAATCCAAATGCTAACAGAATGCGGAATTCAAAGCGGCGTCCTGGTTTTATAATAACGTTCACGGAACAGAAACCCCTCTCGCCAAGGGAGATTTAACGGCTGCGTCAGCGATACAAGAGATCCGGGTTGTGTTGCCGCCTTATGGGGTTGTACTTCTTGTTTGCAACTTTTTCGGGTTTTTTGCAAATCTGCCGCAGGTTTCTGCTCTTTCTTGCACAGCCAGTCATCACCCAGTTTAGAGAGGCAGGCTGCTTTACCCTTGTTCGGCTCGCTCCAGACAAAACGTGGGAAACACGGATCGCGTTGAACTGTGGCTCATTTGTGAGAACAGGATTTGGCTCACGGAAGACCGTGCAAACCCCCGACAAACATCAGCTTCAATGCCTTAGCTGTTTCTCCTGCCTTTCCAGCAGATACCCAGCTGCTAGCCCAACGTGTATTACGGTGGGAGCTGCTGCTGCAAAGAACGAACCAGAATTGAGCGGGGATGTACGTAGCCATTCATCACGCAGCCTCCTTTGTTTTGCTGTCAAGTCACAGATGACTGATGGTGACCCTGTGGAGTGTTCAAGGCAAGAACAGTTCAGACGTGTCATTGCCAGCTTCTGCGTAGCAACCCTGGACTTCCTCGTTGCTCTGGCTGCTGGAGAACCAGTGTAATGTCATGCTTAAGAGCAGGTAGACTGTAATCTGGAGAACCAGGTTTGATTTCCCACTCCTCCAACTGAGTGGCAGAGGCTAATTCGGTGAACCAGATATGTTTCCGCATGCCTGCATTCCTGCTGGGTGACCTTGGTCTAGCCACAGTTTGTTCAGAACTCTCCCAGCCCCACCTACCTCACAAGGTGTCTGTTGTGGGGAGAGGAAGAGCATAAGAACATAAGAACATAAGAACAAGCCAGCTGGATCAGACCACAGTCCATCTAGTCCAGCTCTCTGCTCCTCGCAGTGGCCCACCTTTGGGAGCTCACATGCAGGAGGTGAAAGCAATGGCCTTCTGCAGCTGTTGCTCCCGATCACCTGGTCTGCTAAGGCATTTGCAATCTCAGATCAAGGAGGATCAAGATTGGTAGTCATAAATCGACTTCTTGTAAAGGATTCAATAGTGTTGATGGTGAAGTAACCTTGAGTGCATTCCACAGCCCGGGCGATGGGGCCAGGTTTCATCAGTGAGACGCTTATCTTTACTTGTGGAGATGAAGACTCCGTTCCCATGCAGGAAGCAGGAGGGATGGGGTGAATGTGGTGTTATAACCTGTGCTTCTGGCGGGAAGTGTCATCATTCCTGCCACTACGTGTCACGTGAAGCTTTCCTAAGATGTGTCTTAATAAGCGGACTTTTACATCCAAAAAAAGCGCATTTTATTTCTGCTTCTATGGAATTCCCTTACATTGTGGCAGGAATCCTTAATTCATCTATATTCCTAGTGCAGTGGACCTCTGGTGTCTTGACATGGAGAGGTTGAATGTTACTACTTCGCGGAAGGTGCGCGGTAGCCCCCAAAGAGGGTCTCCGACCTTTCCCTTCTGGATCTGGAGGAACCGGCGGGAGAAGCGGGCCTCACTGGTGGCTCTTTCCCGTCCCTCGCCATTATCTAGCCCGCGAGTCTTCCTTTTGCCTCCCGTTGGAGCGAGGGGCGGTGGCGGCGACTCATGGGAGACTTCCATGAGCCGTTTGGAAACTGTCTATGGATCGGCGCCGCTGTGGATCGGATCTCTACCCGTTTTTACGTGTGGATTACAAACCTCAGATGCAACCTGTCATGGAGGAGACAGGCCCTGACCACCTTTCATCACTGACAGCCCAGGAATCCATTGAGCGCATTCCTGGACTCGCGTATTTTAGTGATGATGCTCCCAAAGAACCACCGTGGCGCTTTTAGCACTGGGGCTCCGGGTCCGGAAGGATACTGGGGACTAAACTCTGCAGGATTGGGAGGGGTATCCGTACTGGGTCTTCCAATCGGACCCCCTGATCCCGGGCCAGCGCGACCGCACCTGAGAGTGCCCGAGGAGCCACCCGGTGGCTACGGTGTCTCCGATGTCACCGGCTTCCAGATAGGCGAAGAAGGTCCGGAAGAAAGCCTTTTGCACTCCCAGCCCGGATCTGTTCCCTCTCCATCATCGAGAGGAGACCTGGGATGAAAGAGAGTAGGGGCGACCTGCGAGGATGCCCAAGAAGCATGGACCCGTGAACGTCAGCTATGGGAGGAGGAACGAGGCACAGTTGCAGCAAGAGCTGAAAACCTGCAGAGGGACCGAGGAGCGGCAGCGCAAAGAAGTCCAACTTGAGTTGGACCCGTGCCAAAGATAAGCTCCAGAGCATAATATGCTCCAGAATCTGTAGGTCCATGATAAAGTCCTGGAACACTCCAAACTGGATTTACAAGCGGCAACGCGAAAGCGTTTCCAGGCTCTGCGCATGCAGTAAAGCGAGCTCACTGAAGCTCTTAAGCGGAGACCGAACTGGCTAAATTGGAACGAGAAAAAGCTGCTCTTGCATGCGCACCAGGATGCATTGACCATAGCCAAGGAAGGAGCTGGCTGGCGCTTGGAGAGGAGCTAAGGAGGCAGCAGATCCGGAAGCCCCAAGTTGGAGTTTATGCTGTTACTTGACCCGCGCCCGGCTTAGCCAGGGGCCGCGTACCTGGAGTCCTGCCACCCAAATGCCAGCGGCACCGCCAGCGCCTTCGCATTCCGGGCCCCCGTACAACAGCTGCCTGCCCAACCTACCTGCTCAACCCGGCGCCAACCAACCACCGCCTCAGCGAAGCGCCAAGAGCGATGGAGGCGGCAAGGCTACCTATCGCCCCTCGATACCAGCCCGTTTTGATGGGACCGCTTCCAAACTTCCCTGCTTCATTTTGCAACTCAATGCCCGCTTGGAAGACTATGATGGTTATACCCGGTCTGGCCCGAAAAATACGGGGACATCGGCTCAGTCCTGGATGGGGCAGCAGCCGATTGGTTAAAATTCGACTCTTTTGGATTTGCAAAGGCGAAGACTCTCGCCGCGGTGCCGCATTCCTCCAAGCCTTAGAAGCGCTTCCAAGATCCAGGCGCCGAGAATGAAGCTATCCGCACCATCAAAACCATCCAAGCAAGGAGGCAGCCGCCCGTTTGCAGAATTTGCCCGTGAATTTCGTGCGGCGGCTGCTCGACGCTTCCTCGAGTGGCCTGGAAGCGCATGAAATCGCGAATACTTCTCCGAGATGCTGTGGGCGGCAAGCTCGCGTGAAGCGGTGTTTTAATTCGGGTTCCTCATACTATTGCAGATTGGATCCAGTTGCGTCCCCAGGTGGCGTCTCGTTTGGAATAAGCTCGTGCGGAGGCTGCCCACGCCCAAAACCCGCCATGGTGCCCACCAAGCCAAACCCAGCCGCCCCTACGAAACCCACCTCTGAGGCGCCGTGATCGCCCGACTGGGGTTGTGTCTTTACTGCGGAGGGCCAGGTCATCTAGCCGCCAACTGTCCCAAGAAGCAAAACCAACGGCTCCAGCTCGCAGCACTCCATCTGCCAAACCACCACGCATAGTCCGGGGCCGCCCCTCGGCGGCGGGCTGCGTCTAAAGCGGTCATCGAAGAGAGGCTGACCCAGAGGAGGAAGCAGCTGTTTGCCTCTTCAGCCCCATGGACATGGGCCCGACTCCTGATCGCGGTGAGTGAAGGCAGCTCCCATTACTGTCCAAAAGCGTTCCTGAAAGCCAACCCAGCTAAACACACTTTCGCATTATAGCCTCGGCCCCTTGTGGATTCTGGCTGCTCCACTGTTTAATGCATTTGCCCCATTTGGTGGCAGAGGAGCTAGGTCTGGACCAAATTCCTGGCTAAGCCCATACCACCATTCACCCAAATGGGTGGCAGCCCTCTGGGGAGCGAAGGACCGGCCCAGTTCAAAACAGCCGGTTTCTCCTCCGTTCGCTGCCGACCATTGGGAGAAAATTAGTTTTATTTTGGGCCGGTGGCTAAACACTCCATGGTTTTGGGCATGCCATGGACTTATTGTTACATGAACCAAAGTTCATTTGGAAAGAAGCGGATCTTAGAATTCACTGACCCTCCCTGCGGTGAACACATGAATTGGGGGGAAAACCCAGCTTCTCCTGACACACCCCCCCTCCTGGCTTCTTCAGCGATTGCTCCCGATTCTATTGGCATCCCACCTGCGTATCATGATTTAGCCAGTTGTAAGTTTTTCAGGAGCAAGAATGCGATCAGTTGCCACCCACAGAGACACTGACTGCAAAATCGTTATATACAACCAGAGCGCAACTGCCCAAAGGTAGAATCTACTGCATGAGTCCCAATGAGGGGAGAAGGAACTCCGTTGCCTTCTTGGACCAAGAACCTTCTCGCATTTCGGCGGGTTCATCACGGCCCGGGCTACCAAACACACACCGCAGCGCTGCTCCCGTTTTGTTTGTAAAAAAGAAGATGGGTCTTCTGACTTTGCACAGATTATCGAGGTCTCAATGCTTGGATCTCCTCTGTCCAATAAATATCCTTTGCCTTTGATCAGGACCTTTTAGATGCACTTTCGGCAAAGGGCGCATTTTACTAAATTGGACTTAAGAGAAGCTTACTACAGGGTCAGAATTGCTGAAGGCTATGAACACTTGACTACGTTTAACACAAAAGAAGTTTGGACAGTTTGAATACTTGATAATGCCATTCGGGTTAAAGTGGGGGCCCTCCGGGGCTTTTATGGCCCTTATCATGAAGTTCTCCATGATTTATTTGTGTACAAGGGGAGGTTGTGGTATACTTAGATGACGTTTTGATTTACTCACGAAACCATAGAAGAGCATGAAACATTGGTTCGAGAGGTATTGAAGCGGCTTGCTCGACGAAAGTTCTCTCTTTGCCAAACTCTCCAAATGCTGTTTTCACCAGACCTCCATTGACTATTTGGAGTTACCGGATCTAGCCTCGAGGGCTTGAAAATGGATCCTGCTAAGATTGGCGCGAGTCCCTCCAATGGCCTGCCCCCACCAACCGCCAAAGAGCTCCAATCTTTTCTTGGTTTTGCTAATTTCTATCAGTGACTTTATACCCCAATTGGCTGAACTGACTCTCCCTCTCACAGACCTCTTAAGCACTAAGGGTAAAGATCCACTGTCACGCCAAGCCCGGGGCCCCCCTTTCCTGGTCGAGGAGTGTCAAACAGCCTTTCAACTCTTAAAGTCTGCGTTTACCACCGAACCTATCCTAAAGCACCCTGACCCAGATCTCCGTTTGTGAGTTCCACGTGGATGCCTCGGACCAAAGCACTTGGTGCAGCCCTGTTGCAGAAAAAGAAAATAAAGATGGTAGGCTGGTTCCGTGTGCTTATTATTTGTTGTCTAGAAATTCTCTGGTGCTGAACTGAACTGGACCGTAGGGGATAAAGAGACGCTGGCGGCCATTAAAGTAGCACTCTCCACTTGGCAAGCCACTGGCTGGAGGGCTAAACACCCCTTTCAGGTTTGGTGGGATCACAAAACCTGGCAGCTCTTTCCACCCCTCAAGATGTCCGCAAAACAACCGTTGGGCCGATTTCTTTCACCGTTTCTCTTTTACAGTCCATTTTTTCCCCGGAAAAACCAATAAACTAGCTGACGCGCTCGCCAGCTCACTACCCGGGGAGGGGGGTGGAGCTGCCTTCTGCGAGGCCCATTCCGCACTGTTCTCTCCCCTCCCAGTTTGGGGCTGGCATGTCACCCGATCTCCAAAGCGTCCACTCCTCCGTCACCCCCATTCCTAGTCTCGTCTCTCCCGCTTTCCTGCGGGAACTTCGAGGAGGCGGGGCTGCACGAAGCCTCCAGCGGAGGAAGGTGACTCCCAATTCGCGTTTGGAAAATGGAGTTTGGCGAAGGGGGGGGAATGTTGATGCGATGCCTCCCCATCCGCCAAGCAGGTTCTTGAAGCTTGCCCGCGATGCCCTTCGGCTGGACATTTTGGCTTTCTGAAAACTCTGCATTTGGCCCGCCCGACGTTGCAATTCTGGTGGCGCGCAATCGCATAAGACATTGAAGGCATACATTAGAGGGCTGCTCGGTTTATTGCTGAAGCCAAAACCATCCCGGGAAGCCCATGGACTGTTAAGGAAACCTCTCCCGGTGGCCTCCCGCCCTTGGGAAGTCATCTCCATGGATTTTTGTGCGGATTTGCCCGAAAGTCATGGCAACGCCTGTGGTTTTGTGGGTGGTGGTGGACTTATTTTCTAAACAAGCCCATTTTATTCCATGTGCTTCCATCCCCTCCGGCCTCCTAAGTTGTGCGACTGTTCATTCAACATGTTTACCGTCTCCATTCCGCCCCGTTAAGGTACGGTGGTCTCCGACCCCAGCTGACCCCCAATTCATTTCAAAGAAGTTCTGGAAGAAGCGTTTTTTTGGGGTTGTTAGGGGCGCCCGGCCGTCGCCGCCCCCCTACCACGTTCAAAGTGTGAAGGCGGACGGGAGAGAGCAGAACAGAACCCTAGAGCAGTATTTACGTTGTTACACCAACTACCACCAAGACAATTGAGATGCGGAGCTTATTCGTTTCGCGGATAAGCCTATAACAATGTCGGTTCATAGCAGTACAAAGAAAACCCCTTTGAAATTGTGTCTGGTGGCTCCTTCCACGCCGTTCGCCACAACTACCCGCGAGCAGCTTTGGACCCTCAGAGTTTCAACAATGGATTTCATCCTAGCCGAGGGATGGAAAGCGGTCGAACCGCCCTTACAACAAGCTAAGGACTCCCAAAAGCTGCAAGCGGATAAACACCGCTTCAGTTTCCCTCTGCGTGTAGTGGGCTCTTGGGTGTATTTATCTACAAAAATCTTAGAAGGCGTGCATAATAAATTTTCCAAACTTGGCAAAAGATTAGGTGGGACCTTTTCAGATTACTAAAGTGATTAATGATGTCACTGCACGCTTGGATTTGCCTAATTCTCTTAGGAAGATTCATCCTGTCTTCCATTCCAGCTTACTCAAGGGAGGCTCTCCGGCTTCCGATGCCTGTACGACCCGCCGGAGAAGGCCCCGACTAATATTGATGGTCACAAGCACTTCTGAAATTGGCGGCTATCCTGGACTCGCTTTAGTAATTGCTGGCGCTTGCAATATTTAGTCTCTTGGGTGGGGATATTCCTCTGGGTATAATCAATGGGTTTATTCGAAAATATTGGCAGCCCACCGCTTATTTCTGCTTTCCACCGCAGCCTTTCCGCGCATAAACCTGGGGAGGGGTCTTCTTCTAAGAGGCAGAGTGTAAAGGGATTCAATAGTGTTGATGGTGAAGTAACCTTGAGTGCATTCCACAGCCCGGGCGATGGGCCAGTTTCATCGGCGGAGACGTTATCTTTGCGCGGGAGATGAAGACTCCGTTCCCATGGGAAGCAGGAGGGGGGATGGGGTGAATGGTGTTATAACCTGTGCTTCTGGCGGGAAGTGTCATTCCTGCCACTACGTGTACGTGAGCTTTCTAAGATGTCTTAATAAACGGACTTTTACATCCAAAAAGCCTTTTATTTCTGCTTTTATGGAATTCCTTACACTTCTCCTCCATAAATCTGTCCAAGCCCCTTTTAAAGCTATCCAGGTCAGTGGCCTATCCAGGTTAGAAGGCAGTGGCGTAGGACCTGGGGGGAAGGCGTCTTGCACCAGGCATGCACTGAAGCAGGGGCGTGGCGTGGTGTGGTGTGGTGTGGTGTGGCGTGGCGTGGCGTGGCGTGGCGTGGCGTGGCGTGGCGTGGCGTGGCGTGGCGTGGCGTGGCAGGGGAGTGGCGTGGCGGGCGTGGCGTGGCGTGGTAGGGGCACAGGGCACACACGGAAAGGAGTATGTAAGCCACCTTGAGCCTCCTTACAGGAAAGAAAGGTGGAGTATAGACCTGAACTCTCCTTCTCCTTTGGAGGGCGGACTCTAAAGCATGAAACCCTACTGACGACCTTCCCCTCCCCAAACCCCACCCTCCCAAGGCTCCACCTCTAAAACCTCCAAAAATCCCCCTCCAAAATTTCAGATCTTTCCCAATTCAGAGCTGCCCACCATGATCCTAGGTCAGAGCTATAATTGTGCCTTTTCATGCCCCCACCCCCAATTTCTTTTCATTTCCACGCATGGCTGTGAAAGCCAATTGCATCCTGCCTCTCTCTCTTTTGGCAAATTTCCCATCTTTATTTATTTGTTTTGCACCATTTAATGTTCTATTGACATAGAAACAAGCATCAGTTTTAACAACAATATGGCTATATATATTTCATTAATGTGCTGGGGCACGGGAATCAAATGTAGTGGAGTGGAGAAGCTGCAAAACCCGCAAAATTTGGCATTTTCCCCACTCCCAAAGGAGGGTCCCAAATGAATCTTCCACGGGAGCAGAGGTCCCCAAATGTTCCTGAGCCTGTGTGCACTGCAGGAATTCTGACACAGGTTGGTGGGCGCAGTCACAAAATAGCTGCCCAAGGAGGTGGGGCCAACCAAAAAATGTCAGGAAGTGAGGTTACACGTCACGCAAATAGTAACTCCTCAACATTCCAGGCAGAAGTGCAGCTTAACAAGATGCCGTATAAAATGAATATATTGTTTAAAAATATTATCATATTGTTTTTATCATGTTGTTCACCGCCCAGAGCCCTTTGGGGGAAGGGCGGTATACAAGACCAATTATAAATAAAAATAAATAAATAAATATCTTGTGTCCACACTACTTATTTCGTTCACACGTGGAATATCCTTGCGCTGAAATGGCGTCTGGCGTGGAAGCAACGAGGTGGGGTGGGGGGGTTGACTGCACAGCCAATCAAATCTTCAGTGGACTATCAGAAGCCTTGCTGAGTGAAAACCCCCACCTGGCCCCACCCACTTCCTAAAAACCCATATCGGGCACCACGAAAAGTGGCGGTGAGTGCCACGGGGCCCGTGGGCATCACGTTGAGGGGCCTGCCTGGGATGATTGTCCTGGGTCTACATGAGGAAGCACCGGCTGGAATGAATGATACTTACTCTGGGCATGATGCAGCTGCGGAGAGAAACATCAGCCCGTATATCAGGGGCTTGGACAGATTTATGGAGGAGAAGTCGATTTATGGCTACCAATCTTGATCCTCTTGATCTGAGATTGCAAAGGCCTTAACAGTCCAGGTGCTTGGGAGCAACAGCCGCAGAAGGCCAT
Organism: Sphaerodactylus townsendi; assembly: GCF_021028975.2. Lineage (NCBI taxonomy): Eukaryota > Metazoa > Chordata > Lepidosauria > Squamata > Sphaerodactylidae > Sphaerodactylus > Sphaerodactylus townsendi. The sequence continues at coordinate 51,828,169 of NC_059437.1, forward strand.
TGCGTTCACATCCTGCATGTGAGCTCCCAAAGGCACCTGGTGGGCCACTGCGAGTAGCAGAAAGCTGGACTAGATGGACTCTGGTCTGATCCAGCTGGCTTGTTCTTATCCTGACCCAACAAAACCCCTTTTTTTCAATCCTAGCAACGTCCCGCCCCTCTTTGGGGAGGCCTGGCTCAACAGAGCCCTGGCACACAGTGGATGCAGAGCCAGGGATGCAGGGATGCAGGGATGCAGGGATGCAGGGATGCAGGGGCATAACTGAGTGATGCAGGGGCATAACTGAGTAAAATGGTGCCACCTGGGCCTCATGACCCAGAGCTCGGGGCTGGAGCCGACAGTATAAAGCTGGAGCCCATCAGATCAGCTTGCTCAGTTTGATCCTGGCCTCAGAGAGGCTTGGATCAAGCTTTAATCTGCAGGACGCTCTTGGGTTAAGCTAGCATCCTATTGGCTGCGCTTCTCCAGAACTCCATGTGAAGTTTGGGGGTGGCATGAGCCTGGCTGGCCAAGCGCCATGTGGAGTTCAGGGGCAGAGCCAGCCCTGCTGTTCGGCCAACCGTGCCCACAGTGTGGGGCGCCATTGGGGGCAGCCCTGCAATGGGCCCCCAACGTGACCGTAGGGAGCGGCACCTAGGGTTCTCGCCCCCCCTTCCCCCCCTCAGCTACACCACTACAGAGCTGTTGCAAAAGGACCATTCTTTGGACCATGAGGTGAAACAAATAAACAGAACAGAAGGTGATTGCAGACAACAGAGTGGGTAGATGAGATGCCAAATGCTACCTTCCCAAAATAGACGCATCAGCTTCTGCACTTTCTAACTCAAGCGGGAGTTTACAATTACTCTTCCAAGCATCTTCCCACACTCATATTGAACTCCTGTGAGCTGTGTTCCCGACGTTCATTAAAGAGGGAGCCAGCCTAGATGCAGACGAGCAGAGAGAGTTTCCAGGCTTGGACTGGGGAGGCATTCCTTTCAGGGAAGAGTTAGGTTTCTCTGGGATAGGAGGTGTGGCTTGGAGTAGGGTGGCGAGTCCTCTTTCCCATATGAAAGGGGTTTCCCAGTTCTGTCAACAAATGTCAAATGCCACATATTTCCTTGAACTGCTGCTACTCAATAAAGATTAGTGCTCACACGGAAAGCTTGGAGGAGAAAATGGAAGAATGAAGAACCATGTGAGTCACCCTGAGCTCCTTAAAGGAAGAACCAGACAAAAAATATGTTAAACACGGGCAGCAGTTAAGATGAATAACGGTCTTAATGGTACTGTAATCTGGTATAACTATATTCTGTTGAGTTCAAATTTCATAGGATTTTCATTTATTGTTGTCATTGTGGCTGTTGTTATTATTACTAGTAGTAGTAGTACCACCATCACCACCACTACTACCCTTTCCTTCGAGGAGGTCAAGGCAACTGATAGTGACGGGGTGGGTTCACAGTGAACCTGGGATAGGTTAGGGTAACTGGACCTTTTGGTTTCCCTTTTAAAATAAATAAATTGATGAGCCAGATTGAGTGTTTTGTTATTCTTTCACGGCTGATTTTTCCCCCTTCCCAGCCAATCTGTCCGATGAGGCAAAGCAACACAGAAAGAGAAAATCCCACTTGTAGAAATGAAAACAGAGAAATAAGCATGCACACACACAGCCACACAAACACACACCCGGACTGCCTTCGCATTTCTAAATATAAACTCCTCTTCTGATTGCAAATGCACTGGATTCATAACGCAATGTGTCGCCAAGGTAAAGAAGGCTGGGGTTTTGGCTCCAACCCCTTTCATTCCCAAAGCTTAGGACACTGGTGGCGAACCTTTGGCACTCCAGATGTTACAATTCCCATCAGCCCCTGCCAGCTAGTACCCTAACCCTTTAGCACTCCAGATGTTATGGACTACAATTCCCATCAGCCCCTGCCAGCATATTTTAATTGTACTATATTATATTCGTTGGAAGTCATCCTCAGTGCGCAAGGGGAAGGGTGGCCTATGAATGAATGAATGAATGAATGAATGAATGAATGAATGAATGAATGAATGAATGAATGAATGACCAGCAGATTCCTGCAACCCTAAGGTTATCACCTGAAAAAGAAGCGGTTCCAGTTCCGAGTCATTTCCAGCCCACACAGACCCCGTAACAAGTGTAACGCATCTCCAGGAACAGCTCCACAGAGCACATCAGTTTAATGTGGCTAATTTGTTACAACCTCAGAGTCAGCCGTCAGCCATAAGTATTCTGAAATATGCATGAAATAAAAATAACCGGAATGCTTAATGGCACATTCATTACACGTTTTAATTTGTATGATTTAATTAAAGTAGATGGCACTCTCAAATTTAACCCTTGGAGCAGGAGCCTTGCCTACCGCTCCCCAGCTTCTGGAAAAGGCAAAGGGTTGAATCCAGAGGTGGGATTCAGCCGGTTGGAGACGGTTCGGTAGAACCGGTTGTTAAAATTTTCTCAGTTCGCAGAACCTGTTGTTAATGATTAACTCCATAAGGGACAAGGGGGGCAATCTCTGTCTCTGGGTGCAACAAAACTCATCCAAGAGTGGGGATGCAAAATCACCCCAGGGCCCTGCCCTCCATGGCACCCCTGCCCTCCATGGCACCCCAATCCCACCCCACCCCTCACACACTTACTTTGGTTTCAGAGCGAGATAGGAATTTGCAGAGCTGATCCTAACTGGCAAGTCTCTTTCTGCAGCCTGCTGCCTGGCTGTCTCTCTTCAGCCTCCTTCCCTCCCCGCCCACAGCTAAGCTGGCCCAGCAAAGCAGAGGGGAGAAGCAGCTGGCTGCCAGGGGAGAGGAGTCCAGATGCGCAGGGTTAAGAGGGAGGAGGCAGGCAGGGCAGAAGGCAGGCTGGGAAACTGCTGGAAGGGGTAAGCAGAGTAAGCCAGAGGACCTACCCCAGAGGAGGGAGGTAGAGGGAGGGATGGGCATGGTGGCCTCTGAGTCCAAGCAGCACCTAGAAGGAGAAACACCACCCACCCACACCCACATCATGCCGGCTTGGGCTCTGCTTGCTGCTCATGCACAGCCAGGCAGGAGACGGGCTTGGATCCCATAGAGGCACTGCATGGCGAGCTGAGGTGTGTGTGTGTGTGGAGGATTAGGGATTAGGTTTTTAAAATATAGCCTTAAGTAAGCCTTTTCCTCTCCTCAGCCTTTTCCCCACTTATCCTTAGTTCCAAAAGATGCTGCAGTCACAAAAGTCCTTTTCTGGCTTTTTTATGCATTGCAACCTCCGAGTTTACTTTCAGTTTGTGAATTTGTCCTCCAGATTTTCAAAAGGGGTAGAGACGCAAAACCTGGAGCAGATCACAAGATCTGGCACATCAGGTCTTCCATTTGGTGAACAACAATGCAGAAATCCGTGTTCCGGGATTGCAAAATACCTGTTTGGGGAAGTGGGCTTAGAAGGCGGGAGTGGGGATCATTTTTTTCCTTTCTCCCAGATTTTCTTGCAAAGCAACACTCTGTCTATTACCTTACGTTTAAATAAAGCCATCACTTGTTGGAAGTTCTGGAAGGAGATCTCAGTGCACACACACCCTTTCCTTTTAATGTTAATAAATTAAAGGGAGGTAACTAGAGTTCTAAAAAGCGATCTCAGAAGTCTCATTCTAAAAGTGTATTAAAGACTGGAGTTGCTAATCTGCAGATGGGTGGAATTACTACTACCCTGTATGTTATGCTAAAAGCAAGACTTTTTTTATTTTTAAAAGTTTGGGGGAGGACACCATTTTATTTCTACTGGGGGGAAGGAAAGTTTCTGCATAGCATGCCCAGATGCTGATTCAAAACAAAGGATACAAATATAATACATAGAGGTATTATGTATTACTATTGTTTATATTCTAATATTTTAGCCCTATGTGGAAGTTTAATTTTTGTTGGCCATGCCCCCTTCAAATGAGTTGTTAAAAATATAATTAAACTTCATATCTTAAATAAACTTAAATATAATTAAACTTCATATCTAATAATTAATTATGAATATGAGGAAGTTATGGCATGGGATTAGCAAGAGGGCAGCCTTTCCTGTTCATGAATTATAAATAGATTGGTTGTTGTGGTTTTCTCGGGCTGTTTGGCCGTGGTCATGGTAGATCTTGTTCTAAATGTTTCACCTGCATCTGCAGCTGGCATCTTCAGAGGTGTATCACAACACACTTCTCTATGGGATACACTTTGAAGATGCCAGCTGCAAATGCCTACTGATTAGGAACAGGATCTACTAGACCTCACGATCCTGGTCAGAAAAAAACCCACAGCAACCAACTGAATCTGACCATGAAAGCCTTCGACAATTTAGCTGAAGTTCTTTGCAAATGAATGCCAGTGAACTTTTAGCTTTGCTATTTGTGCAACACAATGGAAAGAAATATAAACAACATGTTCTTTCCCTAGCATGACCATAACAGTCTATTTTCCCTAAGGCTGGTACAAGAGTCCCATCTTAAATAGAAGAGCAGAGAACTATGTGTTGTAGAGAAGATTATTTTTTCTCCTGTTACCATTCTGTTAGCGTAGCTGTGATGTACAGTTTGGGAAATGTTTTGCTCTGGGGGGAGGTGGGGTTGTAACAGACCTGTACCCCAGCTGTTCCTGCACACTTGAATATTATAGCACAGAGCAGCCAAATGCAGGCTGCATTACCCCTGTATTAAAAACAGGGTCCACCTTTGACCCAGTTGAGAAGGAATTATTCTTTTACAGTGATAAGCTAAAATGTTTTAAGTTTCGACTTTTAATGAATTTAAGTTGGATGTTTTAGTTCATCTGTGTTTTAAATAGTATTTAATGTGATGATTTTATTGTTTATTATACACTGGAAACTTCCTGAGCCTGGGAGAATCTGCCGACCCATATGTCCCAAATAGGTCCCTAAGCGTTCAGCAGAGGCCAATTACTAGTGATCCTAGCTAGCCTCGATGTCTGTTGTAGCCTCCCACCGGGCCAGAGCAGCCTTTACAGCTCTGGCTACCTGCCTGGTGAGGCAGCTCTTCCATCAGCTGTCCGGGCCCTGCAGGATCTTGCTGGAGTTCTGCAGGGCCTGCAAGACTGAGCTGTTCCACCGGGCCTTTGGGGAGACCAGCCGTTGATAAGGAGTCCTCCTTTTCCTCTCCCTCCTTTATGACATGGGAGATCCTGCCACCCCTTCCGTTTTGGGGTTTATAGGGAATTGATAGCGAAGCTCATGCATCTTTAGTTAATAAATGCTGCATTTTAAATGGGGTAGGGTTTATTTTTATTAGAGCTGTTTTAATCTATATTTATTGTATTTAACTTGATGTTGTGCTCTATCTATGTATTTGTACACGCCCTGAGCCGCCGAGGGGAGGCGGTTTATAAACAAATAATAAAATAAATAAATAAATAAATAAATAAAATGTATTAAATAAAGTAGACTGGAAGTGCGTAGGCATTACTACCAGGAAAGCCAGTATGATGAAGTGGATTTAGGATCTGGGAGACCCAAAGTCTGAATTCCCCCCTCTGATATGGAAACTGGGCCAGGCACTGTCAGAAGGATATTAATAAGTCATCAGCTACTTTGGGTATCCCAGATCCTAACATAAAACACACCTGCATATCACCTCTATAAGCTCTTTGAAAAAATTTAGTGTTTTGGCTATCTTCGGCATTCATGTTTCTGCTTGTTCCTTGATTGTATGCCAAACAAGATTGTCTTGATAGTCTTTGCAACGGACACACAAGAATCATGTTTTTTTACGCAATGTGTGTGATGAGGTATGCCTTGAAGAGTGTCAGTTGATGGGCAGAGTTAAGGTAGAACTAGGAAAAGCAGTTAGAGCCTGGGACTGGGGGAAGAAGTTAAGACTAAGAGCATTGTCAGTATTAAAATTCAGTGTGTGTGCAACTACTGTGAAAACACACACTTGAGATTTGTCCTGTCCTCCCTCCCTCCCCTTGCTCTGTGCTGTGTTTCCAATGTTGGGGAGGCAATTGGGAGTGTTGGATATAATTCCATACAAAAGCGTTTTCCGCGGCAGTAATAAAACATTTTGAAAGCATTTTGAAAATGTTGTCAACAAATTTTATTTCTTCTGTGTGTACGGCCCCATTGCTGTGTTCAGATTTGTGAGTTGGGGCATGTTCTATAATGTGATTTGTGACTTTTGATGACCTGGGGCAAAAAAAAATTCATTGTTTTGTCATGGTGGGAGAGGGCAGCCACCCATGGGGGTGGGGACGCAAAACTCAGATTTTGTCCCTGGGCTCCATTTTCCCTAGATACATCTCTGTTAAAAGAAAATATGACCTTCCACTTTTTCCAGTTTGTAGAGGCTAAGTTCTGCCTCATGAGGGAGGGCACTGGGCTTGAAAACTGGTGAAAGTACCAACAACAGTACTGGAGGGGAGGTACAGAAAAATCCAGAGGCGGAGTGAGGGGGAACTGCACCTGGGACGCGCAGACCCTGCGCCCCTGCCGCAGCACTGCCCACCCTGCTCTGGAATGCCCCGCCCCCAGAACGCCCAGGCCACGCCCCCACCATGTCACTCCCCTCCTGGTCCCGTTGGCCCCACCACCATCGGAACCTGTTGTTAAAATTTTTGAATCCCACCACTGGTTGAATCCTGCGGATCTGTTCCACTCAGTACGGTGCTTTCTCCTGTTGTAAAGAGTTTTCCTCAATTGCAACAGCCTTAGCAGGGAATAACCATTGTGAGTGAAATGGATCCACCGGATCTAGATCAGAATCATAGATGACTCCAACGTGTGTCACATACCCGTGACCACTGACTTCGCCAAGTCTGTTGCTGGACTTGAAAATCCCTATTTCTGCTTTGCTTCACCCTTCTGCAAACTAATCATCCAGATTAGAGTACTGAAAAGTTAGTCGTTCTGTACGTGCCTGGATGTTGCTCCTACAATCCCTCTGCTGGACAACTTCTCAGTGTTGACTTCGCTTCTAACCTCCCTAGACAGCTCTTCCGCCACCTAGAGCCACTGGCGGCTGCTGTCCTTGCTAGACAGTCCTCCTGGCTCATCAGCAAGATGGACAGCTCAAGTCACACAACCCTGGTGTGGTGAGAATGGGACAATAATTCAGTGAAGTGCATGCATACGTGAACCAAGGGCTAGGTCCCCCAGGGGACTGAATATAGCACAAAATTCCCACTTCCGCAAGTGGTCTTGAACAAACGGACATTCAAGAAAAGACCACGGGAACTGCTGGCGCTAAATCAAACTTCTTTTGTCTTCCCTTGTGTTTCTGCATGGGCAATATCTTGTGCAACCAACGTCTGAGAACTAGAACAGATATGGGAACAGCCTGCTTAGCTCAGGTTAGCCCAACCTCATCAGATCCCAGAAGCTAAGCAGGGTCAATCCTGGATAGAACTTGGATGGGAGACCAAGAAAGTTAGGTTTGCTTTTTCAGAGGCAGGCAATGGCAAACCACCTCTACCCATCCCTTGTCTTGAAAACTCCATGAGGGGCTGTCATGAGTTGGTTGTAACTTAATGATGCAGAATAACTACCACTACCACTACCACTACTACTACTGTGTGTGAGAGAGAGAGAGAGAAAGAGACAGACAGACAGATGACTTGTAGCAACCCGCAGAGTTTTCAAAGCAAGAGATGTTCAGAAGTGGGTTTCTAAAGCCTGCCTCCAGCTGGGCTGAGAGAGTTCTGAGAGAACTGTGATTGGCCCAAGGTCACCCAGCAGGCTTCATGTGGAGCAGTGGGGAATCGAACTAGGTTCCCCAGATTGGAGTCCACAGTTCTTAACCACTGCACCATATTTGGTCTCTACTACTACTACTACTACTACTACTACTACTACTAGGAGGAGGAGGAGGAAGAGGAAAGTGCTACAGGCTGCACAACATATTGCATGGAACTCTGCTAAGTGTGCTTATGTAAGTACTTGTGCATCACTAGATCCAAGGCGAAATGCACAACACTTTTGATTTCTTGACACTTGAAGACAGGGCAAAATGCGTGAAAATGACTGCAGAAACATTAAATTGTGATGTGACATAGAAGTTGCACTGGCCCATTTACACCAGCCATTGTGAATATGAATGCCACATTTATCTCAGTCATCACTGAAAGAACTCACAGTTCTCTCCTTTATTTTAGCCTCACAACAACCCTGCGAGGAGGTTTAGACTGAGAGAGGATGATTGTCCCAAGATCAGACTGTAGCTAAATGGGGATTTCAACTTTGCCCTTCCCAATTACAAGCCAGCACTCTACCCACTACACCATACCACTTTTCAGCCCCAAGTCCTACCAATTCCATCTAAGAAGATTTAAGATTGCTTTCCAATTCATGCATGAGGATTTACATTTGTGTCTGCGGATGTATTTCTTCCACCCCGTGAGCAGCTCCTTCAGTGGGTAGTTTAACTGGCAAGAAATATTAACTCTCCCCAGTGGAAACTTTTGATGCTGCATTTTAATCTAGAGTGATTTTTTTACAACCACTTTTATAAAGAGTGTTTATAGCAGAAACGTTGACAGAGAAGTTTAATTAATAACACAAACAGCAGCGGTAGATTCCAGCAGAATTTAACCCCGGGCAATGCTTATACATTAAAGAAGGAACGCTGTTGATTAGCGGAGAATCTATAACATAAGTTTATGCGCACACATCCCTCCAAGCAAAGTAACTCTTACAGTAATGTTGAAGAAGAGGTTACCAATAAACCACCAACATAGTGAGCAAGTACTCTGATGTCTCGGGGAAACATAAAGAGCATGGCACTGGGCACAAAATCTTGAGATTCTCTGTTCACTTTTAAAAAACATTTCTAGAGCCCATGATGCATAAGTATATGGGGGAAAGCTGGTGAAATTTCAAAAGCCAGAAGGATGACTAGGCCTGACTGGTAGAGGCTCCTAATTTGTGGAATACTGTCGCCACTATCTGCCTGCAACTGCCCTGCATAGCTTTAACTTCTCCACACACACACACACACACACACACAAGCATACACACTCAACAAAAGACGAACAAGCAAGAAGAAGAAGAAGAAGAAGAAGAAGAAGAAGAAGAAGAAGAAGAAGAAGAAGAAGAAGAAGAAGAAGAAGAGGAGGAGGAGGAGGAGGAGGAGGAGGAGGAAGAGGAAGAGGAGGAGGAGGAGGAGGAGGAGGAAGGGAAAGAAGAAGAAGAAGAAAGAAAGAAGAAGAAGAAGAAGAAGAACAAGAAGAAGAAGAAGAAGAAGAAGAAGAAGAAGAAGAAGAAGAGGAGGAGGAGGAGGAGGAGGAGGAGGAGGAGGAGGAGGAGGAGGAGGAGGGGTTGGAGGAGACTCAAAGGGGCTTACAATCCTTGCCCTCCCCCCCTCACAACAAACACCCTGTGAGGTACGTGGAGCTGAGAGAGCTCCAAGAAGCTGTGACTAGCCCAAGGTCACCCAGCTGGCATGTGTGGGAGTGTACAGGCTAATCTGAATTCCCCAGATAAGCCTCCACAGCTCAGGCGGCAGAGCTGGGAATCAAACCCGGTTCCTCCAGATTAGATACATGAGCTCTTAACCTCCTACGCCACTGCTGCTCCTGTAGAGAAGAAGTGTTTGGATTGTGATATCAAAGTTGTCTCTACGGCATCAGAGCTGCGCTGGCCCATTGACCCAAGTCATTGTGAATACGAAGGCCAAGGATCCTTGAGGTTTGTTGGATGCTCCTCAGGGGTTCCAAAATAAGAAGGTCGAAGCTACTGCCCCCCTCCCCAGCCAGTCTTCTCTGAATTTTTCTGAGAGCGTGCCATTGCAGGGAACGTCCAACTGCATTCTGTAGCCACACAGGCCAATGGCAGGGTGGCCGATCAAAGGGAAACAGGCCAGCCAGCACTCCCTGCAAATTGAGTGTGCTTCCCAGAATCCCTTGGGAGGACTGTCTTGCAGATGAGCAAGAGTCCTCAGCAAACTCATCAACAGAGCAGTGGCTCTCGAGCAGCTAGAAGTGTGAAAACCACTGGTCTGATTCCATCGACTCAATGCGAGACAAGATTCAACTTGGTGGCTGGCCAACCATAAGACTATTTCTCCTGCACATATACACAAATACACACAATGAATTGTCAAGTGAGCGCAACTCAATTCTTTCAGAAACGAAGCAGCAAGGTCACATCGGTGAAAGCAGATAACTTGGTGTCTCAGCCCCCACCTATGCTCCTTCATTTCCCTTAAGAAGATCCCCTTGAAAACAGGCTCTCCAAGATCATTTCGAAGCCCTAATAGCTTCGAGGGACACGAACGCCCAAACCTATTTGAGGCCCGCAAATAAATCAGGACATTTAGATGAAGCTCCTATTTACCAGTGATATGACCCTTTGTCTCCTAAATTTACACTTCTCCCCAGCGGCTCATTTCCTAAGTGACACTAACTCGCAACCTCTTTATTTATCGGCCGCTTCCCCCATGCCTCGCCCCTCCCCTCCCCGCCACCGATTCTTCCATCGCAAATAAGGGCTTAGAAGAAACCGTCGAGATATAAGCTCATAAAGAATCCCTGGCCACTGACTCATGTCAAGAAACTGTTGTCGGTGACACAAAGAAAGATTACACTGGGGGTTCCATTTATATAATCTGTAACGCATGCTTCCTGAGCGGCCGTGTCTGTCCCTGGGCATTACTAAGAAAATAGGATTCTTGACCTGGATATACTTTTTGAAAATGGTGATTGAAAGCTAGAATAAATGGAATGTCAATGTTTAGGAACCAAAAAACAGTTCCAATTGCTGCAGTGAACAACTGGGGGAGATGTGGGGAGGGCCATAGTGGGACCCCCCTCCCTTCCTCCCTCTCCCTCTCCCTCCCTCTCTCTCTCTCTCCCCCTCCCTCTCTATTGCTCAAAGTAGTGCTGGGCTGAAACCACTTCCCTAAATTTTGTATTTGCTTTCAAAAGTACAAAAAGTACCCCCCATTTGAGGTAGTTTTGGATATTCTGTATAGATATATGTGTAGAGCCTCTAGAGGCAGAAGGGCACAGAATGTACGGAAAGTGGAAGAAGGAAGTACTTCCCAAAGTTGCAGAGCTGTTCTGGTTGAAGAAGAAGAAGAAGAAGAAGAAGAAGAAGAAGAAGAAGAAGAAGAAGAAGAAGAAGAAGAAGAAGAAGAAGAAGAAGAAGAAGAAGAAGAAGAAAGAGAAAGAGAGAGAAAGAGAAAAAGAGAAGAAGAAAGAAGAAAGAGAAAGAAGAAGAAGAAAGAAAAGAGAAGAAAGAGAAGAAAGAAGAGAGAAGAAGAAGGAAAGAAGAAAGGAAAGAAGAAGAGAAGAAAGAAAGAAGAAGAAGAAAGAAGAAGAGATGTAATAAAGGATTCAATGGTGTTGATGAACGGGTCAGCCGCCTGGCCTTGACTACATTCCACAGCCCGGGCGATGGGCCAGCTTCTTCGGCGGAGACCTTATCTCTGCGAGGGAGATGAGACCTCCGTTCCCATGGGAATCCGGGAGGGGGGATGGGATGGACAGAGTTATAACCTGTGTTTCTGGCGGGAGATCTTATTCCTGCCACTGCGTGTACATGGAAAAGCTTTTCTAAGATGCTCTGAATAAGCGGGTCTTTACACCAAAAAAAAGAGCCTTTTATTTCTGCTTCTATGGAATTCCCTTACATTGTGGCAGGTGTAATTGTAATTCTCATCTACTATTCTAGTACAGTGGAACCTCTGGTGTCTCGGCATGGAGAGGTTGGATGTTTCACCTGGGGAAAGGTGCGGTAGCCCCCCAAAAGAGGGCTCAGACCTTTCCCTTCTGGGATATCTGGAGGAACCGTGCGGAGAAACGAGGTCTCGCTGAGTGACTCTTTCCCGTCTACCTCGTATCGCCCACGAGTCTTCGCTTTACTCTCCGTTGGAACGAGGGGCGTGAAGACGCGACCATGAGGGACTTACGCCCATGAGTGCGTTTAGGGCGCTAGTCTATGGATGGCGCCACTTCGTGGATCCGGATATCTACCCGTTTTACATTATGGATTACAAACCTCAGATGCAACCTGTCACCGGAGGAGAGCGGGCCTGGACCACCTTTCATCGCGGCAACCCAGGAGTCCATTGAATCGATTCCTGGACTGTATTTTGGTGATGCTCCCAAAGACCCACCGCGTGGCATAGCACTGGGGCCCGGCCCCGGCGACCACCAGTGACACTGGGACTATACCAGGGATTGGGAGGTATCCGTACCGTTTCTCGATCGGACTCCCCTGACTCCCGGACCAGCGGCGGCACCTGAGATGCCCTCCCGTGGAGCCACCGGTGGAGCACGATGTCTCGGCTCCAGGCGACGAGAGGAGTCCGAGGAAGCCTGCACTCCCAGCCGGGATCTGTTCCTCTCCCATCGAAGAGAGCTGGGCTGAGGGGAAGTGGGCGACTTCGCGAAGATGCCCAGGAAGCATGGGCCCGTGAAGCGCCAGCTATGGGAAGAGGAGCGGGAATACGGCTGCAGCAAGCGTGAAAACCTGCAGAGAGATCGAACAGCAGAACAGCAAAGAAGTCCAACTTCGAATTGGACGTGCTAAAGATGCGCGCTCCAACGACAACTATCGCGCAGAATCTATCAGTCCATGATAAAGTCCTGGAACACTCAAAACTGAACTTACAGCGTCCAACGCGAAAGAAAGTGTTCAGGCCTTGCGTACACAAAGTGAACTTACCGCAGCTGTTAACCGGGACGAACTGGCTAAATTGGAACGAGAGAAAGCAGCTTTGCATGCGCACCAGGATGCATTGACTTCGCAAGGAGAGAGAGCTGGCTGCCTTGGAGAGGGAAACTGAAGAAGCAGCAGACCAGGACAAACCCAAGTTGGAGTCCTACGGCTGTCACCGGGTACAGCCCGGGCGCCAGAGGGGCGGCGCTGCTGGGTCCAACCACCTTCCAAGGACCGGCTCCTACCGAAGCGCCAGCGATACACCAGCGCTTTGATACCTTCCACCGATTCCGGCCCCTGGCGCTAAATCGCTGCCTCAACCCGCTCAATCCTTATGCGAACACGCCCAGCCCCTCGCGGGCGCCAAAGGGGCGATGGAGAGGGGTTACTACAGACCTCCAATACCTGCCCGTTTCCGATGGGACCGCCTTCCAAACTTCCCTACTTCATCTTGCAACTTCGATGCCCACATGGAGGACTATGACGATTTATACGGTCTGAGCGCGAAAAAAATACGGGACATCCCGGCTCAGTCCTGGATGGGGCATGACAGCCGACTGGTTTGTGACTCTTTTGAACCTGCAAGATGAAGATACCGCCGACGGTGCCCGCGCATTCCTCCGAAGCCTTAAGGGCTGGCTTCCAAGATCCGGTGCTGAAAATGAAGCTATCCGCATCCATCAAAACTATTCAAGCAAGGCAACCGCTACCGGTTTGCAGAATTTGCCCGTGAATTTTCGTGGCGGCTGCTGGAGTCGTCTCCCTCCTGAGTGGCCTGAGCGCATGAAATGCGAATACTTCTCCGGATGCTGTCGCACTGGCAAGCTGCGTGGAAGCGGTGTTTCTTTATTCGGGTCCCCGCACTATTGCTGATTGGATTGAATTGGGATCCCAGGGTGGCGTCAGCTTAGAGCACGGCTTCGTGCCGGGAAGGCACGCCAGCGCCGAAGCCTGCCACTGCGTCCACCAAGCCAAGCTTCCAGCCGCCCCTACCGACCACCTCGAGCCGCCGTGCGCCGACTGGGATTGTGTCTTTACTGCGGAGGACCAGGTCATCTAGCCGCCAACTGCCCGAAAAAACAGAAGCCAACCGCTCCGTCAGCTACGCCAAGCACCCCATCTGCCAAGCCACCCACGCGAAATCAGGGGCGCTTCCCCAACGGGCTCGCCACGTCTAAAGGCAGTCATCGGCGACCCAGAGGAGGGAAGCAGCTGTTTGCACTTTCTTCAGCCCCCATGGACATGGGTTCAACTCCAGGCAGCGGTGAGTGAAGGCAGCGCCCCATTACAATCCAAGCGTTTCTGGCCAACCCCGCTAAGCATACTTTGCGTATTATGTAGCCTCGACCCTTGTGGATTCTGGCTGCTCCCATTGCTTATCGCGGCCCCAGGTGGCGGAGGAGCTAGAGTCTCGACTCTGCTAAGTCCCCTGGCTGAAGCCCCATACCATTCACCCAAATGGGCGGCAGTCCTCTTTCGGGAAGCGAGGACCGGCCCAGTTCAAAACGCTAAACCCGGTTCTCCTCCGCTGCGCCGACCATTGGGGAAAAAATTAGATTTTATTCTGGCGCCAGTGGCTAAACACTCCATAGTTCTGGGCATGCCTGCATGGTTGTTGTTGCATGAACCAAAATTCCTTTGGAAAGAAAGGATCTTAGAATTCACTGACCCTCCCTGCGGTGAACACATGAATTGGGGGGAAAACTTCGACTTCTCCTGACACTCCGGCTTCATCAGCGATTGCTCCCGATTCTACCGGCATTCCACCGCATCAAGATCTAGCCAGAGTATTTCAGGAGCAAGAATGCGATCAGTTGCCACCCCTATAGAGACACTGACTGCAAAATGTCGTAGTACAGCCAGGGGCGCAACTGCCCAAAGGTAGAATCTACCGCATGAAAGTCCCAATGAGGAGAAGGAACTTCGTTGCCTTCTCAGACAAGAACCTGCTTTCCGTGGTTCATACGGGCCCGTGGCTACCAAACACACACATGCTGCTCCTGTATTATTGTTTTGTAAAAAAGAAAGATGGGTCTTCTACTTTGCTCTGCACAGATTACCGAGAGTCTCAATGCAGTCTCCCTGTCCAATAAATACCCTTGCCTTTGATCAAGGACCTTTTAGGCGCGTGGGCAAAGGACGATCTTTACTAAGTTGGACTTGAGAGAAGCTTACTACAGGGTCAGAATTGCTGAAGGCTATGAACACTTGACTGCATTTCTAACACAAAGTTTGGACAGTTTGAATACTTAATAATGCCATTCGGGTTAAGTGGGGCCCCCCAGGAGCTTTTATGGCCCTCATCAGCAGAAGTTCTCCATGATTTATTGTGTATAAAGGGAGTAGTGGTGTAACTTAGGATGACGTTTTGAATTTATTCACAAACCATGGAGGAGCATGAAGCATTGGTTCGGGAAGTATTGGAAACGCTTTGCTTTCGACAACTCCCTCTTTGCCAAACTTTCCAAGTGCTGTTTCCACCAAACCTCTATTGACTATTTGTTACCGGATCTCGCCGAGGGCCTACAAATGGATCCTGCTAAGATTGATGCGGTCCTCCAATGGCCTGCCTACCAACCGAAAAGAACTCCAATCTTTTCTAGGTTTTGCTAATTCTCTATCGTGATTCTTTATACCCCAATTCGCTGAACTGGGCAGCTTCTCCCTCTCACAGACCTCTTACGCGACTAGAGGGTAAAGATCCACTGTCCGCCAAGCCCGGGGCCCCCCTTTCCTGGTCCGAAGAATGTCAGACAGCCTTTCAGCTTTTAAAATCTGCTTTTACCACCGAACCTATCCTAAAGCACCCTGACCCAGAATCTCTCCCGTTTGTGGTTCACGTGGATGCCTCGGACAAAGCGCTTGGGGCAGCCCTGTTGCAGAGAAATAAAGATGATAGGTTGGTTCCGTGTGCTTATTTATCAAAGAAATTCTCCGGTGCTGAACTCAACTGGACTGTAGGGGATAAAGAGACTGCGGCCATCAAAGTAGCACTCTCCACTTGGCGCCACTGGCTGGAGGGGGCTAAACACCCCTTTCAAGTTTGGTCGGATCACAAGAACTTGGCCGCCCTTTCCACCCCCCCTCAAGATGTCCATGAAACAACTTCGTTGGGCCGATTTCTTTCTCGCTTCTCTTTCACGGTCCATTTTTCCCGGAAAAACCAATAAACTGGCTGATGCGCTCTCGCTGGCCTACCGAGGAGGGTGGAGCCAGCTTCACGGGACATTCCGCGCACTGTTCTCTCCCCTCCCAATTAGGGCTGGCTGTCACCCGATCTCAGACATCCACTCCTCCTTCTCCGCCCATTCCCAGCCTGGTCTCTCCTTTCCTACGGGAACTTGAGGAGGCGTGGCTCGCTGAAACCTCCGGCGGAGGACGGCGACTCCCAATTGCGCTTGGAGAATGGCGTTTGGCGGCGCGTGGATTGTTGGTACGTGCCTCCCCTCCGCAAGCAGGTTCTCGAGGCCTGCCATGATGCCCACCGGCTGGACATTTTGGCTTTCTAAAACTCTGCATTTGGCCCGACGTCAGTTCTGGTGGCGCGCGATGCGCAAAGACATTGAGACGTATATTAAAGGTTGCTCTGTTTGTGCAGAAGCCAAGAACGTTCCAGGAAAGCCCCATGGTCTGTTGAAACCTCTCCCGGTGGCCTCCCGCCCTGGAAGTCATCTCCATGGATTTTATTACAGATTTGCCAGAAAGTCATGGCAACACGGTCTTGTCGGGTGGTGGTGGACTTATTTTCTAAACAAGCCCATTTCATCCCATGTGCTTCCATCCCTCCGCTCCTAAGTTAGCGCGTCTGTTCATTCAGCATGTTTACCGTCTACACTCCGCCCCCGTTCAAGGTGGTCTCCGACCGCGCCCCCCAATTCATTTCAAAGTTCTGGAAAGCTTTTCTAGGGTTGTTAGGGGCCGCCCGGTTGCCGCCCTACCACGTTCAAAGTGACGGTGAGTCGGAGAGAACGAACAGAACCCTAGAGCAGTATTTACGCGAGTTACACCAACTACCACTCAAGACAATTGGTGCGAAGCTAATTCCGTTTGCAGAGTACGCCCTATATAACAATGCGGTTCATAGCAGTACAAAAAAACCCCCCTTCGAAATTGTGTCCGTCGCTTCCTTCCCCGCCAAGTTGCCGCGAACTACCTGCGGAAGCATTGGATCCTCCAGAGTTTCAACAATGGATTTCATCTCTGGCCGAGGTGGAAAACGGTCCAGACTGCCTTACAACAGGCTAAAGACTCCCAAAAGCTGCAAGCGGATAAGCACCGCTTCGGATTTCCCTCTGCGTGTAGGGCTGGGTGTATTTGTCTACCAAAAAATCTCAGAGACGTGCATAAATTTTCAAAACTAGGCAAAAGATTCGTGGGACCTTTTCAGATTACTAAAGTGATTAATGATGTCACTGCCCGATTGGATTTGCCTAACTCTCTTAGTAACATTCATCCTGTCTTCCATTCCAGTTTACTCAAGGAGGCTCCCGTTTCCGATACCTTGCACGACCAGCGGAGAGACCCCACCGACTATTATTGATGGCCACGAGCATTACGAGCTTGACGCCATCCTGGACTCTCGCTTTAATCGCAAACGCCTACAATATTTGGTCTCTTTCGTGGGGTATTCCTCCGGGAATAATCAATGGGTTTATTCGAAAATATTGACGCCCCCGCCCTTATTTCTGCTTTCCACCGCGCCTTTCCGCACAAACCTGGGGGGGAGGGGTCTTTTTTTAAAGGAGGCAGAGTGTAAAGGATTCAATGGTGTTGATGAACGGGTCAGCCGCCTGGCCTTGACTACATTCCACAGCCCGGGCGATGGGCCAGCTTCTTCGGCGGAGACCTTATCTCTGCGATGGAGATGAGACCTCCGTTCCCATGGGAATCCGGGAGGGGGGATGGGATGGACAGAGTTATAACCTGTGTTTCTGGCGGGAGATCTTATTCCTGCCACTGCGTGTACATGAGCTTTCTAAGATGTCTGAATAAACGGTCTTTTACACCAAAGAGCCTTTTATTTCTGCTTCTATGGAATTCCTTACAAGAAGAAGAAGAAGAAGAAGAAGAAGAAGAAGAAGAAGAAGAAGAAGAAGAAGAAGAAGAAGAAGAAGAGGAAGAGGAGGAGGAGGAGGAGGAGGAGGAGGAGGAGGAGGAGGAGTTTGGATTTATACCCCACCTTTCTCTCATGTAAGGAGACTCAAGGTGCCGTACAAGCTCCTTTCTCTCCCTCTCCCTCAACAGGTACCTTGTGTGGTAGGTGGAGCTGAGAGAGTTCTGAGAAAACTGTGACTAGCCCAAGGTCACCCAGCAGGAATGTTCACCAGATAAGCCTCTGCTTATCAAGTAGGAGTAGGAGAATTGAGTAGGAGTAGGGAATCAAACCTGATTCCCCAGATTAGAACTGAAAGGTACTTCTGGAGGTACCCTTCTTGCTTCTTCCCGATTTGGATCCAGGACCCCATCAGAATTTTTACATTGTCCTCTCTGGTGAGAAGGAGCCAACATCCTAGTCCTTGTCTCGCCACCCTCTTTGTTGGCCATCTCATTGGTCTACGGGCTCAAAAACAGTCTTCTCTCCCCAGCTGGTGCTTTTCATTCTGCTTTCCTTTTTTCCACTTTGCCTTCACTGCCCCTGTGAACATTTGCTTTCACTGTCCTTTAATACAGTTGGTTGTGGTGACCATACGGTTTTGCCTGACTCGCAGCATTACATCAAGGGTAGATGTTTTGGGAACAAGCCATTTGGGGTAGATGTTTTGGGGACAAGCCAAGGGGTAGTGCTCATATCATTAAACCCTCGTCTTGATTAGGAACAGATTTTTCTCCCTTTCATCTTCCTTTTTTCCTTTTCACCCCCCCCCCCCAACTCCTAAATATAGAGCGGAACCAGCTCATGGGTTCAAAAACAGACTCTCTCCAGCTGTTGCTTTTCATCCTCCTTTCCTTCACTCCTCTACCTTCACTGCCCTTGCCCTCATTTGCCTTTGCTGTCCTTTAATACAGTCCGTTGTGGTGACCGTATGGGTTTGCCTGACTCATAGCATTATTTTATTTTTATTTTTTATTTATTATCATATTTATAATGTTGTTCCACCCAAAAGCCCGGTGGAACAACTCGGTCTTACAGGCCCTGCGGAACTCTCCAAGATCCCGCAGGGCCCGGACAGTTGGAGGGAGAGTGTTCCACCAGGCGGGGGCCAGGGCCGTAAAAGCCCTGGCCCGGGTGGAGGCCAGCCGTATCATTGAGGGGCTGGGGACCACCAGTAAATTGTAGGGACATATGGGTCATTACATTAAGAAAAAAAACATGGGGCCAACTACGGCACGAGGTTTGCCAGCAGACAAGGGAAAGGAAAATGGCCGCGAGAAGCAAGCAGCAATAACCAGTGGGGGCTCTGAACAGTATCAAAGCAATACCCAAAAAAATCGATAAGGTCAAAGCGTTTGGCTCATCTTTTCGGCTACCTCGAGCGTGCCGATTTCAAAGGAAAATGAAAACATATTCGGGGGCGGCCGTGCTTCTAAGCACTGGCTCATTTCTTCGCAAATCTGACGACAGGGACGCGCGAGGGGGGTTTAGCGGCTCTGTCGCAAAGTAGATTACATTGAATTTATTTTCTTTCGCTTAGGCTAACCAAACAATCATGCTGTCCCGCATTAGTGACAAAGTGGAAAATCGGCCCCCCAAATTGAGAAGGCCGGGCTTCTCGACGTGCAGAGCAAGCGGACGGCTTTTCCCCGCAATCCAAATTAAGCGCTGGTGGAATTGGCCTGTGGTTCTCGCAGTGCCCCGAGCGCCGTGATGCTCTTTTTGTTTATTGGCAAAGACATGTTTGAGCACGGAGAGGGGAAAAAACAAAATAAGCCACGCAGTGTTTTACTTAGGCAAACCTGCAGACTGATGAAGGAGTCCTTGAGAGCTGAATATGGAAAGAAACGGTTCAGTAAACCCAATGAACCGGGAACAGGGAGGGAGGAGGAGCAAGAACATAGCAGTGGAGTCAGGGAAAACTCACCCAGCTTCTACAGATAGAGTCAGTTTACCTACTTTTAAGGGACAGAGTAGATAGATAGCTGCTACAGGAGGTGGGGATGGCCACTAACCTGGATAGCTTTAAAAGGGGCTTGGACAGATTTATGGAGGAGAAGTCGATCTATGGCTACCAATCTTGATCCTCCTTGATCTCAGATTGCAAATGCCTTAGCAGACCAGGTGCTCGGGAGCAGCAGCAGCAGCAGCAGGCCATTGCTTTCACATCAGCGGTGGTGGGAAATGCCCTTAAGTTCCAGCTGACTTGTGGCCACCCCACAGAGTTTTCAAGGTGAGAGACATTCAGAGGTGGTTTTCCCTTGCCTGCCTCCCCACAGGATGAGAGAGCTTTGAGAGAATTGTGATTAGCCCAAGGTCAGTCAGCAGTCTCCATGTGGACGAGTGGGGAAACCAAACCCGGTGCTCCAGATTAGAGCCTGCTGCTCATATAGACAAGTTGGGAAACACACCCAGTTCTCCAAATCAGAGTCTGCAACTCTTAACCACTAGACCACACTAGCTTTCATTTGGCCCTCCAGCCTTCACCAGTGCACCAGGTCATAAGATGAGAAAAAGACTCGCATTCAAGTGCCCAAAATGCAGCCTCAACCATGCAAGTACTCCACAGTTTGGGTTGAGGAAGGAGGTTAGGTAAGGCAAGGACCTCCCTAGCTCGGGGCCAAATCTCTGCTTCCTTTTGGCCACATCCTCCAGCGTGCCAATATATTTCAATGACTACATAAATAATAAATAATAACCCTGCCGGAATAACGACGATGTTAAATTTTATTGTATTCCCAAAGGGCACAAACAATGCTGCTAGCCTGGCCGTTATTTCTTTACCATTAACTCGAACTAAATGCTCCATAAAACTTTACAGCAAGGACTGCGTCCTGGTTTTTAAAAAGCAACACGCAGGCCCCTGTTCCCTCGCTGAGCTTCAACCCTCTTCCCCAACACCATCCTTTGAATCGTTTTTTAAAAAAATTAACACTTACTCACTTACTTTTACCATTCTATTTTGTTTACATCTATGTTACCCTCCTAGGGAGGAGTCCGGCTGTTCCCTCCTTTTGGGGAGGCTTTTTAATAAATTGGGTTATGGGACGCCTGTTCTTATTGTATTGACAGCTGTTTTAATGGTTTTAATGGATTTTAGTAAATGTAACCATTGTTTATTTATAAACTGTATATATGTTGTTGTTGTTGTTGTTGTTGTTGTTGTTGTGCACTGCCCAGAGCCCCTTGGGGATGGGGCGGTCTACAAATCTAATAAACAAACAAACAAACAAACATGCACCAGTGCTAGAAGCTGCCCAGGCTTATCATTCCAGCGCTGGCACAAGGTGCCGACCAGCGAGCGAAATCAGCTCTAGCCGGTGTCCTTCGTTCGGCCAGCCGCAATTCTCCCAAAGACTGCAAAAGAGTCCGCTGGCCTTGTGTTTGCTGAAGAGCCTCAATTAAATTATTAATGGGGGGAAATGGACCAAAATTCAAATATTCACCCCAATGACGCTGTCCTTCAGCAACACAAAACTCGAGACAGGCAACGCATGCCACTGGCTAGGATGTTAGCAAATGCACACCACAATGGGTATGTTGCAAATGCTCACTACAAACCCTTTGCTGGCTACCAGCTTGTCACTGGGCACAGCCAAAGCAACAGTGTTCACCTGGAAATCCCCGCAGACTTTTAGCTGGTCCCACTGTTGACCAGGTACACCTGTAGGCAGAGGGGAAATGGCGTAGGAGGTTAAGAGCTCATGTATCTAATCTGGAGGAATCGGGTTTGATTCCCAGCTCTGCCGCCTGAGCTGTGGAGGCTTATCTGGGGAATTCAGATTAGCCTGTACACTCCCACACACGCCAGCTGGGTGACCTTGGGCTAGTCACAGCTTCTTGGAGCTCTCTCAGCTCCACGTACCTCACAGGGTGTTTGTTGTGAGGGGGGAAGGGCAAGGAGATTGTAAGCCCCTTTGAGTCTCCTGCAGGAGAGAAAGGGGGGATATAAATCCAAACTCTTCTTCTTCTTCTTCAACTGCCAATCCCTTTCTGCCCACAACATGGATTCCAGACTCTGAGAGGCATCCATTTTGGGGGACCCAGTGTCCTGCTCTGGTCCCAGTTTTAGAGGCCCCCTTGCCAGTGTGGCATAGTGGTTAAGAGCAGGTGGATTCTAATCTGGAGAACAGGGTTTGACTCCCCACCTCTCCACCCAAGCGGTGGAGGCTTATCTGGTGAACCAGATGTGTTTCTGCTCTCCTAAATTCCTGCTGGGTGAGCCTGGGCTAGTCACAATTCTCACAGAACTCTCTCAGCCCCACCTACCTCACAAGGTGCCTGTTGTGGGGAGAGGAAGGGAAAGGAGCTTGTAAGCCACCTTGAGTCTCCTTACAGGAAAGAAAGATGGAATATAAATCCAAACTACTACTCCTCCTCTTCTTCTTAGCTCTTTAAAAGAGGTCCAACTGCAAACAGGGTAGCTCAAGGAAGGCCTCCACCAGACATTCCAACTCCACATTGGAAAATTCCTGGATATTTGGGGGCTCAGTCCCCGCAAGAAAGTGCAACGTAAAAACCCGAGAGACTGAACTTGGAGGCAAGTCATGAGTTTGACGGGATTTGCTCCCGAGCGAACCTATAATGTGCGGTGGCCAGACAGCTGCTCTGAAAGGCAAGCTGTTTGCCATCCGAAGGCCTTCCATTTTAGCCCCATAAAACAGGCAGATGCTCTCTCCAAATTAAAAAGGTATCTATCATATCTCATCCTTGTGATAATAAAACGCTTATTCTGCAACTTTAATTATGATGAAGAACAGGCCTCCCGTGGCTTGTTTGTCTCACATGGAAGGAGAGCGAGCGAGCAAGCGAGCGCAAGAACAAGAGAAAAGAAATTTTAACAGACTCCTAATTATATCAGTTTTTCCAACCCAAAAGAAGAAAGAAAGAACAAACCCAAGTTCCCATTTATTAGACTGTGTCTGGGGAGACAATGAATCATTTTGCTATTCACTTAATGGCTTTAATTTACATATCAGAACTACAAATAAGTGCAACGTTATTAGATCATATTCCCTTTAGTTTTTCCTGCCTGAGAAAATAGGCCATTTTGTTTAGCTATAGCAATTAAATTAATTTATTTTGCCATGAAAGGGCTTTTGATAAGGTCATTTATCAACAAACTGACTTGAGGAAACTTAATAGAAAAATCCTCTCCCGCACGAAACACAGAAACACAATAGAACACAAGGGTTTCATTACTAGCCGGTCGTATCTGCTCTACACCCTTGGCCTATAAAGCTATTTAAAGACAAGACAATAACAGAGGGCACCATTCTGAAAACAAACTCACATTTGAATATGATACCAGGCTTTTAAAAGCATTAGCTGGATCACAGCTTGGACACATGAACTATCATAGGGATTAGAAGAACACTGCCAAAAAGGCAATTTTAACAAATCTAATCTCCCAACTATTTGAAACATACAAAAGTCCTATATACCAACATTTTCCAAAAATTTCCAAGAAATTTAATAATGTTTCTGCTTAGGGTAGCCAGCTCTGTCTTGGGATTTGATGAAAATTTAGGAGGAGGAGGAGGAGGAGAAGGAGGAGATGATGATGATGATGATGATGATGATGATGATGATGATGATGATGATGATGATGATGATGATGATGAAGAAGAGGAGGAGGAGGAGGAGGAGGAGGAGTTTGGATTTATACCCTGTCTTTCTCTCCTATCAGGAGACTCAAGGCGGATTACAAACTCCTTTCCAATCCTCTTCCCACAACAGGCACCTTGTGAGGTGGGTGGGGCTGAGAGAGTTCTGAGAGAACTGTGACTAGCCCAAGGTCACCCAGCAGGAATGTAGAAGTGGGGACACAAATCTGGTCCACCAGATAAGATTCCATCACCCATCTGAAAGAGTGGGGAATCAAACCCGGTTCTCCAGATTAGAGTCCACCATTCTTAACCACTACACCAAGCTGGTCCTCTGGAGATCTGATTTATTATCACAGAATCTGCCGCTTCCTGCCAAGGGAACTGATCTCTACAATCCAAAGATCAACTGCTATTCCTGGAGAACTCCTATTTCAGCGACGTCTTAGAATTATATTTGCTTCAAATTTTTATGTGACACAAGACAGGACGTTTTAATAGATGATTCTGAAAAAAAACACTGCAAAAATGAAAAGCACACAAATTTTCTCTTATATACACAACTAATGGGACAATTGATTCCATTTTTATTATTTGTTGATTCAGATAAGAAGCTTGACATCTGCCCTGAAAGGCAGAAATGCACATGGAATAAAAAGTGGGTTTTTAATCTTCAGGGAGATTATCAAACATTGTAAGAATGTGTGTATGTGTGTTAATATTGGTACTGCGATGATTTATATATGCTGTTTTTATACTGTACACCACCCTGAGCCCTTCGGGGATAGGGCGGTATATTAAATCCAATTGATGATGATGATGATGATGATGATGATGATGATGATGATGATGATGATGATGATGATGATGATGATGATGATAAAAAGTGCTGTCAAGTCACTTCTGGCAGCCCTATGAATCAATCCCCTCCACAACATCCTAATATTAACAGCCTGAGTGTGGTGGGTTTCACAGGTTGTATGGCCGTGTTCCAATAGCATTTTCTCCTGACGTTTCGCCTGCATCTGTGGCAGTGACGTAGGAGGTTAAGAGCTCGTATATCTAATCTGGAGGAACCGGGTTTGATTCCCAGCTCTGCCGCCTGAGCTGTGGAGGCTTCTCTGGGGAATTCAGATTAGCCTGTGCACTCCCACACACGCCAGCTGGGTGACGTTGGGCGAGTCACAGTTCTTCTGAGCTCTCTCAGCCCCACCCACCTCACAGGGTGTTTGTTGTGAGGGGGGAAGGGCAAGGAGATTGTAAGCCCCTTTGAGTCTCCTGCAGGAGAGAAAAGGGGGGATATAAATCCAAACTCCTCCTCCTCCTCCTCCTCCTCCTCCTCCTCCTTCTTCTTCATGCAGGTGAACCATCTGGGGAAAATGCTATTGGAACACAGCCATACAGCCCGGAAACCACACAGCACCCCAGTGATTCCGACTGTGAAAGCCTTCAACTATCCTGTCCCCGTTAAATGTATGCTGTGCGGAATCCACCGATGTCAAATCACCTGTATTTGTCAGTCTCCTTAAAAACCACAGAGGGTCACTACAAGTCAGCTGTACTTTCCACTATCACCAAAGGGGATCAACACAGACATGCACCTGAAAGCACGTGCACAGCTATTATGATGCTAAAATGGGTGTGGAGATCTTTGGCTCCTTGGCAGAAGAGAAGAAGAGTCACGTAAGGAACATCCTCCCAGCGGCCATCCTCATACTGCACACTACGCCAAAGGGGTTTTGAAGCAGTTAACCGTCCTCACGTAGAAACGGCAGAACTGCCCTCCGGGGCTCGCAAAACACTGCCGGACCTGCCCGGCGGAGTCATTTCCCCATGAAATTTGCCTCTCGGAGAGCAAGAAAAGGCTCCTGCAGCTCCGCAGCTCCCGCTAGTTCAGAAGGCAACGCGCCACGGAAAGATTCTTTGTCCTCTCCAACCCCAGCTAATTTAAAGCGATGATTTAAAAAACAAAAAGGGGCATTAGCAAATATTACAAAAGAGGGCCGTTTGGAAAGGCTCATTAAAAGCGGCGGGCTGACGTTAACACTGTAGCAATTCTATTTCATCGCTAAACTACTGTAATTAAACCATAGCCGCTCTGTGTTATTTAGCAAAGTAAATAATTACACCATGCCCCCAAGGTTTACTCTTAAATTTTGCAGTGTCAGGAGAAGCCAAGCGACTTCCAGTTCCCAACATCCGTTTTCAGGCTCACAGAAAATATCTTCGGTGTGTTTTGGAGATCCGCTGTGCAGCAGGACCCTAAGAATAGGGTAGCCACCCTCCAGGTGGGGCCTGGAGATATCCCAGAAACATAATCGATCCTCAGATGACATAGATCAGTCCCCCTGGATACAATGGCTGGTTTGGAGGGTGGACACTATGGCATGATACTGTTCCTCTTCCCAGATTCCACCACCCTCGGGCCCCACTCCAAAATCTCCGGGAGTTTCCCAACCTGGTATTGGCAACCCAGTATTGGCTAGGGACTCGGAGGACCCAGATATAAATCCATGCATGGCCATCAAGATCTGTGGATTATCTTGGAAGAGCCAGCATACTGTAGTGGTTAAGAGTAGGTGGGCTCTAATCTGCAGAACAGAGTTTGATTCCCCACTCCTCCACGTGAGCAGCCCACTCTAATCTGGTGAATTAGATTTGTTTCCCTGCTCTTCTACATGAAGCCTATTGGGTGACCTTGGTTCTCTCAGAACTTTCTCAACCCTGCCTACCTCACAAGGTGACTGTTGTGGGGGGAGGAAGGAAAAGGGAGTTTGCAAGCCACCTTGATGATAGCGGAGCCAGAAGTGAATTTATTCCACTTCTGGATTTTGTTCTGAATAAAGATTAACCAATGTTTTATTTCTGTACTAGATAGGTAGGAGTCAACTGTATTAGATAGAAAATAGGATTTATAGTTATCTTCTGTACCCTCTGTATTTGCGTCCGCATGGAACCTCCTTGGCTCAAGGCAGGAATCCACCCCTGCTCCACCTGAGCCTGTCCCTTTCACTTGTAAAGGTCCTTGATGGACGCAAACAAAAGGGGATCCCGGAACAAGCGCCTCACCCTGTCTAACCTCGCCAGCAGGCAGATAAGGGGGCCATCGTCACCAAGTTTCGTTTCCCAACCCCGAACACCCAAAGGACTCTTTGTGTTCTTCCCGCCAGTGCATACGTCATCGCCTCGCCCTACTCCAGCCGCGAAATCCAAGAAGGGACTGCCCATCGAACTCTGATTGGTTCCCATGTATTGCAAATGCATGATTGGTTACTTTGCATTTTGTTAATGAATGGTGGTGGGCTGTCTTGTATTCTCTCCCGGACTCCCGACGGGAGAAAGTGTATTTAAGACGTTGCAAAGCTGCTAGGCAGTTGCAGTTGCCGTGGAGCGGAGGTGCTGACACTTAGGTCAGCATCTCAACAAAACCTTCTTTATTCACTATACTCGCAGTGTCGGGTCCCGTTTGTGTTCCCCTGCGCTGCCGAGAGCTGGGTGTTCTGGAGCTAATAATAGTTACCAGGCAGCACGGTAACAAGATGACATAGATCAGTCCCCCTGGATAAAATGGCTGGTTTGGAGGGTGGACACTATGGCATGATACTGTTCCTCTTCCCAGATTCCACCACCCTCGGGCCCCAGTCCGAAATCTCCAGGAGTTTCCCAACCTGGTATTGGCAACCCAGTGTTGGCTAGGGACTCGGAGGACCACAGATCTTGATGGCCAGTGTTGGCTAGGGACTCGGAGGACCACAGATCTTGATGGCCAGTGTTGGCTAGGGACTCGGAGGACCACAGATCTTGATGGCCAGTGTTGGCTAGGGACTCGGAGGACCACAGATCTTGATGGCCAGTGTTGGCTAGGGACTCGGAGGACCACAGATCTTGATGGCCAGTGTTGGCTAGGGACTTCTGAGGACCACAGGATCTTGATGGCCAGTGTTGGCTAGGGACTCGGAGGACCACAGATCTTGATGGCCAGTGTTGGCTAGGGACTCGGAGGACCACAGATCTTGATGGCCAGTGTTGGCTAGGGACTCGGAGGACCACAGATCTTGATGGCCAGTGTTGGCTAGGGACTCGGAGGACCACAGATCTTGATGGCCATGCAGGTATAAATCCCTGCATGGCCATCAAGATCTGTGGATTATCTTGGAAGAGCCAGCATACTGTAGTGGTTAGGAGTAGGCGGGCTGTAATCTGCAGAACGGAGTTTGATTCCCCCCTCCTCCACGTGAGCAGCCCACTCTAATCTGGTGAATTAGATTTGTTTCCCCACTCTTCCACATGAAGCCTATTGGGTGACCTTGGGCAAGTCACGGTTCTCTCAAAACTCTCTCAACCCTGCCTACCTCACAAGGTGACTGTTGTGGGGAGAGGAAGGAAAAGGGAGCTTGCAAGCCACCTTGAGACTCCTTACAGGAGAGAAAGGCGGAGCATAAATCCAAACTCTTCTTCGTCTCTTCTCAGCCTAAAATGCAGGACTGTTCTGATGGTCACATAGAGGAAAGGAGAGCCTCAAACACTACCCCAAGCTCTTTTCACTATTATTGGTACCTCAATAAACCAGAATTTCACACGATGCATATAATCCAGGTATAAATTATGGGCCAGTAACATATACCAATTCACCAAGCCATCGCCACAAAAAGAAGAGAACTGAAATGGCCGATCAAAACGAACATTAAAACAAGAAAATTAGGGAACATTAGCTCATCCGTAATATTTCTCCGCACTCATGTAGACCTGCATGAGAGAAGTTATTGCTAATTTTTGCCGGTATTAAATTCTGGAGTATGAAAAGTGAGCATTTACAGTCGTCACCCGTAGCCTGTGGAGCCAGCATATTTATTTAGGGCATTTCTCATCCCATTTTTCTCCATAATGAGGAGCCGAAGTGGCTTACCAAAAATACCAATGCAATTTAAATGAACGATTTGAACAGAACGTAATGAAATAAACAAACAGGACAGAACGGCAGACAAAACAGGAAAGAATGGTAGACTAAACATCCTCATTTGAACTGGGAACTAATTGCTCAAGGTCATAGAATCACAGAATCATGGAGTTGGAAGAGACGAGACCCCAAGGGCCATCAAGTCAAACCCCCTGCAATGCACCGGCCACATGCCAAGGGACAGCAGCCCTTTGGATCCTTTCCTTTGTCTCCCAAGGAAAACATGGGCCAGGCACTATGTACCTGAAACAGGAAATAAAGTCAACCTCATTCTTAAACAGCTGGCAGGCATCTCCCCACAGTTCCCCTCCCTCGCCTCAGCTGGAATCCAGGTAGGGTTGTCTACTGAGGTTTGGAGAATACCTGGAAATCTGGGGGCGGTGCCAAGGGAGGGCAGAAATTAGAAGAAGAAGAAGAAGAAGAAGAAGAAGAAGAAGAAGAAGAAGAAGAAGAAGAAGAAGAAGAAGAAGAAGAAGAAGAAGAAGAAGAAGAAGAAGAAGAAGAAGAAGAAGAAGAAGAAGAAGAAGGAAGAAGAAGAAGAAGAAGAAGAAGGAGGAAGGGAGGGAAGAAGAAGCAAAGAAGAGGAGGAGGAGAGAGGAGGGAGGAGGAGGAGGAGGAGGAGGAGGAGGAGGAGGAGGAGTTTGGATTTATATCCCCCCTTTCTCTCCTGCAGGAGACTCAAAGGGGCTGACAATCTCCTTGCCCTTCCCCCCTCACAACAAACACCCTGTGCAGTAGGTGGGGCTGAGAGAGCTCCGAGAAGCTGTGACTAGCCCAAGGTCACCCAGCTGGCATGTGTGGGAGTGTACAGGCTAATCTGAATTCCCCAGATAAGCCTCCACAGCTCAGGTGGCAGAGCTGGGAATCAAACCCGGTTCCTCCAGATTAGATACACGAGCTCTTAACCTCCTACGCCAGGGATGTGATGTCATAAAGTTCATGCTACGACGCTGCCATTTCCGCTGTGGGGACAGATCTCTTTAATCTGGGATCAGTTGTAATTCCAGGTAGGTTTGGCAGGCAATGTCCGTCCTGCCAGTCTATCTTCCGACCACCGTTCAACCAAGCGGCAGAAGAAAAATGAGACGGGAAGCAAATTATGTTGCATGCATGTCGACATCACTCCTAGAAGTTATGATGAAGCGCCATGCAACTCTCTACCAGTTCCCCACATCTCTATGGTAAATCCGTCAAGATTGGCAGGATTGGCAGATAGTGACCTGACATCTGGAAGTGCTGTCAATGCATGTGCAATGTTCCCCTCCCACCTGCCCCACCTCTAAAAGCATCTATTCGAGCCAAACCCTGGTCCACGAGGTTGCCAACCTCTGGGTGGTAGCTGGAGATTTTCCAGGATTAGAGATCAGTTCAGGAACACGCAATCAAACCAACCCTGACAAATGACCATCCAGCCTCTATTTAAAAACCTCCAAAGAAGGAGACTCCATCACACCCCGAGACAAGAGTATTCCACGGTCGAACCCGCCCTGACCGTCAGGAAGTTCTTCGTAATGTTTAGGTGGAATCTTTTTTTCCTGCACTGTGAATCCATGACTCCTTGTCCTAAGAACATAAGAACATAAGAACGAGCCAGCTGGATCAGACCAGAGTCCATCTAGTCCAGCTCTGTGCTACTCGCAGTGGCCCACCAGGTGCCTTTGGGAGCTCACAAGCAGGATGTGAAAGCAGTGGCCTTCTGCAGCTGTTGCTCCCAAGCACCTGGACTGTTAAGGCATTTGCAATCTCAGATCAAAGAGTCCTAGTCTCTGGAGCAGCAGAAAGTCGCACATAGAAATGCCCATACATGGAAGATATAGAATTCCCAAGAGGGGTAGGGAGTGAATCCTTTGGTATTCATTCAGGATTGCACATGACTCATATTCTCTATCAAGCTTTCTGCCAGCATGGCCAATTGGCCATGCTGGTAGGGGCTGATGGGAATTGTAGTCCGTAACATCTGGAGTGCCAAAAGTTCGCCACCACGGACCTAGAACCTTCCTCCAAGTCAAGAAACCGTTCTACCACTGAGCTACAACACTGACTTCCTTGAAGGAAGAATGGAATAACAATGTAGCAGATAAAAATACAAGATGAAAATCGCTAATCCATGGCCAACCCCTCTGAGAACTCAAAAGACTTTGCTTTGGAGGAGACAGACTTGAAGCAGAGCTGCCTACCCGTCTTCCATTTTCTCTCCTTCAGGGCTTCCACGGGTGACCTTTCGCCCCCGATTTTACGGTGCTCTCTTTGCCTTGCTTCTTTCCCCGCAGGCCCTTCATTTACTCAAACAGAGTAGATTGTCAAGTCATGGTTTACAGTTTGCCTGCCACTATGGGACATCCACCAGTGATTTCTTTCCCCAGGGGCAGTTCATTTTTCAACCACAAATCACCACACATTAAAAACAGAGGCAGGGCGGGGAGAAAACCCCCCCCCCAATCCTGTGGTTGGTGGGACTGTGAGAAGAGAGGAAAATATTGTCACCATTTTGACATGCTTACTTAATTACTTTCCGACTCATTTGACTGCTCGCAACACTTTAAATTGCTTTTTGGACCTCCTACATCTATATATAATAGACACAACGGCTCAGGGCTGTGCCACGCTGCAACTTGATCAATCAGCTGACTCCCCCCCCAATGCAAAAAAAAAAAAACCTTCCACAACTCTAAGAGTAGTTAACAGGAGACTGTGGGCCAGCTAACTCTTTCTGCAGGTGAAATTATTATTACAGGCAGCCCGAGCTGTTCACTGCATAAAGATATAACTTCCCACTTTCTGGATGCAGCCTTGCAGTGGAATGAGGGGATAAAAAGGACTTGGGCCAACTGTTTCCATTGCCCTCCACCACTCACATCAAAGGTTAGAGAAAAATAAAGAAAAATGTGTAGCCATTCTCTGCACTGGTGTATCCCAGAAGTGACAACAGGTAGCTCTAGGACAGTGATAGCAAACCTTTTCGAGACCGAGTGCCCAAATTGCAACCCAAAACCCACTTATTTATCGCAAAGTGCCAACACAGCAATTTAACCTGAATACTGAGGTTTTTGTTTAGAGAAAACAGTTGGCTCCGAGGCGTGCGTTACTCGGGAGTAAGCTTGGTGGTAGTCGGTGACTTTGGTTTGAAGCAACCGTGCAACTCTTCCAACGGGTGAATCATGACCCCAGGAGGGTTTACTCAGAAGCAAGCCCCATTGCCAGCAACCGAACTTACTCCCAAGTAAAGGATCATGCTTTAGTTCTTCTCATGAAAATCAGTGAGGCTTAACAGCGCTTAACAGGGTGACCTTCACTGCTCCCCCAAAACTAGGTCTTAGGTTTAATGCTAATAATCAAGCCCAGTGGCCCAGGCCAGCCTAGATGTGTGTGTGTGTATGGGAGGGGTGACTCTGCTTGTGCGTGCCCACAGAGAGGGCTCTGAGTGCTACCTCTGGCACCCGTGCCATAGGTTCGCCACCACTGCTCTAGGAGTTGCCAAAAATTCTATGGTTTTTAGTGCCGCTCTAACTATATCATTTTTGATACAGATGATGGGGAGCTTCTATCCTAGCACTCCAAAGTTGAAAACCTTCATCCAATGAAAGAAGCACTGAGGTTGAAAAAAAGCTCTTTCAGGTGGAAGATACTACTGGAGAGAAGCTACTGTGCAATCCTCCACCCACCCCGCCCGCCCCACCACCACCAGTAGAAACCTAGAACAGTAGAATAGGTTAAGGCCCCTTATCACTGATATTTTTAAAATCTTCCCAGACCAAAACTGTTACCCAAGAGTTACAAAGCAAGCAATTATTTGCACACGATAAGGTTAGCAGTCATAGGCTGTATAGCTTGTGAATTAACTAAGTCAACAAAATATACACTTTCGGGGCTGTAGCTCACTAACATGCCACTGTTGACTAGTACCTATGAATGTAACTACTATATGAGAGAAATACTTGAAGGTGCACTGAGGTATTACTGAGATACAGCTCTGTACGTGTATATTTTGTTGACTTAGTAAATTCACAAGTTACCCAGTCTATAAGTTATCCGGTCTACGACTCTGAGCCTGATCGTGTGCAAATAATTGCTTGCCTGGTGACTTCAGCGGGACCTCAGGAACATAACTGAGAGTTACAGACTCCCGTTTGGTCTCCACACACAACTCCTTGCTCAAGACAGGCGTTCAAACTCATTACATTGACGGCCCTCTGCGTCACGGTAACAGCGCGAGTCATTCTGGCCTCACAAGGAGAATGGGCTGCTATCGATTGGCCCTCTCAAGCAATGTCCTTTCAGACAGAGCCCATTTTTAAATGGTAAACTGGTTCCTCGTGCTCCCAGCAAGCCCAAAACCTGTGGATTGTTCTGAAAAAATGGTACTTGATGGATCTTCTGTCCAAAACTGTACACTGAAACAATTCTTCTCGTTTTCTCTGGCTGCCCACTCTGCCTGGAACCTAGGACTGCCATGTTGCATTGGAGAATTCATGCAGGTTTGGAGGTGGAAAATGGTGTTTGGAGAGAGGCAGGGCCTCAGTGGAGTTGAATGCCCTACAGCAGTGGTGGTGAACCTTTGGCACTCCAGATGTTATGGACTACAATTCCAATTGGCCATGCTGGCAGGGGCTGATGGGAATTGTAGTCCTTAACATCTGGAGTGCCAAAGGTTCGCCACCACGGCCCTACAGTATTCCCTCTGAAGCTACCATTTTATCCCATGAAACTACTCTCTTTAGTCTAGAAGTCAGTTGTAATTTCAGGTGAGCTGCAGGCCTACCTGGAGGATGGTGGGGCTGTCCCTGTGCTTCCACAGACCTCGTGGAGGCGGGGTTTGAAAGAGGCAGCTCAGGAGTCCATCAAGCCAACCGTAACTTCTACTGGTGGCTATAATGGCCAATCCACTGCTAAGAACCAGCAGGGAGGAAACAGAGACGTTATATTTCAGTTCCTCAAAGGATCCTTGCAACTCGTAGCCGCCGAGCATCACCTGCATTTCTGGGAAGCCAATTTTTTTTAAAAAAAGATCCTAATTAAGGAGTGTCTGGAAGTGTTTTTGGCTAAGTGCTGTATTGCTGAGTCAGCCGAGCATCGGCAAGGTAGGAAAAGGTGCTCCGCTAATGTGCTATAGTCCTTTGCAAAGGTTAATAAAGCCATCAATGGAGGTGAATGAGGGGACATAAAATTTTCACTGCACTTTCTGATGACATCATCTTCCCTGGCAGATCAGGTTCCCCCTCAACTGGACCCAAGAGGCAATGCAGCACATCAGAAAAGAGCAATGCAAGGAAAAAACAAGGATGTAGTGGAATACTTCATTTCCCCCCAAGCCATTTGCAGACAGTCATTTAAAAGAGGGGCGGCCCTCCTAAATCCGTCCTTCTTGTGAAGCGTTGGCCAAGTCTGGG